>NC_064645.1:544267166-544969666 GCF_023864345.2 Schistocerca serialis cubense | reverse complement strand
CGCCGATACCCCAGGAGCAACAGTGTCCCTAATTTGCTGGGAAGTGGCGGTGCGGTCCCCTACGGCACTGCGTAGGATCCTACGGTCTTGGCGTGCATCCGTGCGTCGCTGCGGTCCGGTCCCAGGTCGACGGGCACGTGCACCTTCCGCCGACCACTAGCGACAACATCGATGTACTGTGGAGACCTCACGCCCCACGTGTTGAGCAATTCGGCGGTACGTCCACCCGGCCTCCCGCATGCCCACTATACGCCCTCGCTCAAAGTCCGTCAACTGCACATACGGTTCACGTCCACGCTGTCGCGGCATGCTACCAGTGTTAAAGACTGCGATGGAGCTCCGTATGCCACGGCAAACTGTCTGACACTGACGGCGGCGGTGCACAAATGCTGCGCAGCTAGCGCCATTCGACGGCCAACACCGCGGTTCCTGGTGTGTCCGCTGTACCGTGCGTGTGATCATTGCTTGTACAGCCCTCTCGCAGTGTCCGGAGCAAGTATGGTGGGTCTGACACACCGGTGTCAATGTGTTCTTTTTTCCATTTCCAGGAGTGTATATAAATGACCTAGTAGATAGTGTCGGAAGTTCCATGCGGCTTTTCGCGGATGATGCTGTAGTATACAGAGAAGTTTTGAAGCTTTAGAAAATTGTAGCGAAATGCAGGAAGATCTGCAGCGGATAGGCACTTGGTGCAGGGAGCGGCAACTGACCCTTAACATGGACAAGTGTAATGTATGACGAATACATAGAAAGAAGGATCCTTTATTGTACGATTATATGATAGCGGAACAAACACTGGTAGCAGTTACTTCTGTAAAATATCTGGGAGTATGCGTGCGGAACGATTTGAAGTGGAATGATCACCTAAAATTAATTGTTGGTAAGGCGGGTCCCAGGTTGAGATTCATTGGGAGAGTACTTAGAAAATGTAGTCCATCAACAAAGGAGGTGGCTTACAAAACACTCGTTCGACCTATACTTGAGTATTGCTCATCAGTGTGGGATCCGTACCAGATCGGGTTGGCGGAGGAGATAGAGAAGATCCAAAGAAGAGCGGCGCGTTTCGTCACAGGGTTATTTGGCAAACGTGATAGCGTTACGGAGATGTTTAGCAAACTCAAGTGGCAGACTCTGCAAGAGAGGCGCTCTGCATCGCGGTGTAGCTTGCTCGCCAGGTTTCGAGAGGGTGCGTTTCTGGATGAGGTATCGAATATATTGCTTCCCCCTACTTATATCTCCCGAGGAGATCACGAATGTAAAATTAGAGAGATTCGAGCGCGCACGGAGGCTTTCAGACAGTCGTTCTTCCCGCGAACCATACGCGACTGGAAAAGGGAGGTAATGACAGTGGCACGTAAGTGCCCTCCGCCACACACCGTTGGGTGGCTTGCGGAGCATAAATGTAGATGTAGATGTAGAAGAACATAGATACAGGAACAACTGGTATAACAGTTGTAAATTGTCGTAGCTGTGTTGGGAAAGTACCAGAGCTCCAAGCGTTAATAGAAAGCACTGATGCTCAAATCGTTATAGACACTGAAAGCTAGCTAAAGCCGGATATAAGCTCAGCCGAAATTCTTGCGAAGAACCTAACGGTGTTCTGAAAAGATAGGAAAAACGCGGTTGGCGGGCCGGTCATGGTGGCCGTGCGGTTCTAGGTGCTACAGTCTGGAACCGCGCGACCGCCACGGTCGCAGGTTCGAATCCTGCCTCGGGCATGGATATATGTGGTGTCATTAGGTTAGTTAGGTTTAAGTAGTTATAAGTTCTAGGTAACTGATGACCTCAGAAGTTAAGTCCCATAGTGCTCAGAGCCGTTTGAACCATTTGAACGGTTGGCAGTGGAGTGTTATTTGCTGTTGGATGTAGTTTAACTTGTCACGAAATTGAAGCAGATACTTCCTGTCAGTTAGTAGGGGCAGAGGTTAATGTTGTCAACCGGAACATAATAATAAGTGGATCCTTTTACTGACCTCCCAATTCAGATGGTACAGATGCTGTAAGGTTCAAAGAAATCTTGAGTTTGATTTCAAACACTTACCCGACTCATGCGATAATAGTTGGTGGTGACTTTTTTTTACCCTCGATATGCTGGCGAAATACGTGTTTAATTCCAGAGGTACGCATAAAATATCTTCCAAAATTATGCTAAACGCATTCTCTGAAAATTATTTCGGGCAGATAGTTCATGAGCCCACGCTAATAGTAAACGGTTGTGAAAACACACTTGACCTCTTAGCAACAAATAATCCTGAGTTAATAACGAGAATCAAAACCGATTCAGGGATTAGTGAACGCAGGGTTGTCGTAGCGAGATTGAATAGTGTAATCCCCAAATCCTTGGCAAATAAGCGGAAAATATATCTATTCAAAAAAGCAGATAAAAATTCACATGACGCCTTCCTGAGAGAGAATCTCCACTCATTCCAAATTAATAACATAAGTGTAGACCAGATTCGGCTGCAATTGAGAGATTTATACAAAATAAACTAAAAAACGACGGAGCTGATCCTCCTTGGTACACAAAACAGGTTAGAACACTGTTGCAGAAACAAAGAAACAAACATGCCAAATTTAAACAGACGCAAAATCCCCAAGGTGTGCAACTTATACAGAAGCTCGAAATTTAGTGCGGACTTCAATGCGAGACGCCTGTAACAGTTTCCACAATGAAACTTTGTCTTGAAACCTGGCAGAAAATCTAAAGAGATTCTGATCGTGTGTGAAGTATGTTAGCGGCAAGAAACAATCAATGCCTCCTCTGCGCGATAGCAATGGAGACACTATCGAACACAGTGCTGCCAAAGCAGAGTTACTAAACACACCCTTACGAAAAGCCTTCACAAAAGATGACGAAGTAAATATTCTAGAAGGGAATCGATAACAACTGCCAACATGAGTAACGTAGAAGTAAATGTAGTAGTGAAGCAACTTCAATCACTTACTAAAAGCAAGTCTTCTGGTCCATACTGTATACCAATTACGTTCCTTACGGAGTATGCTGATGCAGTAGCTCCACACTTAACAATGAAATACAACCGTTTGCTCGACGAAACATTCGTACCCACAGACTGGAAAGTTGCACAGGTCACATCAATATTCAAGAAAGGTAGTGGGAGTAATCCACTGAATTACAGGCCCATATCGTTGACGTCAATATGCAGCAGGATTTTGGAACATATAGTGTGTTCGAACATTATGAATTACCTCGAAGAAAACAGTCTATTGACACACAGTCAACATGGGTTCAGAAAACATCATTCCTGTGAAACATGACTAGCTCTTTATTCACATAAAGTGTTGAGTGCTATTGACAAGGAATTTCAGATCGATTCAGTATTTCTGGATTTCCGGAAGGCTTTTGACACGGTACTACACAAGCGGCTCGTAGTGAAATTGCGTGCTTATGGAATATCGTCTCCGTTATGTGACTGGGTTTGTGATTCCCTGTCAGAGACGTCACAGTTCGTAGTAATTGACGGAAAGTCATCGACTGAAACAGAAGTGATTTATGGTGTTCCCTAAGGTAGTGTTATAGGCCCTTTGCTGTTCATTATCTATATAAACGATTTGAGAGACAGTCTGAGCAGCCGTCTTAGGTTGTTTGTAGATTACGCTGTCGTTTATCGACTAATAAAGTCATCAGAAGATCAAAACAAACTGTAAAACGATTTAGAAAAAATATCTAAATGGTGCAAAAAGTGGCAGTTGACCCTAAATAGCGAAAAGTGTGAGGTCGTCCACATGAGTGCTAAAAGGAACTCAAACTTCGATTACACGATAAATCAGTGTAATCTAAAAAATGTAAATTCAACTAAATACGTGGGTATTACAGTTACGAACAACTTCAATTGGAAGGAAGACATAGAAAATGTTGTGGGGAGGCTTACCAAAGGCTTCGTTTTATTGGCAGGACACTTAGAAAATGTAACAGACCTACTAAGTAGACTGCCTACACTACGCTTGTCCTTTCTCATTTAGAATACTACTGTGCGGTGTGAGATCCTTACCAAAGAGGACTGACGGAGTACATCGAAAAAGTTCAAAGAAAGGCAGCACGTTTTGTTTTATCGTAAAATATGGGAGAGAGTGTCACAGAAATGATACAGTATTTGGGTAGGAAATCATTAAAAGAAAGGCGTTTTTCGTTGCGACGGAATATTCTCACGAAATTCCAATCACCAACTGTCTCCTCCGAATGCGAAAATATTTTGTTGACACCGACCTACATAGAAAGGAACAATCACCAGGGTAAAATAAGGGAAGGTACAGGTGTTCATTCTTTCCGCGCGCTATACGAGATTGGAATAACAGAGAATTGTGTAGGTGGTTCGATGAACCCTCTGCCAGTCACTTAAATGTCATTTGCAGAGTATCAATGTAGATGGTGATGTAGATGTAGATGAGACATCCTCAAGCTGTTGAGCCATCGAGTCGATTCTTGGTCCTGTGATAGTGTAGCTGCATTCAAACATTATGAATCGCCTTGAAGGCAACGATCTGTTGATACGTAATCAGCATGGTTACAGAAAACATCGTTCTTGTGCAACGCAGCTAGCTCTTTATTCGCACGAAGTAATGGCCGCTATCGACAGGGGATCTCAGGTTGATTCCGTGTTTCTGGATTTCCGGATAGCTTTTGACACCGTTCCTCACAAGCGACTTCTAATCAAGCTGCGGGCCTATGGAGTATCGTCTCAGTTGTGCAACTGGATTCGTGATTTCCTGTCAGGAAGGTCGCAGTTCGTAGTAATAGACGGAAAACACAGATTTATATTTTCCACCGTGAACGAGCAGTAGGGATTGGTAGATGAGAGGATACGGAAAAAAGTCGCTCTAATGAACTTATGTCCGTAAATGTAGGGTTGCCATAACAGAGACCACTTTTTCAGTCGTTCATTGTTGCAGACACTGAGGTCTAATACGCGCTGTACGATGCAGCCACAGTTATAGTATGTTTTGAAAATGGTTTCGATATGTCTCAACGCATGTGTGTACGCGCTGTAGCATGTTCTATCTCACACATTCATATCGGCCAGGCTGCATCCAAATAGTGTCAAAGGCAGCTGAACGCTGATCCATTGCCTCCACATCTGGAGTGGTCTTTGCATACACGATATTTTTTGATGGCCCCTTAACCGTAAATAGACCGGTTGAGACTCGACCAACGAGCAGGCCATGCAACTGGATCCCCTTGTCCGATACATCGACCTGAGAAGACACGATTCCGATGTGTCTGGACGTTAACGGCGAAGTGAGTTCGAGTACCGTCATGTAACAGCCACGTACCATTTTGGATCTTCAATGACACTTCTTTCAGCAGGGAAGGCAAAGTCAACTACAAGAAACGCCGATAATCTGGCCTGTTGGGTGACGTGGAGGGAAGACTGGTCTCGAAATACGTTCGCCAGTTTCCCCGACCTACACATTACGGCCGCACCGATGCTGATGATCCACTGTCACCATAACATGAGGCACTGCATACTATCCCACGGATGACTGTTGTGAAACCCGAAGATACCACTCGGTGTAAAGGTGACCTCATCTGTGAATAAGATGTATGACACAATTCCGGATATTGTGGCTGCCTAGTGAAGAAACCAGTGACATAACTGCTCCCAATGTGGAACGTCTGTCGGTAATAAGCCCTACACACGTTGTAAGTGATAAGGCGAGTAACAACAGTCATGGAGAATGTTCCACACGGTCGTCTGGTGTACCCTGTACTGGCGGGCAAGCTGCCTGGTAATGAAAGAGCGGTCGCCTTCCATAGCGTTAAGCCGGCCGCGGTGACCGTGCGGTTCTAGGCGCTACAGCCCGGAACCGCGGGACTGCTACGGTCGCAGGTTCGAATCCTGCCTCGGGCATGGATGTGTGTGCTGTCCTTAGGTTAGTTAGGTTTAAGTAGTTCTAAGTTCAAGGGGACTGATGACAAAAAAATGGTTCAAATGGCTCTGAGCACTATGGGACTCAACTGCTGAGGTCATTAGTCCCCTAGAACTTAGAACTAGTTAAACTAGTTCATAAATAAAGTGATCTGTAGCGTAACTTAAAAACGGACAAGGGTACATCTAGAAGCTGTAGGCATAGAGCGAGAACAGCATGTTACGTCATCTCTCTGAGCGCTTGACCTTTGACCCCGCCGATAAGGCGGCGCTACGTCATCTTGGCAGCGCGCCAGCCGCGGACTTAGCGCACAGCGGACGGGAGCACCTAGTACGGCTAGTGCTTCCGTCCGGGATTACGCGCGGCTGGCATTGTGAAATATTCTAAGTCCGAATCAAGGTCACGCGCTATCGCGCGTCTATAAAAGCGAGCGAGCGCCGCGCAGCGGCTCACTCGCGCTGCTGCTGCTGCACAGGCAACTGCATTGAACGCTGCCAAGATGCCGTACAGAAGGTACCGTCGACGTTCTCGTCAAACAATCTACAAAACAATTGAAGACGTTGAAATGACTACATCTGCCGCCGACAAGAAAAAGAATACTATCAAATCTGTCGCTGCACACTCTCTACTAGATGGACCCGCTGTTTTCTGTGGATGCAGACTGAACTTTAGTATTGATCTGAATGATACATTTTCACATGGTAATGGCTGGTTAACAGTCGCTATTGTACGAGGTGGTACAGGCGTACCCAATGTATCAGGACTGGAAAGCTTCGTTGGCGTGACGTCATAGCCATTCGAACCTGCGACCGTAGCGGTCTTGCGGCTCCAGACTGCAGCGCCTTTAACCGCACGGCCACTTCGGCCGGCGGACTGATGACCTTAGATGTTTAGTCCCATAATGCTCAGGGCCATTTGAACCATAGCGTTAACCACATTTTCCGCAAAGTCTGGTCCTTCACGATTTACTGCTGCCTGAAACGACACAGTAGCACACAAACGGGGAAACACTGCTGCAAACATTGAATGCTGTGGTTGTTGTCGGCGGGGATAGGTCTCCTGCTACAACCTTGCTGCCCGCCGCCCCTTGCTACTTCCCTTTCGGTAAGTAAAGGCAAGATTTAGAGTGGAACACGAAATAACTTTGTACAACGCTGTATCACATCCACTACAAGTGAATCAGCAAGAGAAGTGAATCGGACACAACAATATCAATTACTGTGGCAGGAGAGGACGCTAGGACATGACGCATGAGAGTAGTACCACCCTATAGGAGGAAACCAAGCATGCTGTAGCTGTGGCTGCATGGTCCAGCCCGTATTAGACCGCAACCTCTGTAACAAAGATGTTTAAATAAATGGTCTCTCGCATGGGAACCATGCATTTCTGGACATAAATTCATCAGAACTCTTTGCTACGCATTCTCCCTTCGATCAGTCTCTAGAATTTGTACACGGTGGAACAAATCACCATATGCAAGGTGGTCCATTGATAGTGACCGGGCCAAATATATCACGAAATAAGCATCAAATGAAAAAACTACAAAGAAGGAAACCCGTGTAGCTTGAAGGGGGAAACCAGATGGCGCTATGCTTGACCCGCTAGATGGCACTGTCATAGGTCAAGCGGATATCAACTGCGTTTTTTAAAAATAGGAACACCCATTTTTATTACATATTTGTGTAGTACGTAAGGAAATATGAATGTTTTAGTTGGACCACTTTTTTCACTTTGTGATAGACGGCGCTGTAATAGTCACAAACGTAAAAGTACGTGGTATCACGTAACATTCCGCCAGTGCGGACGGTGTTTGCTTCATGATACATTGCCCGTTTTAAAATGGACCGTTTATCAACTGCGGAAAAGGTGGATATCGTGTTGATGTATGGCTGTTGTGATCAAAATGTCCAACGGGCGTGTGCTTTGTATGCTTCTCGGTATCCTGGACGACATCATACAAGTGTACGTACCGTTCGCCGGATAGTTACGTTATTTAAGGAAACAGCCACATATGAAACGTCAACCACGACCTCCAACAAATGATGATGCCCAAGTAGGTGTTTTAGCTGCTGTCGCGGCTAATCCGCACATGAGTAACAGACAAATTGCGCGAGAATCAGGAATCTCAAACACGTCGGTGTTGAGAATGCTACATCAACATCGATTGCACCCGTATCATATTTATATGCACCAGGAATTGCATGGCGACGACTTTGAACGTTGTGTACACTTTTTCCACTGGGCTCAAGAGAAATTAGGGGACGGTGACAGGTTTTTTGGACGCGTTTTATTTAGCGACCAAGCGTCATTCACCAACAGCGGTAACGTAAACCGGCATAATATGCACTATTGGGCAACGGAAAATCAACGATGGCTGCGACAAGTGGAACATCAGCGACCTTGGCGGGTTCATGGATGGTGCGGCATTATGGGAGGATGTATAATTGGCCCCCATTTTATCGATGGCAATCTAAATGCTACAATGTATACTGATTTCCTACGTGATGTTCTACCGATGTGACTACAAGATGTTTCACTGCATGACAGAATGGCGATGTTCTTCCAACATGATGGATGTCCGTCACATAGATCGCGTGCGGTTGAAGCTGTATTGAAAAGCATATTTCATGACAGGTGGATTAGTCGTCGAAGCACGATACCATGGCCCGCACGTTCACCGGATCTGACGTCCCCGGATTTCTTTCTGTGGGGAAAGTTGAAGGATATTTGCTATCGTGATGCACCGACAACGCCTGACAACATGCGTCAGCGCATTGTCAATGCATGTGCGAACATTACGGAAAGCGAACTACTCGCTGTTGAGACAAATGTCGTTCTACGTATTGCCAAATGCATTGAGGTAGACGGACATCATTTTGAACATTTATTGCATTAATGTGGTATTTACAGGTGATCACGCTGTAACAGCATGCGTTCTCAGAAATGATAAGTTCACAAAGGTACATTCTGTATTTTAATTTAAAAAAACCTACCTGTTACCAACTCTTGTTATAAAATTGTGAGCCAGATGTTGGTGACTATTATAGCGCCATCTACCACAAAGCGAAAAAAGTGGTCCAACTTAAGAATTCATAATTCTTTACGTACTACACGAATATGTAATAAAAATGGGGGTTCCTATTTCAAAAAACGCAGTTGATATCCGTTTGACCTATGGCAGCGCCATCCAGCGGGCGAACCATAGCGCCCTATGGTTTCTCCCTTCAAGCTAGACAAGTTTCCTCGTTGTAGTTTTTTCGTTTGACGCCTGTTTCGTGACATATTTAGCCCGGTCAAGATCAATGGACCACCCTGTATATCCAGCGAATGTGCTACGATATCCTCTACTTACAGGAAAGGTTTTTCTGCCGACAGTGACTCAAGATATCTGACTTTCTGGGCTTAACCTCCGAACTGAAACTCTTTCTCATTTTAACTGAATATAGGGAAAAATTATTGATTAAACTTTGTTATTAGAAGAATATGTGGCCATTATAGAGTATTTAAAATGAGACGCTGAAGGAAGTGAAACGGTTGTTGTTGTTGTTGTTATTGTTGTGGTCTTTAGTCCTGAGACTGGTTTGATGCAGCTCTCCATGCTACTCTATCCTGTGCAAGCTTCTTCGTCTCCCAGTACTTACTGCAACCAACAGCCGTCTGAATCTGCTTAGTATATCCATCTCTTGGTCTCCCTCTGCGATTTTTACCCTCCAGGCTGGCCTCCAATGCTAAATTTGTGATCCCTTGATGCCTCAGAACATTTCCTACCCACCGGTCCCTTCTTCTTGTCAAGTTCTGCCACAAACTCCTGTTCTCCCAAAGTCTAGTCAGTACCTCCTCATAAGTTATGTGATCCACCCATCTAATCTTCAGCATTCTTCTGTAGCACCACATTTCGAAAGCTTCTATTCTCTTCTTGTCCAAACTATTTATCGTCCATGTTTCACTTCCATACATGGCTACACTCCATACAAATACTTTCAGAAACGACTTCCTGACTCTTAAATCTATACTCGATGTTAACAAATTTATCTTCTTCAGAAACGCTTTCCTTGCCATTGCCAGTCTACATTTTATATCCTCTCTACTTGGACCATCATCAGCTATTTTGCTCCCCAAATAGCAGAACTCATTTACTACTTTAAATGTCTCATTTCCTAATCTAATTCCCTCAGCATCACCCGACTTAATTCGACTACATTGCATTATCCTCGTTTTGCTTTTGTTGATGTTCATCTTATACCCTCCTTTCAAGACACTGTCCATTCCGTTCAGCTGCTCTTCCATGTCCTTTGCTGTCTCTGAGAGAAGTACAATGTCATCGGCGAACCTCAAGGTTTTTATTTCTTCTCCATGGATTTTAATACCTACTACGAACTTTTCTTTTGTTTCCTTTGCTGCTTGCTCAATATACAGATTGAATAGCATCGGGGAGAGGCTACAACGCTGTCCCACTCTTTTCCCAACCACTGCTTCCCTTTCATGCCCTTCAACTCTTGTAACTGCCATTTGGTATGTGTACAAATTGTAAATAGCCTTTCGCTCCTTGTATTTTACCCCTGCCGGCATTTGAAAGAGAGTATCCCTGTCAACATTGTCAAAAGCTTTCTCTAAGTCTACATATGCTAGAAACGTAGGTTTGCCTGTCCTTAATCTATTTTCAGAGATACGTGGAACGGAGGATGAGAATAACGTGAAAGGAGAGTGGCGCAGCTGTGCTGGGCAGAGCGCCCAGCGGGCCACGCACGGGGTGAACTGTGCAGGCTGCCGGCTGCACAGCGGCCTGGCGGCCGGGCGGCAGCTGCCCGCTTCCGGCGCGGCGCACAGTGGAGCTGCGGTCCAGCCGGGGCCGCACCGGGCCTGGCCTGCTCACCAGAGCGGAAGGCAGGCGTCGCCGCGCGGCCCGACTCAGGCGCCAGTCTCTGCCGGCTCGAGAGGCTCCTACCTGCTACTCCTGCTGCTGCTCTAGCTACACGTTCAACACTACCAGAGCCGCACGTACACACTGAGTCACCCAAAGGCAAACATTTTGTTCAAAATTGTAAAACAATCAGAACTACCTCTCAACTTGAAACGTCCCCTTATAAAAATTAGTGAATTACTGTGCTGGTAAACCTCTTACATTATTTGATTTTCAAACAGCTGAGCAGAACTGAACGTACTCAGACATTTCGCTCTTTAGCTATTCTGATCAACACTAAACTGATATACAATATTTTTAGCGCAACGCAATCTGACTTTCAAAAATCCCTACAAAAGAATGGCCCTGACTAACATTAACCTGTACCTTTCACGAATCACTTACTTCACAAAAATCTTCGTTACTCGAACTACTGCAATACAGCGAGCGCCAATACTGCCAGCTAAATAAAGGATTCTTACTACTGATAGGCATAGTTAGCAAATGTAAGATTTTGGTAGAGAACAATCAATGTATTTACCTTAATAGTGTTCAAAAGTCGTAGAATATATATCACTTCAAGACATACAGTCTTACAAATTTACTGTCTGATGGACACACGTCCAGATCATCTGCTTTCAAAACTCCGCCATCCCTCTCCCCACATCCACCACAGCTCACCTCCAACTGCGCAACACTACGCGCTGTTAACATCCAACTGCCCAACACTACAATAGCGAATATTACAACAATGCCATCCAGCCACAGACTGCACACAGTACAGCCAGTGATTTTCATACAGAGCGCTAAGTGGCGTTACCAATATAAAAACCTAAACAGCCTACTTACAAACTGGTAGAACATATAATGGACATTAAAATCCCTGACACAGCAACATTGCTCTCCTTTGATGTAGCAAGTATGCACAGTAGAATCCCTTTTAATAAACCATAAAAATGACTGAAGAAGCCTTAAAGGAAACAGATGAAACCATAAAATTGTTACAGTTAAAAACACAACAGAATTATTCAATCAAGAATGCTACATACAAGAGGAACGTTTACCCATGGGTTCACCTCTCTCAGGAACAGTAGCCAACATTTTCATGAGTCACATAGAAAAACTAATATTTGAAGAGATAATAGCAAAGGAAAGCTACAACGTCATCTACTGGTACAGATACATGGATGACATAATATGCATGGTAGATGAACCTAATAACAGAATACAGCAACTACACAAGACATAAATACTGTACACAAAAACATAAAGTTTATAATAGAAGAAGAGCAAGAAAACAGTCTCAACTTTTTAAACATAACCATGTAATGTTGATGCATTAATCTGATCTGAAAGCGGTGCTGATATTCCAGACAATAAAAGCGGGTTAAAAGCTGTCAGCTATCTGGGGAAGTTAACTTTGCATTACTGAGCAACTGTTTCACCAGGTATCCAGTCTAGCTTAGCAAATTCCCAATCAGACTAACATTAATTATTATCTTTTAGTAGTCATCTTACGATAACTGGTGATATATCAATCAAGTTTAATATGCTGAAATTTTAACGGAACAATGATCAATGTTCAAATAAATGTCCAAATATGAACTGATTTATTTCTTTTTATTTAAATTCTCTTTACATATATATATATATATATATATATATATATATATATATACATAAAGAGAATTTAAATAAAAAGAAATAAATCAGTTATTCTCTTTACATAAAGAGAATTTAAATAAAAAGAAATAAATCAGTTATATATATATATATATATATATATATATATATATATATATATATATATATATATATATATATATATATACATAAAGAGAATTTAAATAAAAAGAAATAAATCAGTTCATATTTGGACATTTATTTGAACATTGATCATTGTTCCGTTAAAATTTCAGCATATTAAACTTGATTGATAACTAAACTGGTGCCTTATTTAGGATTGTGAAAATGTGAGTTTGTAATCTTACGGAACACATCAACTATGAAGCCAAGATTGGGAGACTGCATACAACACTGCATTCATAAAATAACACACGAATAACGTTGAAACATATGCAAGAGCAAATTAACCAGAACCAACCGATTTAATTATCACCCAAAGAAGTTACGGTTGTAGCGCAATCCTGTCCGTCATGAAATTACCGCACACTGGTATACTAAATTCATACTAACTCTCTGTGAAATCTTCCCGAAAAGAATAGCTGAGGGCTACTTTGATGATTTCACCACATGCTTCACGTGGTCAACTTGGTTTACACAAAGAGTGTAGCTCTACAAAAAATTTTGATAATTAAAATAAATTACAAAAGAAAAACCTCAAACTGGTTACTATCGTCTTACTATTAACCTGATGGGTCAAACAATTGTATAAGCAAGTGGTACTGGTCTCACAAAGTACACCCCACGTGGGATGAACATAAAGAAAATTTGCAATATTGAAAAATATTGTCAAGACGAGACGTTATAATCTCACCCACATCCGCATTTAAGATTGATGATCTTAGTTAGAGTTACGGATCATCCAGACGTGGTTCCACTTTATTCACAAAGTAGTGACAAAGCAACTACTGCAAGATATTCTGAACTTCACACTCGAATTACACTGCGTTGCAATTTAAGATAACATTAGATATTTTAGATCTAAACCTGAAATAAAGGTGATTAAATTTTCAGTTAGGCTGAACTTAAGAAATCCATTGTCATACGGACTTAGCATAGACGCGCTTAGCCGGAGATCTTACCACTTCAGACGCTTGCCGCCGACAGACTGGCGTGGTACCCTACGGAGGGTGCTTCCACAGATACAAACGGAAGTGACCAGAGAGGCACCTTCCTATACCAACATGACAAGGGACAGACAGGACCATACCAAGAATAGAAACCTCTTTGCTTTTGGAAAGCGTAGCTACCTGTTCCGACGTTGGTCCTACTGTTCTCTAGCAGACAGGCTTGTCTGCTACCATCAAGCATGCAACTAGAAATACATTTGCTCATTCATCCTTTCACACAGAAGGGAAGGGGGATGACAGTGTCTTATCATATACAGTATATAAAAGAAAGCGGATGTAGGTTCCGTATGAGACTATGTGACATGAATTACATATAAACTGTGTTTTAAAGTGTAGTAGTGTGACAGATCGTTCTTGATTATGTGTAAAAGTAACACGTTCCACTGCTCAGCCTCCTCCCAGATAGTCAGAAACACCACAGTAAATTTATAAGTGGAATGTATGCCGTAAATGACAACAGTTTTAAAATATTAACATGAAAGGAATCCAACAGAGACCGTTCAACTATAAGGAAAGACAATAATACATACACATTCGACATCCGAAAACCGACAACAAGGAGCATTATTTTAAATGAAACTTCAAACCACTCACAGAACCAGAAACAAGCAGCAATGAGATACATGCTAAACAGGCTGAACAGGATACCGCTAAACACTTATAATTACCAAAAAGGGTTAGCAATTATAAAACAAATAGCTTTAAAAATGGACACAAAGAAACAATGGTAGACAAACTAAACAAAAAATAAAGGGACAAATAATGAAGAAAACTAACCAAACCACACTAACTCGTACAACTTGCACTACAACAAAAAAATGGCATACAATGACCTACGACAACAAATTCACTCTTAAAATAGGAAACATATTCAAAAAACAAGGCATAAACATTGCATGCAAAACAAACAGTCCCATACAAAAGCACGTGCCAATACTAAAATCAAAACTAGATAGATACCAAAAACGTGGTATCTACCAACTCAGTTGCAGAGATTGTGAGAAGATATACATTGGAATCACTGACAGGACATTTGACACGAGATATAAAGAACACATAAGAGCATTCAAATACGGTACAAGCCATTCAACATTTGCGGATCATCTAAAAGAAGAACACCATAGACCATGCAATACTGAGAACTATATGAATATCATAAAAATCAGTAAAGACAGACTCCTCCTTCCGTTCCAAGAAAATTACCACATACAAAAAGCATTAACATAAAATAAACAGTTGCTCAGCGACCAGATAAATATTGGAAACCAGACTCTGTACAGAATAACTGATGAAATCTCATGAAAAATAAAACAACCTTTTCCTTCCTTCAGCCCCCTCCCACTGTCCCACAACGCCCCTCCCCCCCCCCAACTCATTCATTTCACTTTCCGCTCCTCTCCGTCTCATCTAACCCACACTCCATCACACTGGTATATACTTGTGTGTACTCACTATGGTTTCTCCCCCCCCCCTCCCCCCCCTTTAAAGAAAGAATATTTGTAACTCAAAGACAAAGTAGTGGAAAGGTTACGTTCGCAACACTACAAAACACAAACATCAACACATACTTGAAGTACGAAAACAAACAGAATACAGTGGTTTACATAAAAGTGTTTGTGAGAAATGCATAGTGCTGCAGAACGTCTACAAAAGTAGACTGAAATTATCAGTGTCTAACACAGAAAAACAACGATGTCCCAGCAGGCGGCATTTCCCGATGTAAGCGAGAAATCTCACCGTAAGTACAAACCAATATATTCCTAACGAACCGTTTTTCGATCTAAAAATCAAATCAAAATGTAAGTAATCTTGCTTACAGACCACTAATGATACTTTCCCTCAATAAAGCAAAATCGCGTGTGGTGAAAAAATAACGTATTTATGTAGTTGCGACAACGGACCAAAAATACCGCCATGAAAAAATTTTGGCAGCTACCTCCCCTCCCCACCACTGAGCGCAAACCGAAGTTTTACCTACTTTGCGAGCGGTCACTTTTCGAAATAATGTTGGTCAGCTGCGCATGGTGTCCAGGTTTTGAGGCAAGTCAGTTGCACGCGGAGGCAAACAGGTTAATTTAGCACTACAGCATTTTCCTTCCCATTTTCAGAGACTTAGGACGCTGTATGACAGCTAAGCAGGACCATCAAAGGCGTGGTCAATAATACTTGATAAATTATTCATGCCATAATGGGGCACTCGTCGAGGTATTTAAAGATAAGTTACATAAGAAGTGTCACAGTGTCAAACGCTCGGCGAAGTGACACATGGGAAAAAGAAATGTCTTTTACGGCCTTTCTAGAGCAAACAGATAGAAGATCGAAGAGTGTCTCAGAGCAACAAAGGAAAAAGGAATCCACTTGCAAAATCGATAATACGCCGCATACCATCTTTCTTCCATCTTTCTTCTGGTTGAGTCGTTAGTTTTCTGACAGGTTTGTTGCGACCCACAACGAATTCCTCTTCTGTGCCACCTCTTCATCTCAGACAGGCACTTGCAACCCACGTCCTCCATTATTTGCTGGATTTATTAAAATGGTTCAAACGGCTCGAAGCACTATGGGACTTAACATCTGAGGTCATCAGTCCCCTAGACTCAGAACTACTTCACCCTAGCCAACCTAAGGGCATCACCTACATCCATGCGCGAAGCAGGATTCAAACCTGCTACCGTAGCAGACGCGTGGTTCCGGACTGTAGCGCCAAGAACCGCTCGGCCACAGCGGCCGGCTTGCTGGATTTATTCTTATCTCTGTTTTCCTCTACAGTTTTTGCCACCTGTAGTTCCCTTTAATACCAGATGTCCTATCATTTTGTCCCTTCTCCTTTTCAGTGCTTTCGACATATTCCTTTCCTTTCCGATTCTACGCAGAACCTCCTCCTTCCTTACCTTATCAGTTCACCTAGTTTTCTACAGTCGTCGGTAGCACCTCATCTCAAATGCTTCGATTCTCTTGTCCGCAGCTCGTGGTCGTGCGGTAGCGTTCTCGCTTCCCACGCCCGGGTTCCCGGGTTCGATTCCCGGCGGGGTCAGGGATTTTCTCTGCCTCGTGAAGACTGGGTGTTGTGTGATGTCCTTCGATTAGTGTGGTTTAATTTGTTCTTATTTCTAGATGACTGACGACCATAGATGCTCAGAGCCATTTGAACCATTCGATTCTCTTCTGTTACGGTTTTCCCACATTACATGTTTCAATACCATGCAATGCTGTGCTCTAAACGTACATTCTCAAAAATTTCTTACTCAGATTAAGGTCTATGTTTGATACTAGTAGACTGTCTTGTTCAGGAATGTCATTTTTGCCAATGCTAGTCTGCTTTTGATGTCCTCCTTGCTTTATCCGTGATTTGTTATTTTCTGCCTAGGTAGTAACACACCATGCGCATATGGAAAATCTATGTTGAAGTGACTGGAAGAACAATCAACACCAGGATAATCGAACATTAGCGGCACTGCAGACTCGGGCAGGTGCAGATATCGGCTGTGATGGAACACGCACTGAGTGAGACCACATACTAAAATTCGCCAACTCAGGAATTCTGGCTTTAAAGAAGAGCTGTCACACACGCTTGTTCACGGAAGCTACAGAAATACACAAATATTACTTTAGCATCAACAGAGGAGAATAAAGCCTCTAGGTGATCGTTTTCTGGATTCCCATCTTGCAGCGAACGACCTTTGCAGGTTGAAACCTGTTTTTTAAGGATGGCACGATTAGGTTACGATTGTGGACGGGCCCGAATCAATTACTATTGGTCTGCTTTGCAATTTCACTCATTTATTTTAATAGATAATTTTTGAAAACAAGCCAATGAGGTCGCAATCAGATCTTTAAGGCAAGTAACCACTATCACAGCTGAACGCCTTTAACGCTCAAAATGGCAATTATCAAAAAATCTAACAACATACGTAAAATACAGACAGAAAATAATTTTTTAAAACAACCCTATGTGGTCGCAATCAGAATTTTAAAGCAAGAAACCTCAATCACGGCTGAAGGCCTTTAACGCCAAAATGGCAATTGTAAAAAAATTAACAAATATACCGCGAAACGGCAAATAGCACAGCAAAAGTTAATTTAAAAAAAAACCAACAACAGATCACCCAACAGGTGAGACAAATGATGGTAATTTAATAATACAATAATAAAATAAAACACAAAGCCCAGCGACAGACGGTGCTCCAGGAATCGACCTCTGAGTAGGTCATACCAAAAATACTTTAGCGAGCGAAGAGAAATGAAGCCAAGAGTTGCATTCAGATCATAAGATGGTAACTCGGACTAGTGACAGTCTAACGAGCGACTAATGATAATCTTGATGAGGCTACCTGACATCCAACCAAACAAATGCAAGACGTAAAATTACGCCAAAGCCTGAACCGGCAGTCTGGGTTCCACCCCCTGAAAACTGTGCTTAGAGAGCCTGCAACAAGAAGGAATGACTACCACTAAGGTAGAAGAGGCCCGCCCGGATGGCCGTGCGGTCTCCCGCACGGCTTTCCAGGCGGGAAGGAGCGCCTGTTCCCCGGCACGAATCCGCCCGGCGGATATGTGTCGAGGTCCGGTGAACCGGCCAGTCTGTGGATGGTTTTTAGTCGGTTTTCCGTCTGTCTTGGCGAATGCGAGCTGGTTCCCCTTATTCCGCCTCAGTCACCACATGTCGGCGATTGCTGCGCAAACAAGTTCTCCATGTAGGCGTACACCACCATTACTCTACCTCGAAAACATAGGGGTTACACTCGTCTGGTGTGAGACGTTCCCTGTGGTGCCCACCGGGGGCCGAACCGCACAATAACCCCGGGTGCTATGTGGGGCGGCGGATGGGTGAAGTGGACTGCAGTAGTCGTCGTGGGGTTGTGGACCACTTTGGCTGCTGCAGGGACGGAGCCTCTCCTTCGTTTCTAGGTCGCCGGTTAACATACAATACATACAATACATGGTTGAAGAACGCCACCCAACCTACAATCAAGAAGCTGTCCCACTTACACACCTCACAGGACAGCGGCGGCAAGGCGAGGAAATGTTCACAGCCGTTACATACACTAACCCCAGGGCAGGTAAGTCGGGCATTAGTCGTCACAAGACAGAAAAATATAGCTGGTTGGACTTAACAGTGTAAGGAGATGAAAATAGTTAATAGTAATTAGAAGGTCAGGAAGGCTATTCAGATCCGCCCTCCCCAAGTACTCCACTCGATGCTTTTCGCCTCAGCGACACCACGAGCAGCAACACGAACCCAAGTCACTGGAGAATCGCGAGATGTCACAATGATGGAGGTTTCTCTATGCGGATTGCAGTGCATTCAGACATGCTGGATACGGTTTCGACGAGGTCGTGCACCCTCTTTACCACTGGCCTTCGATCTGGCAGCCCATAGACGCGGTCCCGGCGTGTTGTCACTCTGCGCGGACCTCGCTGCTCCTGTGTACCCCAACCCAACTCCGCACTCCCCACACGGAAGAATCACGAGGTCGCCTCAAATATAGGGCAGCAGAACTACATACCGACAAGCGCCGCTGCTGCCACTAGCGGACAGGCAACGCTTACGAAACCGAGTGGCGCCAGTGAACACGGGAAGAAGACAAACAACGCAACCACGCCAACTAAACGATACGCTCTGGCAGAAACCTACACATGGCACCAACGTGAGCCGCATCACGGCTCACAGGTAGCAAGGGAAGGACCACAGAATTAATGACCACGGAAAACCCATTGGACGTTGGGGCGCCAGGTACACAATCTGCAGCCACGAGCTCGACTCCAGCCCACCACCAGAAACGTAGGTGAAGGTGTGACAAAGCCAGCTACTCGTACTGGCGAAAATTCAGAAAAATCACCTAACGAACGTCGGCGGAAGAACCTGACATACAATCCATCAATCAATTTATCAATAAGTGCCCACGAAATCGTTAACAATCAATGTTCCTTGCAAACTATTTTAATTTCTTGTGATGCTAATAAGAAACGCTTTAAAAAAAACTGAAACATATAATAGTTCCATTCGTGCTTTATAATCACGTCCCGTATATAAGGCACGCTTTGTTAGATCTATTGTTAGGTCGGTGAGGCATGTCTGTATAATTCATTCGAATGTATAGTCTTCTGAGTTTGAACGAAGCATCAACATTATGATGTATAGGTTTTTGTGCACCCTGGAAATTAAGGCTGAACACCCTGTGAAATGGCTCATAGGCCATGGTTGTTCCTTGTGAACTTGTAATACTGATGGCACAAATTTCGGGCGGACACCCACATTCTATGATGGTTCCCTGTCAATTAATCTGCAGAACATGTAATATGCCCATTAAACCTACAACAAAAATACCCCTAAGTCCGTCGGGAGGGAGAAAAGACAACCAAACATCCACTGTAACCATTTAGCTACATCACTGAGTTTTCCTCCAACAGACCGGCAAGGAGTAGGAACTGGCATTCACAGCACAACTCTGCACTCTCAGAAAGTGACAGATGAAGACAGTCAGTGCTACTGACAGTTCAGTGCAATCATTTCCAAATAGCAAGTAAGACACTGGCGCGCGCTCAACCTGTTTATGACGTATTTGATGGCGCGTATTCGACCTGTTTGCTGAGGTAATGGTGAAACTGCTCGCTCGCAGTTGAGCGAACGGTGACCTTTTAGCGCGAAATCGGTGCTCAATGCCTTTCTACGTTTTTAGTTTCCATATTTCTTTTGTAGCTCTAAGAAATTCAGGTTCTGTATAACAAAAAATGTGATTCATCCCAATATCTGTCACAGTTGAGTACAATTTCTTATTGATGCCTAATACGTAACGTTACCGTTATTTCTCAAACCGTTGCTTGCAAAACTTACTATACTATTAAAGACGAAGAATGGAAAATGTTACAACAATTGTCAATACGCTATCTACCCAGTTCGTTGTTATGTAAATATTGCGCAAAACATTCCTACATTTCTAATGTTTGTTAGAGGATAAATGAACCGATACACTTCCATGACATCTACACGATACAGATTCACATAACAAATGTGATATGGCAATAGAAAAGAAGTGGTACATTCAGCAAACCACCTTACACTATAGGTCAGTACTACAAACGTGTAGCCTGCCGGGGTGGCCGAGCGGTTCTAGGCGCTACAGTCTGGAGCCGCGCGACCGCTACGGTCGTAGGTTCGAATCCTGCCTCGGGCATGGATGTGTGTGATGTCCTTAGGTTAGTTAGGTTTAAGTAGTTCTAAGTTCTAGGGGACTGATGACCTCAGAAGTTAAGTCCCATAGTGCTCAGAGCCACCCACTACAAACGTGTTTACAGAGTCTCAGCAGATGCAAACAGTGGGTTGTCGTGGATTCGTGTATGCCCTCTTCGCTTCTACGGTTACAGTTTTGTTATGTACTCATATTCACTGACTCTGGTTATAGCAAATAGTGCATCATAGTTCCTAGTTACATTCTCGGGTAAATACGAGTCTAAATATTATTTTTCTTCTTACAAAACTCCATGTCATATTCCATATTTAGGTAGCAACGAGCTGTGCATACTGATAATTACTGTAATATTTCGCATTCTTTGTCTTTAATAATATTAAAACTTCTGTAGGAAATGTTTTGAAGACGGACGTTAACGTTCAAAACTAGTCCCACCAAGAAATTGTACGCAACTCTGAGAGAACCTGAACGTATATTAATGTTTGTCTCTGGAAAATATAGTTTGATATGGTTAATCTGACATCGGCCTCACACGAAACTCTAGTGATGGAGGCATACGTTAAGTGTTGACAGAATGTGGACACAGACAGTCACGCGCTGCATATAGTGGTGAGACAGTGATATGCTTTTGCGCAGAGAACTCGTTGTTACAGTCTGTTGTGTACACATGCGGCGAGAATTTTCTCATATGATGTCGATTTCAATTGTCCCTGTCATCTATTAGCATCCTGAATGACACACAATCATTCGGTAACTGCACTTACGTTCATACTCCCTTTCAAGTGCGAGCCAGTCAGACAATATGGCAGAAAACTTTCTATAGGCCATTAATTTCTTGATGAACAGTTTACATTCATTTTGGTGGGTTACCCCTGTGTGATACAAGATCTTGTGTGTGATTAATGGACACATTTGTTTCCTTTTTACTTGCGTTATTGCCTCGTGGTTACGTTCTTGCCTGGCTAATAACATTCTGTCGTTTCTTTCGTGCCTGATGCTAACTGCTGATATACAAAAAACGTTACAGAGATACTGTCCACATATCAATGCTTACTCCCGAGTTATCCCCCTTTCACACTTGCCATATGTCCAAGAATGTTGAATACAGTTACTGACTGACTTCGTTTAACTGTGCTTTTCTTTACAAACATTTTGCACTATTACCTGCGGCAATCCATGCAATACTGGTTTCGTTTGTATCTGGTTTTTGTTGACTTAGAAAAAAACCTTTGATAGGGTGCAGCGTGAAGCCATCTGGAAAACAATGCAGAGTTACGGAATACATCCAAAGAACATCAGTATCGTGAAGATGATGTACAGAGAATAAACTTGCCAGGTGAAACATGATGGAAATCTCTCAGAACCATCACTTTAAATTCCGGAGTAAGGCAGGGTTGTTTGCTTTCACCACTGCTGTTTTTGCTGGCATCAGATAGTGTCATGAAGAAAGTAACATGAGCGAAAAGGGAATTAGAAACGGAAGCTCAGAGAGTTGGGTTAAAAATAAATACGGCTAAGACTAAATAGCTTAGGATGAACAGTAAGAAGAAGAGTGCATTAGCAGTGAAAGAAGAGGAGATTGAGCAGGTGGAGAGCTTTTGTAATCTTTGAAATATTGTTCCCAAAAATGGAGGGACGACAGAAGGCGACTAAAGTAGGATCAAAAAGGCAAAAGAGGCCTCTGCCCAGCTGCGACCAGTTTGGACGTCTAGTGAAATACTGTTGAAGGTAAAGCTTAAAATCTTTCACTCAGATGTAAAATCTGTTCTCTTTTACGGGTGTGAGACGTGGAAGGTGACAGTACAAATTAAAACAAGAGTACAAACCTTCATCAATAAATGTTTGAGGACTATACTGGGAGTACGCTTGCCGAATTTTGTCTCAAATCAAGAACTATGGCAACGCACGCAACAACGAAAACCCGAGACAACCGTAAAAGAAAAGAAATGGAGATGGTTGGGACACACCCTGAGAAAAGGCGAGCAACATATTCGAAAGCAGGCTTTAGAATGGAACCCCCAAAGAGCAAGGAGAAGGGGCAGACCGCGGTCAACCCGGCGCAGGATTGTTGAAGCTGAGGTGGCAGCTGTAGGCCACTCCTAGAGTAACATCAAGAAGATGGCAATGAAGAGGTCCCGATGGAGAGCTCTAATATGTGCCCTATGCTCCACATCGGAGTACAAGGAATTAAGTAAGTCATCTGCAGTGCTGTATCCTTGATAAGATGTTATTTTTGGCCTCGTAAGGTAAGTTCTACCTGTAGTGCACTGTCTGGTCAAAAGTGTTTCGACGTCTGTTACGCGTTTCCACATTTTTAAAAGCCAAAAGTGGTTGATGAAGCGAAGTCGATGTACTAGCTAATCGTAAAGTTTTTCATTGGTTTCCGGTCAGGACTGAGTGCAGCTCAGTCCATCTCTATTACAATCGTCCACAAACCACTGCCTCACAAATTCTGCATTATGACAGGGTGCAATGTCATGCTGCTATAAAAAACAACCGTTGGTGTTCTTCTAACGTGTACAGTGGCGTTTTCTTAAGCGCAATAATGAATCTACACTCTAACCGGGAAAACCGCCACCACAAAGCTACATCACATCCTCCATACTTCACTGTTGGCACTACACATGACGGTAGATAATACTTTCCAGAAATTTGCCAAACCCAAACCCTTCCATCTGATAGCCACAGAGTATTACGTGATTCCTCACTTCAGGTCACTCGTTTCCTGTCATTCACTTTTTAGTGGTGTTGCTTTTTGCACCACCTCTAGCGTCTCTTAACACCGAGTACAGAAGTATGTAGCTTACGAGGAGCTGCTCCAACATTGTACCCTACTGTTTTTTGTCACTGTACACAGAGTCATAGTGGTAGATGGCCTGCACCCTGGGAATCTCACGTACGATTCTTTCCAGCCATTTGATAAGATTTTTTACAACTACCCCCTACAATTTTCGACAGTCACTTTCGTGAGTACATGAGGCCTGCCTTGTCTGGGTTTAGACGTAGTCCATCTTTAGCGTTTTCGCTTTTACAGTTTTCGAAACGTTGAAATGTTCATGACGGATCTGCTATCCAGATGGCGTCCAGTTACTAGTCCACCTTCGAAGTCAGTGAGTTCTCCGGACGAATTCGTTCTGCTGTTATTAGTTCTCTGATTTAGATGCACCTCATGTGACAGAATAGTGGTCAGTGATACTTCAAATTAGTTTATATTGAGTGTTGAGTGGTAATTAAGATAGGTAAATAAATTAGTGAAATCAATGTGAAGTAGAAAATGGAAAATAAATGAAAAACTTAGTTTAGCTTAGAAGAGTTACACACTGGCAAACAGCGGGCAGAGCAGCAGTGGCAATAGCTGGCGCTTGCAAGTCAGCACGTTCAGGAGAAGCCATCGCCCTCCCCACATACGCGGAAGCTGTCGATTCAGCCGTCAGGGCATTGCCCGACCAGCTCACGTGTTTCTCAATTGTCACATGTGATCAAAGGCCCTCGCCTACATTCCAAGAGCCAATGACCGATGTTAAGAAGATTCTTTGAGTAGCTTTTCAACGTGACAGAAGAGACAATTATCGTGAAGTCGTTCACCTCCAGTGAACTGAAGTAAATAAATACGTGAGGCGCAGTGGGCCCGACAATAGGTTTCATTTCAGTTTCGGTTCGAGTTCAGTTCCAGTACAGTCCAGCCGGTGCTGAAGACCGCGATGCAGGAAGAGACTACATCGTACACAGAAGCACCAAGTCAGCTGCTGTAATGGAATTGCAAGCAGCAGCCTCGCCACCAGAAGACAGAAGTTAGAGGGTATTTGATTTTTACGTATCCGAGTGACTCGTGAGGACAGGAAGGAGACGGCCTCACATCAGCAGTCACCTGTGAGCTGGGATGAAGATTTGACAGCCGAACACTGGCAAGCTGGAGTGCGTTGTTCGAGTCCGGGATTCTGGCCTTCCCCCGCCGTGCCACTTTCCTGGCCGACGCACAACACTGATACATGCAGCCGCATAGAGAAGAGAAACACTGGGACGCTACATCCAAGGTATCACCATTCGATTCAAGACTGCTTTCTCAATAATTAAACAGGCCACCTCACAATGCGCGTCTCCAGTCAACTGGGCGAAACAGCGACACGAGATACACACCGCCAGGCGTAATCAGACGCCGCCGCTCACGCAGCAAAAAGCTTCGCAAACGACACAGCTGCCGCTCTCTCAGCCAGAACAGTCCAGTAAGGAAACCACTGTACAAATCTTTCAATAAAAGTTATCTTATGTAAAAATGCTGTTTCATTCTACCTCATACCCGAGCCAAGGAAGAACCCACCCTGCCCACAGGTTGTTAAGAGAGAAAAAGTAATTTGTTAAGTGTTTTTCACCCTGACATAATGCTTTAGAATCAAATGCCCTTTGCAGTAATGCTCATCCTGACAACTGACTAGCATCAAACGAGGTTACCCAGTTACATGAGTGTAGCGCTGTAACCATATTTCGTCGCCACTGAGTAAATTAGCAACGCTAACATGGCTGTAGAGAAGGCTATGGCCGTGGTTAACTCGACACTGACGAACTGTTATTATGTCAGATGCAGCAACGCCCCTGGCTGACCACCACAGTGTAAACCAGAGAAAGGGCCTACACATTAAAAATGACGAGAAATAGATAGGTAGAGCAAATGCGATCTTGTACGTGGTCTAGGGGTAGCGTCTTTGATTCATAATCAAAACGCCTCCAGTCCCGGGTTCGATCCCCGCCACTGCCTAAATTTTGATAAATAATCAGCATTGGCGGCCGAAGACTTCCGGTATAAGAAGTCAGCCTCATTCTGCCAACGGCCTTGTCAAAGAGGGCGGAGGAGCGGATAGAGGTTCAGGGCACTCTCTTGTCCTAGGGGTGGGAAATTGCCCCTAAAGGCGGAAGAATCAGCAATGATCATCGACATGAGAATGCAGAAAGCAATGGAAACCGCTGCATTAAATACACGTAACGTGTATCCACAGGACATGTGGCCTGTAATTTGTGGTGGTGGTGGTGGTTAGTGTTTAACATCCCGTCGACAACGAGGTCATTAGAGACGGAGCGCAGGCTCGGGTTAGGGAAGGATTGGGAAGGAAATCGGCCGTGCCCTTTCAAAGGAACCATCCCGGCATTTGCCTGAAACGAATTAGGGAAATCACGGAAAACCTGAATCAGGATGGCTGGAGACGGGATTGAACCGTCGTCCTCCCGAATGCGAGTCCAGTGTGCTAACCACTGCGCCACCTCGCTCGGTACGCCTGTAATTGAAGAAGTGTCATGATGATCTCTCCATTGGCAAAAGATTCCGGAATAGTCCCCCATTCGGATCTCCGGGAGGGGACTGCCAAGGGGGAGGTTACCATGAGAAAAAGATTGAATAATCAACGAAAGGATGACGTTCTACGAGTCGGGGCGTGGAATGTCAGAAGCTTGAACGTGGTAGGGAAACTAGAAAATCTGAAAAGGGAAATGCAAAGGCTCAATCTAGATATAGTAGGGGTCAGTGAAGTGAATTGGAAGGAAGACAAGGATTTCTGGTCAGATGAGTATCGGGTAATATCAACAGCAGCAGAAAATGGTATAACAGGTGTAGGATTCGTTATGAATAGTGAGGTAGGGCAGAGGGTGTGTTACTTGTTGTGGCGTAACAAGACAGCTACGCCACACTGATGTAGCCGAAAGGCACGCGTAATCTCACGTAGGCTAGAGAGAGGTCTGAAACAGGATACGTAATGAATGGTAGCAAGAAAAGTACGTAGCTGCTGTAATACTTAACTTTTAATCCATCATTTGTATACAGCATTGTATACAGCATTCCTTGATGATACAAGTGAGACTATCTTAAAATGGTTAATGGCGCCTTGCTAGTTCGTAGCCATTGACTTAGCTGAAGGCTATTCTAACTATCTGCTCGGCTAATGAGCGATGCTTCGTCAGTGTAGTCGCTAGCAATGTCGTCCGTACAACTGGGGCGAGTGCTATTCCGTATCTCGAGACCTGCCTTGTGATGGCGCTCGGTCTGCGATCACACAGTGGCGACACGCGGGTCCGACATGTACTAAATGGACCGCGGCCGATTTAAAGCTACCACCTAGCAAGTGTGGTGTCTGGCGGTGACACCACATTACTGTGGACAGTTCAGTGACCAGGTTGTTCTAATCAGAATCGACAGTAGACCAACACCGACAACGATAGTTCAGGTATACATGCCGACGTCGCAAGCTGAAGATGAACAGATAGAGAAAGTATATGAGGATATCGAAAGAGTAATGCAGTATGTAAAGGGGGACGAAAATCTAATAGTCATGGGCTACTGGAATGCAGTTGTAGGGGAAGGAGTAGAAGAAAAAGTTACAGGTGTTCAAGACTCACAAGAGGAGGAGGTATACTTGGAAAAGGCCGGGAGATACGGGAAGATTTCAATTACATTACATCATGGTCAGACAGAGATTCCGAAATCAGATACTGGATTGTAAGGCGTACCCAGAAGCAGATATAGACTCAGATCACAATATAGTAGTGATGAAGAGTAGGCTGAAGTTCAAGACATTAGTCAGGAAGAATCAATAAGCAAAGAAGTGGGATACGGAAGTACTAAGGAATGACGAGATACGTTTGAAGTTCTCTAACGCTATAGATACAGCAATAAGGAATAGCGCAGTAGGCAGTACAGTTGAAGAGGAATGGACATCTCTAAAAAGGGCCATAACAGAAATTGGGAAGGAAAACATAGGTACAAAGAAGGTAGCTGCGAAGAAACCATGGGTAACAGAAGAAATACTTCAGTTGATTGATGAAAGGAGGAAGTACAAACATGTTCCGGGAAAATCAGGAATACAGAAATACAAGTTGCTGAGGAATGAAATAAATAGGAAGTGCAGGGAAGCTAAGACAAAATGGCTGCAGGAAAAATGTGAAGACATCGAAAAAGATATGATTGTCGGAAGGACAGACTCAGCATACAGGAAAGTCAAAACAACCTTTGGTGACATTAAAAGCAACGGTGGTAACATTAAGAGTGTAACGGGAATTCCTCTGTTAAATGCAGAGGAGAGTGCAGATAGGTGGAAAGAATACATTGAAAGCCTCTATGAGGGTGAAGATTTGTCTGATGTGATAGAAGAAGAAACAGGAGTCGATTTAGAAGAGATAGGAGATCCAGTATTAGAATCGGAATTTAAAGGAGCTTTGGAGGACTTACGGTCAAATAAGGCAGAAGGGATAGATAACAGTCCATCAGAATTTCTAGAATCATTGAGGGAAGTGGCAACAAAACGACTATTCACGTTGGTGTGTAGAATATAAGAGACTGGCGACATACCATCTGACTTTCGGAAAAGCATCATCCACACAATTCCGAAGACGGCAAGAGCTGACAAATGCACAATCAGCTTAACAGCTCATGCATGGAAGCTGCTTACAAGAATAATATACAGAAGAATGGAAAAGAAAATTGAGAATGCGCTAGGTGACGATCAGTTTGGCTTTAGGAAAAGTAAAGGGACGAGAGAGGCAATTCTGACGTTACTGCTAATAATGGAAGCAAGGCTAAAGAAAAATCAGGACACTTTCATAGGATTTGTCGACCTGGAAAAAGCGTTCGACAATATAAAATGGTGCAAGCTGTTCGAGAGTCTGAAAAAAGTAGGGGTAAGCTATAGGGAGAGACGGGTCATATACAATATGTACTACAATCAAGAGAGAATAATAAGAGTGGATGATCAAGAACGAAGTGCTCGTATTAAGAAGGGTGTAGGACAAGGCTGTAGCCTTTCGCCCCTACTCTTCAATCTGTACATCGAGGAAGCAATGATGGAAATAAAAGAAAGGTTCAGGAGTGGAATTAAAATACAAGATGAAAGGATATCAATGACACGATTCGCTGATGACATTGCTATCCCGAGTGAAAGTGAAGAAGAATTAAATGATCTGCTGAACGGAATGAACAGTCTAATGAGTACACAGTATGGTTTGAGAGTAAATCTGAGAAAGACGAAGGTAATGAGAAGTCGTAGAAATGAGAACAGCGAGAAACTTAACATCGGGGTGATGGTCACGAAGTCAATGAAGTTAAGGAATTCTGCTACCTAGGCAGTAAAATAACCAGTGACGGACGGAGCAAGGAGGACATCAAAAGCAGACTCGCTATGGCAAAAAAGGCATTTCTGGCCAAGAGAAGTCTACTAATATCAAATACCGACCTTAATTTGAGGAAGAAATTTCTGAGGATTTACGTCTGGAGTACAGCATTGTATGGTAGTGAAACATGGACTGTGGGAAAACCGGAACAGAAGAGAATCGAAGCATTTGAGATGTGGTGCTATAGACGAATGTTGAAAATTTGGTGGACTGTTAAGGTAAGGAATGAGGAGGTTTTACGCAGAATCGGAGAGGAAAGGAATATGTGGAAAACACTGATAGGGAAAAGGGACAAGATGATAGGACATCTGCTAAGACATGAGGGAATGACTTCCATGGTACTAGAGGGAGTTGTAGAGGGCAAAAACTGTAGAGGAAGACAGAGATTGGAATACGTCAAGCAAATAATTGAGGACGTAGGTTGCAAGTGCTACTCTGAGATGAAGAGTTTAGCACAGGAAAGGAATTCGTGGCGGGCCGCATCAAACCAGTCAGTAGACTGATGACAAAAAAAAAAAAAAAAAAAAAAAAAAAAAAAAAAAAAAAAAAACCAGTCACTATACATCCAAGCCAAAGGGCTAGTTATGGCCAAAGGGATTGAAAGTGGTGCTTTGGAGGAAAAGGTATGCACTGAACCAGCATAAACATTCGTCATTCTAATCGAAGGTATTTTAGATTGGCAGCCAGCATCCACAAAGAGAGGTCCACGCTGTTCTACAAGGTTACGTAGCTCTACAAGCAGCCACGACGAAATTAGGCCTCCACGAACTGCAGCCTTATCGCTGGTTCTATAACGTGATCGTAGCACAGCTGGTGGGCCGCTTCTTCAGCTGCAGGCAGCCTCCTGCCCTGAAGAGCAACCATTCAGGACCAGGGCTGTTCAGCCACTCAACCACCTACACTTGTGCGGTCATACTGGCATTATAAGCCTCCTCTCACAAGGTTGAACATTCTGCTGACGGCTGCCTTCCTCTACGTACGCCACGATGGTATACCGTGTCTTCTGGAGAGTCCTGCCCTGGGCTGCAAAGCTCAACCCAGGCATCACACATGCTGCCGCATATTCTACACGTCCATATTCCTGCTGAGCTGCTGGAGTCCATGTAGGCAAAAGCACCGTGCTGCGCCATCGTCTTCCCACTATCGTCTTAAACACACGTCTTTCCATTCCGTGCCTCCATATCTGGTCACATACGGGGCCAGGACGGCGACAGTCATGGTCAAGACGGACGTTTGTAGCAAGAGCCGGTATCATGTCGTAGCTGGAGTTGTTAGCATCAAAAGTTACAGTGTGGTGAGTCAACTGCTTCCTTTCTCTTCTCCTATTTTCGTATGCAGCTAGATGGGTGCGGGGCGGGACTGTCATTGAGACTTGAAAGTAACATTCGCGAAGGCAGAGGAAGAGGGAGATTTGACACAACTTCGTGACAATATAAGGGAGCATTATTTGGAGCAACCTTTTTTGTTTTCCTCAAGTCATCAGTCTTCAGACTGGTCTGTAGCAGTTCGTCACGAACTCCTTTCCTGTACTAAGCTCTTCATCTCAGAACTGGCAACTCACATCCTCAATTACTTTCTGGATGCATTCCAGTCTTTATCCTTCTCCAAAGATTTTAACCTCTACAGTTCCCTCTTGTACCATGAGGTATATTCCCTGATGTATTAACACAACTGCTATCATCCCATCCCCTCTTTTTGTCAGTGTTTTCCATATATTCCTTCCTTCGCCGATTTTGCGGAGAAACTTTTCACACGTTGTCTTTTCAGTCCACATAATTTTTAACGTTTACCTGTAACACCGCAATGCAACTGCTTCTGTTCTCTCCTGTTGTGGTTTTCCTCCAGACCATGACTCACTATCACACAATACTGCGCTCCAATCGTACATTCTCAGGAATTCCTTCCTCAAATCATGCCTTTGTTGGAATCTGCTAGCCTTATTTAGGCCAGAAATTCCCACTTTGCCTGTGCTACTCTGCTTCCTATATCCTCCTTGCTTGACACGTCACGTCTATTTTACTTCCAACTAGCAAAATTCCTTAATTTGGTCTGCCTCGTGATCACCGATTCGATCGTATATTCCTCACTGTTCTCACATCTGCTGCATTTCATTACTTTTTTCTTTCTCCGGCTTACTTTCAATCCGTTTTCTGTGTTTATTAAACCGATCATTCAACAGATTCTGCAATTCTTCTTCACTCTCACCAACTATAGCACAGTCATTGGTGAATCCTATCATTGGTATTCTTTCACCCCGAATTTTGATTTCACTCTTGAAATATTAATTTGTTTCCTTCATTGCTTATCCCTCCTCCCATGAACCATGGACCTTGCCGTTGGTGGGGAAGCTTGCGGGCCTCAGCGATACAGATAGCCGTACCGTAGGTGCAACCACAACGGAGGGGTATCTGTTGAGAGGCCAGACAAACGTGTGGTTCCTGAAGAAGGGCAGCAGCCTTTTCAGTAGTTGCAGGGGCAACGGTCTGGATGATTGACTGATGTGACCTTGTAACTCTAACCAAAACGGCTTTGTTCTGCTGGTACTGCGAACGGCTGAAAGCAAGGGGAAACTATAGACGTAATTTTTTCCGAGGGCATGCTGCTTTACTGTATGGTTAAATGATGATGGCGTCCTCTTGGGTAAATTATTCCGGAGGTAAAATAGTCCCCCATTCGGATCTCCGGGCGAGGACTACTCAGGAGGACGTCGTTATCAGGAGAAAGAAAACTGGCATTCTACGGATCAGAGAGTGGAATGTCAGATCCCTTAATTGGGCAAGTAGGTTAGAAAATATAAAAATGGGAATGGATAGGTTGAAGTTAGATATAGTGGGAATCAGTGAAGTTCGGTGGCAGGAGGAACAAGACTTCTGGTCAGGTGAATACAGGGTGATAAATACAAAATCAAATTGAGGTTATGCAGGAGTAGGTTTAATAATGAATAGGAAAATAGGAATGCGGGTAAGCTACTACAAACAGCATAGTGAACGCATTATTGTGGCCTAGATACGCCTGCCACAGTAGTACAAGTTTGCATGCCAACTAGCTCCGCAGATGACGAAGAGATTAATGAAACGTATGATGAGATAAAAGAAATTATTCAGATAGTGAAGGGAGACTGGAACTCGATCGTAGGAAAAGGAAGAGAAGGAAACGTAGTAGGTGAATATGGAATGGGAGTAAGAAATGAAAGAGGAAGCCGCCTAATAGAATTTGCACAGAGCATAACTTATTCACACTTGGTTCAAGAATCATAAAAGAAGATCGTATACATGGAAGAACCCTGGAGATACTAAAAGGTATCAGATAGATTATATAATGGTAAGACAGAGATTCAGAAACAAGGTTTAAATTGTAAGACATTTCCAGGGGCAGAGGTCGACTCTGACCACAATCAATTGGTTATGAACTGTAGATTAAAATTGATGAAACTGCAAAAAGTGGGAATTTGAGGAAATGGGACCTGGATAAAGAGAAAGAACCAGCGGCTGTAGAGAGCTTCAGGGAGAGCATTAGGGAACGATTGACAAGAATGGGGGAAAGAAATACAGTAGAAGAAGAATGGGTAGCTTTGAGAGATGAAATAGTGAAGGTAGCAGAGGATCAAGTATGTAAAAAGACGAGGGCTAATAGAAATCCTTGGGTAACAGAAGAGATATTGAATTTAATTGATGATAGAAGGAAATACAAAAATGCAGTAAATGAAGCAGGCAAAAAAGGAATACAAACGTCTCAAAAATGAGACCGAAAGGGAGCGCAAAATGGCTAAGCACAGATGGCTAGAGGACAAATGTAAGGATGTAGAGACGTATATCACTAGGGGTAAGGTAGACACTGTCTACAGGAAAATTAAAGAGACTATTGCAGAAAAGAAAATCACTTGCATGAATATCAAGAGCTCAGATGGAAACCCAGTTCTAAGCAAAGAAGGGATAGCAGAAACTTTGAAGGAGTGTATAGAGGGTCTATACAAGGGCGATGTTCTTGAGGACAATATTATAGAAATGGAAGAGAAAGTAGATGAAGATGAAATGGGAGATATGATACTGCGCGAGGAGTTTGACAGAACACTGAAAGACATAAGTCGAAACAAGGCCCCGTGAATAGACAACATTCCGTTACATCTACTGACAGCCCTGGGAGAGCTAGGCCTAACAAAACTCTAACATTTAGTGAGCAAGATGTATGAGACAGGCGAAATACTCTCAGACTTCAAGAAGAATATAATAATTCCAATCCCAAAGAAAGCAGGTGTTGACAGATGTGAAATTTACCGAACTATCAGTTTAATAAGCCACAGCTGCAAAATACGAACACGAACTCTTTACAGAAGAATTGAAAAACTAGTAGAAGCCGAACTCGAGGAAGATGTGTTTGGATTCCGTAGAACACGTGAGGCAATACTGACCCTACGACTCATCTTAGGAGCTAGATTAAGGAGAGGCAAACCTACGTTTCTAGCATTTGTAGACTTGGAGAAAGCTTTTGACAATGTTGACTGGAATACTCTCTTTCAAATTCTGAGGGTGGCAGGGGTAAAATACAAGGAGCGAAAGGCTATTTACAATTTGTACAGAAACTAGGTGGCAGTTATAAGAGTCGAGGGGCATGAAAGGGAAGCAGTGGTTGGGAAGGGAGTGAGACAGGCTTGTAGCCTATCCCCGATGGTAGTCAATCTGTATATTGAGCAAGCAGTAAAGGAAACAAAAGAAAAATTCGGAGTAGGAATTAATATCCATGGGGAAGAAATAAAAACTTTGAGTTTCGCCGATGCCATTGTAATTCTGTCAGAGACAGCAAAGGAGATGGAATAGCAGCTGAACGGAATGGACAGTGTCTTGAAAGGACGATATAAGATGAACATCAACAAAAGCAAAACGAGGATAATGGAATGTAGTCGAATTAAATCGGATGATACTGAGGGAATTAGATTCGGAAATTAGACACTTGAAGTAGTAAAGGAGTTTTGTTATTTGGAGAGCAAAGTAACTGATGATGGTCGAAGTAGAGAGGATATAAAATTTAGACGGGCAACGGCACGGAAAGCGTTTCTGAAGAAGAGAAATTTGTTAACATCGAGTATAGATATTAGTGTCATGAAGTCGTATCAGAAAGTATTTGTGTGGAGTGTAGCCACGTATGGAAGTCAAACGTGGACGATAAATAGTTTTGTCAAGAAGAGAATAGAAGCTTCCGAAATGTGGTGCTACAGAAGAATGCTGAAGATTAGATGAGTTGATCACATAACTAATGAGGAGGTATTGAATAGAACTGGAGAGAAGAGAAATTTGTGGCACAACTTGATTAGAAGAAGGAATCGGTTGGTAGGGCATATTATGAGGGATCAAGGGATCACCAATTTAGTATAGGAGGGCAGCGTGGAGGGTAAAAATAGTAGAGGGAGATAAAGAGATGAATACACTAAACAGATTCAGAAGGATGTTGGTTGCAGTATTTACTGGGAGATGAAGAAGCTTGCACAGCATAGAGTAGCATGGAGAGCTGCATCAAACCAGTCTCTGGACTGAAGACCAGAACATCAACAACAACATTGCTTATCCTATGCACAGACTAAATAGTGGTTTTCACTGCCTTCTCCATACTCATGCCGTTGATAATTGCTGATTCTTCCGCCTTTTACCGGGAGTTTCCTACCCCAAGGACAAGAGCCGGCCTTGAGCCTCTGTCCGCTCTCCCGCCCCTCTGATATGCCGGTGGCACAACGAGGTAAAATCTTATGACAGAATCTTCATCTCCCACTGAAGATAGTTTTGTTCAAAGTGAAAGCAGTGGCTGGATAAGAACGAGAGACTCAAGCCCTTGTGATTTCTACTCGAAGACTCTTATCCAACACCACGGGTGCAACTTTGTACGTGGACCATTTGCTGAGTGAGTATCAGTAAAACATACGGAGTAATGTATTACTAGCCGTAAGATTTATGTTGGTGTTGTATAGCCGATTGTGACTATGCCAATGACTCCGTTTTGGTTCAAATAGCTCTGAGCACTATGGGAGTTCACGTCTGAAGTCATGAATCCTCTAGAACTTAGAGCTGCTTAAACCAAACTAACCTAAGGACAACATAAACATCCATGCCCGAGGCAGGATTCGAACCTGCAACCGTAGCGCTCGCGCAGTTCCAGACTGAAGCGCCTAGAACCGATTGGCCACACCAGCCGTCTCCGTTTTGGTATTGTTGTTCTTAGTTATACTTCTTTGTGTTTTGAAGATAATTGGACAAGCGTTGCAAGTTGGCAGAGTAAGAGATGCAGGGTGCTTCTGGACAGGAAGTGACTTGGTCATTAAGAAATCAAGCAGCACAAATAGCGGCAGATAAGGCAGGGACGCGTAGGTATATTGTTGCTATGAGAGATGATAGCATATCATTGGGTTATCTTTTCTGAATGCTCTGGTAATAGCGAGAAGGACTGCGTTCCGCACGAAAGACCATCTTTCGCAAAAGGCTAAGTTGTGGTTCACAGGGAAAACGAAATCTTTTGCTAGATCTCATGAGAACTTGATGAACACACTAGCATTCCAGCAATTAGGAAAATGTCTCCTGCAACGCAATAGGAAGCGGAAGAGCACAGGTTTTTTCCTGGACCACTTAAGTGGGATATCACAGAGACAGAATGCGTTATTGGAGATTTTGATTGATAGGATAAGGAAAAACAATGTAGATACTTACGAATTGACATAGAGTGATAAGCGGAAGAAGATTATCCGCCAGGATGCTGAAGATAGAGCAATTGAGGCTCCAATGAGGAGCCTGCTACCCGCCATGTACCGGAGGGTTCTGACAGGTCCCCGAAAGACCTAAACGCCGTCGTCAGGATACCTACGGAGCTGGAGGAAACAGATAAAGCGGAAGAGATACGCACTACAGGAAGCATTTTCTCTGCTCACATAAGGTATTATAGAGGTGAACGATTGCATCACTTTCAAGGGCAATGTCACCAACCACAATGCGAGAGGTTAGGTTTAGTTTGGCACCAGCAGGGGGATTATAGATGCAAGGGACAGAATCGACGAGGGCGACATAGTGTGACGTTAAACGCTATCGGGAACTAGAGATCCGCAGTGCGGCATTCCCAATAAAATTCAGTGCTACATCACGTTTGTAGAGGTGCAGTGTGACGTAGTTGTAAGGGATAAGAAACGTATATACACTCCTGGAAATTGAAATAAGAATACCGTGAATTCATTGTCCCAGAAAGGGGAAACTTTATTGACACATTCCTGGGGTCAGATACATCACATGATCACACTGACAGAACCACAGGCACATAGACACAGGCAACAGAGCATGCACAATGTCGGCACTAGTACAGTGTATATCCACCGTTCGCAGCAATGCACGCTGCTATTCTCCCATGGAGACGATCGTAGAGATGCTGGATGTAGTCCTGTGGAACGGCTTGCCATGCCATTTCCACCTGGCGCCTCAGTTGGACCAGCGTTCGTGCTGGACGTGCAGACCGCGTGAGACGACGCTTCATCCAGTCCCAAACATGCTCAATGGGGGACAGATCCGGAGATCTTGCTGGCCGGGGTAGTTGACTTACACCTTCTAGAGCACGTTGGGTGGCACGGGATACATGCGGACGTGCATTGTCCTGTTGGAACAGCAAGTTCCCTTGCCGGTCTAGGAATGGTAGAACGATGGGTTCGATGACGGTTTGGATGTACCGTGCACTATTCAGTGTCCCCTCGACGATCACCAGTGGTGTACGGCCAGTGTAGGAGATCGCTCCCCACACCATGATGCCGGGTGTTGGCCCTGTGTGCCTCGGTCGTATCCAGTCCTGATTGTGGCGCTCACCTGCACGGCGCCAAACACGCATACGACCATCATTGGCACCAAGGCAGAAGCGACTCTCATCGCTGAAGACGACACGTCTCCATTCGTCCCTCCATTCACGCCTGTCGCGACACCACTGGAGGCGGGCTGCACGATGTTGGGGCGTGAGCGGAAGACGGCCTAACGGTGTGCGGGAGCGTAGCCCAGCTTCATGGAGACGGTAGCGAATGGTCCTCGCCGATACCCCAGGAGCAACAGTGTCCCTAATTTGCTGGGAAGTGGCGGTGCGGTCCCCTACGGCACTGCGTAGGATCCTACGGTCTTGGCGTGCATCCGTGCGTCGCTGCGGTCCGGTCCCAGGTCGACGGGCACGTGCACCTTCCGGCGACCACTGGCGACAACATCGATGTACTGTGGAGACCTCACGCCCCACGTGTTGAGCAATTCGGCGGTACGTCCACCCGGCCTCCCGCATGCCCACTGTACGCCCTCGCTCAAAGTCCGTCAACTGCACACACGGTTCACGTCCACGCTGTCGCGGCATGCTACCAGTGTTAAAGACTGCGATGGAGCTCCGTATGCCACGGCAAACTGGCTGACACTGACGGCGGCGGTGCACAAATGCTGCGCAGCTAGCGCCATTCGACGGCCAACACCGCGGTTCCTGGTGTGTCCGCTGTGCCGTGCGTGTGATCATTGCTTGTACAGCCCTCTCGTAGTGTCCGGAGCAAGTATGGTGGGTCTGACACACCGGTGTCAATGTGTTCTTTTTTCCATTTCCAGGAGTGTATTTGTTAGACATACAGGCACATCTGTCGATGGAATGTCTGGACTCCATAGGTAGAAAACATAGGTACCTGGAGTAGGGAATAGTGATACAAAGTCATTAGGTTCAGCAGTATTTTCAGCTTGGGGCAGAAAGACTTCGGGAGTGTGTGGAAGTAGTGCCCCTTGTAGGTGAAGAATACTGCGCAATCCTGGGCTCGACTTCCTGGTCAAGTATTGGGCCATAACTGAATATTGGTAATGTGTATTTTTACTCAGGAGGACAATGGTCCAACAGGAGAAAGTTGTCGACAATGGACTACTATCGCAAATGTCTTCTAGCTTGTGGGACAAACCAGTCATACCAGAGACAAAATCGCTGACGCTTAATTTGCATGATATGGTCCAGAAGGCACCAGGAATCTGCACTGGGTGACTATGGGTCCAGAAAGATGTATTGGTATGTTATGTGTTAGAGCCTTTTGAGGAAAATGATATGTTGGAGGCATCATAATGTTTTAAACGGAGAAGTGTCGTACATACACAAGAAAGAGACAGTGATGGGGTAGCACACATCAATTTCGGTAACTTCAGAGCCGATGATGTGAAGCTAACAAAAGGACCGTTAGCTGCGAATTCAGCTATTCTGGATAAAGATGACCTAGGCACGTAACTTGTGCGCCATTATCATATACAAACTGCCACTACAGCTCCATTACATATGAAGGTAGAGAAATTGAAGGGAATGCAGACAGAAGCAATGAGAAAAATATTGCTAGAATTCGAGAATCTGTTTAATCCTCAAGGCCCATTTCCAGTGAAGTCCATAACTCAGCATAGAATTCTGTATGTCAGAAACTGTATCGTATACCTTGGCATTTACAGCTAATTAGGAGCACTTCATTAGCCAAAAACAGGATGACGGCAAATAGAAGAGATCACTAGCCCTTGGGGAGTATCTGTCGTCAATGTACTGAAAAAATCAGTGGAAGGAACAAAAAGTATAGTTTTTGTTATGGCAATCGGTATCTAACTAGTAAAACAATAACAGATGCACACCCAGTACCCAAAATTACAGAAACCCATGACAGCTTTGGGCTGTTCCAGAGCTTCTCTGTGATAGATTTAACGAGCGGTTACCATCAGTTGTGGGTGGTTCCAGACGACTGATAATACACTATGTTTCTGGTTTCCTAGCGTCATTACCAGTATGGACGACTACAGTTCAGTTTAAAAAATGCACAGCCATGTATCAGCAGCTGTTTCATGGGTTGTTAATGGGTTTGAGAACAAAACCACATATGGTGTATCTCGTCGATATAAATGTGCTTTCAAGGGACTTGAAGGAACATACAATCGTTAAAGGAATAATTAAGAGGGTATATTCCATGATCTTACATTAAGTATGAGAGGTGAGTCATTTAGGACATGTGATTATTTGGAAGGGGGTAAAGAGATTTGTACAGTTTTCAGACTCCTGAGACAGGTAAGGAGTTGGACTCATTTTCAAATTTCGTGAAGGGGTTCGTGGATAATAGACAGCTCTGTACGCACTTACTGAATAAGTGTACAAAATGACAATGGTCAGCGGAGCGTCAACCCAATGTTGATCTTTGCAGATAATAAAAAGTGTTTGTACTCTCACAAGGCGCTTCCAGCCAGGTGTCGTTGTGTGTTTTGAGTCAAGTGGTACATTGTTAGGAAGATGTTGTGGCTTACGTCCTGCAGCAGTTACGAAAAGACAAACAGAATTATTCCGCAGCGAGGAAGGGCATTTGGAGCTCTATAAATGCTGTTACATATTTTGGGTGCTATATGTATAATGAAAAGTTCAATGTAATAACCGATCATGCGGTGCTAATGGGTTGTTGGGACTGAAAGATGCTTCAAGCAGATTCATAAGGTGGACATCGTGACTTTCTTAGTTTGATTTTGAGGTTATTTACAAAGCAAGCTAAATGAGTCGAAACACTGATGGCCTTAGCTGGGAGGTGACGGTAATGTAGCACTAGGTGACAGTCTTGTGGAGTAGCAGAAAGCACAAACTACTGCCGTGGACTGCAAGCTGTTTACAGCACAGCTATGGTTCAGTATTAACTACGGTTTTTAACAATGGTCTGCTGAGCCGAGGCCATACACATTAGTTAGTACTGTTGTACTGAAAGAAAAGGTACTGAAGGAAGAACATAAACATGTGCTATCTGAGCACAGAGGTCATAGGGCAATGGATTGAAGGGTGGTGGAGCGGGCCCAACAACTTCACGTGTTGCTAAGGTAGAGCACTAGGTTCAAACTGAAAGTCTCTAAACCTCAACGACGAAAAATGCAAGCAAAACCTGTCGGAAAATCGTATTTTGTGACGAGGTTGAACCATCAGTTTTCTCCTGCTGTAATTTATTAGATGTGACATTGATAGATTTCGCATTTGCCTTTATGGCGGCGAGCTTAAATAGTGGTGTAAGTATAAACGCATCTTGAATCCTAATGAACAACAGTAGAAGAGGTTGCCAGTGTTAGATTTGAGAATATAGTTCTTATAAGGGAATACCAAATATGTAGGGCAAACGTATACTGTGTGTACAATGTCTGTTACCTAAACGTGTGCACAATATCATTAGGTGTTGCACTGCACAGTATTAAAGATTTAGAGGGTGAGTATCTGGAATTCTATTGTAACGCGCGCTAGGGCACACAATGATCATTGAAGCCTGTACTATGGTAAGTTGACGAGCTTCACCTTATGAGAAAGGATTTTCGATTAGATATTGACCGCGTGTGTCTAAAAGGAGGCAAATCAGACTTACACCCACTCAGTAATAACAATGATACGTCAAGCAAGCCCGAAGTGCAACTACACGTTAGGACGGACAAGAAACAACACAGAAAATGCTACCAATTTGTTAATAAAACGGTCGCCAGCCTAATTAGGCATTAACTGAGTTTCTTTCCTGTACAAGTTGATGTACGTTCATACAAAACAACACGTAGTAACACTGCATATTATGGTAAATCTTAGAACCAGAAAATATATTGAACTGATAATTTCACTTTCTGTACTAATATGGGTAAACCATAAATACATAACATTACACTACAATGTTTACTACAAAACTCCGTACTGTCTATTGATCTGATTAAAATCGGGCATAGGTTACCCTAGAAATAGCATTTTCGAAACACACACAAAGTCAATTTTGATAAAGGTAAAACACTGATAAATTTTGGTTTTTATATTGGCTTTAACTTTGCTGGTCAAATCAGTTTAGAACACTTCAGGATTCAAATGAATAAAAAGGGGGGGGGGACCCTGAAACTGTTGTGATCACTGTATTAAAACAATTAATTACTGAAATCATTATGTCCTCAAGATTTCCAATATATGATTTACTACTCTTTTTGTCTTATTTCCTGCTCATTTAAATACCATTATATCTTCCTCGAAATAATTAAGCTTCATTACTAAATCAATATCAATATTATCTTCCAACTTTGTCAGACCTTTGTTATTCGTCTATTAGTTCATTAACAAAAAAAGTTCTTTAAACATCATTCTAACATAGCTAGGTCTGCAGGTAATTATTATTAACATAAACTTTAATTCTTCATTTAGGGACACTCGGATTGCACAACATTTGGAAAGGACCCTGTCTAGGTTAGTTGTGAGGATAATTAAATGACAGGACAGTTCTGGTAAAATTTAAGTTGTTATTGAACAGTATGGAATAAAAGTAACACTGGTCCATTCGAATACAGTACTAAAAAGTTCAACCTGTTCGTATCGATGCGGCAGTTGGCGGGCGGCGAGATAACGAGGCACAGAGCACACATACAACCACAGCAATGGCTCTTGACGTATCGGCACTTTACTTCTTCTTAGCGTCGCAATACTTTTCCATTTAGTGCCTATGGAATTTTGCCATGCTGTATAGGCGTCGGAACGGCATATCGGAGGCTCAATGAAACTACGTCTTCCAGGAGAGCCTCCACGATCCAGGACGTGTTGCTCAGACCAATGCCCAACTCCGACTACTACTGCTGAGCCCGTTATGCCGTGCAGTGCCCGTGTGCATTCTCCCGCGCTCGCCTGCCATCCACCTTTTACCGCTCCCTTACAAGCCGGGTATTCACCCGAGGTTTTGCACTCTACATATCCTAACACATTGCCTACGTATGGACCAGACGCACAGTTACAATTTTAAACATGTTACAATAATTTCAACGTTTCTTACATTTCAATTCTGTTATAATATTGCTTGAAATTTGACATAAACATTAATATTCACATCGAAATTTGTTTACAGTTTTTTTTAACATAATGGCATGAAACAAAAAAGAAATGAAATAAGAACATCGAATACACTAATTTATCGAAAATCAGAAGAAAAAATTATTATATGTATAATAGTACAGCGTTGTTGTTGTTACACAATTAACAGCCTGATTTGGTGTGGGGAAATTACTTAATAATTTAACATCGATTAAATGTGTAAGAAGGTAAAAACTGAAGATATGACCTCAAGTCTAGAAATCGATCATAGAATAAAAAAAGCTATAAAACCACCCTTGTGTCCCGAAGGTACTTAATTTATTGTTGTTATAGTAAACGGCTGTGTTCTCACGTATCCACTACTATGGATACTTAGGATAACAGGTCTGTTCTCAGAGGAAATTGTTTACTGACAACTTCAAAAAGTAAGAGCAATAAAATCGTCACATGTTGTGTACAAGTTGGTGCAATCATGGGGCATTCAAACAGAACTTCGGTTTGTACCGAATGTTCCAGGGCTATCGAAGCCTGGATCCAAAGCGAATCAGTGCCTAGAGAAAGAGGAGAATGAGATTATCTGATAAGTTATCTGTAAAAGATATGGTAATATATCAAAATATTTAGTTTATGATTTCTTTGTGGAGACAGTGTATAATAAAATCTATAGAAATATTAAAACTGATTACTGTGGTGGAGGTATTCAAAGTAGGTGAGAGCATTTAACTTCAAATACTGAAAATCATTAAATTCTATGAAAGGAAATATAGGATAGCAGACACGTTCATAATCGCTGATGTGAGATCAGTAACGTGCACTTCTTCCAGCGGGTACTTGTTTCAAGTTTTCTGGCTCCATATGTGAACAACGTAACAAAAGTCTTTATAGTCCTTCGTGTAAGGCCTCTAAAATCATACACAAACTTGGAAGAGATTCAATAAAGCATTTATGGAAAAACGAACTTAATTTGCTCGTACATTGTTTTTATATCGCATTTCACAGATGATGGCGGTGAAAATGATAATGGTAATGTGTGTGTGTCACTGCAAGAAACGTATTTCATAGGGACTATGAGATATATTGTCTTACACAGTCTTTAATTTCTAACGTACGAGCATATAAATTGGATTTTATTTGACGTAATGAAAACTTTAATTTGTTGGTTACTGGAAATTTATAGAATTTCTTTGAACTGTAGACGCAACACAATTTTATTCTATTTTAAACTGATCATACGTCTGTAATAAATACGAAAACCCGTCATCAACACTACTGGATAAAATAATTTCATAAAATAGGACAAGTGGTACATATACGTACGGGACATTTCGTTTGTGAAAAGGACGTTAATTTTCTCATGTAACTGAAGAGACTTACATCTTATTGCCTAGGGCAACATTTATTTTAATTTTTATAAATCTTTTAACTTCTTATTTTGATATGCGAAATATAGTCTATTAGAAAAACAGTGAAACTTTTTAAGTAGTACGTTCGATGTTTTCGATCACTTAGCTAAACAATTTTTTGTCTATTATGTCATTCCACTAGGCATCTGTGATCCAAACGAAATTTATTACAGTGCAATCCCTGTTTCTGACCGCATAACCATTTTGCTTATCTATTTCGTGAGTTACATTCACTTTAAAACGTTTATTACAAATTTATATCTTTCCAGGGCTTAATACTGCATGGCAAGCATGCAAATATTTATACGTATGCTATTAGTACTAATCGTGGGAACGACCTACACTTTGCTTGACTTTCTTGACCTGGTAATTACTTAGGAGCAAGAAAAGGTAGTCACTAGTATAGCTGTGAGGATGAGACAGACTCCTTCCATGTAATAAATACATGTTCTCTCACCTAATTACTGCTTCTATAAGAACAATGTTAAATGCGATGAGACAACAAGTGGCTGAAAAATGCAACAGGAAAACAACTAATTTCACTTCGATTTACTTGATGTCTAGTTTCGAATGGGGATCCATTTTCGGATCATTCGGATAGCCAAAATGGTACTTAACAAAAAATAAGGACCACGTTAAGGTAAAAAAAAAAACAAAGATGTAAAATATGAAAAAGTGCAAATAGACAGCTACAGAGCATATAGATGTGTTATGCACTTTCTCATATTTTACGTATATGTTTGTTATCCTGACATGGTTCTTATACTTTGGGAAGTACCATTTTGACTATCCAGATCATTAGGGAATGGTTCCCGATTCAAAACTAGTTAACAAGTAAACCAAAGTGATATTAGCAGCTTCGGCTGTTTTTCCTTTGTACTGATTAACACCAGTTACTCCAGCACGGTGAACTTTCGTAAATGGTTGACAGTAAGATCTGATGAGCTGATAGGTCGCATCGTATTCTTGTTCATAATTAAAAAAATCTTGACGTTTCGACTCCTCTGCTGGTATACCAGAAGCCATCAGACGTGTATAAGAAAACGTTTACTAATCGAATTGGCCATTTAACTTACGTCTTGTTGATGCCAGCGTTAGCTAGGGCACACTGTATACAATTCTCGCTGATGGCGACACTGTAGAGTCGTTGGTTCTGTCTCGACAGGCGTTACAGAGAAAACTTCTTGCTGCCTTCAGATGAGCAGAGTCAGTGTTCTCGTGAAGGAGGAGGAGATTCGTTGGTGATTTTCAGCTGCCAGTGGACACCACAGTCCTGCACTCTTTGCTTTCCGTCAGCGCCTCTGCAGTAAAAGCGAGTTCTCCTGACGGACGACGCCATATCTTTAATGAGTCCACCAGATCCGCAGATATTATTGGTGGGACCGTATATTCAACGGCAGCCAGAATGGCGTCATTTGGAGCGGGACCAAATTGTGCAGCCGAAGCACCTCCGTTACCCCCCACCACCACCTCTCGGCGGCCGCCCTCTAGCAAGCCCACTTACCAAGAGAAATGGCTGGTGAAATATGACCACACTCACCCACCATCACATGGACAGCCCGCGGCCTGCGAGATGTCGCGGGACCTCCTACATGACTGCGAATTGCCTGCTAGGTCCTCTCTTCGGAAATCGGCCTTCTCTCTAATTTAGAAAGGTAATTCAATTTGCGTCATACCGCGTAAATCCTTTTTTACATGGCGGTTGCATTTACATTCCAGAACGCTTCTTGGGACATTCGCTGCCTGAAAAATTCTTTGAAGCTGCAGGACTGTACTATACATAGAAATTAATCAGTGTATCACTACCTGATGGAACGTCCCACAAAAGTTGTGAGTTCGAGTCCCGGTGCTGAAATACGTTATGGTCATTAGCAGCTGCACGGCAAGGGTAGAAACCGTAAATTCCATAGCATTAGAAATTGCGTCAGAGCGTTGGATTAAAACTAATGGACCTCGATTGTTTGATTAGAATTTTTTTATATTCTAGTATCTTACTTTATCCAGTGACTATCATTTCGGTATCAAATGCAATCATCAGGCCATCAGCTGGCGAGCAGTTGTCACAGTCGGCTGCTGTACTAGGTACATGATTGTATTGTTCGATCACCTCGATTACCTGTTATAATTTTTCATAGAATTTTTTTTATATTCTAGTATCTTACTTTATCCAGTGACTATCATTTCGGTATCAAATTCAATCATCAGGCCATCAGCTGGCGAGCAGTTGTCACAGTCGGCTGCTGTACTAGGTACATGATTGTATTGTTCGATCACCTCGATTACCTGTTATCATTTTCCCGCAGTGATAGAGATGCCAGGTTTCTTGCCAATGTAATGCATGTTTCAGACGAACCCACGCTACACAACTCACGCATTCATCATAGTCGTCTTAAAGGTGCAAACACTTGTCCCACAAATCGGACATGCTAGCTATACAAGTGGTGCATCATGTTGCACCGGCCTGTCTGCCACAACGAAAGAGAAGTAACCGAGCGTCTAATCCGTCTACCTTATTATTTAAACATCTAAAGTCTTCGTCCTGGAATCTGCTTTCTCACTAATTCTGGTCTGGTATCTTACTATCAAACAGTGAAGTGTTAACTCTGACCTAAACGATGCCAGCCTTGGCAAATGTAAATTATTTACACTGAGCAGCCATTCAAATACTGTACCACAGCCGGCCGTTGTGGCCGAGCGGTTCTAGGCGCTTCAGTCCGGAACCGCGCTGCTGCTACGGTCGTAGGTTCGAATCCTGCCTCGGGCATGGATGTGTGTGATGTCCTTAGGTTAGTTAGGTTTAAGTAGTTCTAAGTCTAGGCGACTGATGACCTCAGATGTTAAGTCCCATAGTGCGCAGAGCCATTTTGAAACTGTACCACATCTGACTAGATCATCCTGAAAATGTGTTCAATTCGACTACGTACTTCATCTTTTGTGCCAGACTAGACCATTTAAAGGTGGCCCATCTTGTAGCTTTACTCCTTGAGTGTCAGTTACGCGTCTTCTTGCTTAATCCGCGTTTTATACCATACCGCTCATGCTACTTTCCTTTCGAATTCAATAATATTTTGTTCACCAGATTAATCTGAAACTGGCTTTCCTTCACACGTCTATCGAGTCTAATTCCTGATACGACTCTTCCGCAGCACAGCGAATGAACATATACTTCTTTCAGTCCACACTACTCTCCTAATACAAGTTTAACTGAATTACAGAAGATATCAGTGTTGCACACGTCTCCTGAAAATACACACTTCATGAATTATTTTAACAGTCATTTGCTGCCTCTTTGAATCTGCCTGTCTTAACATGCCTGACAAGAACTGCAAATGACTGACAAACATTATTTAAAAATGGAAAGCCTACGAATTTGGTAAAATATTTCCTTGCTGTATTGTCAGAAACTGACATTTTGAGCCCGTGGCGGTGTATAAAAGAAAGGTTGACTCTTACACAGAAGATTACCACAGCCAGCCACTTTTTACAATGCTGTTTATTTATTTAAGCAGCGGCGTTACCGGTTTCGAACCGACAGGTTCTTCTTCAGACGGCTAGTTGACGTTTTACATTAGATTTCGCTTTTTGTTTCCCGAACTGACGAAATTTCCTTGATGTGGTGTTGCCCTACAACCTAAAAAAGGTGTTAGACAACATCTTTTTAACTGTAATGGCGCCCCAAACCGATTTTAAGTGATGTAAACAAATGATTTTTATTAAAGGGAAGATGTTTCGGTTTCGTACGATGAAGAATCAACGCCAATCTGTTCCAGTGCAAGCTGCTTACCATCTTCCTGTGCAGCCTTCTTAAGTAACCGAAATATCTTCCCTTTAATAATAATAATTTGTTTAAATCACTTACAATGGTTGTTAGATACAATTACAGTTAAAAAGACGGTGTCTCACATCTTGATTTGGTTGTAGGGCACCAGGACCCCAAGGAAATTCCGTCAGTTGGGGGAACAAAAGGGGAAAATCTAATGTAAGACGTGAACTAGCCGTCTGAAGATGAACCTGTCAGTTCGAAACCGGTAACGGTGGTGTTTAAATAAATAAATAGTATTGTAAAAAGTGGTTGGTTGCTGTAATCTTCTTTATAAGAGTCAACCTTTATAAAATATTTCTATTAACATTTTTACTATTTTAAGATACGAATAAGTCGCGGTTTTCCGTTGATTATGATCAATGGGCAAAGTATACAGATAAGTAAATCAAACTATTTTGTATTAACCTTGGTGACTTTGTATCAAAGTATGTAAATGTGAGAAAATATAATGTCAAAAATGTACTTACCTACGAATAAGTTTTACATAATCAGCACACCGCGCTGCTGCTGGGTGAAAAAGAGAATCGCCGGAAAAATGCTTTTCTCAGAGCACAAAAAAGCTAAATACGTTCCTGTTTAAAATACTCCTTCAGGTAAGTGGAAAAACAGCAACCTCAATCCTCATTCCATCTTTGTCGCCATAAGTTCTGTCGCGTGAAAATACTCCAGCTTTTTTGTGCAGAAAGCGAGGAGCAGAGAAACAGTGACAACGGGAGAGAGTGGAGACACTCTCAGTGGGACAGAAAGGCTGAGGAAATGGCGATGGTGTGAGAGAGAAAGTGGCAGTGAAAGAAAAAGAGAGATGGATGAAAGCAATATCTGTGAGTCCTAAATACAGGAGATATTGGTGGTCAGTGAGAGGCAGTGGCAGTGAAAGGTACAAAAGGAGTGGGAGCGAAGAAGAGAGGAGACAGTGGATATCCAACAATACTAATGAGTGTAGATATACATACACTATGTGATGAAAGTATCAGTACACACGGCTGAAAGTGACTTACAAGTTCGTGGCACCGTACGCTGGAATTCAGTGTGGTGTTGGCCCACCCTTAGCCTTGATGACAGCTTCCACTTTCGCATGCATACATTCAATCGGGTGCTGGAAGGTTTCTTGGGGAATGGCAGCCATTCTTCACTACTACTGCACTGAGGATAGGTAGCGAGGCCTGGCACTAAGTCGGCGTTCCAAAACATCCCAGAGGTGTTCTATGGGATTCAGATCAGGACTCAGTGCAGGCCAGTCCAACACAGGGATGTTATTGTCGTTTAATAACTCCACCACAGGCCGTGCATTATGAACAGGTGCTGGATAGGGTTGAAAGATGCAATCGATATCCCCGAATTGCTCTTCAACAACAGGAAGCAAGAAGGTGCTTAAAACATCAATCTAGGCATGTGCTGTGGTAGTGCCACGCAAAACAACAAGAGGTGCAAGCCCCCTCCATGAAAGCATGACCACAGCATACCACTACCGCCTCTGAATTTTACTGTTGGCTCTACATACGCTGGCAAATGACGTTCACCGGGCATTCGCCCTACCCACACCCTGCCATCGGATCGCTACATCGTGTACCGTGATTCGTCACTCCAGACGACGTTTTTCCACTGTTCAGTCGTCCAATGTTTGCGCTTCTTACACCAAGCGAGGCGTCGTTTGGCATTTACCGGCGTGATGTGTGGCTTATGAGCAGCCGCTCGACCATGAAATCCAAGTTTTCTCACCTCCCGCCTAACTGTCATACTAGTTACTGTGGATCCTGATGCAGTCTGGAATTCCTGTGTGATGGACTGAATAGATATCTACCTATTACACATTACGACCCACTTCAACTGTCGGCGGTCTCTGTCAGTCAGCAGATGAGGTCGGATTGTACGCTTTTGTGCTGTACGTGTCCCTTCACGTTTCCACTTCAGTATCACAACGGAAACAGGGGATCTTTGGATGTTAGGAGTGTGGAACTCTGGCGTACAGACGTATGACACAAGTGACATCCAATCACTTGACCACGCTCGAAGTCCGTGAGTTCCGCGGAGCGCCCCATTCTACACTCTCACGATGTCTAATGACTATTGAGGTCGCTGACATGCAGGACCTGTGCAGTAGGTGACAGCACATTGCACCTAATATGAAAAACGTATCTTTTTGAGGGTGTCCGGATACTTTTGGCATTCGAATATGCTGTAAATAAATTGGAGCAAAAGTAAACAGCGGGAGAGAGACATACGAGGGGTATGCAGACGGTATCAGTGAGAGGGAGTGCTAAGTATGAAGGTCTAACTATAAACTGAGATTGGGTAATAGAATTTAGAATATTCTGTGTTAAGAGTGGGAATAGGCTTATGTTGGCATGCCAAAGTATTTGTTGAAGAAGGCGGAGCGAGAGTTGTGGCAGCTGGTTTCTCACATTTCCTTCAGCCTTTCAAAGAGGAACGTATTCGCCTTTTTTGGGTTCCGAGAGAACCGTTTTTCCCCCTTTCCTTTTGTATTTGCATATTTCATCGAGTCACTGTTCAGAATATCTATAATGTTACCTGCTGGCAGTTGTACGAAGCAAAGCGGAGTGCAGCCTAACCAAAACAGCGAACATCTCCTTAATGTCAAAAACAGATTCACCAGCGACAATGGCTTCTTGAGACAGTCTTCTGCCTTTGGCCCAAAAACGTCATAAGTAGCTCTGGTATTCTAAACCCGCATCATGAATTTTCTTCTCAATATTTAGATTTCTACGATTATTTTATGAAGTCGTCATAACGACTTATGTGCTAATGGGTTTGGTTCTTCGTCCTTATGATGTGAGCTACAGAAAGAAGCTAAAAAGTGTTTCCCTGTTAATAAGTCAATTTGAACTGAACTTGGTGGTGAAAAACAGCAGATATTGGTGTTCAAACTCACAGTGCATAGAGAAAAATGCACACCCTTTCTAGATGAAGTCTAATCATTTAATGAGCATTACTGATAGAGAATCAGTAGTAATTGCTAGTTGTACTTGAGATCACCGCTGCAGATATACCCCTGCGATACACGAGATTTATCGCGAAATTAATGTAGCCCAATATTCTCTCTGGAAACTCTTTTGTATGAAAAGGATGTTAGAAGATATGCTAGAGGAAGTGTTTCTAAGATTAGGCGAGATGTTACGAAATAGACAAGGTGGTGAGGTCTGTAATTGCTATGCAAGATTTACGAGAGATAAGTATCTATCAGTGACTCCGATTTTCCCCTGTCCTCCCCCCCCCCCCCCTCCCCGCCACCACCAACACATCAAGCCCGAATATCGCTTAGGAGAACACATCGGAAATACTCCGGCTGTAGGAGACAGCAGCGGCTTGTGTCCGAGCGAGGTACAGCAGCTGCGGCAAGAACATCAATATGTAGCTCCACTTCTGAGGAGTGTTTACTTATTTGAACCAGATCGCTGCTATTATTAGCGTCTCTGGTTAGTCACTAAAGGATTTAGTTCTGCCTCAATGAGCATTAAAATTTTGACTTTGCTTGATTTTATTTGTGGCTTGCAGTGCTCACTGGATTGTTGTACACCCTTAAGTCGACTCTGCTACGTTCACCGAGCTAGGTGGCGCAGTGGTTAGCACATTGGACTCGCATTCGGGAGGACGACGGTTCAATCCCGCTTCCGGCCATCCTGATTTAGGTTTTCCGTGATTTCCCTAGATCACTCCAGGCAAATGCCGGGATGGTTCCTTTCAAAGTGCACGGCCGACTTCCTTCCACATCCTTCCCTAATCCGAGCTTGTGCTCCGTCTCTAATGACCTCGTTGTCGACTGGACGTTAAACACCAATATCCTCCTCCTCCTCCTCCTCCTCCTCTGCTACGTTCTCGAAGTATTTTGATTATTCGTGCACTTCGTAATCTTCGCTGACATCTACCACCAGAATCTCCTGTATCTTTTGCCGCTCTATACATCACCATCAGTGCGAATTATCATAAACTATGCTGTGTCTACGCAGAGTAGGTTAGGAGAGAGAACGCCTACTTTGCCTGATGATCAGGGGGTATTACACAACAACTGTGTCACCAGTAATTAAGAAATAGCTACTAACTATGCCAGAGGAGCTTTTGAAGGCAGTTTTATCGGAAAGGAGTTCTTATACCCAGCTTCTGAAGTGAGTGAGCCCACTGCGTAGCGTGGCGCAAGCAGCACTGGCCCGACGCGAATATTCAGGAGCTTGCTGAGAGTAGCTAACTCTGCGTTTACCCCATACTATCGGTTCTCCTATAACGACCTAGGTACTGAGGCAATAACGAGCGTTTCCATATGCTTCGGTTCGTGTCAACGTCGGATCGTAGTTTCCTGCCATCGCCAGGACGCCAGCGTCCCACCATCCCAATCGGACCACCAGCCAGCAGCCCAGCCGGAACTTGAATTGAGCAGCTAAGTAACATCCTCTCAGCTCCGAGCTCCTGGCGACCACCAGCGACTTCCTGTTTTCTCGGACCATTTGTCACCGGTTTGACCCTGGACCACTCCCGACTAGCACCGAGGCTACACACTGGTTCCTTCTCGTTGTAGTTACAAGAACAGGTGCGCTGCAGCCTGACGAACGATGTGCGGCAAGCAAGGTCGTTGCCGAGGCTTGCTATTGTAAAACAAGCTATTTTACTGTCACTGATAATGAATTCTCGTAATTGCCATATTGGATTTTTAAAATTCAGTATCAGAATAGTCACTTTCGTTTTGTTCACTGGGAGATGGTTGAAAAAATAGATCTTTTACTTCAGCTGGCATCTGCTTACCTTTTTCACTGGTCATTTTCTTGATCTTCGAGATGAGTGTATCCGAAACGGTCAGGAGTCGATGGAATATGTCATACGTCATTCCCTCACTGGAATATTTTGGTAGGCAGCTCTCTTGGTAACTTTGCATACCTAAATTCCAAGCTTCATGTGCCTCTTCAGAGCCGGCCGTTGTGGCCGAGCTGTTCTAGACGCTTCAGTCTGAAACTGCGCGACCGCTACGGTCGCAGGTTTCAATCCTGCCTCGGGCATGGATGTGTGTGATGTCCTTAGCTGAGGTTTAAGTAGTTCTAAGTTCTAGGGAACTGACGACCTCAGATGTTAAGTCCCTTAGCGCACAGAGCCATTTCAACCATTTTTTGCCTCTTCAGACATCTAACCAACCAGGAACAGAGCATATCCGTGCATCAAAACGGTGTGGTCTGGTGTTGGCACTGGGTACTATGAGTGTAAATATACGTACCGTTTGGCCACATGCAAGTAGCATGTGTTAAAATTTTTGACATCAGTGGCATACCTTCTTGATGTTATCCGCAGGATTATTTTGCTCTTCGCCGTTAATTTCTCATCAGTCCCCAGAAATTGGGCGGTTAGGGCACATCGTCGAAAAAGCACCTTACGACATTACCATCATTTGTTGTACCAGATATTTGTTTTGGAACATCAATTAGCAAACCGAACTGCCGTATGGAACAGCTTTGAAGTTTCACTTCACGAGCTACGACACATTGTTTCTACACAACTCACCGAGGTTGTTATGTTTGTCCCTGTTTGCTAAATGTATAGACCACTCCATAAACCTTATCGCGGCGTTGTGTGAAGATAAGCTACTCTGAGAGTAAGGTTTACGGAATTTCTATCCTTATCCACAAACGAATCAACGTTTTTAAACTTTTTCATGTCCCTTTACAAATGTCACCATGTTCAGCCGATAAAGTGTCCGTCACAGGAGTTTTCACTTTTCCATCGATTATACTAAAAACTAACTGATATTTAACCACCATATTATTGTCACTTAGAGTTGTCTGGAACGGATTAAGAAACCCAATCTGGTTTTCAACATATTGGTTTTCATCCGGAATATTGTCGGCAGATTCTTTGGAAACTGCGGTCTTAGCGGTCAGCAAAACCTAATCGACCATGGATCTGGAGTTCTCCAAAGAATGTTTTTATCACCTTTGTCAGACACAGCAGTAAGATACGAAGATCAACCAAAATGAAGAACATATCAGCAGGACTGTTGCTCAAGCAAGCAAACTTTTGCTTGTATTCGTGACGGATTTATCGGTCACCGTCACAGTTACAAATACAGTTACAATGGTCAAGAAAATCGTCTTCTATCACACTAATTTTGTTTATCGCCACGTCAGTCTACGTCACTGAAATGTGGTACAACAACACCTGCGGTTGCACTTCCTCAATTGTCTCGGGTATCGTGGTATTGCACTTTGGTTAATAACAACGTTTCTTAATTGACAATGTTTTGGAGTACGATGTGACCATGTACATATTGTCGATATTATTCATCCTATTTCGGACAGTTAGATGTGTTGTCGGTTCATCCTAGATAATAATATTCAGACCTAAGACCTAAGATCTCATGTAGCGCTGATTTCTGTGCATCTTTATACGCGACTTGGTATTTGGCCGCTCGCTCCAGTGAATTCGTTGTAAGTGACTTCAGTAAACAGGACGCTTGCAGGGGAAGCATCCGCCCGAAGGCTTATTCACGCGGAGTACATCAACTCAGCTGTCCTGATGATCTGAGCTACTGCGTCGCTTCATGTGTCTGGTATCTTCGTCAATTGGGGAACGGTTCCAACCAGAGGCCTACCTTTCAGTCCTTTGTCTGAGGTGCTGTTCTGTGGCTACGTCATTCTATAATCCAATATTAATATCATCTCACGAATATAAAGCACAGAGTGTTGAAATGAACTCTAATACGAACGTGCATGGTGCTCATTACAAATGCAGTTGGTCCGTCTAACCACTGTTTATTGACAGCATCCTGGTTGTCTTTCCGTTGAGCCTGGTTCCATCCCATCCACAATATGGACAACATTAATCGGAGTTGCTTTTCATTAGCGGTAGTTAGCTGAAACATTCCGCCGACGTCCTCAGGCTGTTTTGACTATACAGCCGCAACTGAAAGCGCCTGTTGACCATAAAACTCCCACAAGCCAAATATTTGTGTAGGTCGGAAGTAAATGCAAAAAAAGGAATCGTTCAAAATAATCATCACAAATTATACTCAGTAAATTGTTTATTAATTGATTTTCAATTAAATAACGAAGCAGAACTTCAATTGATTGTTCATTAATTTATTAATTACTGTGTACTACTGCAAAATAATTTCCGCAATACAGTGCGTTATTACAACATAATTGTTTACTGTGTGACACTGCCGCAATGTAGAAAAATAACAGTCCAGTGAAAACGCGCTAGTATGAGTGTGCAAACACATCTGAACTCGATAGTTGTAATACTGAGATAGAAGGAGAGCCATTGACGAAAGCGGTAGCACGCAGAGGAAATTTTGTAGCCAACGATTTCAGAGAATAACGTTAAGTTTAGTTGAAAGTCAAAACACGTCCTTACAACACTTAAAACGTCATAAATATATTTCCCGGTGTGTTACCCATCTTATTTTATCCAGCCAACGGAGCAGGATAGGATCGCTGTCCTATGTTAAACATCCCACACAAAAAATGTGTGAAAAAAGTGTGGTTATCCGATTCACTGTTTAAAGGCAATTTCCCGTCACGTATCATATCGACTTTTGACTGCAATGCCACCGCAGCTCTGGAAAAGTACGTACTAGAACAATCTACACAACACTTCTCGGACTTAACTCGGAACGCAGCCACCAGATTCCTGTTTAACAAAAACAGGGTGAAACATAGATGCTGATAGTTTTACAATTTAATCTTCGTCCCTCGCTTTATATTTACACTATTGCATATTCATTGGTCTCCGTCATTCTTTAATTCCTAAATTCTGCACTATCTGAGTTCATCTCTCCAAGGGCTGGTCATTTCCTTACTCGTGCCGAAACTGTTGGTGTGGACCCGTGCCTCAAAGGATGGTAAGGCGGAATCTGGATGATTCTTCGCTCGAGCAATACACAGTGCTATCACCAAAATGGTGAATGCGACAGACGAGTTAGTTCCTACTGCTATAAACAAGTGTTGCTGTTTAGTACCTATTTCTTCACGAGTCGAAGTTGAGGTTCAATGAAACACCGCCCTTCTAGGCGGCCAGCATCTGGTCAATGGGTGCTGCAAGTTTCACGTTTAAGGTGACTTCAGATAGGTTATGATTTCTACAGGCAGAATTTCGAAGGGAGGATCCGGTGAGTGAAGTAGCGAGTGGGAAGTGTTCAGTGTTCTGGTTCCTGAGAAGGTTACAGTTAATCGGAAAGTGGACCCAGAAATATCGCAAGCAATTACGCTGATCAGCAACCCTTGCCCTTTCAGCTCTAAATAGTGTGTGCTACTGAGGTGTTCTTTTGTAGTAACAGATACGGACGGTGACTATGGGATCAGTTACTGAAAAGAGCCAATGCAACGCAATTTTTTGAACGGACTCATTTTTACGCTGGTAGCAGCAGCTCCGAAATGGAGAGCAGTGCGTGGGACTTATTGCCTGGTGTTATCAGAAGAATCTCGTCTACTCACAGCCGCACGAATTTTCTCAGGGCCCACATAATCTTAAATGAGCAAATTGGCTCAGCAAACAACACAAATTGGAAGCAAATTACCCAGGATCACCTCACATAGAGGCACGAACTCACACTCAGTGACAACATACTTCTTGTTACAAGTTCATACTGCATATAAAACTACTTACACATAAACAAAACAATTCACGAAACTGGCAACACGTCGGGTGAATTTGAAATTCGAGGCGTGTCTACCTTTCTGTTCCACCCTGTCAGTCAAAAAAGACCTGTACTCACGCGAGTGCTGGGACAGAGAGCGAGGTCGGTGGTTATGGGGTGACAGCGCTCCTCTTAGCTGCGACATGAGGCAGAAAGGAGTCAGAAACCTGCTCCACTATAAGAGAAGACACACCTCCCATAAGCGAGTGTTTTTACCAAAGGACAGCAGTCGGGAACCCTTTGGGATCACCGCCGGTCAGTGCAGGGCGTGACAGAAATCAGCGTGTGGCGTTAATAAGCTATGGCAGCAGATAATCGACATGAGAGGCTTTGATAACAATACTACAACACCTGCAGCGCCTCTCTTGGGATCATGACCATATCGACTGGACCCCACACGACTGGAAAATCATGGCCTGGTCAGATGAGTCCAGATTTCATTTGATTAGAGCTGATGTTAGATTTCGAGTGTGGCACAGACCCCACTAAGTCATGGACCCAAGCTGTTAGCAAGGCAAGGTGTGGACTGTGTTTACAGGGAAGTGACTGGGCCCTCTGGTTGAACTGATCAGATCATTGATTGGAAATGATTATGTTCGACTACTTGGGAACGTTTGCAACCATTCATGGACTTGGTGTTCTCAAACAACGATGTATTTCTTATAGATATAATGCGCTATGCCAACGGGCCACAATTGTTCGCGACTGGTTTGAAAAACGGTCGGGACACTTCGAGCGAATGATCTGGCCACCCACTGAACATTTATGGGGTGTGATCGGGAGGTTAGCTCGTGCACAACATTCTGCACCGCCAACGCCTTCGTAAACATGGACGGCTATAGATGCAGAATGGTTCAGTATTTCTGCAGGTAACTTCCATGCTATGTAGAGCTTCTGCAGTACGCTGGGGAAAAGGAGATCCGACACAGTATTAAAAGATAGCGCTTGACGTTTCACCGCTGTGTACGTTTATAGCACAGTAAACGGTGTTAAGCTATATGTGCTGGTAATCTTGTATGTAGCTGATAGTAGCTTGTCGTAGGGACTAGTTGGTGATGGGAGTATCATTTGACCAATGTATAATTGTAGGATATATGGGTTATCTTAGTCCTGAGAATTGCGTCACTTCTGTCGTTAACTGTAGGAATATAAAGCAATGTTTACCGTCTTTTCCTGTCTGTTTCCAAGTACCATCTGTTATTATTATTGTAGTTGCTCAGTTTTGTTGTTTTTCGTTGAATTCTGTATCTCTGTGCCGCAGGTACGGTAACTCTCATTTCCTGGTCTGAGCTGTGATTTCTAGGACTGTATTAAGTTCTAAATTAAGGTCTCTTAAATCGTTACTGTTCTGTTGTAAGGAGGATTTTATATTTAATAAATTCTGTGTTAATTGAGCCTATACCTAGACAGTCACCAGACGGTATCCCAATCCACCCAAATCCAACGCTCAAAACAAAAAATGGTTCAAATGGCTCTGAGCACTATGGGAGTCAACTGCTGAGGTCATTAGTCCCCTAGAACTTAGAACTAGTTAAACCTAACTAACCTAAGGACATCACAAACATCCATGCCCGAGGCAGGATTCGAACCTGCGACCGTAGCGGTCTTGCGGTTCCAGACTGCAGCGCCTTTAACCGCACGGCCACTTCGGCCGGCAACGCTCAAAACATAATGCAGTACATAACACTGAAGTTTGTCTAACATTCAGGATAAATTAAGCTAAGTTTCCAGTATAGATATTGATAATAACTAACAAGAAAGAGAACACAGATGAAATTCACAAGCAAATTATGTTAACGGAAAAATTAGTCCATATTAGCTCACAAGGCCACCACAGGACAAAGGGTTACGTCGTAGTAATTGCTGACGTTCCTTGTAACAAGATTTTAAACATTGCTGAAACAGCAACTGTTGAAATTCTTCACGATAAAGGATGACAGCCAAAACAGTTGCAGGATAAAGATTTATTAAAATTCTTGACCAAGGTTTCGGTATATATAAATATACCTTCATCAGAAGTAAAAAATCTAAAATTACATCATGAATTGGAGATTAATAAAACAATTGCGCCAATGGCGTCATCAAGATGTCTTAATTATTGACGACGCCATTAACACAATTGTTTTATTAATCTCCAATTCATGATGTAATTTTAGATTTTTTACTTCTGACGAAGGTATATTTATATATACCGAAACCTTGGTCAAGAATTTTAATAAATCTGTATCCTGTTTATCGTAACTTTTGTCCAACCTTTCTTCATTACAACTTCCTTCTCTTATTGCGAAGCAGCTGCCTGCAACTGAGGTAATGCTTTATTGGCGCCCATAAATGGACAGACTCAACCAACAGGTACATCCACGAAGAGGGTCAGGACAAGTAGTTTGCCATTAACTGGAGACACTATTTCAGTTGCTTAATAAGACCCTTGGTACTTTTAACAAGGTTCTTTGGTTTGGTCTCTCTTTTGGTCTCCCGGGTTGTCTTATGTCATAAATGGGTAACTTGTTTTTCTTTCTGCTTCGCAGTGGAAACCCATGCACAGCAGACGCCTGTTCGAAACCCAGCTGTCGTCACATGTCCACATTGGCTGGACGGTCAGCATTATATACGCGAAAAGGCAGGTCTTATTGTGGCTGAGGTAACATACGCAGCTTGCCACACACTTGCCGGGTCGTAGTTGCAGGGCCCTTGGAAAGTCATGAACTCTGAGTACATAAGGGCCTAGATTCAGCATCAGGCCCCAGCGTGACCTGCACTGCTACACTACTGAAGCCGTGCAATTACTATTGGTACACCCTTATGTAAGGGAAATTTTAGCTGTATATTTGTGGTGACTGAGATTGTCTCGAATTATGTGAGGTTACTCTCATTGCGAATAGCTACTGTGGAGTCAGTATTTGTCAAAATTATTTTGTGAAGCATCAAACACCAAAAGCAAATAATAAATTACAATGGAAACAATCTTGATTGCAGTAGAACATTCATTAAATATAACCACCAGTTTTGTTATTAATACAAAAATTCTGTTTCCAGTCATCATGAAGGTTAATTCATAATGCTCTTCAGTAGTTTTTATGCACCTCACGTACTTTTCTTGATTTCATGCTGGCATATTACAGGGGGCTATTGCACGCTGGCATATTGCAGGGGGTTGGCCAGTTGCAGTGTCGTCTTTGAGATCACTCTCCACCAGCCCTGGATAATGCATGTCTATACTTTCACGCCATTTCCTTGGAAACCAACAGTGTCACACAGTTCTATCCTTGCTACGATTACACTCGACGTGTTTTCTTGAAGTGCCCATAGACGCCAATGTGTGTTCTGACAGCCGATTTCAATTGGCTATTCACCTTTACAGTATAGTCTCTTGTATCTATTTAAGTGTATTTTGAAGAAATGCTTTCTACAACATATATATATATATATATATATATATATATATATATATATATATATATATATGTGTGTGTGTGTGTGTGTGTGTGTGTGTGTGTGTGTGTGTGTGTGTGTGTATGTAATGTTATGTAACATTGCTATTAATATGTCTATAACTGTTTTATCTGTACATTATTTGTAATAACGCTTTTCGTGTATTGGCTGTAACGAAAATAATGTGATAAGCTGTGGGTGGAGAATCCAGTAGCCCCTCCATCCTAAGCTGCAGTTATTCCAGTTTTGGTCATTTTTAAAATGTTTGACGTTAACTGTAGTTATTACATTTCCTTCTAAATCTGTACTATATTTCAATAAATACAGTCCGGAGATAGTCGCTGTTTGACTGAAACTGGTTGCTATTAATAATAAATGTTCTATTGTGGTGAAGAACGTTTTGATTTTAATTCACAATATTCCACTGAGATCGCTGTTTTATCTCCATAAAAATGGTTTGAAAAATTAAAGAGCATATAGTTGTTGTTGTTGTTGTGGTCTTCAGTCCTGTGACTGGTTTGATGCAGCTCTCCATGCTACTCTGGCCTGTGCAAGCCTCTTCATCTCCCAGTACCTACCGCAACCTACATCCTTCTGAATCTGCTTAGTGTATTCATCTCTTGGTCTCCCTCTACGATCTTTACCCTCCACGCTGCCGTACAATACTAAATTGGTGATCCCTTGATGCCTCAGAACATGCCATACCAACCGATCCCTTCTCCTAGTCAAGTTGTGCCACAGACTTTTCTTCTGCCAAATCCTATTCAATACTTCCTCATTAGTTATTTGATCTACCCATCTAATCTTCAGCATTCTTCTGTAGCAACACATTTCAAAAGCTTCTATTCTCTTCTTGTCCAAACTATTTACCATCCATATTTCAATTCCATACATGGTTACACTCCATACAAATACTTTCAGAAATGACTTCCTGACACTTAAATCTATACTCGATGTTAACAAATTTCTCTTCTTCAGAACGCTTTCCTTGCCATTGCCAGTCTACATTTTATATCCTCTCTACTTCGACAATCATCAGTTATTTTGCTCCCCAAATAGCAAAACTCCTTTACTACTTTAAGCGTCTCATTTCCTAATCTAATTCCCTCAGCATCACCCGACTTAATTCCACTACATTCCATTATCCTAGTTTTGCTTTTGTTGCAGTTCGACTTATATCCTCCTTTCAAGACACTATCCATTCCGTTCAACTGCTCTTCCAAGTCCTTTGCTGTCTCTGACAGAATTACAATGTCATCGGCAAACCTCAAAGTTTTTATTTCTTCTCCATGGATTTTAATACCTACTCCGAATTTTTCTTTTGTTTCCTTCACTGCATGCTCAATATACAGATTGAATAACATCGGGGATAGGCTACAACCCTGCCTCACTCCGTTCCCAACCACTGCTTCCCTTTCATGCCCCCCCCCCCCCCAGATTCTTATAACTGCCATCTGGTTTCTATACAAATTGTAAATAGCCTTTCGCTCCTTGTATTTTACCCCTGCCACCTTCAGAATTTGAAAGAGAGTATTCCAGTCAACATTGTCAAAAGCTTTCTCCAAGTCTACAAATGCTAGAAACGTAGGTTTGCCTCTCCTTGATCTAGCTCCTAAGATGAGTCGTAGGGTCAGTATTGCCTCACGTGTTCTATGGAATCAAATCTCATCTTCCCCGAGGTCGACTTCTACTAGTTTTTCCATTCTTCTGTAAGGAATTTGCGTTAGTATTTTGCAAATGTGACTTATTAAATTGATAGTTGGGTAATTTTCACATCTGTCAACACCTGCTTTCTTTGGGATAGGAATTATTATATTCTTCTTGAAATCTGAGGGTATTTCGCCTGTTTCATACATCTTGCTCACCAGATGGTAGGGTTTTGTCAGGACTGGCTCTCCCAAGGCCGTCAATAGTTCCAATGGAATGTTGTCTAGTCCGGCGCCTTGTTTCGACTCAAGTCTTTCAGTGCTCTGTCAAACTCTTCACGCAGTATCGTATATCCCACTTCATATTCATCTACATCCTCTTCCATTTCCATAATATTGTCCTCAAGTACATCGCCCTTGTATAGACCTTCTATATACTGCTTCCACCTTCCTACTTTCCCTTCTTTGCTGAGAACTGGGTTTCCATCTGAGCTCTTGATGCTCAAGCAAGTGGTTCTCTTATCTCCAAAGGTCTCTTTAATTTTCTTGTAGCAGTATCTATCTTACCCGTAGTGAGATAAGCCTCTACATCCTTACATTTGTCCTCTAACCATCCCTGCTTAACCATTTTGCACTTCCTGTCGATCTCATTTTTTAGACGTTTGTATTCCTCTTTGCCTGCTTCATTTACTGCATTTTTATATTTTCTCCTTTCATCAATTAAATTCAGTATATCTTCTGTTACCCAAGGATTTCTACTAGCGCTCGTCTTTTTACCTACTTGATCCTCTGCTGCCTTCACTACTTCATACCTCAAAGCTACCCATTCTTCTTCTGCTGTATTTCTTTCCCCCATTCCTGTCAGTTGTTCCCTTATGCTCTCCCTGAAACTCTGTACAACCTCTGGTTTAGTCAGTTTATCCAGGTCCCATCTCCTTAAATTCCCACCTTTTTGCAGTTTCTTCAGTTTTAATCTACAGGTCATTACCAATAGGTTGTGGTCAGAGTCCACATCTGCCCCTGGAAATGTCTTACAATTTAAAACCTGGTTCCTAAATATCTGTCTTACCATTAGATAATGTATGTGAAACCTGTCAGTATCTCCAGGCTTCTTCCATGTATACAGCCTTCTTTTATGATTCTTGAACCAAGTGTTAGGTATGATTAAGTTGTGCTCTGTGCAAAATTTTACCAGGCGGCTTCCTCTTTCATTTCTTAGTCCCAATCCAAATTCACCTACTACGTTTCCTTCTCTCCCTTTTCCTACTACCGAATTCCAGTCACCCATTGTGGTGTCACCGCCAGACACCACACTTGCTAGGTGGTAGATTAAATCGGCCGCGGTCCGTTTAGTACATGTCGGACCCGCGTGTCGCCACTGTGTGATCGCAGACCTAGCGCCACCACAAGGCAGGTCTCGTGATACGAACAAGGACTCGCCCCCAGTTGTACGACGACATTGCTAGAGACAATACGGACGAAGCCTTCCTCTCATTTGCCGAGAGACAGTTAGAATAACCTTCTGCTAAGTCCATGGCTATGACCTAGCAAGGCGCCATTAGCCTTACCTACTTTGAGAGTTATAGTATAAATGTCTCAAGAAGAATGCTGTAGTCATCAACTAATAAAGTTAAGTATAAAGCAGCTACGTACTTTTCTTGCTACCATTCAATAGTTATCCTGTTCCAGAATTCACGCCCGTCGGCGTGTGTGTACGCGTGCCTATCCTACCGGCTACCTCAAGTGGCGTAACAGTCTTGTTACGTCACTACAGATTGGCGACGAGTCTACAAAGGATCTTGTGTTTTACTTTGCTTACATTTATTTGTGTCATGGCTTCGCCACAATCTCCAGATGTACTGTCCGAATTTTATCGCTTGCAGAATCAGCAGACGCAAGCGTTATTGGATGCTCTTGGACAGCTCGTCCAGGGTCAACGTGCGCTGCACCCCGATGCGGCCGCCACCGCTTCATCGCTACCGCAGCCACAACATGCTGTTGCACCTCAATTCCGACCCTTTGATGAAAACCACGAGACTTGGCAAGAGTGGTCCCGCCAGTTTGCCTTCCACCTCGCCGCCTACAGAATTCAAGGTAATGAGCGGCAGCTGTTTTTGCTTTCTTGTGTCGGTGTGTCCACATACCGGGTGATAGTGAAATTGTTTCCCCGACGCGACGTAGCAACTCTGTCCTACGAGGAAATTTTGTCTACTTTAGATGCCTATGTCAAAGAAACAGTTAATGTGGTTGCAAAGCGGTATACGTTTTTTCGTACAAAACGTACGGCCGGTCAAACTAATAGGGAGTGGGTAGCAACATTGCAAGGACTTACTAGGGACTGTGCCTTTGAATGTGACTGTGGTCTTTCTTATTCAGATACAATGGTGCGTGATGCAATTGCACAGATCGTTTCTGAAGTTCGCATACGGGAGCACATTTTGAAACTAGTTAATCCCTCCCTTCAACAAGTGATAGACATATTGGATAGACAGGACACACTTGACTGTGCTCAGGAATCTTTTGAAACTTCGCCAGCTGTGTGTAACATTAACCGGCCCGCCGGGCGCTCTCGAGCTGCGCGGCCCGGTCAACTGCCCTCGCATACGTCCGCACAGCTGCCGCCGCGCGCTAAGCCAGGTGTGCCGCGCCAGCACACAAATGCAGTGAAATCATGCCCGCGGTGTGCTACTAGACATTCGCGTGAACATTGCCCGTCACGCCAAGCTATTTGCTTTTTCTGCAATAGGAAAGGACATGTTCAAAGTGTTTGCCAGAAAAAGCTCAGATCAGGATCAGACACTCTTAATCATTCCAGGCCCTTTGCTTCGCGCCGGAATCGAACCAAGGACACTCAGGCTCGTGGACCTTCGCCCATGGACATTCATGTCGTTACTTCCACCCCGTCCTGTGCCACTCTTTCTAACAGTGACTGTGTTCGTCCCACAAAAACTGTGCGTCGATGTCGCCGGAAATCACATCAATTAGCAAGTGATTCTGTACAAGTGTCTGTTCCAATTGCACAAAACAGTCGCTCTTGTCGTCAGCAGGACAATAAACTTTTTTGTGGACTTAGACTTTGAAGGCAAAGTGATACCATTCCAGCTCGATACCGGAGCTGCAGTTTCATTGCTCAATCACGACACGTACAAACAACTGGGCAAACCTCCGTTGCGTTCCGCAAATGTTAAGCTAACCACATATTCAGGACAGAAAATTCCTGTGTTAGGACAGTGCAGCCTTCTTGCAACATACGAGGGTCAAACGAAACTTGTGTCATTTTACTTTCTTCATTCTTCTTCTGCAGTGAACTTGTTTGGTTTAGATTTATTTCAGTTGTTTAACATGTCTATTGTAAATCAGGTGCTATCAGTGAATCAAACTGTACCTACAGACAGTGTTTCTAGAGTATGTGAAGAATTTGCAGACATTTTTGCACCGGGCTTAGGTTGCGCTAAAAACTATGCAGCACATTTGGAACTGAAGGTCAACGCGCAACCGCAATTTTTCAGAGCGCGCAATGTTCCTCACGCATTGCGTGAGGAGGTCGCCAGAACATTGAACAATGTAGAATCACACGGTGTGAGTGAATGTGCGCAATGCCTCTTCTCTTTCAGCTCCGCTTCATCGCTTAAGCCGTAAATGTGTTCCGTTCGTCTGGACGACGGAATGCGAACACGCCTTTCGCCAGTTGAAATCGGCGTTGCTTTCTAATACCTGCCTCACGCCTTTCGATCCCCAGAAACCCCTTTTGTTGATGGTAGATGCATCGGATTTCGGGATCGGTGCTGTGCTTGCGCACAAAGTTGGCTCGCATGATCGCCCTATTGCCTTTGCGTCCAAATTGCTCTCGTCTGCGCAAAGAAATTATTCACAGATAGAGAAAGAAGCTTTGGCTCTCGTGTTTGGTGTTACTAAGTTCCATGATTTCTTGTATGGTCGTCACTTTACCATCATCACAGACCTCAAACCTTTGACATCGCTTTTTCATCCGACCAAGCCTGTACCTCCACGTACAGCGCAGAAATTCATTCGCTGGTCTTTTTTTCTCTCGCAGTACCGCTACGATATCTTGTATCGGTCCACTGCTAAGCACGGAAACGCCGATGCGTTGTCCCGTTTGCCTGTTGCTGAGGATAAAGCATTCGATTCTTCCGAACTTGCTTGCATGTTCATTGATTCGGAAACCGCTGAAGTGGTCGAATCGTTTCCGATTGATTTTCGTCGTGTAGCTACAGCCACAGCTGCTGACCCTGTCCTTGCTCCTGTTTTGCGTTTTGTTGCTACGCAATGGCCTTTGTCAAAGTCTCGGATCGAGGATCCGTTGGTTCGCCGATTTTTTGCTCACAAGGAGAGACTTTTTGTTCGACGTGGTGTTTTGTTGTTGCATTCTGATAATGATCAGTCCAGGGTAGTGGTCCCACGTTCGTTACAGTCCTCTGTTTTACGGCTTCTTCACCAAGGACATTGGGGTATAGTGCGAACGAAACAACTTGCTCGTCTGCACTGTACTTGGTTCGGAATCGATGCTGCGATTACGAATATGTGTTCTTCTTGCATGGCGTGTGCCGAACAACAATCCGCGCCGCCGCGGAAAGTCTTTGCATGGCCAAAAGGCACTTCCCCTTGGCAACGCTTGCACATTGATTTTGCTGGTCCATTCTGGAATGCTCGATGGTTGGTTCTGGTCGACGCCTTCAGTAATTTTCCTTTTGTTGTCCGGATGTCTTCCACGACGTTATCTGCCACCATCCAAGCGTTGTCTGCTATCTTTTGTATTGAAGGTCTTCCGCAGACTATTGTTTCCGACAATGGCCCACAATTCATGTCCGCAGAATTTCAGTCATTCTGCCAGGCCAATGGTATTCAACATCTGACATCCGCGCCGTTTTCGCCTCAGTCAAACGGTGCCGCTGAACGATTGGTCCGGACTTTCAAGTCACAGATGTTGAAATTGAAAGAGTCGCATTCTCGGGAGGACGCATTGTTGCTCTTTTTGTCTTCGTATCGCTCTCAGCCCGAGTTGCTCCATGGTCGTCCTCATCGCACCTTGATGTCTTTGCTGCATCCGCCGCATCAGGTTCCTTTGCTGCGGCAGACTCCTGCTTTTGCTCCAGGCGACGTTGTATTTTATCGCAACTATCGAGGTTCACGGCGTTGGCTCGCAGGGCGCATTCTTCGCTGCCTCGGCCGCGCGATGTATTTGGTTTTGGGGGCCTCTGGTGAGGTGCGTCGGCATCTCAATCAGCTGCGCCTCTGTCGTCGCACGGGTTCTGCCGCTCCCCGTCTGCTTTCAGCGACGGTGCCGTCCGGTCAGCGCCCTGGGGACCCATCTACTGGCTCGCCTCATCCCCAGGTGTTACCGACGATGCCTTCCATTTTGCCCCATGGCGACGCGCCGCCGCAGCCGCAGCCGCCGCCGCCACCGCCGCCGCCGCCTGTTCTCCCGCCGGCGCCGCCCGCATTCGACGCTTCGCTGCAGGCGCCACGCGCCTCCCTGGGTCACGCGCCGCCGATCGCTTCCCGTGACCTGCTGTCCTCCGCCATGGAACTCTCGCCCGCTCCGGACCACGTGACGTCATCGCGCGTCGGCTACCCCGACGCAATGGAGGTCGACCCTTCGGCCCCTCCTGTTTCTTTACGGGCGCATACACCGCATGTTGACGTGCACCCTGGACTAGGTTTTCAGACGTTTCCTAGCTCCCCTCGGACCGAATGGCCGGGTGCGGGTGGCACAGCCTCGCCTGTTGTTAGGCTCCCCACCTCATCGCCTACGTCAACATGGGGTCCTCCCCACGGCGGGCGGAAGCCTTATCTCACGACCGTTCGCCGATTTGCGGTGGAGGAATGTGGTGTCACCGCCAGACACCACACTTGCTAGGTGGTAGATTAAATCGGCCGTGGTCCGTTTACTACATGTCGGACCCGCGTGTCGCCACTGTGTGATCGCAGACCTAGCGCCACCACAAGGCAGGTCTCGTGATACGAACAAGGACTCGCCCCCAGTTGTACGACGACATTGCTAGAGACAATACGGACGAAGCCTTCCTCTCATTTGCCGAGAGACAGTTAGAATAGCCTTCTGCTAAGTCCATGGCTATGACCTAGCAAGGCGCCATTAGCCTTACCGACTTTGAGAGTTATATTATAAATGTCTCAAGAAGAATGCTGTAGTCATCAACTAATAAAGTTAAGTATAAAGCAGCTACGTACTTTTCTTGCTACCATTCAATAGTTATCCTCTTCCAGAATTCACGCCCGTCGGCGTGTGTGTACGCGTGCCTATCCTACCGGCTACCTGAAGTGGCGTAACAGTCTTGTTACGTCACTACACCCATGACTATTAAATTTTCTTCACCCTTCACTATCTGAATAATTTCTTTTATTTCATCATACATTTCTTCAATTTCTTCGTCATCTGCAGAGCTAGTTGGCATATAAACTTGTACTAATGTAGAGCATATTATCATATAATACTCCTTAATCTATATTACAGATTGGAGAGAGAGCAGAACCAGTCATGGGTTATTTCTGACAGATATAATATTTTATCATCCTGCCACTCGTCCTACTGAACGATATGTATGAAGTAGGATATTAATGTAGATGCTATTGTTATAAGAAACATTGTCTCTTGATGAGCATTGTAGAGGTCTTAGAAGAAGTACTTCTCTAATACACTCCTGGAAATTGAAATAAGAACACCGTGAATTCATTGTCCCAGGAAGGGGAAACTTTATTGACACATTCCTGGGGTCAGATACATCACATGATCACACTGACAGAACCACAGGCACATAGACACAGGCAACAGAGCATGCACAATGTCGGCACTAGTACAGTGTATATCCACCTTTCGCAGGAATGCAGGCTGCTATTCTCCCATGGAGACGATCGTAGAGATGCTGGATGTAGTCCTGTGGAACGGCTTGCCATGCCATTTCCACCTGGCGCCTCAGTTGGACCAGCGTTCGTGCTGGACGTGCAGACCGCGTGAGACGACGCTTCATCCAGTCCCAAACATGCTCAATGGGGGACAGATCCGGAGATCTTGCTGGCCAGGGTAGTTGACTTACACCTTCTAGAGCATGTTAGGTGGCACGGGATACATGCAGACGTGCATTGTCCTGTTGGAACAGCAAGTTCCCTTGCCGGTCTAGGAATGGTAGAACGATGGGTTCGATGACGGTTTGGATGTACCGTGCACTATTCAGTGTCCCCTCGACGATCACCAGTGGTGTACGGCCAGTGTAGGAAATCGCTCCCCACACCATGATGCCGGGTGTTGGCCCTGTGTGCCTCGGTCGTATGCAGTCCTGATTGTGGCGCTCACCTGCACGGCGCCAAACACGCATACGACCATCATTGGCACCAAGGCAGAAGCGACTCTCATCGCTGAAGACGACACGTCTCCATTTGTCCCTCCATTCACGCCTGTCGCGACACCACCGGAGGCGGGCTGCACGATGTTGGGGCGTGAGCGGAAGACGGCCTAACGGTGTGCGGGACCGTAGCCCAGCTTCATGGAGATGGTTGCGAATGGTCCTCGCCGATACCCCAGGAGCAACAGTGTCCCTAATTTGCTGGGAAGTGGCGGTGCGGTCCCCTACGGCACTGCGTAGGATCCTACGGTCTTGGCGTGCATCCGTGCGTCGCTGCGGTCCGGTCCCAGGTCGACGGGCACGTGCACCTTCCGCCGACCACTGGCAACAACATCGATGTACTGTGGAGACCTCACGCCCCACGTGTTGAGCAATTCGGCGGTACGTCCACCCGGCCTCCCGCATGCCCACTATACGCCCTCGCTCAAAGTCCGTCAACTGCACATACGGTTCACGTCCACGCTGTCGCGGCATGCTACCAGTGTTAAAGACTGCGATGGAGCTCCGTATGCCACGGCAAACTGGCTGACACTGACGGCGGCGGTGCACAAATGCTGCGCAGCTAGCGCCATTCGACGGCCAACACCGCGGTTCCTGGTGTGTCCGCTGTGCCGTGCGTGTGATCATTGCTTGTACAGCCCTCTCGCAGTGTCCGGAGCAAGTATGGTGGGTCTGACACACCGGTGTCAATGTGTTCTTTTTTCCATTTCCAGGAGTGTACTTTTAAAGCATTTCAAATTATCTTAGGCCACAAATTTTATACTATGTTGGAAGAAGTTATATCTTATCCTCTGAAGCTGGACAAAATGTTTGAAGATAAATTGGAATAACCAAAGATGGTGTGCAAAGGAATGTTTCAGCTAAGAAATAGAGGTATGATGAAAAACTTTAGAACACAAAAACAAACATAGATGATATAGTTTTGATTTAGACTCATGAAAATAGAAGGACTTCCTATTCTCTTGATATTTGGAAGGGGCCTTTTGAGAAGGCAGATATCCCAGCCATAATGCATATGACCTGGTATACTCAAAATCTAAAATGGACTACTCACTGAGGAATGTGGTAGTGTTAAAGCCACACTGAAAGAGGACCAACACAATAAGGAGAGTAAATTTAGTAAGTACACTGAGACATGGAAGAGGTGGGAAGTAAGGTGGGAACCAGGAAAAGCAGTAGGAATGTAACTGGAAACCTAATAAAGGGATGATTTCAGACAGGATTACGTTGTTTAAAATGTTTAATATAAGCACAAAATTAGTAGATCTGATTATGTGTCTTTTGCTCGATTTCCATTGATTCAAATGAGTTGTGTAAATGAGAAGATGTGAAAGATGCAATAATTACTACACAAGTATTTTAGGGTTTATTTGATATGTACGTAAAGTCAATGAACTAGAGAATGGCTTAGAATGAGGATTGTAAAGTCCTGATATTTTACTAGTAGTTTATTTTCGTGGGATTTAGATGAGGCACAAAAACAGAGACTGAGACATGCAGAGATGTTTAAAGAGATAAAACAGATTGTGCTCCCTCCAAATGTAGCTTCACACTTTGAAATTGAGTATTAGAGCTGAATGGATTAACTTCGGTCCATACAGTGAACGTGACTGGTAGCCATGAAATGACCAGTGATGGAAGAGACAAGCTCCACTTGGAGAGAGAATTCACCAGAGAGACTATGTAAGCTTGCTGTAATTTCACACCTTACAAGCACTCATATACATATTTTGTCGTGATTGAAAACTGGGATTAGGTATCATCTGATAGGTTGTACTTCGTATATATGAATATTTAAAGAAGACTTGCATTGTCATGTACATCTTGTAAATAGTTGTTAACTGCATGAAAGGTGATGAATTATCTTTTGTATTTAAACGGCGAAGCGAATGATTGCCCATACTAATAGAGGTTGGAACGCCAGTGGAAATGAAACGGCAGGTGTAACTCAAGCCCTGGGTGGAAAAAGCCTGTACAGGTGTATTGGCCTGCTTAAAACAGGAAGTATCCCAAGATGGACGGCGGGGGCACCTGAGCGCTGCCACAATACAGTGCTGGCAGGCTGGTGTTGTAGCTGGGCCGGAAGAATAACCGGATAATACTTCGGAAACTCTGAAAATCCTGGACGCCACAGAGAGGAACGAGGAAGCATTACTTCGGAAATCCCGCAGGCTGGGTTTTTTCCAGGATTTTTACCCTGAGAAGGGTACCATTGTATGGGTTGGGTTGTTTGGGGGAAGAGACCAAACTGCGTGGTCATCGGTCTCATCGGATTAGGGAAGGACGGGGAAGGAAGTCGGCCGTGCCCTTTCAAAGGAACCATCCCGGAATTTGCGTGGAGCGATTTAGGGAAATCACGGAAAACCTAAATCAAGATGGCAGGACGCGGGGTTGAACCGTCATCCTCCCGAATGCGAGTCCAGTGTGCTAACCACTGCGCCACCTCGCTCGGTACGCTACCTTTGTATGAATTCCTAAGTAACGGCTGTAGGTATTTCCTCGCAAACTTCCCGCTCTGGACGACAAAAGTCTAAAATATGGTTGTACGGCGTTCGGAAGAATCTGTAGAGAGGGAGAATATTCTGTGGTTTCAAGAATATGATTCACCTTTTGCTGTTATGAGGGAGGGGAGCCGAGCTTTGCTGGAATGCCAACGTTGGAGAGAAAGAGATATTCGGTTTTGAGTGCCCGTGTTTGACAGTCACTCAGTATCAGCTTTTGTTGGTACAGATGGATTTGCTGTCTTTGCTCTTAGGATATTTTATAGTTAGAACGGTTAGGCACAGTACTGTTGCGAACTTGTACAATTCTGGACTTCACCACCGGTCGTTGTTGAGTACACAGCGTTCACTGATTGAGAGCACTTCTCCTGTCTATACTCACATAAGGACGTTAGCTGAATTCCCTTCCTTGAGGCTGGGAGTCCACGTTTCTTGTCGGTAGAACACAGAGAGGAGAAGACAGTATTAGATTATACTAGTCAGAGGACAGCCTTCTACCGTCCTAGTGTTTTAGAGAGTTTATTTTCTGGATGGAGTTCTTTCATCATCGCAAATGTGTACAAGAACCATCACTCTGACGCACCGGGCGCAGTACATATGGTGATATTGCTAATTTCTTCGGCTTATTAGGGCTATAAAGCTAAACAGTTGTGATCACGTAAGTCTTATGTCCACTGAGGTTTCACACCACTGTATATCATCTTTGAAAGTTTTGTCTTCTAGTGTTTGGTACATAGATGATGTCAGTCATCTCGCATTATTTGTATTAGCTCCCGTAGTAATAAAAGGGGCAGATTTGGTCAACTGGGCAGTAATATTAGTTAGGAAATATAAGCATTAGTAATATATAAACGGGGCTTTAATCCACAATAAATGTCTAAGCAGAATCACCATTTATCATTTTGTAGTTACTAGTTCCCCTAATCATTCATTTATATAATTTATATGTTAAAGAGCAAGAAGGAGGAAATAATATCACAATTAAGAGATCCTAAGATCTGATTCAGGGGGAAAGCCAGACAGTGCCAAATCTCGATTTTCGCGTTCAGTATTTTCCGTTGAGCATATTCATTTTACAACCGCCTGGAGTAGCATCTTGGAAGTAGTGTGGGTGTCCTAGTAGCCACAAATGGAACAAGATGTATAACGCTCATAGAGTGGTGAAAATCTACAGGCGGTAGAGGCGTGAAGTATAATAGTGACAACGTAACACAAGTAAGGGGGAGATCAGGAAGGTTTGACTGCAAAATAAACTGGTAACGTTTCTTTAGCTTGTTACTATTTGATCAATTTTACATTCGTTACTATTTGTGCACTGTAATTTAACTGTAAGAAATTGAAAGCTGTTGTATATTAATTTTAGGAGAAAATTGTGTATTTGTTAATATTTAAGAAACAGATGTGGTGCGACTGTCGTATGAAAGGAAGCCCGCAGTCTTGTGTGGGATAGAAAGTACTGGGAATGAGAGAGATATGAGTGAGTGTAAATTTTAAATAAAATGATATTTGGAGGGAACCTAGCTATTTAGGATCCACAGATTCTTAGAACCTAGGTATGCACATTCGGAAAAGAAAAATTTCACTAGCATATTCTTCCTGAATGTAAAAGTCACTGGGATTTTGAAAAATACTGTCAACTGTTTCAATTGCAATCGCTGAGGTTTAAAGGGAGGTGATTTAAATGTTGGTGAACTAATAAGCAAGGAAGTTATAAGGCACTTAATTTATATCACACCTCTCGTGCAGTTAGCCTTCACACCAAAGCATTCACGAAGTCGTTTGGGCAGGAAGTATGAGAAATATCCTGAAACACATTTGGGATAATGTTCTGTGATATATTTTTTGGAAATGGCACTATACTTTTTTGGCAGTGACGTTTACGAGGTTAGATATTCGACATATGGTAATATAAACAGTTTCATACATCTCTAATAATGCTTGTAGATTCCACTAACGTATACTAGTACATTGTCTTACGTGATTTTCATGTGAGCAAAAAATTATCACAGATAATAGTATTTGCATTTACGAGCTGTGGAGATGTGATAGGTGCTATCCGACACGTTTTTGGTTCCATCTGCTAGCTTTTCAATTAACTATGTGAACTTTTTCTATTGTAAATTACAGTGTGTGTATGTTTCTTGCTTTATGTATCATTAAGCCTTGCGTGTATGAAGACTAAGGGCACAAACCATAAATTTTTGTACAAAATATCTTCATCTAAAAGACATATTATGACGAGCAGTCAGGCAAACACTGTCTTCAAATGGTTGTTTGCGGTGTCTGAGGCAGTCACATACACGCCACGGCAGAGGGAAGCCCTGCGGTATCCTTAAATTGGGTGGCGATATTACTGGGTGTTGATAATCAATTAATGACCAATACAAAAGGATAATTTCTACCTGGAAGAAACTCAAACGAGTAATGGAGAATGGGCACGAGAACTAACCGAATGAGGATTCGCTTACACCCAACACTAGAGGCACCGTCACCATTTCTTACGACACATCTACGGCAATATGACCACAGACTGGTATAGTTCATTTAGGGCCTGATCAATTTGTAAGTGGCCACTCAGTAGCTTCACACACGCTTCATATCAGAATACAATGATTTTATTAAACATAAATCTTATGTCCAACACTGAACGGTATACAATCTCGACCAACTACGATGCAATTCCGTTTTGCACATATGATGAATATGCTTTTATGAAATATTCCGCTGGAATGAAAGTTGCTGAAAGTGTAATACAGATGCAATTAAGTATCGCTAGTTTGAAGGTTTCATTTACGATGTCATAAGGTTTCTCATTTGATTCTACGTTGGTGCAAAAGCCTCAGTTTCGGGAATAATTGTACGGCCTTTGTCATATACCGTCGCAGAAAAATGTTAAGGTACTTCTGGAAACGAATATTCCACTCGTCCCTCAAAAGACGTATTATATGAGTTGAATTATAGAGTAGTAACACGAGAGCAGAGCTGAGTTTTTACTGTATCTAGAGAGAAAAGAATTTCCTTACTGCGACTCTAAAACACCCTGAGGCAGAAATGTATCCCCAGATTTACAGCGGCGCTCTCCACACAGCTCTCGTAGTGAAGTACGTCAAATTTCGGAATGAAATTAATGTGAAAGCGGAGGTTCGCTGTGGCGGAAACTACTCTGCAAGAGCACCTTCGGGAAATGTTATTTTCGAGTTCTGCCCGTGGAATTACACGTCACATTTTCAGAACCACTCTCGCGGGGACAGAGTTTGTCGAGGGGAGGTTGTGTCGAGAGAACCGCAAGTGAATCTGAACTATGTTTTCGCTTTTCAATAGCCTTCCTCTGCTTGACACACGAAGCGTCAAGCACGTGCCGGTTTAGCAAAAAATATGAGCAGTAGCAGTAAAAGTTGCTGCTCATTAGTGTGGCCTCCGGGGCTAGGTACTATACTATATGTTATGTAAATGTGAAATAAAGTTAATATTTATACAAAGATAAAACTCTCTACTAGTTGTGTATAAAATTGCGGTTGAAGACAGTACACTTGCAGCTCCGCAGATTTTGCTCTGGCTACTTGTCGGGAATAGCACAATGACCGATTGCAGCTTCACTAAATTTACTTCTTTTATCTCGGAGTTCGATTTTTTCTCACATCTTTAAAGGTCTGTAATCTTATATGGAAAGACCTTCTAGTCATTTCATAGAGAAGTAAAACGGCAGAGACTGATTTCCCATGGCCTAAATGATGGATCTGGAATAAACTCTCGGACAGTGCTGGATTTAATCTCCAAACTCTTTCAAATGGAAGTTCCTACTGAAGCATCTGCTACACGTACACGAAACGGTGAAAGGATCATTTCTGTCACAGAGTTTCTCCTGCATTAGATTAATCAAGACGCTTTAAAGCAGTATTTCGTGCTTGCGCCACTGGATCGACGAATATTTTGAATAACAAAACTCAGCAAGGTATAGCGCAAGGAGATTTTCAACGAAAGGATAAGTGAGCTGTGGTGTACCTGAACAAAGTGTAATAGCACCACTAACCGTTCTCAGAAAGTGAATAGCAGTAGACGTAAAACTGCTAATATCAGCTCCAACTCTTACACCACGACGAATGGTACAGTGGCTTGCGTGATATATTTGTAGACTTCGTCCAATTATATCTGTTATGAAACCGGTGCAGCTATTACCGCTTCAAATCTTTGTCCATATAAAGATTTTAAAGCGCCATGATTTTTGATTGCAGTATGCACCAAGTCCCCAGTGGACACCGCCTTAACGAAGCACGGTCCGTGCGGGCGAGGAGGATTACATGCTCCGATGAAGCTGGAGGCTACGTCGGTTGTAGATAAGCTGCTGGTGGGGTCACATCTACATCTACATCTACATTGATACTCCGCAAGCCACCCAACGGTGTGTGGCGGAGGGCACTTTACGTGCCACTGTCATTACCTCCCTTTCCTGTTCCAGTCGCGTATGGTTCGCGGGAAGAACGACTGTCTGAAAGCCTCCGTGCGCGCTCTAATCTCTCTAATTTTACATTCGTGATCTCCTCGGGAGGTATAAGTAGGGGGAAGCAATATATTCGATACCTCATCCAGAAACGCACCCTCTCGAAACCTGGCGAGCAAGCTACACCGCGATGCAGAGCGCCTCTCTTGCAGAGTCTGCCACTTGAGTTTATTAAACATCTCCGTAACGCTATCACGGTTACCAAATAACCCTGTGACGAAACGCGCCGCTCTTCTTTGGATCTTCTCTATCTCCTCCGTCAGACCGATCTGGTACGGATCCCACACTGATGAGCAATACTCAAGTATAGGTCGAACGAGTGTTTTGTAAGCCACCTCCTTTGTTGATGGACTATATTTTCTAAGCACTCTCCCAATAAATCTCAACCTGGTACCCGCCTTACCAACAATTAATTTTATATGATCATTCCACTTCAAATCGTTCCGCACGCATACTCCCAGATATTTTACAGAATTAACTGCTACCAGTGTTTGTTCAGCTATCATATAATCATACAATAAAGGATCCTTCTTTCTATGTATTCGCAATACATTACATTTGTCTATGTTAAGGGTCAGTTGCCACTCCCTGCACCAAGTGCCTATCCGCTGCAGATCTTCCTGCATTTCGCTACAATTTTCTAATTCTGCAACTTCTCTGTATACTACAGCATCATCCGCGAAAAGCCGCATGGAACTTCCGACACTATCTACTAGGTCATTTATATATATTGTGAAAAGCAATGGTCCCATAACACTCCCCTGTGGCACGCCAGAGGTTACTTTAACGTCTGTAGACGTCTCTCCATTGATAACAACATGCTGTGTTCTGTTTGCTAAAAACTCTTCAATCCAGCCACACAGCTGGTCTGATATTCCGTAGGCTCTTACTTTGTTTATCAGGCGACAGTCAAGAAAAATAGTATCTACCTGGGAGCCTGTATCTAATATTGCCGAACAGCCCTGGCTGAGAAGCCAGACGATACGTGTCGTCCGACGATTTGTCATTCCCTTTCCTTTCCTTTCCTTTCCTTTCCTTTCCTTTCCTTTCCTTTCCTTTCCTTTCCTTTCCTTTCCTTTCCTTTCCTTTCTCCTCCTTTCTAATCCGCAAGAGTCGATGGGTGAACTGAGAACAGCAAAGATCCTGAGTCCCTAAGTTACGTCTTTCCCATCTGCCTCCTCAAATGGCAGGAAGGACTCTGAATGTAGTGAAGCCAGTCTTCCTAGGGGAAGAAGAATCTAATTACAAATTCTGGTCCTCCAGTTATGAGGCTGGGGTTTGCGTGATGGGCCAGCTCCCCATCCATAGAACAAGACAGCCAGCAAAAATACCCAGTAACATGCTTCGGTTTACGGATGGTTTTAATGGAATTCGACACCGGAAACGAAAATGAACTATGAATTTTGGTATCTGGAATGTACAGTTCGTGTGTACGAAACAATAAGAAATTCTATTGGATGTAAATCAGCGCAACATTGATGTCGCTGTACTATTCGAAAGAAAAAAGAAAGGTACAGCTTATGAATGATGTGTCTGCTAGAGTTCGCACGTTATTATAGTGGAATGGACAACTGCAGTAGGACGAGAGCAGGGGTATCCTGCTTTCTAAACGAACGACGGTCAAAGTATGTAAGGTCGTGGGAAGCATTTAATGAAAGGTTGATAACGTTGAGTCTGAGAGCTACAGCCATGAATATAGTCGTTGTGGGAGTGCAAGCCTCTACTAAAGACTCGCAGTTGAAAATGAAAGAAGCGTTTGAGCAGATCTGATGGGGGCTATAGAAGCCGTTCCAAGTGGCGACGAATTCATAGTGGCAGAAGATTTTAATAGCTCAGTAGGGAAGGAGAGAAATAGGAAGGTTATTAGGACGTATGAGGAGGATTTAATGAATGTGAATGGGATTTATTCGAGCAGTATGTACTATATATCGCAGATATTGACACATTTCGCAATTATATTATGAATATAGAAATATTACCATCCTAAATACAGAAAGAATATTACTACAGAAAATATTGCAATAATAATGAATGTCCTTTACACAAAATTCAATAATATTTTTTGTTAAAGAATTACAGTATTTACAAATTGCATTACTGTGGCGTATATGGTACAATTAAATTTTAGTTTATTAATAGTGTGAGTTTGCCAGAAAACGTTACATTGCCCCCTGGCAGCATTTGGCGAAGAGTTTCTATACTTTGACACAATGGTGCCAGTAACGTTCTTTACAATTCTGTATTTTTTTATGGAATGGCTCTTTTAATTAGTCCCAGGGTTATATATGTTCATGGCTCCCCCATTTGGGCGAAGGCAGACAGGAAACCTGGGCAAAACTGTGCCGGAGCCCAGCCATCCCAGTTGGTTCATGATTAATCTTGTCTCTTTAACAGTCATCCTTTTGAATTGATATAGCAGTTTGTCATCAATGGTTACATAATATCACAGTCACATACAGTTCAACGAAAGTTTTTGTGTGTGATTAACAACTCGTTATTATCAATTTTTGCGATGTACTGCAAGGTCACTTGTCCTAGGATACATCACTTAGTTTTTTGAAATCACTTAGCACAACGTCACTTTTTATAATGTTCCCACTACCTACGTGCTACAAATCCATCTCCTACACTTGTTAGTGTTCATTTTCTCTTATCAGTTTACGGATATACATAATAAATGTTCAATGTTTATCAAAAATGGAGTCTTTGACATGTTATGCAGTTTGTGTAAATATTTTGGAATATGTCAATAATGCTGTGGTTGGTGAGCGGTGCGGAGTGATTGTTGAGCGGCGCTCGGCGCGGTGCGTTGGCTCCGTGTAGGTCACCGCCCCCGGTGTTGACAGCTACGGCGCGGAGAGGCGTGTGGCTGTCTGGTCTGCTACGGGCTGCTGCGGCCGCTGCATGGCTGAGGTAGCCGGATGCGCGTTGTATATCAGCTCGCCCGTGTGACATCTTCTTGTAGTGCTCCAGCAAACATGCAACAAGTTCACAAACAGCGTACTATCCTTATGGGCATTTTTCCTGCTGTGGGAAAAAACGCACACAGTTATTGGCAGTTATTATTGAGTAAGCCTTCACTAGTCTGGTTTGCACAATGTTTCGTTGTCATAGTAACACGTTTTATGGGCACACAATATTTTTTCACCATGTCATGACTTGTCATTAGTCACACGCAAGTTTTCCCCTTAGGACAAAATGTATCTCTGTAGTCAATGCGCTTTCCTAGCGTCCCTTGACACACAAAGAGTTATAGTTTGACACTAACTTGGTCCACCGTCCGTTATCGGCTCACTGTTCGTGTCGTGCTAGTTCCTTGTTCACTTGCACACACGGCGATGATACAGTTTCTTATTGTTTGTTCAAAACAACTTCGTGACGTATTGCTGCAGGTTTAACAGTCACTGTCTGTCTCTGCCACACAATACTGCACTTTTGTTTAAGTTTTTTTTATTTACAATGTCCGTTGTGCGATTTTTATAACAGGACATTCGTAACTTCTTTGTTCGCTCTTTACCAAGGTGTGTGATATTTGCGTACATGGTAACAAATATTAAAACTTCGAATTAGTTTGCCCAAAAATCATCTATATTTATGTTCGAGTAGATTTTATTTGTGCATTCCAGCCGGATTTAGGCATATTGTTCAATAACTCCTTTGAAATTATGTCTCAGTTTACTTGCAAGGTCCTACGTAACTACAGTGTAGTCTCTGTAGGCTAAAATTGACTTGGACTGTATCAGGCTAGCTCTTTTGATTGGATCTGCACAAGCTTCAATTGAAGCTTCTTTGTGCATAACTTTGCGTTACTTAAATTTGCAATAAGTTTGCCTCCCATGGTGCCCTCTGGTCACTACTGGGTGGATTATTCTCTTTGATAACACTGGTTTGAAAATAAAGTTCTCAGGGTCTCATATTATTGATATTATTCTGGGTTCGAATCTGTCAATCTGACAGCTACACACACACACACACACACACACACACACACACACATATATATATATATATATATATATATATATATATATATATATATAATAGAAAAGATTGTGCCAAGAAATATTTCAAGTTTGACACACATATAGAATATTATGCAGTACACAAACTAATCACTACTAAAATGTTCCTCCTGACTGATCTCTGTCACAATTTAACACTACAAATAACTGCCCTAATCAGGTTATCTGTGCAGAAATTTAGAGCATGTTTAAGCTAACACTAATTAAAAGAAGACATAACACAAATATTCATAAATAAAACAGAAAATCAATCATATTCTTATAACTAAATACTTCTACGCTAGTGCATTATCTCTACAGATCACACATCATTAATGTTCATTCCTTTTCAAAATAATGGTGTACCCTTTTTACACCTAACACATAGGACTATTAGTCATTTACTGTAGGAATATTTTTACATCCTTACGCGGATACAGTCCCCGTACTCTCCCTGAATGGGGATCTCCTAAGAGACAGCTACACTCATGTGGCACACTTACTATTCTAAAAGGTCCATTGTACACCAATTCCCACTTGCTATTCTGTTTCAAGGATGCCGAGGACTTAGGATGATTGCGTAATAGTACCAAGTCCCCAACACTAAGTTTTTGATTATTCGTCACATGTCGATTATATTTTTCTTTCCTTTTCTGAGCGCACCTGGTAAGGATGCACCCTGCTTTCCTTATCTTCTCTTCCTTAGGCTCAGGAATGACTGGGACCTTAGGCAAAGGTGCCAGCCACTCATTCAGAACTCTATTATTATTCATTATAATCTCGTTTGGTGGATACCCCGTAGAAGCATGCGGGGTTGCATTGTGAATTTCCAAAAACTTAGGTATCAGATCTGGCCATCTTGTGTGCTTACATGCAATGTATAACCTGAAAAATTTATTTAACTCTCCAAATGTTCTCTCTACTAAACTTGCTTGTGGGTGAAAACGGGATATTAGTATCTGCTTTATACCTTGTTCATGTAAATAGTTCTTCCAGGTATGACCTGTAAAATATGAAGCATTATCAGATATTATCGCTTCAGGCTTACCCACCTGTGTAAAATATTCTTTCCCTAACCATTTAACTATTCCACGAGCGGTGGCTGATTTAAGGCAGTATATTTTTAAGTATTTAGAGAAAAGGTCATATACCGCTAAAATGTACTTTAATCCACCCCTGGCTCGAGGGTAGGGTCCTGCTATGTCTATAGATACTAATTGAAGTGGCTGCTGAGGCACTATAGGTTGCCGCTCAAACCTTGTGGACTTATTTTGAAACTTAGCTTTTTGGCACAGAGGACAAGTCCTGATAATGGTGCGAGTCTGCTGGCTTATTCCTTTAAAGTAAGAGAATGCGCGTTGACATTCTTCTATCCATACCCAGTGCGCATTTTTACGTAACAGGCTCAATAACGACTCGTTATTCATTAATTGATTTGGAACAAACCGTCTAAAAAAAGATGCAAGACCTATAAACGCTTTGAGTTGTCTCTTAGTTCTCGGGCTAGGAAACCCACAAATTGCGTCAAGTTTTTTGCTGTCAGGTTTGATGCCTTGTGGTGTCATTATGTGACCTAGAAATTTAATCTGATTACGCCCAAATTTGGATTTCTCAAGATTCGCTGTTACTCCCGCTTGCTTAAACCTTTCTAAGACTTTACCCAGTAATTCTACGTGCTCCTCCCAGGTGGCAGTAGCAATGACCAGATCGCCTACATACACTGTTACCCTTTGCAGCAAATCCGGACCTAAAACCGCGTCGAGGGCTGTTATGAAAACTCCTGCACTTACATTTAAGCCAAAAGGTAGTACCCTATATTGGTAGCACCTTCCCCCAAATATAAATGCAGTATATTTCCTCGATTCGGGTGTGAGTAGGATTTGCCAGAATGAACTTTTCATATCAACAGATGTCAAATATTGCACTCCATGGAATTTTTGAATTTGCTCATCTAAGTTTTCCGGATGTGTCCTGACAGGTACAATAATTTCGTTTATGTCTCTCGCATCTAATACTAACCGTACCTGTCCGTCTGCTTTTGCTACCGCCACCAAAGGACTACTATAAGGGGACAAAGACGGTTCTATTATTCCCCACTCGATCAGTTTTCTAATTTCTTTAGCTACTATTTCCTTCTTGGACCAAGGAATGGAGTATGAGGCTCGACAGTAGGTTTTGTGAGGTTTCACCTCGATATTGTACTGATATCCCTTAACAATTTCTGGTCGTTCTGAAAATACATCTGCATAATTAGATAATAACTGTACCAAATCCTGCTGTTGCATTGAATTCAAATTTTCGGACTGTGATACTTTGTTCACAAGTGCGTCCACATTTGCTTTTAATTGATCACTTTGTACGTCTGGATAATAGAGATTTTGTCCTAAACAATGATTGTCTAAATGTAGTATCCACTGATTCCTACATTTTATGTTAATAGCATTACAATTAGGCACAGGAACCTCTTCAGATCTGAGCATGGACAATTCTATCGTCCTACCCGCGTTCAACAAACTTAATTTTCCTCGAGAAAGGTCGATTATTGCGTCCCTTTCTCTCAAAAAATTTACCCCCAAAATGCAGGCTACCTTTAAACCCTTTACTACCAGGAATGAGCACGCTATGGCTTCTCCCCCTATATACATCTCTACCCGCACTTGGAGTTTAATTATTTGTCGCTGTGCACTGATGGCTCCAGAGACTTTACAATTGTTCACAGGAAAAGTCAGCATACGCTTTTCTTTCCCCAGTACTCTGAATAAGTCCATACTCATGACACTGACAGTAGCACCTGTATCTACGATTGCTTGCACATCAATATTGTTAATTTTGATCTCTATTATCGCTTGTACTTTGTCTTTGTGCTCCTTTATGCACGTGTATGGTTCAGTTATTAATTCATGTCCCATCTGTACCCCGTCATTATACCTAAGGATACAGATTCCCGATGTTATGTTCTGTGTCGGGCTGCTCTCACTCCAAACCTCAGCCGACGATGGAGAGCGTATCTCGGCTGAATCTAGTTTGTTGGATTATTACTGGTGGATGGCTGTGGCTGCTCTGTGTCGCTGACCTCCACTATGTGTAAGTTGTGTTGCGTCGGCCGCCACGGTTGCGCAATTGGCGCATTTTGTGGTGGCGGTCGGTTATTGTCATATCTTTCACTGTTCTGCCGGTCCGGACTGGGCCTCTGGTTCTGTGGCCAAGTTCGGTTTGCATCGTTATAGGTATTACTGTTCCACGGCCCCCTGGCATTTTTCCATCTACTATTGCTTGGTGGGCCTGTTTCATATCGGTCATCAGACCTCCTTTTCCGGTCATTATTCACCGGCGGACTATTGCCGTTCCGATCTCTACCTCTATTCCCGTTTTGTACATAATCTTGTCTCCTATTGTTACCTCCGCCGTTTCCATTATTTGGTGGAGGCGTGTTATTTCGACCATTTCTGTAACCGTTTCCGTTACTTCTAGCCTGTTCAGAGGCTGCCTTAACATCCTCCTGAATCAGGTCAATTGAGTCCAGAACAGACAAGAAATGTTCTATGTCGTTCTCCGGTACGTGTATAAGTTTTTCCTTTACGTGTATCGGCAAGTGTGATTTCAAAAGTCTGATCAAATCCCGGGATGAAATCTGCTCGTCCCAGTAACGGGTCTTATTAATGTACTTCTCAAAATATTTTCGCAAATTGCCTAATCGTGGAGAATACGGCTCTGGATTATATACCTCTTTCCGTAATCTCTCCTGAATACATGTTGACCAATATTTGGCCAAGAATGTATTTTCAAATTGCTCATATGTGTCGCAACTGTCAGCTGCTTCGGTTGCCCATAATGCAGCATCTCCTTGTATGTAAGACATAACGAACTGTATTTTCTGTGTATGACTCCAAACGCTAGGCAAAATGTTTCTAAATCCCTTGATAAACACTACAGGGTGAACAGATATCTTCTCCGTTGTAAAGATCTGAAACTGTCGGTTTCTAATCAGGCTTTCTTCAATCACTATTTTGGAGTGACATTTATTTGTTTCGCTAACATTGGTTGCCTGTTCTGTCTCGCAGTCACAGTTTTTTACTGCTGTATTTATATGCCTATCATTGTTGGACCTGGCCATGTTAGGCAAAATTTTTCTGCCTGACACATGTAGTACTATCACCGTCAGAGGGTGGTACGGGACTACAAGTCCCACCGCCACACCTCCTAAGTGAATTGCAGTGACGCAGTCACTGCCCTGTGGAAATTTACTGCCTCACCAACACAGCTAGACCGCAATAGACCGGTGATGCTGTATTGTAACATATCACCCCGGACTACAAGTCCATTAAAAAAAAAAAAAAAAAAAAAAAAAAAAAAAAAAAAAAAAAAAAAAAAAGGACCTGGCTGGCGTGACACACGCTTGTGCGTCGCGGTGCAGCAAGCTGGTTTCCAGCTCTGCAAGACGACGGTTGACATACCGCTGCCACAGCGGAATGTCAGTGTGTACCGCCTTTTTTAGGTCCTGCACTTCCGCATTGGAGCCTACGTCTTTGGCTTCAATCGCGGCGTGCACCATCTCATCTAATTTTTTTATAAATTCGTTTTCAATTTTGTGCACTTGTTCGGACATTTTGTGCTCAATTACTTGACTTGTGTCAATTTCTAATTGTTCCATCCTGTTTGCCAGTACACTAATTTCACCCACGATACTGGCGTTAACCACCTGGATATTATCTACTCTGTCGCTCAGTTCCTGCACCGCTTTGGGTATGGTTTCGTAGTTTTGTCTCAAACTAACAATCTCACTTTGCATAGTTTCCAAAGATTGCATTAACTGCAAGTCTCTCTCATTCAAGCGTTGATCACGCTCTGCTTGTTTGGCATCACGTTCTCTATCGCGTTCTGCTTGTTTAGCATCACGTTCTTTATCGCGTTCTGCTTGTTTACGTACAAATTCAGCTTGGAAATTGAGCATGCGCTCGAACATAACTCATAATGATTGCACTTCTGACACCTCACCACTCTCTGGTCCGTGTCTAGTGCTTGTGGGTGGCACAGTATTTCTACTATCAACTGAATCACTGGCTGGCAGTGGCAACATTTCTTGCCCTTCTGCCCCCAGATTCTCACATGGTACTTCCTGAATTACGCTACTAACATTACTTTGTGCCCCACTTTCTAACTCGGTATCACTACTTGCTAACTGTTGTTCATTATCCATGTTGATATCTTTCTGACTACGCAATCTAACCATAGTCAACAAAAGAAACAAAATCTGAACTGAATATCCTAACACTCAGGTTTCACTGACATAATCACACAAGAAATGGTCATTAGTTGAAACACACTTATTATATACTACAATGACTAACTACTCAAATGTCCTGTTATTTAAAAAAAAAACACTAACGACAAGCACACCACTAATGATCCGAGAACACTGCACTGAGGCTACTTTACTACCCACAGGACAACTACACTGTAGCTTTACCTTTTGGTGATCTATCTTGGGTGCAGCTGCCCCCTGGTATTGTGGTAGGTAATTAATTTTTCGATATAATGAGCTCTCTTCTTCAGCTTGCCTCTGGGTATATAGTGTTCTCATGCAAAAAATCATATACAGGTATTACCACACAATATTGGTTAGGCAATACATACAATACATGAAAAAAAAATTATTGGTTGTTCTCTAACAAAGTTCGACTACAATAATTCCCTAGTTATCTCATGGGTATTTTGTGGCCACTGCATATTCGAGCCCCACGTTGGGCGCCAATTTAATGAAATTTGCCAATTTAAATGGAATTTCATTAAAGAATAAAAGTAAATAATCAGTTACCTTTTTAAATTTTTTGCTTTTAGTTAATTTGCCTTTCTTTCTTTCTGTACGTACGAACGAACTTTGTTGTAGAACCTCTCATTTACGTGTGGTAATAAAAAATTCATTTACACGGAACTAAGTACATTTAAAATTACGTGAACTCATATTAACTGATTAAGAATATTTAGTTGAGAATTAAATCCTTTATATAATTCGGCCTTGGCACACATTTTCTAAATGCCGTGGTTTTTTTTTTAAATATTTAGTGAATTCTTTCCCAGCGTTAGCTATGGAACACAAGACTGTCTCTATTAGCAGAAAACGGTTAAATATTGCCAAGCCGACGTTTAATTATCACTGATAAAACACACATCCCTATACATTTAAGTTATTTGAAAGAACCAAAATTGTTAAATTTCAACGTTAACTATTCGCCTATCAATGCACAAATGTGAACTAATTTAAAATCCGTAAGTCTCAGGATCGCTGTAAAAGAAGAACATTTTCTTAATTCACTGCTAATTTTTATCTGTTCCCGATTTACGGGTTTGGTTAATTTTTCTTAGCGGAACAATTTTTTAAATGTGCCGCCGCTGCAAATCGTTCGGTCGCGGCACAGCCCAGCAACACCGCTAAAAATGCTGAAAATTCTTTAAAGAAATATTATAGATGACATGGGCAAGCTAATTTACATTAATAATACACACTTTTGATAAATTATAATATATTTAAACCACAACAAATATTCAACTCACATTAGTTTGTAATTTCTCCTCTAATGGCGGCTAAATCTAGCTACAGACAAAAGACGTCAACCCATTCATAAAATGCTTCGTCACAGCTTGCTCTCGCTTTCAGCTCTACAGGGAGACGACCATAGAGTACTCAGTACGTGGTGCTTTTGTACTACTGCTGACTATTAACATCTCTTTGTAATCATATAACATTATTTTCGCCTGTGGCTGAATTTTACATTTTTGTTATCGCAGATATTGACACATTTCGCAATTATATTATGAATATAGAAATATTACCATCCTAAATACAGAAAGAATATTACTACAGAAAATATTGCAATAATAATGAATGTCCTTTACACAAAATTCAATAATATTTTTTGTTAAATAATTACAGTATTTACAAATTGCTTTATAGCGGCGTATATGGTACAATTAAATTTTAGTTTATTAATAGTGTGAGTTTGCCAGGGAACGTTACAGCAAGTAAAAAGTAAAATTTTGTTAATTTGTGGCCTTATCGAATGTATGTTTTCACATTCAAAAGTCACTTAAATTTTTCATAGGTTCAACTTCCCCAAGTGTTTGCCTACTCGTAGTTATATTAAACATTGCGAAGGCGGTGCAGTAGTCCGAAACGGTGGTCAGCATGGAGGTAAGTATGACGAGGTGCCACATTTCGACAACACTGTAGTGATTGTCATAACGGCGTAACCTACTGTATCAATCATGCAGAGTTTCGTTTGGTCACGGGTACGTAGAGGACCCACCCCATACTCGTCCTACGATCCGTAGTAGATAACCGCGGATATCTGCGCGACAGTTTCTTTTTAATCATAAGGAGTGTCAGATTCTGTTTCACCTTTTTTCTACCTCTTCTAATGTTTAATCAATTACATGACACTCATCAAGAAAGCCACAGTGCCTTCAGAACCATTCCCACTCTTGTATCATCACTTGGTGTGGTCTGGGCCACACATTAATACTTGTAGCCGTTCTGCGCCCACATTTCTATCAAGTAAAATGCGTTATTTTTGCAGGAAGTTCATTTGAGACTGTTCTCGACGTAATATTTTCGAAATTCTGCTCCACCGCAATTTAAGTGCACACAAGTAGTTTTGCACCATCGGCATATCTACGAATATGTGCGGACATAGATTTAATGGGAACACTAATGAAACTTGAGAAGCTTTATAAAGAAAGGAAAACAGATTTCCTGTGAAATAAGAGCTGTTATAGTCTCATCATTCCCGGAAACTTTACTGTAATGAAGCCTCATGGCTCTGAGCACTATGGGACTCAACTGCTGAGGTCATTAGTCCCCTAGAACTTAGAACTAGTTAAATCTAACTACATCACAAACATCCATGCCCGAGGCAGGATTCGAACCTGCGACCGTAGCGGTCTTGCGGTTCCAGACTGCAGCGCCTTTAACCGCACGGCCACTTCGACCGGCCGATGCCTCATGCAATAAGAATAAGAATGCTAATAATAATAATGAATCTAAAAATATTTCAGGTAATTTACCATACAATAATGTCAATAATAATGCAGGGTTAAAAAGTTTTTAATTACAAATAATTTCTCCCACCAATTGCAAAAAAAGGTTTATTTGCACTTGAACTAGGTTTCGATATTTCTAAAAGTACCTGCTTCAGAAGGAGTGGGCCTTGTTACATCACGTGATGGTACATTAGATTAGCCGAAGCCGAGAGGATCTTGTCATATATGACAGACAAAAAAAAAGGATTTATCCCAAGCCATGGCTTTAGACAGCAGCCATATTACATTTAGCGTACTTCTGAACGAATGCTCACTGGTAAATGCCTTCAGGTAGAGGCTCTTGTCAACATAAGTGAAGTCGACTCTTCCACGTTGCAGACTCATCCAGACATCAGCTGCTGCGATATGTCCGGCAAGCCACGGTTGCAACCCGGCGGCGCCACACTGCAGGTCGCGAAAACTCAAAAAAAAAAAAAAAAAAAAAAAAAAAAAAAAAAAAAAAATGGCTCTGAGCACTATGGGACTTAACATCTATGGTCATCAGTCCCCTAGAACTTAGAATTACTTAAACCTAACTAACCTAAGGACACCATACACATCCATGCCCGAGGCAGGATTCGAACCTGCGACCGTAGCAGTCGCGCGGTTCCGGACTGAGCGCCTAGAACCGCGAGACCACCGCGGACGGCGGAGGAAACTCAAGTCGCTGCAACTCGTGACTACAACCGGTGGCACCGAAGCAAAGCACTGAGCAGAATAAAGACAGATCCTTACCATTAAATGGCAGTTTCGTTACAGCCCTAAGCGCTGATGATATTAATTGGTAAACCTGAATTAAAAAGCGTGTTGCATTTTTGTTTGATCAGAATTTTCAACTACTAGCAGAGGCACCCCAAAGATCTTACATTGGCCGAGCTCCATCGTCTGTGTGAAGGTTTAGCACAAATGATGATCAGCACTAGCGAAGCGATATCCAGCAGCTGATAGGTAACTGATGAATTAACCAGTTGAATTTCAATACTTAATTGCATAAAATCGTATACATTACAGCAATTCATAAACTTTTTATCCAAGTGATGAGATCCTTAATATACTGGAAAAAACATACCCAGTTCAGAACGTTCACATCCTTGTTGTAACAATAAACTCTGCTGAGTGGAAGCTACCTTCTGTAATAGACTCATTTTCTTCAGTTGCTCACCCAGGAAAAGTCTTTCCCCTGTAACTGAGTAATTCTTTAATCGGAACTTATATGGTTCTGAAACTGCCTTACACAAGCCCTCAGTTTCTGTCCATGGTAAGGAAATAAAATCACAATAGCTTCACCAACATTTAAGGATGTCATTCTTCAACTTATCTGAGCGAAATTCGTGATGACGTAATTGACGGGTGAATGGCAGCCGGATGTCAGTGTCCAATGGGCACAATATTTAAGAAAGGGATCACCTTACCATCTCGAGGTGGGCTGATGAAATGACTGCCTTGGAACGGGTGCTGGCGTCTGATCTCCTTATCTCCACACTACAACCTGCCGTAACGGGCCAGGCATACCACCACCATTTCCTTACTACCTCATCCGTGGTACACACTCAGGAGGTCGTTCTAGTTGCGTTTCTGAAGTTTCTCTGCCTACTTTCGAGGTGAGAACCGGTCCATGGGATAGGGGGTGGGAGACACTGGACCGACGCCAATTCCTAGAACGTAAGTTCATCTGATGATGTGCGCCGTGGTCGCTTGCCGAGATGCTCTGCCCGTTAGGCTGTCATATGTGGCCCTACACCCGTCATCTATTTCGTCATATATAAAATTGGTCAGCACGGTTTTAAATTCATATATTAATGAATGTACTCTGAATGTACTCTGCTTGGCTTGGTGACATGGTCTGCTTCAAGCGTTTGGGTTGAGATTGTTTGTAGCACTGGACAAGGCGTAGCTCCAAAACTACTGTTATTGAAGACTTTATTTTGTGGAGGTCCACAGCCTTAACGAGTTTTGAGAATGAAAACGCGGCCAAGACGGGCTTACATCTTTTTATCCGTGCAGTTGACCAGTTTCAATCGTGGGTCAATTTCAGGCATCAGTCTCAAGCTTCCACCTACATTTCACATTCACACACAAGAGCGACGTATTAGAATTGAAACGTAGCTCTAAGCTTAAGATATGTGTCTGAATATGATTTACCGTTGAACCTGGCCAAGTGCACGCCTACTTGGATCATGTTCTCATACATAAAATGCTGTTTAAGCATCGATCACTTCAACACAAAACAGGTAAAGTAATTAAAGATCCACTAGGAGAAACCAAAACTTTCTACTGTTGTATAAGTGAGCTTTATTAAACCATAGTATACGATTACTGAAATCTTTGTCTGTCTTAGAAATTTGTGTGTCTCAATGAAGCAAAATTAAAGGAAGGGCGACTCGTTGCTCTAGAGATACGTAAAATGTTCATAAATCAAGTAACTCGGAGAAGATGAGATATTCGGCTACTTTTTCTTTCTTTGAAAGGCCATCAACTTTCTTGCAAGTGAGAGAAATATTAAGAAAACAGCTCGAAAATATTCTATAGTGCAGTGACATACTGGAATGTAGAATGCACTTAAAGATGTATATCTTACGGTGTAACTCAAACCAACTTGGAAATAACAGTAGAGGTGCGAACGTTCGACATGAGTAATGATTGTACTAAGAAAAAAAGGGACGGTGATGAGGCTATAGTAGATACTCGTAGTACACATATTCGCACTGAGGAACAATGGAATGGAAATCAGCCGTGTACTTCCGCTTCTACCAACATGGAAGAAAGACACTACGAAAAATAAGTCGAATCAGTGACAGCCAGTTACTATTGCTGTGCTCTTGAAACAACACGCGAAGTGATTGTTTAGTTCCCATGACAAATACTTACTTAAAATGTTAATGGGAATATGTTAAGGCCTCTCTCTTTCGTTACATTTATCCGGTCGTTTGGGATTCCTCTGATCTCGTAATTTGTCAAATTTATTTTTTCTTTGTGGCAACAGTCGTCACAGAAGGCGAGGAAGCCGTGTGCATGTTACTGCGAACAGCATAAACTTCGTTCTGTGGGTTATGCACTGGGGAAAGCGATATGCCCTTATACTGATGGCGACAGTATCGCATGTAGTACAAAACGACAGTGCGTCGGGGAGCTGACGCGAATTAACAGACTTTGAACGCGGAATGGCAGCTGGAGCTAGACGTGTGGTATATTCGATTTCGGAAATCGTTAGAGAATTCAATATTCCGAGATGCACAGTGTCAAGAGTGTGCCGAGAATACCATTTTCAGACATTACCTCTCACTATGGACAATGCAGTGGCCGACGGCCTTCAGTGAACGACCCAGAACCGCGGCGTTTGCGTAGAGTTGTCAGTGCTGACAGACAAGTGGCACTGCATGAAATAACAGCACAAATCAATGTGGGACGGGCGACGAACGTATCTGTAATGTCAATCCGGCAAATGTGCGTTAATGAGCTATGACAGAAGTCGAACGACGCTAGTGTCTTTGCTAACAGTAAGAATCGCCTGCAGCGCACCTCCTGGGCTCGCGACCATATCGGTTGGGGGCTAGGCCACTGGAAAATCGTGGCCTGATCAGATGAGAACGATTTCAGTCGGCAAGAGCCAGTGGTAGAGTTAAGAGTGTGGTGCAGGCAGCACGAAGCCATGGATCCAAGTTGTCTACAAGGCACTGTGGAAGATGGCGGTGGCACGGTAATGAGGTGGGCTTTCCTTACATGGAATGGACCTGGTCTTCCGGTACAAGTGAATAAATCACTGTCTGTAAATGGTTATATTCCACCACTTCGGGACCATTTGCAGTCATTCATGGACTTCATGTTCGCAAACAATGAAGACAATTTTACGCCTGACAATGCGCCTGTCACCAGGCCACAACTGTTCGCGATGGGTTTGAAGAACGTTCTGGAAAATTCTAGAGAATGACCTGGCCGTCCAGATGGCCCGATATCAATCCCATTGAACAATTGTGGGACATAATCGAGAGGGTAGTTCGTGCACGAAATCTCTCACCGGCAACAATTGCGCAATTTTGGACGGCTATAGAGGAAGCATGGCTCGGTATTTCTGCAGGCGCTTTCACCAATTTGTTGGATCCATGCTACTTCGAGTTACTGCACTACGTCGAACAAAAGGAGGTCCGACACAATATTAGGAGGTATCCCATGACTTTTGCCACCTGAGTGTATTGTAACTGTCCTCATACTTTCTTAGGTGGAGATAGGAGACCAGCCAGAAAATTGTTTCAACGAATGTTTGAAGCCGTCTAATGTAGACATTAAATGCTTTCACTGTAGCAGAACAATGGACGTTTATCCGCATAGATGTGATCAGCGACTTGCTCAGCTCTCTGTCTCGCAAGATAACTCACGGTCGGTAAATGCTCAAGACCCAAATGAGTAAATCTCAGAACCCATTAACCTCTACAGTGCCTTAATAAGAATGGAGAATAGATTTGTATTCAAAGGAAAACTGTAACCTCCCAGCAAAAATATTAAAGAATAATAATTGATCATAAACCCACAATAACATTAATCAAATAATGGACCATGAACTGGATGTAACATCTCAACAGAAATAATAATATCTGTTAAATTTTATAAGGGCAGCAGCGCTGACCTTCGGCCCTGTGAAATAATTAAACCTGATAAATTTTATAAGCACAGCAACGCTGACCTTCGGCCCTGTGAAATAATTAAATCTGATAAATTTTATAAGGACAGCAGCGCTGACCTTCGCACCTGTATTCTGAATAACAAAAGCAAAAGTTCTTACCTCAATAAAAAACTGCATCTATATCTGCTCTTATTTATCGACACAGCTTCTTGCAATGCTGGCGTATCTTTAATTTTGATTCTTGGAGGAAATGCATAGGAAATATTCTTTAAATTGAAATGAATGTTTTCCTTTAAAAGAGTTACTTTATAAAAAAAATATTATTGGGGGATTTTTTGAACAACTTAATTACAATTAACATACATTACTAGATGTGCGCAATGCTGCTTCATTACCTTCTACAGCAATACTCATCGTCCACCACAATCCTGACCAGAGTCGCAAGAAGAGCACGCCGCCAACGTATGCCGACGTCTGCTACCGTACAACCGTCCACTCGCTACTACTGTCTACTGACTACTACTACAGACAGAGTACAACTGCTCCTGCCGACTCGCTACACACAACTGACTTCTACTACAGACAGAGTACAACTGCACACTCGCGCGGTGAAGCGCAGACTAGCAACGATAAATAACTCTCTCGTCAGAGATTCTATCATGCCTCGCCAACGCTGGTAATGAAAACATACGTGTTTCATAACCCTCCACTGGGGGGCAAAAAATTTGGCAGCGATGGTGAGTCATTTGGAATTGCCACGAGCAACAAATTTTTGTTAACTAACTAACTTTACAATCACAGAATATACAGATATATAGGTGTAGAACACGATGTAAATATAGTGCACACGCACTGATTACAGATATATCAAGCAATGGCAAAATATATATACAATGAGTACAAAACAAATTAAGAAATGACGTAAGTGCACATGCACTGTAGTTCAGAACATATCAGCAAATCAAAAAATGTATAGGCCATGAATATAAATGATGTTAGCAAAAAAATGATTTTCACTATGTTACAAGAATTAGGATAGGAAAGGGAAGGATTGCATCATGGTTGTAGCACTTTAGGTTGCACGCAGCTGCACTGAAAGTCCATATCTTTCTACACAAGCACAACACCAAGTGAGACAATCTGAAGTTCTTTTCCCAGGAGTATTAATCAGCGTAGCCAAGACACTGAAATGTCGTAGTAATATTCCATGTTATCCTTTTGGTGGTACATTAGGTACACCAAACAGTGGGACCATAATAGCATCTCCATCACTCACGGTAGTGGACAGCATGTCGTGTCAACACCACGCTCTGGTAAGGTACACCAACGTAGAATTAGTGCAAAACCAAATATAGTGCTCCATGATCATGAGGATATACAGGACAAACGGATATTGCAGTAATTTCAGGTAATTAGGTTAGAAGGTGAAGGACATTAAGTCACATACTAGTCTTCATTGAGAATTACACTAATAGCTGGTGGCACTCATTGCCCAGTTATTGAACATTTCGGTACCATGTATGTAGTATTACAGAATAATGTTTATGAGTTGTTTTACAGGGAACATTGGCACTCATTGCCTAATTATAAACCATCAGAAGTCATCATTGAAAACAGGAGCTAATGAATGACATAGTATTACAGAATAATGTTCATAAATCGTTTTACAGAGAACATTGGCCCTCATTGCCTAATTATAAACCATCAGAGGTCATCATTGAAAACAGGAGGAGATAAGTGGCATAGTTTTACAGAATAATGTTCATGAGTCGTTTTACAGAGAACATTGGCACTCATTGCCTAATTATAAACCATCAGAAGTCATCATTGAAAACAAGAGCTAATAAATGACATAGTATTACAGAATAATGTTCATCAGTCGTTTTACAGAGAACCTTGGCACTCATTGCCTAATTATAAACCATCAGAAGTCATCATTGAAAACAGGAGGTAATAAATGACATAGTATTACAGAATAATGTACATAAATAGTTTTACAGAGAACCTTGGCACTCATTCCCTAATTATAAAGCATCAGAAGTCATCATTGAAAACAGGAGCTAAGAAATGACATAGTATCACAGAATGATGTTCATGAGTCGTTTTACAGAGAACATTGGCACTCATTGCCTAATTATAAACCATCATTGAAAACAAGAGGTAATGACATAGTATTACAGAATAATGCACATAAGTCGTTTTGCAGAGAACATTGGCACTCATTACCTAATTATAAAGCATTATACATATCAGCGGCCATATGTCTCAATTTAACAGGTATAATGGGGTGTAATGGAAGAATATGTGAAGTCATATCTGATTTAGCTTTCTGGCAGATTTTACATGAGGCTAAAACTCGTTGAATGCGTTTCTCCATGTTGGTAAAATAACAGTTCTGTCTCAGTATAAGAAAACATTTCCTGGCTCCGTAATGTGCGTAACTTAAATGAGTATACCAGATTAGTCTGTTAACAAGTTCGTCAGGAATGCATAATAACCAATTGTTGCTGTCAGGATGAGAGCGGCGAAACAGAATGTCATTGCGTACAGTGTAATGGTTTCTAATGGTAACATTGTTCCTATCTTGCCAGAGGTGTTTAATCTCTTTCCACACGTTGTCTTTATTCTGCTCTTGTGCTATGTCCTGTAATGACGACGAAATAAAATTTTCAAATGCAACTTGTTGAATGTACATGACGCCGAAATTTGCTTTGCAGAAGTTGGTTGCGATGTCTTGCTGATTGTTGCTGAGAGAACGAGATAGTGCGTCTGCTACAACATTTTGTGTGCCGGGAATGCGAACAATTGTAAAATTAAATTCCTGCAAGTAAAGTTTCCATCTGCTTAATCTGTCGTGTGTAAATTTAGCCGAAAGTAAAAATTGTATCGCTCTGTGGTCTATGTAAACGGTAGTATGTCTTCCATAAAGAAAGTACCGAAATCTCGTAAAAGCCCAAACAGCACATAATGTTTTAAGTTCTGTAACGGAATAATTTCGTTCAGCAGGCGACAGAATGCGACTTACAGATGCGATGTTTTTAATTACTGTAAAACCATCTTCTTCAAATTCCTGATAAATGTGCACGCCTAAAGCGGTGTTAGAACTGTCGGTGGCAATGGAAAAATTTCTAGTAAGATCTGGGTGCGATAAAAGTGGTGCATTCAACAAAGCTTCTTTCAGGTTCACAAATTCAGAATGTGCTTGCTTATCCCACGACCAAATAGTGTTTTTACCTGTCAATTGACATAATCTAGGGGTGTCTAAAGCAGAGTTAATTAAACCCAAAAAGCAGCGTAGTTGTTTTTTCGTCGTAGGAACAGTAATGTCACCTAAAGCTTTAAGTTTTTCCGGGTCAGGCGCAATGCCTTCTGCTGAAATTACATGTCCAAGAAATTTTATAGAAGTTTTACCTAAGTGCGATTTACTGAGGTTAACTGTGAGTCCTTGTGCACGAAAAGTTTGCAACAGTTGTTCTAGAATCAGATTGTGTTCAGACCAGTTAGCTTCTGCAATAAGAATGTCGTCTACGTACGTTGTGATTCTGTCTTTAAGTTCTGTCGGAAGTATTGTATTCAAACCGCGAATAAAAGCTGCTGAAGAAATAGTTAAACCGAACGGTAATTTACAAAATTGATAACAGTCACCAAAACAGAGAAAAGCTGTGTACTTTCTGCAGTTCGGATGGAGCTGAATTTACCAAAATCCTGATTTCAGATCTAATGTAGAATAAATAGCAGTACCATGAAATTTCTGTAGAAGTTCTTCTAGTGTCTGTGGACGATCTGTTTCATTAATAATAATGTCATTGATGTGCCGCGAATCAAGTACGAGGCGAAGTGAACCATCTTTCTTCTTAACAATATGGAGCGGGTTTATGTACGGACTAACTGCCGGTTCAATAATTCCTTGGTCAAGCATAGCTTGCAATTCTTTCTTAACTTGTTCTCTGTGAATATATGGAATGGGATAATGCTTTGCTTTAAATGTGTCGTGCTGTTCGACTTGAGATTCATACATAAAACCGGACATAGTACCAGGAACGTTGTCAGAAACTGGAGCTTGCTGTAAAAGAATTTTGTGTAGTTGCGTGCGTTCGTTGTCTGTATTTGCACTACTCTGTTTAACTTTATCAGAAATCGTCTGTATTACGTCATAGTCGGCTTCGTCTGGAGTATTATAGTTGTGTACGTACGTATCCGTGAACAATGTGGAATTACAGTCTATGTTACGTAACACGGAAATGACCTGTGTACAATTAATTGTTTCCTCTTCTGCCGATAATGAGTGCTGAATTTCTAAAGCCAGTTGTACATTTTCATCCTTTAACATTAAATAGGAATTTTGAAAGTCAATAATTGCGTCGTGTTGTACCAGAAAATTCGTACCTAGAATAACGTCTGTTGTCAACAATGGAACAATCCAAAAATTTGAATGAAATGTATGACCTGCAATACAAAATGATAAATGTGTCTGTAATTTTACGTCTACTTCTTTACTAGATACTGCTCCTTTTACTTTCGTTTTGCCTAATGGTAACGTAGGATAGGTATTCTCCTTGTTACACTCGTTGAAAGTTTCTTCATTAATGACTGACATAGGTGATCCAGAATCGATTACTGCTGAAAATTTCGATGATCCAATTTTAACTTCGATGACAGGGTGTGAAATAGTTTTTTGAACAACTGGTCTTTCCTGCAAAAGAGTGTCTAGAATGTCGTCAAAATTAATAACATTTTCGTGAACAAGATTCTGTGTATCTGAAGTATTGCTTACGTTGCTGGAAGATGCAACCTGTACTGTATCTAGTCAAATTCTATCTGACGTGTTATTATTTTCTGGAGGATTCTGTGGCATTTCAACTATTTGAACTGTTCTGTTATTTCTTCCAGACGTATTACGCTCTGAATGATACCTACTGTCTGGTTCATTCATGAGAATATGTTGTTGCTGATCATTTTGCTGCTGGTAAGACCGACTGTTATTAAACGTATGTTGATAATTGTGCTCATTGTTTTTACGTCTGTCGTGATAGTAATTTCTATACGGTGCATTGCGATAGGAATTGGAATACTGTATTTTCTGTACGTAGCTATTTCTTTGCTGCCATGCGTTACTATTTGTTGGAGCTGAGACTATACGTGCACGCGGCGAAACATTAAAGCTTGGCTGACCTTGCACATTGCATTGTTGGTTAGGTGTGCTAATCGGTTGGCTTTGATGCTGTTGCGGAGAAAAACGTCTATTGTTACTAAAATGTGGTTCTTCTTGCTGATATTTTTGTCGATACTGTTAATTAAAATTTTGCCTGTTATTAGAATGCTGGTTGTCGTTCCTAAAGCGTCTATTACCTTTGCTATTGAAATTGCGTGGCTGATCGTAATTGCTGTAAGTTAGTTGGCCTTGGTTATTATATGAAAAATTTTTGTTTACAAAGGAATAATCCCATTGCTGCACTTCCAAAAGCTGTAACAGATCTCTGAATGCCGAAATGTTTTCCTTCTGCTGACCTGTTAAAAGTGATACTCTTAATGACCGTGGTAATTTAGAAATGCATAATTGTATAAGTGCAGATTCACTGTATGGTTCACTTAAGTACTGGTTTTGTTGGACCATATGCTCAAAAAATTGCGTGACACTGGGAAAATTTGAGTTCTCATAATTTGGTTAACTAATTAGTTGATCCTTAATTCCGGGCTGTGTCGTCTTCGACCAATACGCTGACAGAAAAGCATTCTGAAATTCTTCTACCGAATAGCATTGTCTTGCGATCGGTCTCATACGAGTTGCCGGTTCGCCTTCCAAAAAACTACAAATAAATTCAAGTTTATGTGTTACGGGCCAAGTCAGTGGAAAAGCGAAGCTGAATTGTTGTATCCAGTCCAGGGGGTGAATCTGTGTTCTGTCATTTTTAAATACTTTAATTTTTCACACTGGTAGAATATGCTTGTAATCAAAATTATCGTCTCTGTATGTCTGAACAGATTCACGATTGTATGAGAATCTATTTGTCTGTGACTGTTCGGAATCTAAGTCACGTACCCTCTGTAAATTACGTAAATTATACTGGCTGTGTGAGTCTGACAAATGTTCCCAAAGTGGCGTCTGCTGTGATGTATTAAACGCTGAAACATTTTTCATTTCTGTTACCTCTTGCTGTAAAGTTGACAATTTTCTACGTAATGTATTATTAGACGAATCTATCTCACTGATCGCCTGCTGTAAATTTTAGAATTCAGGTGTTTGGTTAAATGAAATCGGTGAAGTATCGTCTGATTTGCTATCATTATTACTTGCAATAACGTCAATACGACTGGCCAATTCATCATATTTTTCAGTCAGTATTTGTACCTGATCATCGTTTTTAGTGTCAGAAGCATTAATTTATTTTTGTATTTTACGTGTGATTTCGTTCAGTTTTTTAACGTCAGCTTTGATGTCATTGGAATCCTGTGTTGGTTCTAATTGTTCGAGTCTGTCTGTCACTGTCTGAATTTCTACTGTATGTGTATCTGTTTTTGATTTAAGATCAGAAATTTCATCACGCAATTCGGTGTTCAACTGTTTGATAGTGTTAATTTCGTCTGATACTGTAGCAATTTTGTTGTATACGTATGTTTTTGCTTTCGCAAACAATTTACGTTTATCTTCCTGTCTTTGTGTGGTAATTGTTTCCAGGACTTGTCGTTTTACTTTATTTTGTTCCTGTATGAATTTACGGAAACGCGTTTCACTGTTTTGTAGGTGGTGATTAAAACGTTCGTCAATTTGACTGTTCTGTAGGTCGAATTTTTGTATCCAGTGTGCGCGAAAGTTCTGCTGTCATCAATTTAAACTCGTCCCGTAACTGTGTTGCTTTTTCAGAGCATTGTTTACCGACTCCACTAACTTCGCCTCTAAGTGCTTCTGTTGTAGTTGTTTGCATATCCCTTAATTCTTGAGCAACAGATCTAATTTCTTCACTACTTATCCCAGCAAAGGCCTCAATTTCCTCACGTAATTGTACTTTAGTATCATGACATTGTGCGGCAACGGCTGTAATCTGTTCACTAAGCTGTCTGGAATTGATGTCTAATTTTTCCTTCAACTGTTTCGAAGTGTTGTCTAGTTTTTCATTAATTTCATTAATTTGTTTATTCTGTTCACTAAGTTGTTTGAAATTTTCATTAAGCTGTTTGTTCTGTTCACTAAGTTGTTTGTGGTTTTCCTCTTGTCTTTCATTCTGTTGTTTAGAATTTTCATTAAGTTGTTGTTTGAAATCTTCACTAAGTTGTTTGAGATTGTTGTCTTGTCTTTCATTCTGTTGTAGCAATACTGCCATAATTTGATCAAATCTAAAATGAACATCTCTATTCTCTGTACTGTGTGATGGTGTGTCTGCAATTGTCACTTTTTGTGTATCCATTTGGACTTTCTGTGATTCTTGAAAATGTTTACCAATCGGATGTGCACTGTTAATCACTACTCCGAAATTAAATAAATCTGTCGTACTCTGATTACTCTGTTCATTTTCATTAGAAAAATTTGTCTGTTCGTCACGTAAATCCTGAAAACCGGGTGTGTCAAGCTGGGCAGCGCTCATTCCAGCAGAACGCCCCGGGTCATCAATTGTCGTTAAATTAACAGAGGACACAATCGAAATCGTCTGTTCATCACTAGGATCAAAATCAACATTAGTGGTCGGTACACACTGATTGTCTGCAAATGGAGGATTGTCATCATTATACTTCATGTCGCAAGTACTATCGGTCAAGATGTTTAAGTCAGATATTTCACTCATTATACATCGCGATGTACTGTTAACAGTTTTTCGCGGCATTTTCACTAATCAAAATTATTCACAAATGAAACAAAGACAATACAAAATCCTACAAACACTATTACAACAAAGAGCAACAAATTGCCGATGATCTGTGGAAGAAAGAGTGACAAATTAGTAAAATGCGTTGCGCCAAATGCTAACTATGTTCAAGTAAATAAGAGCAGATATATGGCTACTTCTCAGAAGATTCTCAAAGAAATACGATCCTGGCAGGGTCGCCAAGTGTAACCTCCCAGCAAAAATATTAAAGAATAATAATTGATCATAAACCCAAAATAATATTAATCAAATAATGGACCTTGAACTGGATGTAACATCTCAACAGAAATAATAATATCTGTTAAATTTTATATGGGCAGCAGCGCTGACCTACGGCCATGTTAAAAAATAATTAAACCTGATAAATTTTATAAGGACAGCAGCGCTGACCTTCGGCCCTGTGAAATAATTAAACCTGATAAATTTTATAAGGACAGCAGCGCTAACCTTCGCACCTGTATTCTGAATAACAAAAGCAAAAGTTCTTACCTCAATAAAAAACTGCATCTATATCTGCTCTTACTTATCGACACAGCTTCGTGCAATACTGGCGTATCTTTAATTTTGATTCTTGGAGGAAATGCATAGGATATATTCTTTAAATTGAAATGAATGTTTTCCTTTAAAAGAGTTACTTTATAAAAAAATTACTACTGGGGGATTTTTTTAACAAATTAATTACAATTAACATACATTACTAGATGTGCGCAATGCTGCTTCATTACCTTCTACAACAATACTCATCGTCCACCACAATCCTGACCAGAGTCGCAAGAAGAGCACGCCGCCGACGCATGCCGACGTCTGCTACCGTACAACCGTCCACTCGCTACTACTGTCTACTGACTACTACTATAGACAGAGTACAACTGCTCCTGCCGACTCGCTACACACAACTGACTTCTACTACAGACAGAGTACAACTGCACACTCGCGCGGGCAAGCGCAGACTAGCAACGATAAATAACTCTCTGGTCAGAGATTCTGTCATGCCTCGCCATCACTGGTAATGAATACATACGTGTTTCAAAACTAAACTTTCATTCGAGAGGATGGCGGTTAAAATACATGTGTGGACATTCAGATTGAGACTTTACGTGGTATCACTCAGTCGCTCGAGGCTAATGCCGGGATTTTTTTCTTTGAAAGGGCTTGGTTGACTTCCTTCCCAATCCTCATCAAAAACAATCAGAGCTTGTGCTCTATCCCTGATTACATCCTTGTTTCCAGTGGAATGCCGGGATGGTCCCTCGAAAGTGCACGGCCGATTTCATTCTCCATTCTTAACAAAAACATTCCGAGATTATACTTTCTCTCTAATGTCCTAGCTGTCGACGAGGTGTTAAACACTAATCTTCTGCCTTCAAAAGATCATGCAATATATTCGCCTTCTGACCGAAGTTTGGAACACCTTGGATACCTGCAAGAGATGTGCATACTCAGTGAATTATTGTAAGAAACGCAATACTATCTGTACCACGTACCAGTGCAGCTTTTAGCTTATTCTGCATTCACCAAACACCTGCGAAAGATCGCAGTGCCGGTCGCGTCTCCTAACACTCAAAATCCTAACATTCAAAATATGTCAGCTCCCACCATCATGGCGGAGGTCACTGACATTTATCCCTGAAACAATCGATTTTCGTTTCTATCATTTCGATTTTAACTCCAATTTAACTTGAGTGTTAAATCCGCTCAAAATACCGATTTGTGAAATAAACGTTCTTCAACTTTTTATTCCTATTATTTCCTGTACTGAAAGTAATAAACAGGACAGAGCTTGAATAATTTTGCCTGCCTCAGTTTCGAGATACATAGAACCAAATTTTAAATTAAATAGGGAAATAAAGGAAAGTTCGCTACTTTTCTCGAAAAGTGATAATTGGTGGAGTACTATAAAAAATCACTGTCGTTCACCCATTGATTGTAATCGAGGATCAGAACACAATTTGGGCAGACGATTAGTCAGTACCAAAGGATGAAAGCTGCTTTTGGAAAATTCTGTTTTTCATGTTAATTTGTTCGTACATATTATCTAGACACAGGCAACAGATCAACTACTTTCTACTTTGTTGAAAAGTATGAATGAATCACGACACGTGGTAACAAGTACATTATTCTCTCAGCAATGCAGCACCAGTTCTTAGCCGTGCGCTTATTGCTCGTCTCGGTCGGCATTGTTGTTAAAATAGCACTTTTTCCGCTTTATGGGATAACGCTATATTTCAAAGCATTGAAAATTTAAGAATAAAAGTTAGTCGTTATTTTAATGTTTATTTTAGCACTGTTGTTGTGGCTAATTGATATTTCGTTTCTTCAACCAGTTATTAGTGACAAATAAAATTCACCTATTATTACAGGTGTTATAACCTAGACCAAACAAATAACCAAAATATACCGGTCACTCAGAACTAAAACACCGGTATCGGTTTCTGTAGGTTGGTTTCTCCCATCGCTAAATCGCCAACGCATTCACGTGCGGCAGCTGGGTGGACTCGAATTCCGTTGATGGCAGAAACTATCACGAGCAGTATTTCGGTGGCGAGAGGAGGTGATATCCTAAGGTTCGCGATCAACAGTCTTTAACTCAATGTCCTGTATTAAATTCGTAACCTCTCCGCAGATTCTCATGGAGTGAGAGCTTCTGTCACTGCTGGTGACGATTTGTCCGTCGGATTGCCTAGCGAACCCCTTGGTGAGTTTCAAGAACAGTTTACGTAACGCCACCGGGTTTCACCCTCTCCATTTTCTCATCAAAGTCATCACCAACACAAAACTAACATTACATTATACACGCATCCGTTACACTTACCTAAACTCCACAGATACATATAAGACACAATTGTCGCATATTCATAAAGAAGGGTGCGAGCTAACATCCCAAAGACGTCCGTGCTCATATGCCGTTCCCCTTCATCGAAATGTATTGGCTCAAACTCGTATGTGGGTTGAACCACACGTGTCGCATTTCACGCCCTAAATTAGACACTTGTGACCCTTTAGTTAAATTGTCTGGCCGATGGCAAGTTTGCGAAATACAAAGTTAATGTAACATATAATAACAGTAATAATAACATCGGGAACTAAATTATCCACCCATAAATGATGCAGGCTACACAGTTGTGATTTGGTTAGAATAATGTTTATTCAGAAAGCAAACTAATCGCGAAAGTGGTCGTATTTGGAGTTACTGCTACACTCGAGAGCATATCCGATACTCCAACTCGTCATTTACAAGAAAGTTAAGAGTTGACACCAGGCGCGTGGCTGCTCACCGCTCAGAGACTAAGTTCTCCCCTTTATTTTTGAACGTTCTGCAGTGCGTTCAACGTTCTCTTCTAACGGAAGCCCTTCCACAACTAACGAAATTTCGCTTTCTATACAGAGCACATTCTATTAGAAGAAAAACTGTGACTGCTTCAGCACACAGTGGCTTTGTCCTTCCCAGGAGATCTCCAGGCAGAGTACCTGCGGCATATTTTTTTCCAACTGTATCCCTCGTCCTGGAACTGCAGATAAAGGCTTCAGAATGCTGAATTAACCATGTTGGTCCTTTGTATCACCGGCCTGGTGCACCATCTTAAATAATGGAAATAGCTACTAAATAAATGCCTAACGCTTGTGCTATTTGTATCGAGGTGCTTTATAAGTATGCAGCCTGTTATTTCGAAGTATTTTGTGAGTGGTAAATTCTTTTACACGCTGGCCATTTCTGATACCTCTGAAAGAGGAGAGCGTGCCATATGAGGACTGAAAGGCTGCGAGTTTACGGCTGTGTGAAAGCATGGCCATCTGGGAGGAACACAATGGCGCTGCTTTCCGTTTCGTTCGGACCTACGTTGGACCGATTGCCGTACTCTGAGGTGGTGGACGGCGGCTGCGGTTTTCAGCATATGACACTATACATGTTTGATGAGATCGCAATATTCTCGTGATCAGGCCATGTTTTCCACGCGTGTCCGAGTGCATCCATGTAGATACGTTTGTTTATCGAGTTTAGCTCGAATAAATTCTCGTGTAGTGTGCTTGCTCCAATTAGAATGTAAGTTAGCTTTCCGTTATGATCAATTCAGAATCGCGTGTTCACGTGGATAGCGACATCCAGTTGCACATCATTCTTTCGTGAGAATTCGTGACATTCAGTCCTTCTCTCATTCTGTTATATCTGACCAAGCTGCCTAGGTAAGATTATTTTATGAATATTGTAAGAAAATGTTATATAACAACTTTTAGTGTAATAACTGAAACTGCTTGTAGTCGCTTGTGTAAAGCTGTTTGTATCTCATATTGTGAGCATTAGACTGAATTTGTAACAATATCCAGAATCATCTGCATGATACGCTGAAAGTCCCTTTTATCCCTCGTTAGAAACACGGGGTCCGCATGTTCACGACTGTCATTTTCCTTGTTAACTCGCTAACTGCTAGCGATGTGTGTATCCGTGCATAGTAGTCATACCTCCAAAGCTAAAGATGTACAGAGTTTGAACAAACATTCAGGAACACCGCGGGATACGCATTCTTGAACATGAACCCAGATGCCAGCCCAGCCAGGAGGTTGCGCTGTTCTATCTGACCACGATCGGGACGTGTGCGATGTTCTCATTAACTTGCAGATGCCAGTGGTGGTCAGAACAGTCAGAGTTAAATAAATTCTAACCTGACTTAATTGTTGGTGCTCGTATGGTGTTTGCCGGCCGGTGTGGCCTAGCGTTTCTGGGCGCTACAGTCTGGAACCGTGCGTACACGACAGTCGCAGGTTCGAATCCTGCCTTGGGCATGGATGTGTGTGACGTCCTTAGGTTAGTTAGGTTTAAGGAGCTCTAAGTTCTAGGAGACTAATGACCTCAGAAGTTAAGTGCCATAGTGCTCAGAGCCATCTGAACCATTTTTTCGTATGGTGTTTCCGCTACCAAGGTGGACCAAGGGTCTCGTGTTTCAAGAAGCACCGTATCGAAGATTTATGCAGCATACGGGGAAAGCGGAAAGGCATCACCTGATAAGTGACAACGCGGACGAAAGCGTGCGTTGAGTTAATGTGACGATTATTGAACAGGAATGCGGAGAAAAGTAAAAGGACTAAATCTGCAAAAGATACTGCAGAACTGAATGTCACACTCACACACTATGCCATCACCAAAACAACACGATGGGAACTCTGTAAGCAGGGAAATGCGGGGCGAGCTGGTATTCTAACAACACTCATCAGTGATACAAACGACCGTAACAGGAAAGGATGGTGCTGAAACCATAAAACCTGGACTATGGAGCCACGGAAGAATGTCGTTGGGTCGGATGACTCTGCTTACACAGTTTCCAACTTCTGCCCGAGTTTACGTTCAAACAGTGAAACTTGGCTGTGATATGGTGATGATTTATGCAGCCATTTCATGGTGTTCCACGGCTCCATAATTACTCTGCAAAATCGCATCATGCCATGGATCATGTGACCATTTTGGCAAATCAGGTTGTGCAAGTTGTTCTTTTCTCTCCGGCATATCTGAATTAGTGCCGTAGCCACCGAGTTGTTTCCTTTGTTTCTGCCACCGACCGTTAGTCAGGGATGAACCGGATGTTGCCATCGAATGGGGTTGCCGACATCCGGCGTGGTCGCCAGGTATGGAGTGCTGTCTGGGAGTCTCTCAGTGACATGTCATCGGTGGTTACGATAACAGCGTTCTACGGTGGTGATGCCGAGTTTTCGAGTTTGCTGCAGTCCTGGCATTCCGTACAATTCCACGGGACGCCGTCGCAATTTGGGAGCCTACAGCTTCTAAAAGATTTTAATGTCTGTATGGATTGAGCTTGGTCACAGTGGAAGTGTACGCCGGTGTAATCCACCTTTGAGTGATGCTGTTGATTCCCAGTATTCGCTGATTCGCTGTTGGAGTTGCAGACCGTTACACCGTTATCGGTGAGGTTATTAGTTGGTTTTTAATTTCCCGAGTTACTAATTAGTCAACGTTCACACCCATTAGCCGGCCGCTGTGGCCAAGCGGTTCTAGGCGCTTCAGTCTGGAACCGCGCTGCTGCTACCGTCGCAGCTTCGAATCCTGCCTGGGGCATGGATGTGTGTGATGTCCTTAGGTTAGTTCAAGTAGTTCTAAAATCTAGGGTATTGATGACCTCAGATGCTAAGTCCCATAGTGCTTAGAGCCATTTGAACCATTCACATCCATTTACATGAAGATATACACTGGATGGTGCACCGTACGGAAGGACAACAATGTTTTACGTTGCTGCTGTGCGTTGCAGTAAGGACTGTCTACAATAACAGGATTATTTGGTGTCAAATTAGTTGTGATTAACGCTTAGTTAACGTAGCTGAGCTTCGGTACAGAGTGTAACTGCGTTAACGAACACTTTACAGTGTAAATCTGCTTTATGATTTTCACTTCCTCGATCTGGTCGTTTTCTGCATTTGATTAAGTCATGCGAAGCGAAGTCACTGGACATCATCTGGTTATCAGCCAGGGGATCTTGTAGTGCGAAAAGATTGCTACGGTTCTGAACAATGTTGTCAGATGGCCAGACGATTCCTGGAATTGATTCGTGTTTTGAAGTTATTTTGTTTTGTTCCTGACTGAGCGGTATCTCCCTCGGTGATTGACTTAAAAGGATCTGACATTTTACTGGTGTTTCGCCTTCTGTGGCTGTTATTCTGTGTGATGCCTTATCGAGAAGAGTTTTTACTAAATCCTGGATAATCTAGTATGGTGCACCTGTGTAGTTAACTATTTAAGCTAAGTTATTGGTCTGAACTGGGTATGGTGACTCTGAAGGCAAGTTAACACACTTCACATAGTTGCTCTGATTATTCAACGTTACACTTCACGCTCCCCCACCGTGCACGAAAACTTATTGCTGTGCGATGTATTTAATGAAAGCTAGGAGACAGATCTGTTATTCTAAGCAGCCTGTGGGTCTGCTGAGGGGCCACATGGCGCTGCCGGTGTGTAGTATCCACTGAGTAATTCTGTGCGGCCCAGTCATAAGGCCGTACTTTGAAAGACATCATGTTTACACCAGTGACTGTTAAACTTTTTATTTCCACTATTGCAGTTTCGGCCTGAGGCAATTATCAAGTGCAGGTGTATTGGCTCTAAGCCACGTCAACTTTATACACGCTGACACATTTATATGTCGTTGTCATTTGCTGTTATATACATTCGTAACGCTTCAAATGACGACATATAAATTCTCAGCGTGTATAAAGTTGACATTGCTTAGTGCCAAAACATCTACACTTGATATTGGCCTAAGGCCGAAATTGCAGTAGTGGAAATAAAAAGTTTAACAGTCACTGGCGTAAACATGATGTTTTTCAAAAAAATTTACGTGACTGTGATTCCCAGTTAAGAAAAGTTAAATAATACCGTTCCCTTCTGCAGTTTCCGTTATTACCTTGCTCCTTTGTAATGCTGTAAAACAGACCTAGCGGTCATATTTGAATTGTATATCAGTGCAGTAACTTCATTTTATTGCCTTCTCGGAGAATTTCCTGTAAGCTTCATTACAAGTTGCCTGGGCAGCTTTGGATATTTGTAAGGTTAACTGACAATTAAGTTCTTATCTTTAAAATTTTGTTACTCATGATTTCTGCTTTGGGTTGGCTGATTAGTCTTTACTAAATTCACTGCTGAGTTATGATGGGCCAGTTGTATCCGTAATTTTAGGGCCAGTCCTTAAACAGTACTCTCACGTATCTTGATTATTAGATTTAAGGTGAGATGCTCACTTCTGTCTATTTTACTCTCGTATCAGAAACACTCATATATTACACACATTTGCGACTATATTACTTTCCCAAAAATAGGCCACTTCCGGTGCACTTTTTGCTCTTGATGAAGTTCATCTTCTGTGCAGGAGGTTGGACACAGTCGTCATTGAAGCATATGATGAACACCTTATTGTTCTCCACAGTCGCACGGCATATTACCTTGATCTGTGTAGCCAAATTAACCTATCGTCTGCCAACTCCAGATATCAGTCTTTTCAAGGACTGTCAAGTCTCCCTTATCACAGCCAGGAGATAGTCTTTCTCATACTCTATTCCAGCCAGAGTGAAGGCAGGTAGTAGCCCTCCAGGCGTAGCTGCAACCTAACTTAGTCGGCAATGTTTCAAGCTGCAGTAGATGTTATTAGGGAACTACTTCTTGACTGTAGTCGTTGTGAGTTCTATTCGTAGCCATAACGAAGATGCGTCCTCTCCTGCTCCAATGTCTTTCATTCCTCAGTCGCAGCTGCTTTTCTTCGAACAGAAGGAGATGCTAATACCGCTAGATAGCAAAGCCATTTGACTGAATTTCAAGCACCGTGTTATGATACTGCAGGTGTCATTGAAAGCTGCGTTCGCCTGTTCGGCTTGTGTTGAATTATGCGAAACAGGACATGCATATAGGACATGCATACTGTGCCGCAGAATAGCATAATACCATCGCAGGAGCTCATAGAGTGTCATGTTGACTGCGGCACTGCGATCTTGCCAGTTTCCGTAGAAGATCATTCCTGTTGGAAACTTTTGACTTGCAATTCACGGAGTGCTTCTTGAAAGTAAGAGCTCTGTCAAGTGATATTGATATTTTGGGGTGTCACAGTCTTACAGTTCAACACCTAAACATCTTTGATTTGGTACTATCTTTCCTATTTCTCAAAAGAAAATCACACACTTGTATCTTTGTGTGATTTTGTTTAAGCAGGTTTATGTTGTAGTGTCCGGAAAAGTTATTTAAGGGCAGTCGTGAAGACGTTCTCCACTGATTTAAAATCTGTGCCCTTAGTGGCTAGTGAAAGGTCACTGGCATACAAAAAGCTCATGCTTTTGGATGCTACGGGCTAGTCTTTGGCGTATATGTTGAACAGAGTTGGAACTAGCACAGATCCCTGCGGGAAGCCCTTTTTCTGTAGTCTCCAACGGCTATACTGATCTTGGAAGTCGACGAAGAACCTGATATACTGCAAAAGAGTGACGATTAGCGTATTTAGCCTAAAATCTTTTATCTGGTTGTAGACCTTGGCTGGTAATAGCTGGTGACTGACAGTGTTATACGCTGCTGATCAGTCGACAAACACGACTCCTGACACGTTACGAGTTTAAGACCCATCTGTTATAAACAATGTTAAGTTGCCCGCCCAGTTAGCCGTGCGGTCTAACGCACTGATTTCCGGGAGGGAAGGCGTGCCGGTCCCCCGCACTAAGCCGCCCGGTGAATTAGTGTCGAGGTCCGGTGTGCAGGACGGCCAGTGGATGGTTTTTAAAGCGGTTTTCCATCTGCCTCGGCGAAAGCGGGCTGGTTCCCCTTATTATGCCTCAGTTACACTATGACGGCGATTGCTGCGCAAACGCCGGCCGGGTTGGCCGAGCGGTTCTAGGCGCTACAATCCGGAACCGCGTGACCGCTACGGTCGCAGGTTCGAATCCTGCCTCGGGCATGGATGTGTGTGATGTCCTTAGGTTAGTTAGGTTTAAGTAGTTCTAAGTTCTAGGGGACTGATGACCTTAGAAGTTAAGTCCCATAGTGCTCAGTGCCATTTGAACCATTTTTTGTGCTGCGCAAACACTTTCTCCACGCACGTGAAGACCATCCTTACTCTACCACGCAATCATTGGGATTACACTCGTCTGGTGTGAGACGTTCCTGGGGGGTCAACTGGGAGCCGTAGCGCATATTAACTCTGGGTTCGGTGTGGGGCGGTGGTGAGGTGGGTGGACTGTTGTAACCTGTTGTGGGGATAATAACTCTGGGTTCGCTGTGGGGCGGCGGTGAGGAGAGTGGACTGTTGTAACCTGTTGTGGGGATGTGTGCCACTGCGGGCTACGGCACGGACGAAGCCTCTCCGTCGTTTCTAGGTCACCAGTTACCTACAATACAATACAATACAATGTGGGGTTTAGCAGGTGTCTAGTACATCTTTTGCCAGGTGGATATTGACTTTGATGAGGTGTAAGCGAGGTGTCAAATACAGGTGACAGACAATTTAAAATGCGTGATACTAATTTGTAGTAACAACAAGCCCTATATTTTTGTGCATTTACTAGGAAATTTAACGAATAGGAAGTTAGATGTAGGAAATAAAATAACTGATAGGAACATATTAATTAGACATACCGATTTAGCACTGACAGAGAATTAAATAATAAAGTTTCAGGGCCACATTAAGTAACAGACCTGAGAGTTTCCCTTTCGGTTAACTTTGGTATTGTTACAAAGTCTAGTTCAATTTCCTGGCACGCCGGTGCAGCCTTTCGGAACGAGCCAGTTCTAGCCGGTACTCTCATCTATAGGGATGCCGGGCGAGCGGAATGTCGGCGCCATCTGCATAATGCCTCGTACGTGGCCCGCCTCGACAACGCCCGCCCGCGCCTGACGGATTGAGTTTTGCCCGCGGGTAAGTGTATAACAAGACGGCGTCTCCACTCCAGCGCCCGCCCTCGAATAGAAATTCCTCGAAGGGGCGCGCGCCTCAGAGTCACGAGCTGATCACGATGCGACGATCATTCCGCTAGGTCAGGTCGGTCCATTTATGTGCCCTACCAAATGCTAAAATTCAGTCGAAGTGTTTGATAGAAGGTAGTATCGTCCCAATTTAGTATCGTCCCATTTCAGCGGGTATACTGCCGCTTAGATACAGGTTTCGTGCATCTCATTTATTACTGATATTGTGGCCGTCATCAGTCCGAATACTAACTTAATCCATCTGTCCATATTAGTCGGTTGTTGTTGTGTCCGAAAATGGGAATGGTGCATCTCTCAATGCTGCTTTATCCTCTGCAAGCCTCTTCATATCCGGATAACTAATGAAACTTATAGCCTTCTGAATCTGCTATCTTCTCCCTGCATTCATCTCTTCGTCTCCCTCTACAATTTTTACCACCCCTTCTCCAACACACACAAACACACTTCTCTCCGGCGATCCCTTGATGTCTTAGAATGGGTCCTTTCAACCAATCGTTTCTCTTAGTAAATATAAATGTCGTGCGATTAGGGCCTCCCGTCGGATAGACCGTTAGCCGGGTGCAAGTCTTTCGATTTGACGCCACGTCGGAGACTTGCGCGTCAATGGGGATGAAATGATTATGATTAGGGCAACACAACACCCAGTCCCTGAGCGAAGAAAATCTCCGATCCAGACGGGAATTGAACCCGGGCCCTTAGGGTTGACATTCTGTCACGCTGACCACTCAGCTATCGGGGGCGGACTTTTCTCTTAGTCAGGTTATGAGACGAATTTTTTTCTCCGCAGAACTTGCTCAGTAGTTACGTGTCTTAATTATCTAATCTTCAGCATTCCTCTGTAGCAACACATTTCAAAAGTTTCTATTCTCTTCATGTCCAAACAATTTAACGCCTGTATTTCACTTTCATACGAGGCTACACACTGAGCCGTGGTAAAAATGGCTGTTTTGAAGAGCGCGCCGCAGCGCGTAGTGTGAAGCCGTCGCCCTCCGTTTCTGGCGGTGGCACCGCTGTGGCAATCGCAGCTTTGGGGTCTCCCTCTGGTGGGAAAGGGGAAAAGTTGCCTGTTCACGTGCATTTAAGGGGCGCTATAAGCTCGCCAGTCTGTCAGTCTGGGTCAGTCTCTCGTCCCCAGCTTGCTTATCTGTCTCTCGTCCGCATCTGTTAGGCAGTTAGTGTCTGTCTGTCGTTCGGAGTGCTAGTATGTCTGTCGGTCGGATCAACCTTTAAAGCCAGCAAAATGAGAGTCTTTCCACTCCGCCTGTAAGAGAAATCAGCGAGAGGTCTCCCGGTCGGGGCTTGGTTCCTGCATCTGAGTCTGCACATTAGTCCGCCAGTCTGCTCGAATTTGCTCAGGCAAAGGTCATTGGTAGTTGGATCGATCGGTTGGTCGGTCGCGCACTGAGACACGAGATGACTTGTCCGTCTTGAGCGTCGACGCATGTGCGGTCGCCACGTGAGTCCAGTGGACCGCGGCGTATAGCGAGGGGTAGTGACTTCGCGGTCGACACGAGAGCAACAGGAGTCAACCCACGACATCAGTCTGGCCGGTGCGAGCTGCGACGCCGTGAGACGGGAGATCGGCGCGCCTTCCTGCGCCCGTTGAAGCGGATGGCAACAGATGGTTCAGGAGAGCGATTTGGGGGTGCTGCATCAGGTCTTCTCGAGAAATCGCAGTTTACCAGAAGTTACGTGATTGGTGATATGTTTTTTGATTTACTGTTGTTAAATTCTACTTGTTTTCTTGGTGATGTCTCCAGCCGTTTTGCTTTTGGGTCATCCCACCATTCTTCTCCGTTTGCCCACCCGTGGGAAGGTGGTTGTTTATAAATTGGGTGGTCCGTTTTTCCCTTGTGGAGTAGGGGCGGGTTAGAGCAACCAGCGGTTCGGGTTGTTATCTCCCTATCAATCTACTGTACGTTAGTAGCTGCCTCTATCATGCTTGTCGGATTTGGTGTGTTAACGAATTTATTGCTTGGAGTGTAACGGCCTAATACCTGAAATATGTTTTGATCTTTTGAAACTTTGATATTATTCCCTATGATCTTGAGAGGCGGTATCTGTGTACTGTAGAGGATCTTAACTATTTTTTGGCCAACCTTGTAGAATTTATATAAGATTGCATTTCATGGGCTTTTATTTAAATGTTCATTTTAGTATATAAATTTGCCACCCTTTCACCGTAAGACTTTTCTTAGAAGTTAAAATCAAGTTGCACCTTCGGTGGCAAGGTTAATATTTTAATTGTTAGTGTTTTGTAACATTTCCATCCCTCCTACGGGGGGTGCAGATTTTGTGTGCTTGTGTAAATTGTTAAAACTCTTAGTTTAAAGTTATCTGGTGTGTTGCAGATTTGCACCAGGTTTGTCGGTTTTGGTGTGTTAACTAATTTATTGCTTGGAGTGTAACGGCCTAATACCTGAAATATGCGGTCGCCACGTGAGTCCAGTGGGCCGCGGTGTATAGCGAGGGGTATTGACTTCGCGGTCGACACGAGAGCAACAGGAGTCAACCCACGACATCAGCCAGGCCGGTGCGAGCTGCGACGCCGTGAGAGGCTATTGTGAGCGGTCGTAACTACGGCCGTGTCAGAAGGGAGCGGCAAGGTTCTCTGCCCGAAAGCTCATACAGTAAAAAATTGTTTCTTTCTGTCTCTGAATAAATTTTAACTTTGATATTTAGAGGGTGCTTTCTGATTATAATTTTAAATCTGTTTCTTTCTTAAAAAAATGCTTTTAGGTACTATCAAAGTGAATAAAATTCCCATTTGCTAAAAGGAATTTGGTTATGATTTCATCAGTTAATCCCTGGTAACTGTTTTCACGCTTACATAGCGTGATTAAAAGTGTTAATGTTCTTGATGAATCACTAGTAAATAAAATAAATTCTTAAGAATATTGTTCGAAAATAAATCACGGTTCACACGCCACACAAAAACTTTCAGAAAACATCTCCTAACACTGTCTACACCGAAGAGCCAAAGAAACTAATACACCTGCCCAATATCGTGCAGGGTCCCCACGAGCACGCAGAAGTGCCGCAACACGACGTGGCAATGACTCGACTACTGTGGCTGTGCATTAATCCGTAAGTGTACGAGGGGGTGGAGATCTATTCTGAACAGCACGTTTCAAGGCATCCCAAAATTGCTCAATAATATTCATATATGGGGAGTTTGGTGGCGAGGGAAGGGTTTAAACTCAGAAGAGTGTTTCTGGAGCTACTGTGTAGCAATTCTGAACGTGTGGCGTGTCGCATTGTCCAGCAGGAATTGTCCGTCGAAATGCACAATAGACATGAATGAATGCAGGTGATCAGACAGGATCTTACGTATGTGTCACCTGTCAGACTGGTATCTAGACGTATCAGGGTCCAAATATCACTCCAAATGCACAGGTACCACAATATTACAGAGCCTCCATCAGCTTGAACACTCTCCTGCCGACATACAGGGTCCGTGGTTTCGTAAGGTTGTCTCGATACAGCTTACACGTCCATCCGCTCGATACAATTCGAAACGAGACTCGTCCGACTAGGCAACATGTTTCTAGTCATCAACAGTCCAATGCCAGTGTTGACGGTTCTAGGCGATGTGTAAATCTTTGCGTCGTGCAGTCGTCAAGGGTACACGTGTGGACCATCCCCTCCGAAAGCCTTTACCGATTTTGTTTCGTTGAATGAATCGCACACTGACACTTGTTGCTGGCCCAGCATTGAAATCTGCAGCAAAATGCGGAAGGCTTGAACTTCTGTCACGCTGTACGATTCTATTCAGCCGTCGTTGGTCGCGTTCTTGCAGGATCATTTTCCAGCGGTAGCGATGTCGGAGATACGTTGTTTTACCGGATTCCAGATAGTGAAGGTACGCTTGTGAAATGGTCGTACGGGAAAAGCCCCACTTCATCACTACCTCGGAAATGCTGTGTCCCACTGCTCGTGCGCCGAATATAATACCACGTTCAAGTTCACTTAAATCTTGATAATCTACCATTGTAGCAGCAGTAACCCATCTAACAACTGCGCCAGACCCTTGTTGTTATTTATACGCGTAGCCCATCGCAACGCCGAATTCTGCCTGTTTACACATCTCTGTATTTGAATACGCATGCGTATAACAGTTTCTGTGGTGCTTCAGTGTATATTCGATGCTAAAACATTTCTCTTTTTCAGTAACTCTTTTCTTGCCATTGCCAGTCTACATTTTATATCCTCACTACTTAGCCCATCGTCAGTTATGTTGCTACACAAATAACTGAAATCATCTACTAATTATAGAGTTTCGTTTCGTAATCTAATTCCCTCATATCACCTGATTTAATTCGACTAAATTCCATTATCATTGTTTTGCTTTTGCTGATGTTCACCTTATATCCTCCTTCGTAGACACAGTCTACTTCGCTCAAGTCGAAGCCCTTTGGGGTCTCGGACAGGATTACAGTGTCATTAGCAAATGTCAAAGTTTTAATTTTTCCTCCCTTAATTTTAATTCCTGCTTCTAATTTTTCTTTGGTTCTCTTTACTGCTTATTCAATGGGAAGATTGAATAACACAGGGAATTGGCCACAGCCCTGTCTCATTCCCTTTTCAGTCACTGCTTGTGCTAGTCTGTACTCCATAACTCTGTTCACCTTTGCGTAACTGCTAGAGCATACATCCATTTGAACTTGCTTCAGAATTCCTGCCTTGACTTCGTTATAAGGTCTTCCCCACCTACCCTATACTTCCCTTCTCTTTTACAATATGTATCCCTTGATCCCGCAACCACGAGATCAAGTGTTGCACCAGCTCTCGCAGCAATTCCCATGTTTACACATCTGATTTAGCCTTTTTCTCAAGTGCTTCTCTGTCAAGCAAGTAGTAATCAGTGTATTTTTTATGTGAGCAGGCGTCGATTACTTTGACACAACTGTTTGCCTATTTTCGGAACATTAGTGTCGCTTCAGCTCATTTTGTACTTAGTAAACAACAGAAGGATCATAGCTTCAATACTTAGATTACTTCTAGTGACTGCGTGAGTTAGTGTTATATTCTTTGTGGAATTGACGAGTATTCATTAATGACGGATAGAGACTGCAGCCATTGCGAGCAGATGCAGGGGGAGTCGATCACCATCTTGAAACTGCTGGCAGCTGTTGGTCATGGGCTTCAAGGTGTTGCAGAAGCTCTGTGGCACCTCTGGTGCCTATAGCGTTTCCTGTTACCCCTGATATCACAGTACCTTCCGATTAACTTATCCTGGCTGGTCAGCATCAAACGGTGAATAGCGAACAAGCCTAACTTGAAATGTCACCTTTTTTCGGCATTTGTTTACTCATAAAAATAGCATAGAGGCAAGTTTCGTTTTAAACACCAGTTTGATGGATTTGTATGTGGAAAGTACTACTAGATATAAACAATGACTTTTTTTGTACGCAGATGTATTTTTGCAAACAATTAGAACGTTACATTACCATTGTTAGGAGGAAGAGAGGGAACTGCAATGGGAAGGTAGACGGGGATTTTTTTTTAACTATTTGGATGTAATTGGATGGTGATAAGGGGGGATGAGTGGATGCAGCACAAAGCAAAACTGCACTAATTCTGTCATCTTGGAATTTTAAATTTCCCAGCAAATTTTAAACTCCCGACCACCACCATCTCGTGTTTTTTTTTAATTCTGCACTGTCTGCCATATTGTATATTTTAATTTCCTGCCATTTATTTTAAATTTTCCGCTACATATCATTTCGGCCATTGAATATATGTGTACAATTAGCTACAAAGAATACAAAACGAGTGTAATCAATGGAACAAAACTAAATATGTAAGTGTACTGGCTGTTAGTTGTACTTCACTTGCACATCGGTCATTTTGTTATGATGAATGATGGTGAGTAAGAGAGCTAGTAGTTTTTTGAGATGTCTGTGTATATAGTGGTGTAGAGACGCATGTAAAAAAGAAAAAAAGTGTGCAGTGCCGGTATGTAGGTACATAATGAATGTGTTTCTGTTAGTTTGCTGGATTTCGAATCTGATGTCAAGCACTATATTTTCAAATAATATTTAGAAAAAGATTTGATTTAGCACACTTGTGCAGAAGTATTGTTTTTAGGGGTTTCTCTGACGCAGTAGTTACTGGATGTGAGGTTTTGCCACCACAGCAACACATGCCAACATCTACATCTACATCTGCATGGATAATCTGCAAATCACATTTAAGTGCCTGGCAGAGGGTTCATCGAACCAACGTCACAATTCTCTATTATTCCAGTCTGGTATAGCGCGCGGAAAGAATGAACACCTATATCTTTCCATACGAGCTCTGATTTTCCTTATTTTATCGTGGTAATCGTTCCTTCCTATGTAGGTCGGTGTTAATAGCATATTTTCGCATTCGGAGGAGAAAGTTGGTGATTGGAATTTCGTGAGAAGATTCCGTCGCAACGAAAAACGACATTCCTTTAATGATGTCCATCACAAATCCTGTATCATTTCTGTGACACTCTCTCCCATATTTCGCGATAATACGAAACGTGCTGTCCTTCTTTGAAATTTTTCGATGTACTCCGTCAGTCCTATCTGGTAAGGATCCCACAACGGGCAGCGGTATTCTAAAAGAGGACGGACAAGTGTAGTGTATCCAGTCTCCTTAGTAGATCTGTTACGTTTTCTGAGTATCCTGCCAATCAACCGCTGTTTTGGGTAGCCTTCCCCACAACATTTCCTATGTGCTCCTTTCAGTTTAAGTTGTTCGTAATTGTAATTCCTAGGTATTTAGTTGAGTTTATGGCTTTTAGATTAGACTGATTTATCGTGTAACCGAAGTTAAACGAATTCCGATTAGCACTCATATGGATGACCTCACACTTTTCTTTATTTAGGGTCAACTGCCAATTTTCACACCATTGAGATATCTTTTCTAAATCGTTTTGCAATTTGTTTTGAGCTTCTGATAACTTTATTAGTCGATAAACGACAGCGTCATCTACAGACAACCTAAGACGGCTGCTGAGATTGTCTCTCAAATCGTTTATATAGATAAGGAACAGCAAAGGGCCTATAACACAATCTTGGGGAACGCCAGAAATCACTTTTGTTTTACTCGATGACGTTCCGTCAGTTACTGTGACCTCTCTGACAGGAAATCACAAATACAGTCACATAACTGTGACGATATTCCATAAGCACGCAATTTCACTACAAACCGCTTGTGTGGTACAGTGACAGAAACCTTCCGGAAGTCCAGAAACATGGAATCTACCTGAAATCCTTTGTCAATAGCACTCAACACTTCATGTGAATAAACGGCTAGTTGTGTTTCACAGGAACGATGTTTTCTAAACCCATGTGACTGTGTGTCAATAGACAGTTTCCTTCGACGTAATTCATAACGTTCGAACACAATATATGTTCCAAAATCCTGCTGCATATCGACGTTAATCTTATGGGCCTGCAATGTAGTGGATTTCTCCTACTACCTTTCTTGAATATTGATGTGACCTGTGCAACTTTCCAGTCTTTGGGTACGGATGTTTCGTCGAGCAAATGGTTGTATATGATTGTTAAGTATGGAGGCAATGCGCTAGCATACTCCGAAAGGAACCTAATTGGTATACAGTCTCGATCAGAAGACTTGCTTTTATTAAGTTATTTAAGTTGCTTCACTACACCGAGTATGTTTACTTCAACGTTACTCATGTCTGCAGCTGTTCTCGATTCGAATTCTGGAATATTTACTTCGTCTTCTTTTGTGAAGGCATTTCAGAAGGCTGTGTTTAGTAACTCTGCTTTGGCAGCACAGTTTCTCGTTTCCATTCATGGCGTTTACATTTTCAATCCATCGCCCTATGATTACTAATTTTTGATTAACATTATCAGTTAACAGATTATAATCAAATGCATCTTCACGAACAGCCTCCCACGTTCCACATGTAAAAAAGGTACGACTCTGTTTGCCGTACAGCCTTTAAATGAAGCCGTCATGGTGAGTATTGAAGCCTCTTGGAAGCTGCAAGAGACGCGTGACACTCGGCGTCTAAAATGCGACGGGCTTGTTACGCTTCTACTCTCTCTCTCTAGCTCTTAAGACCACCTGACATTCTGCGTCCAAGTTCCAGCACACATTAGATTCCTCTGAGATTCGAGATAGATTCAAGTAACTGTCGTAGCTTGAACTCCCTTAGAGTTTTGCTCTAAATCAGACTTCCGTTGGCGAGTTTTATAGTAAAATTTTTAAATATGGGTCATTGGGCTTATTGTCAGATGTTATTGTTCTCTCTCCACCAAAACTCTCCAGCTATGCCAGATGGTGTAGGAACTCAATATCATAAACCACGCGAACAGCAACAATGGACTTGCACGATCGCGGGATAATCGCTAGACACTGAAGAGTTTTCGACGTTGTCTGCATGTCACTCACGTACGCCACACTTGAAAATGTTAATAATACTCAAAACCTACTATGCTGTCATAGTAGGAGGAGAGGTGATACTCCTACGTGGTGCGTCCCAGGTGGCGGATAGGGAAGTCCTCACCGGTTTACCGGAGGACTTGAGTGAAATAAAATAGCTCTCGCTGACCAAACAAACCCTCTGTGGTTTACAACCGTAGTTGTAAATCGGAGCTAGCTCCACCCAAGGTTGACAACCTTCGAAAGTCGAAAATGGAAAGGTCTTTAGGAAAAAAATTCCACCGTCCTTCTCAAAAAGGCAGGAAAAGGCTACATCGGATTCGGTGGGTAGTCAACTAGAAGACAGCAACGAATCGGAGCGTTTGCAACCATCAGAATGCACACTAAAACACAAAAAGAAGATTAAACATGCGCAGATAAACTGTATAGCAACACACAACATAAACTCAGTACTTCAGACCGGAAAACTTAAGGAGTATACAGATAAACTAAATAAACAAAAAAATTTTAATAACAGGGATCCAAAAAATGAGAAACACCACAGAGAACCCATTCGAATCACAAGGATACAGAATTTATAATGGGAAACCAGGACCGAGGGCAATGAAACAATGTCCCCAGTTTGGAACAGGGTTTTTAGTAAACATAAATATAATGGATTCAGTAACGTATTTCCTAGCAGTATCACCAAGAATTGCGACTAAGCTTTAATCAATGAATAAAACCTATACAATAATAAATGCTCATGTCCCAACAAATGAAAGAAAATGTCTAACAATAACAAAGGAAGAGGTAGATAAATTTTGGGACCTTCTAGAACAAACTGTGAACTGAATAAATAAAAAGAATGTAAAAATCTTATTGGGAGATTTCAATGCCCAGTTGCGAAAAGAAAGGAAATATAAAGATATAATTGGAAATTGGAGTCCATATAAATTTACGAACAAAAACGGTCAAAGACTTGTAGAACTCTGCAGAGAACACAACCTTATATCTAAAGCAACATACTTTAAGAGGAAGCCAAGTAAATTTATAAGATGGAAACATCCAGACTGGAGGAAGGGGGAGTAGCAGCTAGACCATGTCTGTATGGACAAAAATTTTCATAATGAGATCCACAATGTTAAAGTACTAACAGGAGTAGACACAGGCTCAGACCATTATATAGTTAAAATTAAAATCAAATTCATTCCGTTAAAGAAGAGGACCGGAAAAACTAATAAAATAAAAAGGAGGTTTGACCCACATCAGCTAATTAAAAATAATAAATACCAACAAATAACACAAACCATCAAAGTAACAGATAATCTAGAACAACTAGTGCCTAATCTTAAAAAAGAAGCAGAGAATCTAGCTCCTTTGAACCCACGAAGGAAACATGCATGGTGGACATCAGAATGTGACAAATTCCATGAAGTTAGACACCAAGCATGGTTAAAGTTTCAAACACAAATATGAAGAAAATGCTATCAACCTAAAAAATGAAAGAAAAAAATTCACACAAAATATTAGAAGAATCAAGAGAGGATTCCATAAAGATGTTATAAACTCTATAGAAGGTAGTTATCATAAAACCAACTCCAGGAACTACTATAAAATCTTTGGGAAACAACTACAACAATATGAGGCCCCTACACTAATAGTGGAAGATGAAGATGGAAGAATGACACACAGTAGCGAAAATGCAGAAATCGTGGCAAAAGCATTTAATAAACTTCTGAATTGTGAGGAACCCAAAGAACCCTTACAAATCAACATAAATACCCCAATAAGAAACCAAACCTAACAAACTAGACCCTCCAAATTTCCAAGAAAGTAAAATTTCTTAAAGAACAAAAAAATTATAAGGCATGTGGAGAAGATCAGGTTTTTGTTGAAATGTGGAAATATGCAAGTGACACAGTCAAGGCCTCCTTACACATGGCTCTAACAAAAATTTGGGTAACAGAACGATTCCCCGAACATTGGACCACAGCTAACATCCACCCCCTACACAAAAAGGGAGATAAGAGAAACCCAGGCAACTACAGAGGAATCTCTCTCCTAGATTGCACATACAAAATTCTATTCAAGATCCTATATGAAAGAATCAAGGAGCAATTAGAACAGGAGTTAGGGGAATACCAGGGAGGTTTCAGACCATGGAGAAGCTGTGCAGAGCAGATAATTAATTTAAAATTGATTATGGCATAATACAAGAAACGGAACAAACCTCTGGCAATAACATTTGTAGATTTTAAGAAGGCATATGACTATCTCCACAGACCTTCAGTATTTTGACTCCATCCAAAACTAATTAAAATAATACAACTCACTCTAACCAACACCAAATAAAAAATGAAGTTTAGAGGAGAAATTTGGGAACTATTGCTCATAAAAACAGGCTTAAGAGAAGGTGACTGCGTATCACCATTACTGTTCAACTGTGCACTGGAATACATAATGAGAGAATGGTAGAAGGACAATCCAAAGATGATAAGAATTGCAAGTGCAAAAGATGATATTAGCTTAAACTGCTCGGAATTCGCTGATGATCTTGATCTCCTAGCCAATACCGTTCAAGAAGTCAGGCAACAAGTGAAATCACTACAAGAAATAGCAGAGAAAGTAGGACTTAGAATATCATTTGAAAAATCGGAGATTATGCTAACTGATCCACCACTTGCAAACAAAATTACAATAGGAGAACGGGAAATCAAAATTGTTGATAAATTTAAATATTTAAGCGAAATCATTACATACAGTCTAAATGAGAATCCATCATGGTAGAATAGAACAAAAAAACTGAACTACGAAAATTACATTACCAAAGCTACATACAACAAAAAAGACTATCTATAGATGCATAATTAAAACACTATAACACAGTTACACAACCAGAAATTGCGTATGCAGCTGAAACTATCTCCAAAACGAGTAATACAGCGGAAATTGACAGAATACTAAAAATAGAAAGAAGAATAATTAGGACATGTATAAATAAACTGTATAAAATAAATGGACACTGGAGAATAGCATAAAATGAAACAGTATATAAGAAAATAGAACCAGTCATGAGCACGATCAGGAAGAAACGCATCTCATTCTTTGGCCATCTGATGAGAACTCTAGAAAACACAATTAGTAAAAAAATAATACAAAAATTGTTGAATAGCAAGAGCGACATTAAATGGATAAAGAAATTAAGGAAGATATAAAAGAACTCCAAATTACAGTAGATGACTTAAAAAACAAGACAGAGAAAACCAGAATACTACAAGACTCGCAAGCCAGGCTACAAATGAAAATCAGTAAAAGGAGTACAGGAAGAGTGGTCTCAGATGAAGAAAGAAAGAATGAAGAACTACTGGGCAGACAGAAGAGCAAAACACCTTTCATATAAGAATAGACTCTAATAATTATATTACCTAAATATTGTTGAGCCAAATTGTATCCCTGTGTAACAAATTGTTTACAACTTTGTAGTTTTGACTAGAGTGGTCCAATGAAGGCCATAAAATAAATAATAATAATAACACTCAAAAAGATAAATCTTTTTCAAGTATCTCTATCAGGGCTCAAACTGTTTCCATACCACATACTATCGGAATCGCTACCGGCGTAGAGTCGTGAGAATGTAACAGAGTGAGTTTCTTTCGCAGTTAATGATACTGGTAAAAAAAAAAAAAAAATGGAAAGGAGCGTATGGCATCGTTGGCCGAGAGCCCCTAGTCGGGAAACTTCCGCCGCATAGTGCAAGTCTTATTACATTTGACGCCACATTGGGCGACATACGCGCCGGTGATCAGCATGAAGAATACATAACGCCCCGACCCTGAGCGGAGAAAATCTCCAACCTGGCCGGGAATTGAACCCGAGCCCACTAGGATGGGTGGCAAGCAAGTTACCACGCAGCTAACCAGGCGAACAATAATTCTGGTATTAGCGTCGTGGAAGTATGGAGTGCTACGGATTAAACACATTGAGGGTTGAATGAATGTTGTATTCTAACTGTTACCTACAGCTGAGCTCGCGTATCAATAAAGTGAAATGAAATCTGCATAGGCTTTATTGGCCAGGAGATTCTGGTTAGGTTGTTCGGGAGCTTGGTAAAAATCTTCTATTTGAAGGCACTTCGGTGACTTGCAGGTCGTTGATGATAAAATGATGATGAGGATAACACACACATCCAGACGCGAACAGAGAAAAAAAAAAAAAAAAAGCATCCGACCCAAGCTGGAAATGAACCGAGGAACCTTTGATCGAAAAATAGCAACGCTAACGGCATAACCATGTGCTGCTCGTATTTTAGGGCAACAAGGAACTTACAAGAGACACATGACGTTCAGCGGCTAAAATGTGATGGGTTTGTGATTGATGGGTTTGTGAATGGAAATACGAATTAAACACATAAAGAATTGTATAAATATTGTACTCATTAGGGGTCGCATTGCTCCTTGTAGGAGGCATCAAACAATTAAAGCATTTTTAAATATGATAAAGTTCAAAACTCAAAGAGTAAATAGCTCTTCCCGAGAATAATTACTGTGCTATATTTCACGTTATAGTCTTCAAGTCAATAATTATGTTGTGCTAGACACTTTGTAAAGTGCCATATGTTCTTCCTCAGCGTTGAAGCTACCTCTACACTAAATGTCAACAGCATCAATGAAATGGTTCAAATGGCTCTGAGCACTATGGGACTTAACACCTGAGGTCATCAGTCCCCTAGAACTTAGAACCACTTAAACCTAACTAACCCAGGGACATCACACACATCCATGCCCGATGCAGGATTCGAACCTGCGACCGTAGCAGTCACGCGGTGCCGGACTGAAGCGCCTAGAACCGCTCAGCCACCGCGGCCGGCTCAACAGCATCGATTCAGCGGTTTAGTCGTGGATGCGAAACTGACGAAGTTACTTTCCCATTTATGGTATTAGTGCGGACCACGTTACTTCTTCTGTAAAGTTCTCTAACTGACCTTCGGTGTTGGACCACCTTGGTACAGCTTCTAGTTTTGTCTGTGCTGACTGGGAAAAGAGCCTACAATGAGCCACCTCTTCATTTCCTACGTGTACCTAAATATCTAATCTTGTACATTTAAAACTGTAATTATAATATTCAGTTCTTGAGCGACTCGGCGAATACGTCGAGTCATCATAAACCTTTGTCAATGACAATACCATGCTTTTACTAATGATTAACGCATTTGCATTAGACGAAATTACATTTACACACACTCTCATTAACTGATATATCACAAAACGTCATTGACCAAAAATTGTTTTTAAGCTACTTATGAGCTTATCATCGGCACTTTCGCCTTCCTTTCACATCTTCTCATCGTTCGCACATTCCATCTCACTTGCCACCTCTCTTCTGTTAACGACCATTGCGCGTGTATTTCTGTCTTCGTTACTCATTCTGAAGTTCTTTAGTACATTGCTAGATATACTGGGTGTTTTCAATTACTTTTCAAAACTTTGGAGACGGATTTCTTACACGAGAACAAGATAAAACATAGAGTTAACAATGGCTCTAAATTGCATACCTTAAGAGCTTTGAGCACTTGTTCATTTTCGATACCGTGATAGATCTTTGCTTTCCATATTTCTGAAGGAGATAACATGAACGAAGACAAGAAGACTTATAAAAATCGGTTCTAAAATACATACCTTAGGAGATACGAGCACTTATTCAATACAAGAGATATGTTTCACAGTAGTAACGATGACCAAACACTCATACCTCTTACGAGTCTATGTTTAGTGGACGTTTTTTTCTTGTTTTGGTCCATAGTACCTCCGCCCAAAAAAGTGGACAGCAAAAAGCTTGCAGTAGACGAAATGCGTTCCATAGTGTCGGAGATGAAAACGTGCTCATAGCTCTTAAGATATGCATTTTAGAGCCCATGTTTCCCAAACTTTTCTTCTCGTTTCGGTGGAAAGAAGTTGCTCTGAAGTTTATGAAAGTATCTTTTAAACACCCTGCATCGCTTGTAACTGCGTTCAGTAACTTGAATGTGTCTGCATTCCTAATTAGGAATGCCTTTTCGCACTGAAAGGAATCTAGTAAAGGAAAATATGCATTTACGCAGGCAGGCAAAACGTTGGCGTGCATCATTTAAGCGATTACCGGCCAACAGTGATGTCGAAGTTCGCAAGGGTTCACGTATTATTCGCGACTGAAAAAGCCGGGAGCCATTTACGGAGAACGCGCTGCTTTTGAGTTGACCAGTGTTCAGCAGAGCAGCGTGTTTCGGAAGCGAGTGCAGGGCCGGCCCCACCGCAGCCAGACAATCTCCGCTCTGTGTGGATAACAATTTCCCGTTCCGCCCGCCCACATAAGCGCGTTATCGTTGAAAGCTCTTTGATCTGAAGGATAAATACTTTGCGGGAATGCAATTCCGAAATGGAATGGCGGCAACATATTTTTTTCGCTCTGCTCCCTCCCTTCAGCCTCGTCCTTGCTTCACCCGCAACTTTATTTTTACCGCTGGCGGGGCCCGGCTCCTCGGTGTCTTTGCCCTCCACCCCCCCCCCCCCCTCTGCCCCCTCCCCACCAGCTCTGCGCTGCCTCTCCCTCCCCGTCTTGCTTCGCTGTCGCGGGCGAGGCTCTCAGCAGATTACAAGCGCAGTCCGTCGGATTACAGAAACGGCGGCCGGCCGGCCACCTCCTGGAGGAGGAGTATGCTTTCTCTTTGGGCGACGCGACCACGCAGACCGCACGGAAAAATCGCTGTCAGCCCGCGCACTGACTGCCATTGTACGGCGCAGTGCTTTCTCTCTCTACGGAGCAGCCGCTTGCCGAGCGGAAAATGGACATGACCGAGGGGGGGGGGGGGGGGGGGGGATAGCTGTGCCGTACGTACCGACAAGCAAACAAAACGCCGTCCATGTTTGCCCTCTCGCAGCGGCAGATACGTTTTTCCGTTGCACTAACGTCTCTAAATGTGCGATTGCATGTTTTGTCAGACTCGCTGTATTCGTTTACAACTTTTCCGCGAACGCTGCGTAGTTGTTTTCTGTTAGCACTAGTACCTCTATCTGCATCGCTCCAGTGAGACTCGTTGGGATGATATGAAAGCCCCGGGCGTTATTCGAGTATAGGAAATACAGCAGCTGCAGACGAAAATAGACGGAGCTAGTAAATTTATCGTCACAGAACAACCCAACTCAAATAGCAAGAGGAAAACTGACAGTTTTAGAAAAGACTGTTCATTACGCAAAGTAAAGTCGATATCGAATAGTACATGGAAGAAACTCGACAGGTGATACAAAATACCTCTGTTGTAATAGATGGCAATTTCATTCACAAAAGAATTATAAATTGATGCGATTCATAACACATTCTCCAAGCGCAAACTCAGGATCTGAGCTATGGAACAGGAAAGGAAAATAAAGGGGAGAAAGAGGCATTGGGGGAGGGGGGGGGGGGTGCGAAATTATGTTTAGGTTACAGAAGACAGTAAAAAATTTGGAGGGAAAATTGAGATAAACGTTAATGAATGACAAAGAGAGCAGTGTTCTTTTCTATATATTCCTTTTAAGTTTCATATTGACATTGATATGCAAATTATGTGATTGTGCAGGAACACACTTCTAAGTGCATTACCATTTTCAGATGAGAACTTGATTGTGTAATATAATTTCAGTATAAGAGGAAATTTAAGGACTTTCAAGGTTAAAACAGAGTAGGGTCATAAATTTGAATTAATCAGGACGTAATTAAAAAGGTTTCATATTGTAAATATCTGAAGCGCACCAAGAGTTATGATTATTCTAATGTTATAGACGGCAAAACTTCATAAATTTAAAGGAAAAACATGAGCAATAAATAGAATATTTTAACGATAAACCAGGAAAGATACAAGAAATGAGTTCCTAAAACATACAATAGTAATGGGGGTTACACAATTACTACTGTATGTGAGCAAGACTTTAATAGATAAAAGGAAAGATTACAGCAAAATATAAGCATCACGGATGAGATTCTTTACGAGATAGAAGGGTTGCATGAGAGACTTGATAAAGAAGGATGTAAGTAATGACTTGCATGTAAATACTATTAAAGCGTAAATTACTGATTGTAGCAACAACTTGTGGCTAGGACGAGAGATGCAGAGCTACCCAAGTAAATTCTTACATACAGTCCAGAAAGTAGGAGAGACATTGGCCGATCAACGAAACGGCGTAAACTTTGTGAAAAATAAAACGGAAAGAACTTGTAAGAAAGTGACAAATAGCAGTTATGCGGTAAATACCAAACATCCATTACAGTTTCGCACTTTCTGCTAAATTATAGCATTAACACATCTATCTTTTTGGTCGGGAAGAATACGAGTTCGCTTTGAGAAAACTTTATTTTCAACTTTTATGGGGGCGCAGGGGGAGGCGGGGGGGGGGGGGGGGGAGAGGGGGGGGGGGCGCTGTTGCACTCCACTGTTCTTTGCATGGTATATCTGTGATGACTCCTGTTGTTCTCCGTCATTTGTTAACGATCTAGGGCTTAAATCGGCTTAAATCGGCTGCTTTTTAATAACATTCATATTCCCCATCGCGAATGTCCTATGCCTAGGATGTTCCGCAAAGTAAGAAATAATTATATTCAATCACGGCAGAAGTGACGTTATGCAGGACATCTCATGTAATATAAAATATCCGTAGGGGTAATACGAGTAGATAACAACAGCTTGTGACTTAAAAAGTCAGAATATCACTTCAATTTTGTACATACTTAAATGGAGACAGGATCGTATCTGTAATACAAGAGAATATTTCAGCTCAACCCACTCCTATTATTTTAATTAACATAATATGTGCTGATATTAAAAGCTAGGGGGTTTCGAAAGAGGAAGCTCCCAAAGTTACACACACACACACATACACACACACACACACACACACACACACACACACACACACACACACACAGAGAGAGAGAGAGAGAGAGAGAGAGAAAGAGAGAGAGAGAGAGAGAGAGACAGACAGAATCACAAAGGTGAGAGTGTGCATCCAAGGAAGGGAGCTTGTTCTTCTAACGAGCGCCAGTGTCAGATTGAGCGAGGTTAAAAGTGATTAAGAGTATAGGTGTTATGAACCAAATTATTCTGTAGAATTTATAAAGAAACAAAACACTATGTGTAGAATTTCTGACATCGAAGCACTTAACGTGAGTGTTAAACACAAGACATTGTTTTGGAAAGTAAGAATATCCATATATTAGATTATCTAATCAGTTAAGGCTTAACAATTCTTGCATTTGTGGAACCCTTAGATTTCTAGACTAGGACACGAGACTGCTGAATACGTCCACGAATTTTGTACGTATGGAGGAAAAAAAGCATCAAAAACGCATTGGCAAGTTTTCCACAGTGAAAGGCTTTTCTGTAAAAAGAAATAGCAAATAACATCCTAAAACAGAAACACAAAGTGGTGTTTAGGGCTCAGTTCTTTATGTTTGTGAACATTGGCGTTGAGGAAGAGGGAGCTGGAATGATTACAGTCTCTTGGAATACGGAGTTCCAAGAGTGTTGAAGAACAGGTGGGTTGAGCGAGAAAGGAATGAAGCCCTGCAAAAATATGTCTAATAAAATACACAGTGAATCTAAGAGACACTATATTTGCACACATGCATTGATGGAAGAAAATCTTTACACAAACAAATATTTAATTTAGACTAAAGAAATTTCGGGAGTACTTTTGTCTAGGTAACATATTTAGGTGACTAACTTTGCGAGAGCATACTTTAGTGTAAACCGCAAATAAGCCATTGCAAGTGTGAAATCCTCGTATATTAATAAGCGGTGTAACCGCCAGAATACAGACATGAAAACTTGCATCTTTTTTGTTGTACAGGTGTCAGTCTGTGGGATGGAGTTCCATTCCTGTTGCACTTAGTCGGTCAGTACATGGACGGTTAATGCTAATCGTGCGTGGCGCTGGAGTTTTCCTCCAATGTTCTCCCACATGTGCTCGATTGGAGTCAGATCTGGTAATCGAGCGGGCTAAGGCAACATGTCGACACTATGTAGAGAATGTGAGGATTACAACGGCGGTGTGTGGGCGAACGTTACCTGTTGGAAAACACCCCCTGGAATGTTGTTCATGAATGTCAGCACAGAAGGTAGAATCATCAGACATACGTACCGATCTGAGTCAGGGTGCGTTGCATGATCACGAGAGTGTTCCTGCTACCGTACAAACCGTACCCCAGACCATAACTTCTGGCGTGGGTTCAGTGGGCTAACGCGCAGACGGGTTGGTTGCAGACCCTCAATTCGCCAACTGCCAACCAACCTCCTTCTAACGAACACACGCCCATCGCTGGAACCAAAACAGAGCCAGCTTTCATCTGAAAACACAACCGAACAGACACTACCCTCAAACGAGCTCTCGCTTGACAGCACTGAAGTAGCAAACGGCGGTGGTTCGTGGCAGGCGCAATGCATGCTACAGAGCTTCTGGCTCGAAGCTGGCTTGAAGTAACCGGTTTGTAACACACTACTGGCCATTAAAATTGCTACACCAAAAAGAAATGCAGATGATAAACAGGTATTCATTGGACAAATATATTATACTAGAACTGACATGTGATTTCATTTTCATCCAATTTCGGTGCATAGATCCCGAGAAATCTGTACCCAGAACAACCACCTCTGGCCGTAATAACGGCCTTGATACGCCTGGGTATTGAGTCAAACAGAGCTTGGATGGCGTGTACAGATATACTGCCCATGCAGCTTCAAGACGATACCACAGTTCATCAAGAGTAGTGACTGGCGTATTGTGACGAGCCAGTTGCTCGGCCACCATTGACCAGACGTTTCAATTTGTGAGAGATCTGTAGAATGTGCTGGCCAGGTCAGCAGTCGAACATTTTCTGTATCCAGAAAGGCCCATACAGGACCTGCAACATGTGGTCGTGCATTATCCTGCTGAAATGTAGGGTTTCGCAGGGATCGATTGAAGGGTAGAGCCAGGGGTCGTAACACATCTGAAATGTAACTTCCACTGTTCAAAGTGCCGTCAATGCGAACAAGAAGCGACCGAGACGTATAACCAATGATACACCATACCATAACGCCGTGTGATGTCGCCAAAAACGGATGCGACCAGCATGATGTTGTAAACAGAACCTGGATTAATCCGAAAAAATGACGTATTACCTTTCGTGCACCCAAGTTCGTCGTTGAGTACACCATCGCAGGAGCTCGTGTCTGTGATGCAGCGTCAAGGGTAACCGTAGCCATTGTCTCCGACCTGATAGTTCATGCTGCTGCAAACGTCGTCGAACTGTTCGTGCAGATGGTTGTTGTCTTGCAAACGTCTCCACCTGTTGACTCAGGGATCGAGACGTGGCTGCACGATCCGTTACAGTCATGCGGATAAGATGCCTGTCATCTCCACTGCTAGTAATACGAGGCCGTTGATATCCAGCACGACCTTCTGTATTAGCCTCCTGAACCCATCGATTCCATAGTCCGCTAACAGTCATTTGATCTCGACCAACGCGAGCAGCAATGTCGCGATACGATAAACCGCAATCGCGATAGGCTACAATCCGAGCTTTATCAAAGTCGGAAACGTGATGGTACACATTTCTCCTCCTCACACGACGCATCACAACAACGTTTCACCAGGCAACGCCGATCAACTGCTGTTTGTGTATGAGAAATCGGTTGGAAACCTTCCTCATGTCAGCACATTGTAGGTGTCGCCACCGGCGCCATCCTTGAGTGAATGCTCTGAAAAGCTAATCATTTGCATATCACAGCATCTTCTTCCTGTCGGTTAAATTTCGCGTCTGTAGCACGTCATCTTCGGGTTGTAGCAATTTTAATGGCCAGTAGTGTAGTTTTTTGTATTACTGTGGTGTCAACTGCTGCTAAATTTGCTGCTTAAGATGTAGTACGATGTGCCAGAGCCACACGCCGAGAACGATGGTCTTCTCTCTCAGCAGTGACACATGGCCGGCCGTCCGGAGTCCGGTCTTCTTGTGACCGTGCATTCTTGTGACCACCGTTGCCAATAATCATGTGAAGGGGCTTCTTCCTGCCAAGTATTTCTGTAGTATCGAAGAAGGAACATCCATCTTTTCTTAGCCCCATCACGCGACCTCACTGCAACTCACCATTACCATCTCAGGGGTGACTAACGCTCACGGCCGTTACAGCGTGTATTTAAAGCGAAGATGATTTGCATTCTCACAGTGGCGCTGCTAGAGCAACTCTTTTGCTACTGGCTCCGAATCTGAATTGACAATCTTTGAGATGTAGAAACTAACCCACCATAGCTCCAACTTGCACCGCGATTCTTTTCCCGTCAGTGTATTACGATATGGGCTGTTACTGGAAACTGCCATTTAAAGTCTCGTGTAAGGAAAGAGCCACAGAGGTGAATGTTTGCATGCAACTGTCATAGGAATCTATGGAAAATGGCTTAATGACGCTGAAAAGAACGAGTAGTCGACAAGGTGTCGGTCATCCACATCTCAACACAAAACATTGAGCCGGAGGCTGGCCCATTCTGCGAAGCAGGACTGATGACAATCTGTAGCAGATTTCACAACACAGCACAGGTGCAAGTGTTTTGAACTATGCCGCTCAGTGCACGTTATTTAACATGGTGCTCCGTAGCAGATTACCCCTCCGTTTTCTCATGGGATTCGACATCGCCCATTACTATTACGGTGGACATTGAGCATCGAGAGTGAACCGCGGGTCCATCGAAACGCGTGGCTTGGTGGGATTAATATCAGTTTTGTTACACTAAGTCGACTCTCGCGTCGGGATACGCTGCCATCCTGGCAAACGGCTGCTAGAAATACTCTCTGCTCTTCGGGCATCCCAGTTGGAGTTTGCTTAGGCGGACATTCCACTGGGCTTCAAGTGGGCTTCATTGCATCATGACAACTTTGGACTACTTAAACATTACTGCGAGGCACCTGCATTGTTTCACGCTTGATTTTCTCCCCGATGGGCACCATGATAAATGTCCGTCTAACATGCCTAGAAGCGTGATACAGTGGTTTGAGGAACGTTATAGCTTGTGGAACATGATCAGTTCACCTAATTCGAACTTGATGCCACGCATTTGAGACCTATGGAATGTCCTCTAAGAGCCCACAAACTACCGGCTCGTAACTTACGAGAGTGTGACAATTGCGTAAATATCTGGTACTACATAACTTCGGGAACATACCAAACGCTTGTAGAATCTGTAATACACAGAATACCTGCTGGATTGGGTTCTAACGATTGACACACACGGTATTAGGCTGATGGTCATTATATTTACTCATGAGTTTAATAGTACGTATGGCTGATCGTCAATGGTGTGGGAATTAGCTTTCACGATGAAATGAAAATGACAATAGGCAAGTCAGTGAAACGGAGAACTACATCGAAGAAGCCTTGAGGCAGATGGCCGAAATAGCATCAGATATTTCTCTCACTACATGCTGACTGATTTTGTTCACTCCGTCACAAGACAGAGGCTGTTCAGCATGGCCCCTGCTGAGGTGCTCTTTTCTTGTGGTGATGGCTGTTCTTAGCTCGCGGCCTCACGCATTATGTTCATTATACAGCTTGACCTTCAATACCGAGAAATTCGTAACAGTCTAGGAAAAGATTGATTTCCCTGACAACGTAGCCTGCAGTAACACTCAGTAGCTCAATTCCAGAACATATATGGGAGGTAGCCTAACATCGCTCGAATCTCAACTCTATATTCCATATGACAAGTGCGTCAGCTGGCTGTTAAAATCCATTCCCTCAGGGATTCACATGCAAGACAACCACTGCATCCATTTGCCTGGACGAATCTGCTTCACATATTAACAGAAGAGACTCCATTATGCCTCGTTGCTACTAAAATCTCAATTAGAGCATTTTTAATACGATTTCGACATTGGGTGCAAGCCAATTGGGAGGAAACTTCAGAATTTTAAAAATAAGTTTCTTCTAACTCCTAGTGATACTTTTCCTATGTTTAGAGGAGTCTTCTGTTCCTTTTTATGGTTAAGACTAGATTACTTTTAAGTTTTATTTTGGAAGACTCTTACAAACGTAGTTAACCACAGAAGAATTACATTTTTTTTATCCAATGTAAATGAAACACATTCATACAGTAATCTGCAAATTACTTCACTTATTCAAATTGTATGGCCCTTAAATTTCCACAGAACAATATCAGTGCAGCACTAGTACATAAAACATTTATTCATACAAATAACCACGTAGTTGTTGTTTTAATGGAAATTGGACACAAGAAATATTTTAAAGATATGTTAGTGAAACTATATGAATTACGACCTGCTTACTATATGGCAATTACAACTTAAATCAGTTGTAAAACTGAATTTGATATTAAAGTTCCTTGCAGATTAAAGCGATGTGCATCATCGAGACTCCAGCTCGAGACTTTTGCCTTTCTCGGGCAGTGGGTCTACCGAGAGAACTACTCACGCACGACTCACCACATGTGTTCACAGCTTCACTTCCACCAGTGCTTCACCTCCTACCTTGCGAACTTCACAGAACCTCCCCTGCCAACTAGCAAGACTAACTCTGCTGGAAGAAAGGATATTGAGGAGAAATGGCGTAGTCACAGCCTGGGAGATATTTCCTGAATGAAATTTTCACTTTGCAGTGGAGTTTTCGCTGATATGAAACTCCCTGGCAAATTAAAACTGTTTGTCGCACTGAGACTCGAATTCGGGACCTTACCTCTTGTGAGATGTGAGGACTGGTCTTGAGTCGTTCTTCGGTAGCTCTGCTGGAAGAGCACTTGTCCGCGAAAGGAAAAGGTCCTGATGTCGACTCACGGTCCGACACACAGTTTCAATCTGGTAGGAAGTCTCATATCAAATGGTTCAAATGGCTCTGAGCATTATGGGACTTAACTTCTGAGGTCATCAGTCCCCTAGAACTCAGAACTACTTAATCCTAACTCACCTAAGGACATCACACACATCCATGCCCGAGGCAGGATTCGAACCTGCGACCGTAGCGGTCGCGCGGTTCCAGACTGTAGCGCCTAGAACCGCTCGATCACCCCGGTTGGCGAAGTCTCATATCATCGCACATTCCGCCACAGAGAGAAAATGTCATTCTGTAAATTTCATGTTAGTAATAAAGTTTTTTACGAGTAGTGAGTGACACTGTTTAGTTCAAGTTTACCGACTTTTTTTGTATGACCTCTGCCTAATGTTGTATTTTATATATTTGAAACAGATTAATGATCCGATAATATAGTACAATACCCCAATTAGTTTTTAACTGGGCTATATTTGTAATCAGCGCTGTAACTCTTTGAAATGTGTTGTTCTCACAGAAAAAGTTACCTAAAATTTCATTTTCACTCATGACTGAAAACACCAAAAAGTTTCAGTTCGTATAATATTTTTATTAGCAGGTAATATCCATCGAGGGATCCTCTTTTCGTCATCGCGCAAGGTGCAATGGCTAGTACACTGATCTCGTCTTCGCGAAAGAAAGCGACGTCTCGGGGTATGGTGGCTTACGTTAAACGATACGGCCTTACCACAAGAAGCAAATAATATACTTTTGGCTTTCGGGGCTCATCAAGTGTCTTTTGAATAATAACAGTTATTAGTGAATCACGACTGTACGGTTTATTGCCAGAATCACCACTCATTTCAAGCAATGAAATACCCAGATTTAGCAACATCCCATATGTCAGAATGCAATATTAACCGCTTCACACTGAAACTACAAGTCCGTCGGAGTGTGGCACGGATAATTAATTGCGGAGCGCACCGCTGCGGGACGTGTAGAAAAGGGAGAAATGAGATTCTGGAAGGTAACGATAGAAATATAGAGACATGACGACTCCAGTACCGTGGCCAAGCCCACTGCGCTAGGTTTCGCGGTTGAGGACCCCTGGCTGCAACAGCCCGACCAAAGTGGTCCCCAATTCTTTATCTGGCTTAAATATGGGGCGTCTGGTGGGCAGGGGAGAACGGTAAACTCATCCTGCTGCTCTTCGAACCACGTACACTACGAACTGTGTGACACGCTGGTTTGTTCTGCTGGTAGATGCCACCGTGCCGAGGAAAAACCAACTGCACGTAGGGTGGGACCTGGTTTAGATAGATACTTGCGTTGATCTTCTCTGCCTTCCAGATTGACGACCTGACTCAGGGTATTCCGGCGTAACGACAAGCACCGGCATGAAGATCAAGAACGTAACCGCAGAGAAGGCTGTGAGACGACATCTGTTAATAGTACGATGACCAAGACCGCACCACGACGTCAGCGGCCTCTATCCGAAGAGAATATAAGAGCCGCTCCTGCCAGTCTCGAGGGACAGTAGTAGAACACGCTCGGACTAGAAGAGAGCACTAGAAGAGCCGAGATTTGTGATCCATATCCATATGAACTTGTGTGTTTACCTATCATGGTCAGTGTATACAGCGAAAGACATTTATTATTTGCATGTCGCCAACTGCTTGCGACACGGCATTGTGAATCAAAGTTAATTATTGTCAGTTAAATGACTGTAATAAACTCCATTAATATGATTTACTTATATGTTGTCTAGCTATCTGAGAACAGCTTCCTAGGCATCCTCTAACACATAATGATGATGATGATGATGTTTGGTTTGTTGGGCACTCAACTGCGCAGTTATCAGCGCCCGTACAAATTTCCAATCTTTGCTCAGTCCAGTCTCGCCATTTTCATGACGATGAAAACACAAACACCCAGTCCCCTAGCAGAGAAAATCCCTAAGCCGGCCGGGAATCGAACCCGGGACCCCGTGATCCAGAGGCAACAACGCTAGCCACTAGACCCCTGTAATACAGGAGCGGGCAGGCCACCATATTGGCGTCAAGTTATACGACGAACCGTCTGCCTGATGGCAACGGAATTTGGACTTTGTGTTTGTTGACGCCTAAATTCTCTCTCGTCTTTTCTTTGCAGGGGCGTTTACTTGCTTTAACACTCTCTTTTGCTAATCAGTGTTTCCAGGTGGGCGTTCCCGAAATTTTCTTTGCTTTTGTCTTTATTTTTGCTTGCTTGCCTCGCCTCTTTCTTGCATTTGTCTCTTCCAACATGCCCACCCCACCTATCCCGCCCCCTGCTCAGATGCCACAGCTGCAAGCGTTCGATGCCACACAGCTAATGCAGATGTTTCAGTTCCAGAGGAAACAAATCTCCATTCTGCTCAACAGGGTGTGGGAGATACTAGCCAACGCAGCCCGCCTGATGGAACAAGCACCATATACTGCTATACCGCGTTTTCGCCAGTTTCTGAAAAAGAAAAGGAATCGCTCGAGTGGCTACAACAGTTTAAGGCACACATCCTCGCTCACAACGTACCAGGTACTGTGAAAAGCCATTGTTTCTTAACCAAAGTAGGAAGTGTAGTGTTCCGCCTCATCAACAAACTATTTCCTAACGCCACTACGAGTGAACTTGAGTATGAACAAGTTATCGAGTCGCTAACAGACTATTATGACCAACAAGTGAATGTGGTAGCAGCTAGGTAACAATTCTTCAACTGAAAAAAAGGGTCAGAACAAACAAACCGCAAGTGGGTAACACATTTGCTGGGTATGACAAGGAAATGCAAATCCAAATGTACTTGTGATGCTTTATATAACGATTTTATGTTGCGTGATGCGATCGTTTACAATATACCTGATGTCGAACTATGAGAACAGATTTTGAAACAGTCCGAGCCATCATTTCAGCAGGTAGTGCAAACACTAGACCAGTATGATTCGGGTGCCCTGTCAGCTGATAAATCTGAGCAGGTTGTGCTAGCCACGCCCAGTAAATAACGCACCACGCCACCTAAGCAGTTCGCTAAACAGTCGAACAGAATTAAGTCTTGCCCTCGGTGTTGAACGCCAAGACCCCTCCCGACAGACTCAGTGTTACGGTGTTGGTAGGAAAGGAAAAATACAATATGTATGTTTGCGAAGGACCAAACATAAGAATTCGGCCCACTCACAAAAATCTAGTCACAAAGCCCATGTCATAAATGCAGTATATTCACACCCTGCAACAGGCTTTTACAAAACTGGCACGCGAGCAGTCTCTTCAGTGATACGGCAGTCAAATAGACTTTTTGATCATTTACTTCTATCTATGAAACGTGTTAAATTTCAGTTGGACACCAGGGCCTCTGTCACATTGCTAAATCATCACACATATGAAATGTTAGGCTCCCCACGCCTATCTAAAACGAACAAGGAACTGACAGCTTATAATGGGTATGAAATTCCCGTTCTCAGGAAATGTACGTTGCCTGCCATGTATCGGTCGCGTACGCGAACAGTGACTTTTACGGTGCTACAATCACGCGTTTGTGAGAATACATTTGGTCTTGACTCATTTGATTTGTTTGCCTTCAACATTCAGGACAATGTGTTGTCAGTGTCTGCATTCCCTGCAAAAGACAGTGCAGATAGCTTGTTAAATGAATTCCCGGAACACTTTTATGAAGGTTTAGACACGGCTAACAATTTTGTTGCACATATTACGCTGAAAGACAACGCTCAGTCGAAACTTTGCCGCACCAGAACTGTTCACATTGCTGTACGGGACAAAGTCGCTGCTGAACTTCGGCAAATGCCAAAGAGCGCAGTTATTGCACCCATATCAGCTAGTCAATGGGCAAGTCCACTGGTTTTGCTCCCCAAACCTTCAGGTCTGTGTTGACCTTTAAGTCTACAGTCAACCCACAAACAGTGATTGATACTTATCCGTTGCCACGCCCAGACGATCTCATGGCCAGATTAGGCGCTGGTCGCTACTTTTCACAAATTGATTTGCGCGACGCGTATCTTCAAATACCACTCGATGAAGAATCTCAAAAAGTGTGTGTAGTATACATTCATTTGGGCTTGTTTAAATATTGGCGCTGGCCTTTTGGCAGTGCTTCCACACCCGCCATTTTCCAACGGTATCTGGAGCAGCTGACTGCACAAGTGCAAACTGTTAAAACTATTTGGACGATATTGTCGTCACAGCTCGTACACCGGAAAAACGTATTGCAAATTTACGTACTTTGTTTCGTGCGATGTCTGATGCAGGACTAAAGTGTAGGCTGGATAAGTTTGATTTTTTTGAACTTGACTTGAAGTATCTTGGTCATGTCATAAACAGTCAAGGTGTACATCCTCTTCAGTCACATTTATTAGCGTACGAGTTTCGCCAGATTCTAGCAAGGTCCCTTAATTGCAGTCAGTTTTAGAGAAAATGAACTATTATATCGGTTCATACCGAATTCTGCGCAAATCGCGGCTCCTTTGAATCGCTTGCGTCACAAGAATGCCGCCTTTGTTTGGCCAGATGACAGCAAAGTAGCTTTTCCAAAACTTAAAGATGCATTGCTCAGTGATCGGTGCTCAGTTCACTTTGATCCTGAAAAACCAGTTGTATTGCAAGTTGACGGTCCCTCTTACGGACTCGGTGCAGTCCTTTCGCACAGAACTGGTAATAAAGACAGGCCTATTGCTTTCACATCAAAAGTGTTGTCCAAAGCTTAGAGTAACTATTCACAAGTTAAGAAAGAGACTTTGGCTATTGTGTATGGCGTCACCAAATTCCTCCACTATTTGTTTGGCACAAAATTCTACTTAGTAACGGATCACAAGCCTTGACAGTCGTTGTTTCTCCGACGAAACTGGTTCCTGTGCGAACTGCCCAAAAATTGCAAAGATGGGCTTTGTTGTTGTCTCAATACCAGTACGAGACTGTGTATCGTCCGACAGCTCAACATGGTAATGCGGACGCACTTTCACGTCTTCCGATTGCTCTGATACAGAGTTTGACGCTTCTGCTGCATCTTATAGTCACATCGATGCTCAGGATTCAGAATTGATTCAGGCTTTTCCGATGAACCATTGGAAGATTGCACAGGCCACGGAAGCTGATTCAGACTTGAACATTTTGTTAAAATACATTCTTACAGCTTGGCCTCACTCATTGACTAGCATAAAAAAACTCTGTAGTGCGCCGATACTTTGCACGTCGGCATAGATTCTCTGTACAGACAGGTGTGATTCTTGTCCAAAAATGACGGTGGGACGTCACAGTGTCACAAAAATTCTCTGCTTGGCCTAAGTCGCAATCAGCATGGCAACGTCTGCACATAGACATTGTGGGACATTTCTGGAACATTCGTAGGTTTCCTTTTGCTGTGCCAATGAACTCGACAACGTCACGTAGCACAATTTAGACGTTGTCCTCATAATTTTTTGCCTAGAAGATTTACTTGAAGTCATAGTGTCAGACAACGGCCCTCAGTTCACATCAAATGAACTTTAAACATTCTGTGAACGCAATGGCATACAGCATCTAACTGGTGCACCGTTCCATCAACAGTTAAACGGCGAGGAGGGACGTTTTGTCAGAACCTCCAAGCAGGAGATGGCCAAGCTTCGCTCCGCACACACTAGCGATCAACCATTGCAACGGTTTCTCGCCTCATATCGTTCGCACCCTCGAGATGGACCATCGCCGGCGGAATTGCTTCACGGCCGCCACGATCGGACACTGTTCCACCTCCTTCACCCTCTTAAGCATCCGGGGCGAAGGAAGGCCGAAAGTATCGCTTCGCGCAGCATGATATCGTCTTCTACACGGTTTTTAGCGGAAGCAGACGGTGGGCGCAAGGCTAGATTGTCCGTCGAGTTGGCTCTTGCATGTATCTTATTTCAGGTCCAGATGGCTTGCAGCGCCTACATCAAAATCATCTTCGCCTCTGTCATGCGCACGATGATCCTTCTGGCTCGCTTCACCCTTATTCACGGATCCCGAAGGCAGCGCGGCCACAGCAGGCGCCAGAGGGTTTCATCACGACACCGCGGCACGACCGCATAGCCCTCACCACCACCGCCTCCTCTCGTCCTAATAATGGAGCTGGACCCCCCACGCCGGCTGGGGTGGCCGAGCGGTTCTAGGCGCTTCAGTCTGGAACCACGGCACCGCTTCGGTCGCAGGTTCCAATCCTGCCTCGGGCATGGATGTATGTGATGTCCTTAGGTTAGTTAGGTTTAAGTAGTTCTAAGTTCTAGGGGACTGATGACCTCAGAAGTTAAATCCCATAGTGCTCAGAGTCATTTTTTTGGACCTCCCCCCACACCGCAGCAGTCGCCGCCTTCATCTGGTTCATGGCATCGGGAGGTGGACGCGTACCCTTCTGGTCGTTTTCCGTGGGACGTTTCCGCTAGAACGAAGATCGAATGGCGGGGTGCGACCGGAAGCTGGACGTCCCCTGCAGCCACAGCTTCCCGTCCAGCTCTGAGTCCACACTCCTGCCTCCCCCCCCCTCCCCCCGCCGTTGCCATGCTTCCTACAAGACGACGGTCCGTCGCTTTGGGGAGGGTGGAGTGGGAGGGAGGGGGGGAGGAGGAATGTTCTGGCGTAACAAGAAGCGCCGACACGAAGATCAAGAACGCAACCGCAGAGAAGGCTGTAAGACGGCGTCAGCCAGGACCGCACCACGACAGGAGCGGCCTCTATCCCAAGAGAATATAAGCGCCGCTCCTGCCAGTCTCGAGGGACACTAGTAGAAGACGCACAGACTAGAAGAGAGCACTAGGAGAGCCGTGACTTGCGATCCAGATCCATGTAAACCTGTGTGTTTAACTAGCAGGGACACTGTATACAACGAAAGACTGATTATTTGCCTGCCGGCCATAAAATATTGTCAATTCAATTACTGCTATAAACTCCATTAATACGATTTTTTTGTGTATTGCCTACCTAACAAAGCACCCTATAAGACGCGAGTGGGGAGGACACCACACAGGGAATGTAACGAAAGTATTGCAACGAAGCAAGTTATTACGAAATGACATTTATTGCAGTATGGCACGCAGCCGTTTGGGACGGTGGCTGCACGATAGCTATGTCTTTTTTTTGCTTTGCTCACAGCGCAGCTGACGCTCCCTGCCGTGAGAACTGCACAGCGTAACAGTCAGTCAACACGAAGATTCATACCCTCTACGAATCTGAATAATCCATACTAGTTATTATCCGATTTTATTCAAATTTGTCACACAGCCTTTTGCTATTAATAGAATGATGCTGTCAAAATTTCAGAATTTTATTTATTATAGTTCCGGAGACAGAGAAAATTACCTGAAAGTCCTAAAACCGACTCTTTTTTTTTTTTTTTTTTTTTTTTGAGACTAAGTCAGGAATAAATACAGATTGACTTTCATTATCCTTTGAAGCCTTACGAATTTATCAGTGCATAAAATCAATTAATTAGAATTTTCTTTTAAACAATGTAGTCACAATGCATTACGTAATAGAAAAATCGGTAAAAGTTAATATTTGATTATATTTTGTTGAGTGAGTGCGTAAAAATGATTGAGAGAGTGTATGTGGCACATAAATTAAAACTTAATAAGTCATTTTTTATAAAACCTTGTACAAATAGACCGTGGGAAAGTTATGATTCCACCATGATTCAGATGACGTATGTCGGTGTGAGATTGCTTTTGTATAGAAGCAGCCAGAATGAAAGTTAGGGGTAAAATATGCTTGTTCATCAATTTGGAGAATAATCCGTACTTCGCGTATTTTGATTAAACAATGCACTAGAAATTGAAGTTTTAATGACGTTGATTCCTATCAGATTGGATAAAGCAAGTTCTGTCGCGAGAATGATCTGGAAGGAACATTCTGATTAGTCGTCTAGATCAACAGCCAATCAGAATTAACCTGTTCCCGTGGGAATATAGCAGATTGGGCAGTGAGTGGAATAGTTCGAGACAGGCGCTTGCTAACCGGCCTATGGATAACACCATGTTAGATAGCTCCGTAAAGATACTCTGAAAAATGAAGAAATAGTGAGTGAATAGCGGTTCGAATACCTCGCGACCGAAGCGACTGAAGTTAGGAAGATTTTAATGAAGGTTTGGTGTTCATAAATTAAATAGTTTGAGAATGTGAACGTTCTGGTCGTAGTAACAATTCCTCGTGGCATGTTTCGTGCTCTGTACGGAATACTTTGATGAGCACTTCTTGCTAAGAAGACCAATGAAACGACTGAATGTCTAACTCGCGAATAGTTGTGGGTCTGTGACTGTTAGAACGTAAAAATTAGTCGGGTCGGTCTTGCAAAATTTGTGGTTACCAGAATGAGATTTTCACTCTGCAGCGGAGTGTGCGCTGGTATGAAACTTCCTGGCAGATTAAAACTTTGTGTCCGACCGAGACTCGAACTCGGGACCTTTGCCTCTCGCGGGCAAGTGCTCTACCATCTGAGCTACCGAAGCACGACTCACGCCCGGTACTCACAGCTTTACTTCTGCCAGTACCTCGTCTCCTACCTTCCAAACTTTACAGAAGCTCTCCTGCGAACTGTGCAGAACTAGCGCTCCTGAAAGAAAGGATATTGCGGAGACATGGCTTATCCACAGCCTGGGGGATGTTTCCAGAATGAGATTTTCACTCTGCAGCGGAGTGTGCGCTGGTATGAAACTTCCTGGCAGATTAAAACTGTGTGCCCGACCGAGACTCGAACTCGGAACCTTTGCCTTTCGCAGGAGAGCTTCTGTAAAGTTTATAAGGTAGGAGACGAGGTACTGGCAGAAGTAAAGCTGTGAATACCGGGCGTGAGTCGTGCTTCGGTAGCTCAGATGGTAGAGCACTTGCCCGCGAAAGGCAAGGGTCCCGAGTTCGAGTCTCGGTCGGGCACACAGTTTTAATCTGCCAGGAAGTTTCAAAAATTGTGGTTGCTTTTCCAGTGGAACTATGTTGTACAGACAGTGAACTTTGAAAGATAGAGCATTAACATATTAAATACGGACTTGATGGTCATTTCATGTGTCTCCATATGAATAAAAAGCAGATTCAGTCTAGTCTTAAATGCTTTCTGCAAGTACACGGCATCCTCCGAACGCCCGATTTAAAAAAAATGAACTTTCAGGAACTGACTTTCAACTCGAGTTACGCGGCCTCTGTGTGGTAGGTATTAGGTAGTGGTTATATCAACGCTGCTTTACACTGCCTAGCACGTATCTGCTACTACAGAGTGTAGGGACGTCGGGAAGAAGCATATCGAGATAGGTGGACTTTCGCCTAAGTGAAATAGAGAACGCAGACGACCGATTCCGCGCCAGCGCAATACATCCCACAACGTAATGTTCCCTCCTTGTTTGCTTTTTAGGCGTTTCACGCCGTACACGCTAACGGACATTTGTCCTACGGAGCATGAAACATGATTTATTTGGAAAGGCCGTCTGCCGCCTCTCATTCGACGTCCTGTTGCGGTAATGGCGAGCAAATCCCAGCCTTCGTCGGCGATTACTAGCAGTCAGCATGGGTGCACTAAACGGACACCTGGTGTGTACAGCCGTACATGGCTACGTTCGACGCTCGGTCGTTGAGGAGACACTGTTGGTAGTCCCTTGGTTGATCAGGGCAGCCAACTGCTCAACAGTTGCACGCCTATACGTCCGAACGCATCATCTTCGTTCACACGTATCATCCACCACAGTTGCCACGGCGCCGGTTTTCGATAGCGCCATTTTGCCAGCCGCAGTATATCTTATTATTTAACATTTGTGTCATAAGAAAAAAAAAAAAAACTTAGCCGTTTCGGAAATGCTCCCACCCTTGGCTCGAAAGCCAATGATCATGCCCTTCTGGATGTCAGCTAAATCGCTTCGTTTCTACATTACCACTACTAATGCACTGTTGTTACGCGTCCCCGCGACACATTTTATATACTCCCCACTGTTGTTTCCACTCGCCGTCTCTCTGTCGTTATTGCATGTCAACGTCGAACATACGTGGTGCTCACACTAGACTGACTCTATAAGTCTTCTGCCCCACTGGGTATAGCACTGCTACTACACCACTAGCCCGCGCGACCTGCCTCGGGCACGGATGTGTGTGTGATGTCCTTAGGTTGGATAGGTTTAAGTAGTTCCAAGTTCTAGGGGACTGATGACCTCAGCAGTTAAGTCCCATAGTGCTCAGAACCATTTGAACACCATTAGTAGTCAACAAGAATCACCATAAAAAGTTTGTTTACAACACAACTGCTCTTATTAGAAGCGTATTATATTCATGACATAATAAATAATGTCATACTGAGTTCTACTGCATATGGATAATACAATTAGACTTCACACTGAGTATGTCATACCTACAATATGCGGAGTGAATCGGGAGACACTTGAAACGTCCCCTTCGAAAAATCATAAATGACTGTGCTTAAACTGACACACAATAATTTTAGCGCAACGCAATCTGACTTTCAAAAATCCCTGGAAAATAATGGCCCTGACTAACAATAACCTGTACCTTTCATGAGTCAGTTACCTCATAAAAATCTTCGTTACTCAAACTACTGCAATACAGCGTGCGCCAATACTGCCAGCTGAATAAAAGATTCTACCTACTGAAGGCACTAACTTCTGATAGGAATAATTAGCAAATGAAAGATTTTGATAGAGAACGTATTTACCTTAATGGTGCTCAAAAGTCATTATATATATATATATATATATATATATATATATATATATATATATAATGTAGGTATGACATATTTAGTGTGAGGTCTAATTGTATTATTCCTATGCAGTAGAACTCAGTATGACATTATTTATTATGTCATGAATATAATACGCTTCTAATAAGAGCAGTTGTGTTGTAAACAAACTTTTTATGGTGATTCTTGTTGACTACTAATGGTGTTCAAATGGTTCTGAGCACTATGGGACTGAACTGCTGAGGTCAGTAGTCTTCTAGAACTTAGAACTACTTAAACCTATCCAACCTAGGGACAACACACACATATATATATATCAGTTCATGATATCCAGTATTACAAATTTACTCTTTCTGGCGGACACACGTACAGATCGTCCGCTCTTAAAATTCTGTCATCTCTCTCCCCACATCCACCACTGCTGACGGCTCAGCTCCAACTGCGCAGCGCTACGAGCTGTTCACATCCAGCTGCCCAACACTACAATGGCAAATATTCCAGCATTGCAAACCAGCCACAGACTTCACACAGCACAGTCAGTGATTTTCATATAGAGCGCTACGTGGCGTTACCAACATAAAAACCTAAACAGTATACTTACACACTACCGAAACATACATAAACTTTTGTCTTGTGATTTTTGGTGATTTTTCATGCCATTAAAGAGCCAGCTTAATTTCTACAATCTATCATTCGCCAAATGGTTGTATTTGAAATTTCTGTGGAACAGTTACTGCATTGACGTTTCTGTCAACAAGCAGACAGTTCCTTGACCAGAAATAATTGACAGTATACAATGGTTGCTCACATCAGCACCTTGTAGATACCATATGCTGACAATACCTTAAATTTTCTTTTAATTTGACTGTTGATTTAATTTTATACTATCTTATTTGAGATTTTTGTGAGACTGAAGGAAGACGGACCTGGCAATCTATTATGTTCCTGGCAAATGCTATTTTCATCTCAATATACAGTCGAGATACAATGTAAGTCTCACAGGGCGAGAGAAGTCGAAGACTGTCCTGGAAATGACGTTCTGTTCTCTTCCAAACAACTTGTTTACATCTTTAGGGAAGGAACTCAGATGGAATACGTTTTACCGATGTTGATACAAATGGAAGTCTTTAATCAGTCCTCACAGAAACGAAGGCTGCGTACCACCGGAAGTTTAAGAGACGTACGGACGAGACAGCACTTAATTAACTGGCGAAGACGAAGCGACACAGAGACCGGCAGCACGTTTCTCCGAATGACAACGAGCGTCGAGTGGCAGTGTTGTAGGTTTAATGTGGCGTTCAGAGCGCTGAATGTGCGGATGGAGGCGAGCGCCTGTCGGCTCAGGAGACACGACCCAGCGGCGCGCCTTCTGGACCAGTTGAGCATTCCCTTTAATCTTGCCTTCTCTTTGACGCAGCCATACCACTGTGAGGCATTTTAAGCGACGACGGGCCGCTTCTCGCTCTCTCTGACTACCCCTCCCCTGCTACCTACCACCCCCTTCCCCAGCCCAGTCTTCCCGTATCTTTTCCTTACTCTCGCCCCTTTCTTGTTGCGGACTTTCGCCCCTGTAATTCGAGAAAGACCCATGATGTAGCAGTAATGACTCGCGCAGGCCAACTAAAAGAGTTTGAACATTTGACAAGCATCTCAGGAGCGAAACAGTTGGCGCTTCTTCCCCTTTCTCTTCCTGCCGAACAATACCCGTATAAGTTCTTATGAATCCTTATTTCCTATCATGCAGATCTGCTTGCTCTTCAAAACAGACAATGTGAATTGCTTTCTACTCATGACAGTATTTACTTCACAGTATCTACAATGATGAGCGAAAACATAATGACCGCCCGATTAATAGCTTCTTTGTCCGACTTCGGAACGAAATGCATCACTGATTCTGCTTATCAGGGTTCAAAATGGTTCAAATGGCTCTGAGCACTATGGGACTTAACTTCTGAGGTCATCAGTCCCCTAGAACTTAGAACTACTTAAACCTAACTAACCTAAGGACATCACACACATCCATGCCCGAGGCAAGATTCGAACCTGCGACCGTAGCGGTCGCGCGGTTCCAGACTGTAGCGCCTAGAACCGCTCGGCCACCCCGGCCGCCACTCATCAGGGATACGACTGTTTATTCGTAAGTTTATGGAGATGAACTTTGTCATTAAAAGTATCCGAACACCCCCAGAAACGTACGTTTTTCATATTAGGTGCAATGTGCTGCCACCTGTTGCCACGTGTTCCATATCAGCGACCTCAGTAGACATTAGACATCGTGAGAGAGCAGAATGGGGCGCTCCGCAGAACTCACGGCCTTCGAACGTGCTCAGGTGATTGGGTGTCACGCGTGTCATACGTCTGCAGGCGAGATTTACACACTCCTAAACAGCCCTAGGTCCAACGTTTCCGTTGTGATAGTGAAGTGGAAACGTGAAGACACACGTAGACTACAGCACAAAACATACAGGCCCACCTCATCTGTTGACTGACAGAGACCGCCGACCGTTGAAGGAAGGCACGAAGCCGTATAGCAAGGTGACTTCAGGATGGCTACGTTTTTTCTTCTCTCTGACACATAGCGCAGCAGACGCTACCAGTCGTGAGAACGGACTCAAGTAACATTCAGTCGGTACGCAAATTCATACCTCCTACGAATCTAAACAAACCACAGTAATTATCATCCATTTTTTTTTTCAAACTTGATACTCAATCTTTTGTTATTAAGGAAGGGATCCTGTTAAAATTTCAGATTTTTATGTATTATAGTTATGTATGGAAGTGATTCATGGACGATAAGTAGTTTAGACAAGAAGAGAATAGAGCTTTTGAAATGTGGTGCTACAGAAGGATGCTGAAGATTAGATGGGCAGATCACATAACTAATGAGGTATTGAATAGGATTGGGGAGAAGAGAAGTTTGTGGCACAACTTGACTAGAAGAAGGGATCGGTTCGCAGGACATGTTCCGAGGCATCAAGGGATCACCAATTTAGTATTGGAGGGCAGCGTGGAGGGTAAAAATCGTAGAGGGAGACCAAGAGATGAATACACTAAGCAGATTCAGAAGGATGTAGGCTGCAGTAGTTACTGGGAGATGAAGAAGGTTGCACAGGATAGAGTAGCATGGAGAGCTGCATCAAACCAGTCTCAGGACTGAAAACCACGATAACAACATAGTTATGGAGATTAATAAAATTACTTAAATGTCCTAAAACCTACACTTATGTTTCAAAACACAGTCAGGAACAATAAACAGATGTCTTTTATTATCATATGAAGTCATAACAAAGCTAACAATATATAAAGTCACTCAATTGGAATTTTCCTTTCAAAACTTTAATTACTCTATATTACGTAGTATAAAAAATCATTCAAAATTATCTTTTACTTATTGTTTTGTTATGTGAAGACATGGGAATGAATGAGAGAGGATATGCGGGACATACGTTAAGACTTAATGTCATTTTATGTAAAATCAGAAAGATGTGGAAGGATCATTCTGACTGGTCATTGAGATCAATAGCCAATCAGAATTAAGCGGTTCCCGCGCGCAGATAGATAGATAGACAGGCAGAGAGTAGAGGAGCATCGAGAGAGTCGCTCCTTAATCTGTTTCCGAGTAACACCATGCTAAATGTCTCGCGAAAATAGTATGTAAAATAAAGAGCTAGTGAGATCATTTCAGATAGAACGTGTTGTGAGTAAAGCTGTTTAAGTTGCGAACATTTTGTGGAAAGTGTGATGTTTCGGAACTAATTAGTTGAAGTTTTATTAGCGTGTGATCTTTTGGTCGTAGAGACAGTTCCGCGTAACATATTCCGTGTTATTTATGGAATACTTTGGCGAGTACTTCTAACATAGAAGACCACTGAAACGACCGAATGTTCAACTTGGTAATAGTGGTGAGTCTGAGACTGTTAGATCGTAAAATTAATCGGGACGAATTTGTAAGCATTCTGGCTCCTTTTGCGTGTGAAATATGTTGGATAAATAGAGAAATTGGAATGACAGAGCATTTGCATTATTGAATACGGACCTGATAGCCATTTCATGTGCTTTCTTATGAACAAAAAGGACGTTCATTTTCAAACGCTTATTGCAATTAAACTGTATTGTCATACCGCACAAAATTTTTGAAAATGAACTTACAGGAACTGATTTGCAGCTTGAGTTATGCGGCCTCTGTGTGGTAGGTATTAGGTAGTGCTTTCATCAACGCTGCTGTACACTGCCTAGCGTGTATCTACTACTGCAGAGTGAGGGACGTTCGAAGGAAGAAATATAGAGGTAGGTGAACTATTAGATGAAAGTGACAGAGAGATTAAGGAGACGAAAGAACGACAGACCGACCCACCATATGTCATAATGTGTAATAGGCAGACATCTATCCAGATCATCGCAAAGGAATTCCAAACTATATCAGGATGCACTGTAAGTACTATGACAGTTAGACGGGAGGTGAGAATACTTGGATTTCATGGTCGAGCGGCTGCTCATAAGCCACACATCAAGCCGGTAAATGCCAAACGACGCCTCGCTTGGTGTAAGGAGCGTAAACATTGGACGACTGAACAGTGGAAAAACGTTGTAGTACCAACAGTAAAATTCGGAGGCGGTGGAGGTATGGTGTGGTCGTGTTTTTCATGGAGAGGGCTTGCACCTCTTGTTGCTTTGCGTGGCACGATCACAGCACAAGTCTAGATTGATGTTTTAAGCACCTTCTTGCTTCTCATTGTTGAAGAGCAATTCGGGGATGGCGATCGCATCTTTCAACACGATCGAGCACCTGTTCATAATGCACTGCCTGTGGCTGAGTGGTTACACGACAGTAACATCCTTGTAATGGACTGGCCTGCACAGAGTCCTGACCTTAACCCTACAGAACACCTCTGGGATGTTTTGGAACGCCGACTTCGTGCCAGGCCTCACCGACCGACATCGATACCTCTCCTCAGCGCTGCACTACGTGAATAATGGGCTGCCTTTCTCCATGAAACCTTCAAGCAGCTGATTGAACGTATGTCTGCGGGAGTGGAAGCTGTCATCAAGGCCAACACAGTACTGGGCAAACACAGTACTGAATTCCAGCATTACCGATGGAGGGCGCCAAGACCTCGTAACCAACTTTTCAACCAGTTGTCCGGATACTTTTGACCACATATTGTATGTGGCATTAGATGTCTACGCACAGATCGTGTAATTCGCATAAGTAGCGGGACGCTGCTTTGCATATTTGGTGATGGCGCCCAATAGCGGCACATAGTATTCACATCAGGAAAATTTGGTTGCCGAGACATCAACATGTCTTCACTATAGTGCACGGTTGTGGTTCTTAAACACAGAAATTTACACTGCTGAAGGGTTACATTCCGTCGGGGAAGACATCAATCATGAAGGGATGCAGGCGGTCCGGCGATGTCGGCACGTCTTCGATTACTACCACAGGTCCCATGCAAGCTCAAGAGAATGTCTCCCTTAGCATAATACTGCTCCGACCAGGCTGCGTCCGTGGCGCGCTGCATGTTTCGAACCGCCGTTCACCTCGATGACGGCGACCAGCGACTCAGTGTAGCGAAAATGTGATTCACCCAAAGTGCCGACACGTTTTCATTGATTGACCGTCGAAACCTGATGTTCCCGTGCCCTTTGCAGTCGTAACTGACGATGTCGTTGGGTCAACACGTGAACACGTAGGGCCGGTCTGCTGCAGAGGTCCATGTTAAGTAATGTACGCTGAACGGTGTGCTCCAAAACACTTGTGCATGAATCAGCATTGTGCCCTTTCGGAACAGGTGTCACAGGTCACCATCTATCCTACTTTCCAGAGCAGACAAGCCTCCGAATCCCACGTTCTGTGGAGAGTCGTGGACGTCCAACTACTTAGCGCCTACTGGTACTGTCACTGCCCTTACACCTCTTTTCGTAGATGCTCGCTTGAATAGCACGGTCTCGCGATACTCGTACACAGGCTCTGCGGAATAGTAATCTGCCCTTCGTCAAAGTTGCTTATCTCAACGGATTCCCCCACTAGCAGCGCTTATCTTCATTAGGTGATCCGCCCCCCCCCCATCCCCCCCCCCCCCCCCCCCCCACCCAGCCGTGTCCGCTCCGTTTACTTACTTTTGTTATTGTGTCACATGCCCGCAACACCACCAAAGGGCATCCAACGTCGCGTTGGGCTGTGGTCATAAGGTATGTCTTATCCGTGTATTTGCTGGTGTCCTAAGAACATGTTCGCATTAATTTGATTCGTAATCTTTCAATCCAAGTAGCTACATAGATTCCTTCTTTTCGTGTTACTACACACTTAGGTTAATGTAAGTGGCTAACGTGAATACCATTTATTGTTGCTTTAACACAATTTGGCAGAGGATCTAACGAACGTAAAACATATTTTCAAAAGGACATAATGAAATTAGAATTTCTGTCTAGTGTTTTCATAACTTTACCCAAGTTTCTTTATTATTACAATTACATTTTTGTAGAGTCTTGCTACGTGGATTATAAGGTACAGAGAGTGTGACGATTGACGTACACAAAAACCTGTTACTTATGTGAGTATTTATATTACAGGTTGGAAAAAGTTCTGTATTTGCGAATAATCGCTTAGTTTGAGTTTCGAAAATTTTCGTATCTGAGTGGATATTCTGAAGACTCTGCAAACATATTTCGAAAGCACCGTAAATAGCATATCTTATTATCTGATCATCCTCTTATATTAATATGGGTAGAGTCACATTATAGCCAATATTTATGTCGTAATAAAATGAAACACCTCCAGTCGCCATTTCGACGTAATTTATTTTGTAGCAACCAGTTCCGGTGACTCATTACACCATCTTCAGGCCTTAACTGACGTGTATAGGACTAAAGTTTACCCTCTCAGCGTCAGTTAAGTCACCGGAAGTGGTTGCTGTATAGTAAAGAACATCGAAAGGACGGCCACCGGTGTTCCATTTTAATACGTAAGAGAACGACTGTAGTCCCACAAACCCTTAATCAGAAGGATGGACATAAAAAAAGTCAATCGGACTATTAACTACTAGTCTTTTGGTTATTTCGTCTTATACGGTTATAATTTGAGCGTCTAACCATAGGCAGTATAGATTATCACGAAAATGTTCTTAAATGTGCACTTACAATTTCAAAATGGACGCTATGGTCGGACAAGGAAATTTTTATGCGACAACAATATGAGACAGAAGATTTTCGGACACGACAGTGCCACATTTTTTATTATTGTTGTTGGTGTTGTGGTCCTCAGTCCTGAGACTGGTTAGATGCAGCTCTCCATGCTACTCTATCCTGTGCAAGCTTCTTCATCTCCCAGTACCTACCGCAACCTACATCCTTCTGAATCTGCTTAGTGTATTCATCTCTTGGTCTCCCTTTACGATTTTTACCCTCCACGCTGCCCTCCAATACTAAATTGGCGATCCCTTGATGCCTCAGAACATGTCCTACCGACCGATCCCTTCTTCTACTCAAGTTGTGCCACAAACTTCTCTTCTCCCCAATCGTATTCAATTCTTCCTCATAGTTATGTGATTTACCCATCTATTCCTCAGCATTCTTCTGTAGCACCACATTTCAAAAGCTACTATTCTCTTCTTGTCCAAACTGTTTATCGTCCATGTTTCACTTCCATACATGGTTACACTCCATACAAATACTTTCAAAAATGACTTCCTGACACTTAACATATTTCTCTTCTTCAGAAACGCTTTCCTTGCCATTGCCAGTCTACATCTTATAGCCTCCCTACTTCGACCGTCAGCAGTTATTATGCTCCCCAAATAGCAAAACTCCTTTACTACTTTAAGTGTCTCATTTCCTAATCTAATTCCCTCAGCATCACCCGACTTAATTCGACTACATTCCGTTATCCTCGTTTTCCATTTGTTGATGTTCATCTTATATCCTCCTTTCAAGACCATGTCCATTCCGTTCAATTGCTCTTCCAAGTCCTTTGCTGTCTCTGACAGAATTACAATGTCATCGGCGAACCTCAAAGTTTTTATTTCTTCTCCATGGATTTTAATACCTACTCCGAATTTTTCTTTTGTTTCCTTTACTGCTTGCTCAATATACAGATTGAATAACATCGGGGAAAGACTACAGCCCTGTCTCACTCCCATCCCAACCACTGCTTCCTTTTCATGTCCCTCGACTCTTATAAATGCCATCTGCTTTCCGTACAAATTGTAAATAGCCTTTCGGTCCCTGTATTTTACCCCTGCCACCTTCAGAATTTGAAAGAGAGTATTCCAGTCAACATTGTCAAAAGCTTTTCCAAGTCTACAAGTGCTAGAAAAGTAGGTTTACCCTTCCTTAATCTAGCTTCTAAGATAAGTCGTAGGGCCAGTATTGCCTCACGTGTTCCAACATTTCTACGGAATCCAAACTGATCTTCCCCGAGGTTTGCTTCTACTAGTTTTTCCATTCGTCTGTAAAGAATTCGCGTTAGTATGTTGCAGCTGTGACTTATTAAACTGATAGTTTGGTAATTTTCACATCTGTCAACATCTGTTTTCTTTGGGATTGGAATTATTATATTCTTCTTGAAGTCTGAGGGTATTTCGCCTGTTTCATACATCTTGCTCACCAGATGGTAGAGTTTTGTCAGGACTGGCTCTCCCAGGGCCGTCAACAGTTCCAATGGAATGTTGTCTACTCCGGGTGCCTTGTTTCGACTCAGGTCTTTCAGTGCTCTGTCAAACTCTTCACGCAGTATCGTATCTCCCATTTCATCTTCATCTACGTCCTCTTCACATTTCCATAATATTGTCCTCAAGTACATCGCCCTTGTATAAACCCTCTATATAGTCCTTCCACCTTTCTGCTTTCCCTTCTTAGCTTAGAACAGGGTTTCCATCTGAGCTCTTGATGTTCATGCAAGTGGTTCTCTTATTTCCAAAGGTCTCTTTAATTTTCCTGTAGGCAGTATCTATCTTACCCCTAGTGAGATAAGCCTCTACATCCTTACATTTGTCCTCTAGCTATCCCTGCTTAGCCATTTTGCACTTCCTGTCGATCTCATTTTTGAGACGTTTGTATTCCTTTTTGCCTGCTTCATTTACTGCATTTTTATATTTTCTCCTTTCATCAATTAAATTCAATATATCTTCTGTTACCCAAGGATTTCTACTAGCCCTCATCTTTTTACCTACTTGATCCTCTGTTGCCTTCACTACTTCAAACCTCGGAGCTACCCATTCCTTTTCTACTGTATTTCTTTCCCCCATTCCTGCCAATTGTTCCCTTATGCTCTCCCTGAAACTCTGTACAACCTCTGGTTTAGTCAGTTTATCCAGGTCCCATCTCCTTAAATTCCCACCTTTTTGCGGTTTCTTCAGTTTTAATCTACAGATCATAACCAATAGATTGTGGTCAGAGTCCACATCTGCCCCTGGAAATGTCTTACAATTTAAAACCTGGTTCCTAAATCTCTGTCTTACCATTAAATAATCTATCTGAAACCTGTCTGTATCTCCAGGCTTCTTCCATGTATACAGCCCTCTTTTATGATTCTTTAACCAAGTGTTAGCTATGATTAAGTTGTGCTCTGTGCAAAATTCTACCAGGCGGCTTCCTATTTCATTTCTTAGCCCCAATCCATATACTCCTACTACGTTTCCTTCTCTCCCTTTTCCTACTACCGAATTCCAGTCACCCATGACTATTAAATTTTCGTCACCCTTCACTATATGAATAATTTCTTTTATTTCATCATACATTTCTTCAATTTCTTCATCTGCAGAGCTAGTTGGCATATAAACTTGTACTACTGTAGTAGGCATGGGCTTAGTGTCTGTCTTGGCCACAATAATGCGTTCGCTATGCTGTTTGTAGTAGCTTACCCGCACTCCTATTTTTTTTATTCATTATTAAACCTACTCCTGCATTACCCCTATTTGATTTTGTGTATATAAACCTGTAGTCACCTGACCAGAAGTCTTGTTCCTCCTGCCACCGAACTTCACTAATTCCCACTATATCTAACTTTAACCTATCCATTTCTCTTTTTAAATTTTCCAACCTACCTGCCCGATTAAGGGATCTGACATTTCACGCTCAGATCCATAGAACGCTAGTTTTCTTTCTCCTGAGAATGACATCCTCTTGAATAGTCCCCGCCCGGAGGTCCGAATGGGGGACTATTTTACCTCCGGAATATTTTACCCAAGAGGACGCCATCATCATTTAACCGTACAGTAAAGCTGCATGCCCTCGTGAAAAATTACGGCCGTTAGCAGTACCAGCACAGCATGGCCGTTTTGGTTAGTGTTACAAGACCAGATCAGTCAATCATCCAGACTGTTGCCCTTGCAGCAGCTGAAAAGGCTGCTGCCCCTCTTCTGGATTCGCACGTTTGTCTGGCCTCTCAACAGATACCCCTCCGTTGTGGTTGCACCTACGGTGCGGCTATCTGTATCGCTGAGGCACGCAAGCTTCCCCACCAACGGCAAGGTCGATGGTTCATGGGGGGGGGGGGGGGGGGGGGTTTGATTATTAATACATTACTTTTCCTCCAGTTTTATAGAACCTTAACAACAATTTACTGATTCAGTTTTTGTAACATGAATGAATTATGTGGATTCTAATAAGTCGTAAAAGGTCGTGTAATACACACTGCCGGAAAAATAGAACACCTGTAAAGACAATGTCGACATCGATCCGATGAGGGCATACTCCATGAGGGGAATAGTAGATATACTAATAAACCCACGGAGACTACACTTTACGCTGTGTTGAAACAATGTACATTCCCTCATAATGACCGATTTCAATCGATCGTGGTACACACTCGCCTTTCTGTCTGGCAATAATTGCTGTAGGTGGAAAAACTGCATGCTTAGCAATAGTTCAGGAGACATGACTTAATAAACAACGAGATGTGTGAAAAACGCAGCATTGTGCATCACCTTTAAATTTATTACTTCTTTGCTACTAACTCTATTCGCAAAAGATTTTGCAGGCAGTATCCACAAATGCCGCAGAATGTCCCTACACAAATACCCTGATGCGCCAAAGAAACTGGTATAGGTATGTGTATTGTAATACAGAGATATATAAAGAGGCAAATACAGCGCTTCTGTCTGCAACGTCTGTAGAAGACAAGTGTCTGACATAGTTGCTAAATCGGTTGCTGCTGCTGCAATGACAGGTTATCAAGATTTAAGTGAGTTTGAACGTGGAGTTATAGTCGGCGCACGATCGCTGGGACACATCGTCTCCGACGTAGCAATGAAGTGGGGATTTTCCCGAATGACCATTTCACGAGTGTACCGTGAATATCAGGAATCCAGTAAAACATCAAATCTCCGACATCTCTGCGGTCTGAGAAAGATCCTACAATAACGGGTCCAACGACGAATGAAAAGAATTGTTCGACGTGACAGAAGTGCAACCCTTCCGCAAACTGCTGCAGATTTAAGTTCTGGGCCATCAACAAGTGTCAGCGTGTGAACCATTCAACGAAACAAAATCGATATGGGCTTTCGGAGCGGAAGGTCCACTCGTGTACTCTTGATGAGTGCACGACGCAAAGCTTTACGCCTCGCCTGGTTCTTAATACTACCGAATATCATAGCCGAATGACGTCACTGTTGGATGACAGTACGTACAAATGTCTTAAACGGGACCAAACTTCGACATACAGCAGAAAAACCATAGAGCTACCGAAAAATACCGGTCTGCCAGATGATGTTACAAAAATCTCAGGGTTCGAGCTCCTAGACCTCCCAGGTTGTATGGACTACTGAAGATCCACAAGGATTATGTTCCCTTGCGACCCGTTGTTAGTGCAATTGGTTCTCCTACCTACAAGCTGGTCAAATACCTAACAAAGTTGAAGACTCCTACAGTCGGCCGGTGTGAACATCACACCGCAACTCCCAGATGTTCATTGAGAAAATCAAACTGATTAGAATTGATCCAAATGATATTTTAGTCAGCCTGGATGTGGTATGGCTGTCCACAAAAGTCCCTGTGGAGTACACTTTGAAAATGATGGCGGATCTTTTTGCTCCTGAAACTATAAAGTTGTTCTGGCATGTGGTGACGACTACCTACTTCTTGTATGGTAATAAATTTTATGAGATGACGGACGGTATGGTGATGGGCTCTCCGTTGTCTCCATCACTGGCTAACTTTATTATGGAGAATTATGAAGAACGTGCATTAAATTCGAATCCCCTCCGTCCATCCTTATTTTATCGTCACGTTAACGATACGTTTATGGTCTGGCCACACGGCGCAGAAGCTCTCGAACAATTCATGGAACACATAAACAACATACATCCGATTTATCCGAGCGGTCTAAGGCGCCGTAGTCATGGACTGTGCGGCTCGTCCCGGCGGAGGTTCGAGTCCTCCCTCGGGCATGGGTGTGTGTGTTTGTGCTTAGGATAATTTAGGTTCAAATGGTTCAAATGGCTCTGAGCACTATAGGACTTAACATCTGTAGTCATCAGTCCCCTAGAACTTAGAACTACTTAAACCTAACTAACCTAAGGACATCACACACATCCACGCCCGAGGCAGGATTCGAACCTGCGACCGTAGCGGTCGCGCGGTTCCAGACTGAAGCGCCTGGAACAGCTCGGCCACACCGGCTGGCGCGCCCTGTTAAACACAGTCTCGGCCTCAGGGTCCCTGGAATTTATAATATCCCCTGTGAGTGAGGAAGCAGTTATATAGGTGGTCTATTCGTACCGTTTCCGACCGCTGTCCACAACACTAACGCCATATTAAAAATAGAGAACTGGAGAAATCAGCAATTTCGTAGCACAGCCTCACGAACAAACATAAAATACTGATCGATGAAAAATAAAAATCGGTCCCATGTCTCCACGTACTGGGATTCTGTTATTAAATAGGCCTTAGAAATAAGAATTAGCGAGAAGAACTTCAACCGTGATGGCGGATGCTATCTGAGTGGTGCATGGAAACGACCGCTCGACTCAGAGAATCAGCAGAGACATTCATTACAAGGTTTACGTTCCAACAGAAGCGATGGCGCCACCGGGGCAAACATTTACACCGACAGGGACAGCAGTACGTAATCGCCGACCAATTACAAGCCGGCCAGTCAGAAGCCGTCCACGAGCTATAAAAGGCCACCACAGCAGCAGTGAAGACAGTCAGTTGCTCCTGACGATGACGTTGGAGAATATCGTCGAAAGCTTGTGAATTTATCCAGAAGTGAGCTTTCTCAGAGATCCTCATTTGGTTCTTGGTGTATAGTACCAGTTGAGTTTGAATTTCGTCGCCTGGTCTTGTACAATGTAAGCCTTGTATACAGGGAGAATAGGTTTTTGCTACGTCCCAGAAATGATCTGAACTCCAGTCTGTGCCGACCATGACTAACGTCAGAGATTTTGAACTCAATGTGCTGTCTGGCAATAACACAAAACCGAAAAAAATTCAGTGACCGACAAGGCGTTGTGGGACATAAACGAAAGTTGGTAAGCATGTTTCTACATTTGAAAGATGATATCTATTTAAATTTCGCGCCAGTATCGTACGAAAGTCGCTAGTGGCACCACCATGAGGATGCAAACTGGGTTTGCTTTAGATACACGCTGTAATTGATGTGAGCATTAGTTATCTTTGAGACTGGACGTGCTGAGTTCATGTTAGTCAAGAATGCCTTCATGGCGACATAGACGCCATTATCAATAACTCAATGAGTTTGAACGAGGTTGTGTAACAGAGCTATTTGTTCTGCGATATTACGGTGAGATTTGACAGGAATGTAGCCACTTTAGATGATTGCTGGTAGTGGTGATCACAAGAATGTATGGTCGCAAGAGAACTGGGTACGACCACGTTGCACTGCCGAGAGGGATGACCATAGTGTTCGGCGTATCACTGTCGCACGTCGTACTGCATACACAGCAGCGATCTGAGCAACAGTTGGCACCACGGTGACATAGCGAGCTGCTACATATCTCTTACTTCAACGGCAGATCCCAGTCAGGCAGCCTGTAAGAGCATTACACTGACCCCAAACCGGCGCCATTTGCAGTTTCATTGGTATCAAGAGAGAGCTCTTTGGAGGACAGGGTGGAGGTACTTTGTGTTTCGTGAATGAACTTGGTTCTGCCTCAGTCCTAGAGATGACCGTGTGTTGGTTTGAAGGAAGCGCGTTGAGGCCTGAAATCGACCTGATTGCTGGGGAAACACGACCTGCATATGGAGTGCGATTTCATACGACAACAGGAGCATTCTAATGGTTATCTCAAGCACCCTCACTGAAAAACTGTGCGTCAGTCTCGCGATTCGACCTGTTGTATTGCCGTTCATGGACAGAATCCCAGGGAGTGTTTCCCAACAGGATAACGATCGCGCACATACCGCTGTTGTAACCCAACGTGCTCCACAGCGTGTCGACATGTCGCTTTGGCCTGCTTGATCGCCAGATCTGTCTCCAATAGAGCACATGTAGGACATCTTCGAATGACGACTTCAGCGTCATCCACATACCGGATTAACCATCCATGCACTGAATGACCAAGCACAGAGCCGGCCGGAGTGGCCGAGCGGTTAAAGGGGCTACAGTCTGGAACCGCACGACCGCTACGGTCGCAGGTTCGAATCCTGCCTCGGGCATGGATGTGTGTGATGTCCTTAGGTTAGTTAGGTTTAAGTAGTTCTAAGTTCTAGGGGACTTATGACCACAGCAGTTGAGTCCCATAGTGCTCAGAGCCATTTTTGAACCAAGGACAGAAAGCGTCGAATTCCATGCCACAAACTGACATTCGGCACCTGCACAAAACAAAGCATGCAAGTTTGGATTCAACACAGTGGTGGTTACCAGTACACCGATATTTAATGTAAGGGAACTCGGGGCGGAACGGGATACTTAATGATTAACAATTTGTATAAAATAAGGGAACACAAGGAAACACTTCTTAAAGTTATAAAAAAAAGCCTTGTAGTGTAACCTAATGTACCTTATTTTAAAATTACTTAAAACATTACATTTTGTGTTTTTACAATTTTTCAAAAAAGTCTTGCATGTTTCACGTTCCGCCCCACCCACGGGGCAGAATGGGATAAGGTTATTTTCTGTTAAATTATTGCATAAACGTTGAATTTAAATTACGAATATCGTATTAAACTATGAAAAAATATTGTATAAAAGACAATTCAGACTAAGGAATGTGTAATTCTTCAAAATAAGAGAATATTTTAATGCCATTCTGAAAAATTTACAATGTTTAATAATCACCAAACCACTAACTACTAGTCCTTTCGACAATAGTCACCGCTTGTATTTGCTCTACACCTTCAGTGTCTTTGCCAGTACATGAACTGTGTGCCCACTCTGGCATTCGACCCAGCCCTCATTAGAAACGGAGTAGAAGTCCGCACAGTAGAAATACTGAGCATCCTCTCTCTCTGATTCTCTCTTCTCCATCACCTTCTTCCCTTTTATTTTTCTTAAGGTCTTTGATGTCCTCTGTTTTGGTTTTTTGGGTGTACAGTTTGATATTTTTGCCTTAAGTTGCATTGCACCTGAAGTATCTGTCCTGACATTGTTCATATTTGTGCACACTCCTCCTTTCTGTAGGCCTACTATACGTGCGACAGCACTCTGAAGTTCCTTCTTATGAGGAGAATCTGTTAATACGACGGTTTTTCATTTTCGTCTTATAGACCGACGAGTATTTTGACAGACTAGTGGGATTGGAATGACAGCCTCGAGCGATATCTGGAAAGCTGAGTTGTTCGGCGAACGTAGCTGGTTGGGAGAGTTAAACTGTGAAACTGCTACTTTGTTGAATCCCATTGCTCGAGCACTAGAAGTATTTTCTGGCTTGCGAATAGACAGTGTAGGATGCCTCGTAATAAATCCTTTTACCCAGTCTTGTCCAGCTAGACAAGTTTGTTTGTCAAATCTGTGTGGTAAGCCATTTCTTTCGGCTAGTTGATAGGCTAGTGATGTGAGATCTTTCATTGTTAGACCAAAAGTCTGCTTTCCATTAACTTGAGATATGTTACAGCTCATGTTCTTGTTCTGCAGTGAACACCTTTATAAATTTCCCATCTGACTTGTCAATTATGTATTCAGGATTATTCGTAGCTTTAGGCACATATCTTTCAAATGTTGATTTTGGTATGTTGAACTGCTTAGATGCTTTTAAAAATCCCATTTGGGAAGATGAAACGGCTGAAACTGCCATTTCCATCGCTTTTGCGTCGCATTGCTGGCTACCAGTCTTTTTCATGTACGTTAGCACCATCTGGAACAGCAAGGGGGAAAGAAAAAACAATACAGTTTGCTTTCTACTTGCATCAAAATATGACGGGGCAGAACGGGACACTATCCCATTTTGCCCCGTCCCGTTCCGCCCCAAGAGCACTCTTCAGATTAACTCCTCTTATGGAGAGTAATAACTGACGTATTTAAACGCATTAAATAACTAACGTATAACAAATGCCATGCACTTTAACGGAATGTGTCATTTTAGGGTATACAATTAACAATTAACGGCTTACCTGGCGTGGAAATTCACCAAACGTTAGAACAATGCAAGCGGCAACGTGACGGAGAACAACTCACTTCGATCTCGCACTTCAAAATAAATAAAATGGCTGCCCTAACTTCCCTTCCATTCCGGGAAATAGTTACATGCCCATACATCAGGTTGCAGCACTGTGTAGTGTAGAAAAGACCAATTTCCCATTGTGCCCCGCTATCCCGTTCTGCCCCGAGTTCCCATACCTGCATTTCACTATTGCAATCGTTTGTCTCGCGCCTACATTAACCTGCGATCTTGGAATCTTAATCACTTGAATTTACCGAGACTGTCATTATTCTACATTAATTACCTATTCTAGTTGCGATTTTTTTCCGTCACCGTATGGTCAGTAATACATTTTAGGTTAGAAGTGGGTTGCGTCCTTATAAAACATTAACGTTTGAATGAATGATGATGACGAACACATTTGTTAATGAGAAATAAAGATAAGTCGGACATATGTAGCTAATCTCTTAACTCGACACACCAATGTCCACGATTCTGTCTTACAGATGGTATACATCACTACGTATAGTTGAGCACCGTCGGGAGGACTAGATGACTCTGGGCTTCTCCAGCGGCAGACGCCGCTTCAGCAGTCTGTGTTTTCGGAAGTCGGGGAGTGAGAGGCAGGGGATCCTGTCGAGTCCTCTCTGCTCCCCTCCCCTCCCCCACCCACCATCTCTCCAGAAGTTGCGGCGAGTTCTCCAGCCTGGCGCTGCCACGTCCTCTCCAGCGCCGGTGCTCCATGAATATGCAGCAGCGGAAGCCTGGAGGCAGCTGCAGGACGAGCGGCGTCCACACATTGCGCCAGCACGCGGATCGGGTCAGCGGTACGTGCCACTGTGTGCCGAGTGTCGGCGTGCGTGTGTGTGTGTGTGTGTGTGTGTGTGTGTGTGTGTGTGTGGCCGCTGGGAGAACTGGTGGCTACTAGGTGTACGGGTGAGTCTAGATGGAAGAAAGAAACATTCTATAGGTGTTTAGAAATTGCTTCTGTGTCAGCTGTTTATGTATCAACGCTACATTTACATTCAGGGCATATGAGGGGCAGTTATACAGTTTAAATACCCACCTCGAGAAAATGAAGTTAAATATTTATTTGTTTGCAGGTAAGGTCTGCAGTCCCGTACACACTGAGATTCTCACGCCCTAGTGCCATAACAGTTCGCTAGAGTAGCCGAAACAAAACGGAGTAGCCCACTAATGAAGCGCCTGATAACGCTACTGTGGCATGGCCATTCAAGTGAGTTCAGGACTGCTGGAATGCAACAGGAAACAAAAAAATTAATTTGGTAAAGTTACTATGGTGTAAAAGATTTTGATTATTGTGGCATATATATAACCTATGAAGTTCTGAAGTTGTTGTTGTTCTTGTTGTTGTGGTTTCCAGTCCTGAGACTGGTTTGATGCAGCTCTCCATGCTGCTCCATCCTGTGCAAGCTTCTTCATCTCCCAGAACTTACTGCAACCTACATCCTTCTGAATGTGCTTAGTTTATTCATGTCTTGGTCTCCCTCTACGATTTTTACCCTCCACGCTGCCATTCAATGCTAAATTTGTGATCCCTTGATGCCCCAGAACATGTCCTACCAACTGGTCCGTTCTTCTTGTCAAGTTGTGCCACAAACTCCTCTTCTCCTCAATTCTATTCAATACCTCCTCATTAGTCATGTGATCTACGCATTTAATCTTCAGCATTCTTCTGTAGCACCACATTTCGAAAGCTTCTATTCTCTTCTTGTCCAAACTGTTTATCGTCCATGTTTCACTTCCATACATTTCTACACTCAATACAAATACTTTCAGAAGTGACTTCCTGACAATTAAATATATACTCGATGTTAACAAATTTCTCTTCTTCAGAAACGCTTTCCTTGCCATTGCCAGTCTACATTTTATATCCTCTCTACTTCGACCGTCAGCAGTTATTTTGCTCCCCAAATAGCAAAACTCCTTTATTACTTTAAGTGTCTCATTTCCTAATCTAATTCCCTCAGCATCACCCGACTTAATTCGACTACATTCCGTTATCCTCGTTTTGCTTTTGTTGATGTTCATCTTCTATCCCCCTTTCAAGACACTGTCCATTCCGTTCAACTGCTCTTCCAAGTCCTTTGCTGTCTCTGACAGAATTACAATGTCATCGGTGAACCTCAAAGTTTTTATTTCTTCTCCCTGGATTTTAATTCCTACTCCGAATTTTTCTTTTGTTTCCTTTACTGTTTGCATGAATAGCATCGGGGAGAGGCTACAACCCTGTCTCACTCCCTTCCCAACCACTGCTTCCCTTTCATTCCCCTCAACTCTTATAACTGCCGTCTGGCTTCTGTACAAATGGTAAATAGCCTTTCGATCGCTGTGTTTTACCCCTCCCACCTTTAGAATTTGAAAGAGAGTATTCCATTAATTCTGAAGTTATCAGGCATAAAATGTAGAATGGGAGTAGTTTTGTAGAAGATTTGCAGTAACTGCGTTGCGGGTCTAACCGTCGAAGGACACGTGGCGAAGGCAACGGATGAGATAAGGCTGCTGAGTACCTCTCAAAACGGGGGCGATAAACAGTACACTGCAAAGTGGCCTGTAATACAGCTACTTCCAGTTTGAAGTTATTTTATCACTTTACTTCGCGAATCAGTTATTGCTGAACATGGTATTCTGTACCAAGGATCGACTAAGAACAGTCTGGTTATCTGGTCAAGGGTTTTGAGGTTACGGGAAGCCACGTCGATTTGTTTCGATTCCGCAGGCCAATCGCACGCCATGTAAGGAAGGTAACGCTCCTGAAGAAGGCTATCGTGTACTGTTCGGCGTGGTGGTGAGACGTACGTGACTGCACGCTGCCTGTCGCTGTATTTGCTTCATTGGTGCAGTGGGCTATACTGTTGGAGATGTACATACCTGTAAAGTTATTTCGTGAGTCATTCGCTTAATAATTTCCCTTGCTGAATGAAATTTCAATGAATTACGGGATGGTTCTAGTTAAACTTCCGCTACTTGAGAATGCCTTCATGAAAAACGAGTTATCGCTCGACGACGAAACTTTGTGGAAACATTTGTAACGAAACGCGAATGAGAAATAGCGAATAAGCTATTTAAAGAAATACAGTTCAATTTCCACATGAGAAGATAATTTGTCAACTGATTACCATGTTTACGTACCAGGTCACAAACGTTGCTGAAAGTGAGGACCATCTGCGTTCACGACAAGCTGTACCGCACTAGAGAAACCATTTTCAATTGTTGGCAGAACTTTTCGAACGGTGGATCATAGAATATTCAGCTATCTTGACACTGCTTGTACACTGCTTAAAGATTGCAGATCGCGTCCGGCGTTCTCGGCGATGGTAACATTAACTTCTTGAACGATCTGTGGCGCAACTGGCCCTCGACGTTTCCCAGAAGCTTTTCAAAAATCGCCGGTTGATTTGAACTTTCGAATCACGTTCTTTAACATAGGTAAAGAAAGACGACCTCTTCGAACTACATTAATTCATCGATACTTGGAAAGAACAACAGGACTCTTTCAGAAAACACCATCTCACCTTGACGAGACCTTGTTGGTTGTATGTAACTACACCGCACTCCGATGCATGTGTTTGGTACGGTGCCGTACCAGGACCGGCACCTAATGCAAATCGTAACACTAACACTACTAACAACGCAAATTCTGCAGAACACTGTCTGAACATCAGTCATATAGTCTCTGTTGATTTATCGTGGGTACGGGACGGTGTCCGGTCGGATATTTAACAACGAAAAGTCGCCAAACGGCCATTGAGAAGCCATTTGATTTACACGACCAGTTTTGAATTCGCACTCATGCCATCTTCAGACCACCTATGTACTCCACGTCTTGACAGATCATCAGTGCATGCGTTGTAAGGTGGCTATAATTTCGCACCTTAGAAGCACTCATCTAAATACTTTGCCGTAATTTACAACCGGAATTAGGTACCATTTGATAAGTTGTACATCGTATATATGGATATTTAAAGAAGACTGACATTGTCACGTATACCTTGTAAATAGTTGTTAACGCTTATTGCATGAAAGGTGATGGGGTGTCGTTATTATCAAAACGGCTTAATGAATGATTGCCTATACTAGTAGAGGTTGAAACGCTATTGGAAATGAATCGGCAGGCATAACTCAAGCCCTGGGTGGAAAAGCCTGCACAGGTGTGTTGGTCCTGCTTAACACATGAAGTAGCCAAGAGGGACGGTCGTGACACCTGAACAATGAAGCACAATACAGCGACGGCCGGCCAGTGTTGCAGCAGGGCCGGAAGGACAAACATGTAATACTTTGGAAACTCTGAAAATCATGGACGCAGCAGAGAGGAACGAGGAAGCGTTACCTCGGTAATCACGTAGGCTGGGTTACTTCCGAGATTTTTTAGTCTGAGAAAAGTACCATTGTATGTACTCCTAATTAACGAGGGTAGGTATTTCCTCGCAAACTTTCCGCGCTGGAGGACAAAAGACTAAGATTTCGTTGGTCGGCGTTCGGAAGAAACTGTAGTGAGGGAGAATATTCCATTGTTTCGAGAATATGATTCGCCTTCTGCAGTTACGAGGGAGGGGAGCCGAGCTTTGCTGATAAGCCAGTGGTCGAGAGAAAGAGGTCATTTGTTTTGAGCGCCTGTGTTTGACGGTCGCTCAGTATCAGCTTTTGTTGATACAGACGGACTTGCTGCCTTTGCTCTCAAGAGATTTTATAGTAAGAACGGTTAGGCACCTTACTGTTGTGAACATATCGATTCTGGACTTCGCCTCCAGGTAGGGAGTCGTCGTTGAGTGCACAGCGGTCAGTGATTGAGAGCACTTCTTCTGTCTATACTCACGTAGAGACGTTATCAGAATTCCGTCCTTGTGGATGGGAGTTCACGTTTCTTGTCTGTAGAACACAGAGAGGAGAAGACAGTATTAGATTATAGTCAGAGGGTCGCCTTCTGCCGTTGAAGTGTTTGAAAGAGTTTTTACTTTGTGGTTGGAGTTCTCCTATCGTTGCAGACGTGTACGAGAACCATCATTCCAACGTACCGGACGCAGTTCATAGGTTGAAATTGCTAACTGCTTCGGCTTATTAGAGCTATAAAGCTAAGCATCTGTGATCACATAAGTTTTACTTCCACTGAGTATTGTCTTCTACTGTTTGGTACGTAGATGATCTCAACCATCTTGTGTTTTTTATATTAGATCACATAGCCATTATAAGGAGCAGATTTGGGAAACTGATCAATAATATTAGTTACGAAATTCATTTCTATCTCTTTATGTCCATTGGACATTATATGTAAACATTTGTAATATATAAAGGTCTTTTAATCTATAACAAATGTATAAGCAGAAACAGCATTTATCATTTAGTAGTTTCTAGTTCACTTAATCATTAATTTGTTTATGTTGTATTTTATATGTCAAAGAGCAAGAAGGAGGAGATAACATCACCATTAAGGGATCCTAAGAGCTGCTTCAGGGGGAAGTCAGACAGGACTAAATCTTCATTTTCGCATTAAGTATTTTCCGTTGCGCACATTCATTTTACACCCGCCTGGAGTAGCATCTTGGAGCGTATCTGAAGACATCTACATCTGTCTTCCATGAATTTCTTGCGAAGGGTGTGGCGGGTGCTATCATGTCTATAGAGTACACACTCCACAAAACATTCATGGAATCCAGATGTTGATGGCTCCAAAGATGCACGCACTGGTGTATCTGACTGCCAACACATGGAGTGAATAGGGTCCTGAAGATGGCATTAATGAGATGTTGAAACTCGTCCAAATAAAAATCTTGTGAAAACATAAGCCTTTCGGCAATTTTTCTGTGATAAATATCGTTCGTATAAAATTGGATACCAATACAGCAAATAGCAAATAGTTTTCCGTCTACATTGGCTCTAGCGAAAGTTTTATTATTACCGTCATGTACGTAGCGAAATTAACATATGCGCCGCAAGTGAAATTCTGCTCCACTTGTTGCCAAGCCTATGTCTCAAGAGATAAGTAGTCACGAGCTTTGATAATTAATTTGTATACACTTAACTAATCTGAAGAGTAGTTCTGTCAGTCTGTTCACTCTTCCAGCCAGTTTAGCGTATAAAATATTTTTTATTGTGTTCAGAATGTTTCCCATGATGTTGGCATACCCGGTTTATTTCCTATGTGCCTCTTTTCTATTTTTTTTTATTTCTGCTGAGAGATCTCGCGTGTACTGTTCACTTGGATTTGAATTACAATTACATAGAACTTAAAAAGTTTTCTTGTCGTTTAACATTTCATTCCCGCTGGTAGACTGAAACAAAACGGCTCTGCATAATATCCCATGCTCTCGTGCACTCTGCGCCTAAAATACTACACAGGTTCCACTACGGACATTCGTTTATTCATGTGAGCTGCCCTTACAGTCAATATTTGCTTTGTGGTAAGATTAGTTCTAGTTCCTCTGTACGGTTTTCAGATTTCTGAGGGCGCGTTGCTTCGAAATCTTCTCCGTAGCCAACAATATCCCATGAATTATTTAGTATTTATTACGGTGTGTTATTTCAGGCTTTGCGTGGAAGTGTTAACAGACTGAGCCACGTATCCTCATTGCGCAAGCTATAATCTGTGGGCTGTGGCATTTACATATTTTATACATCGGCTCATAAACCTGGAGGTACGTCATTCAGTCGCTACAATTCAATTGCAAACAATCAGTTACGCCAGTAGATCAGTACGTTGCGATATGTACGATATCACCTTGTCAAAATGTTCTTAAAAACGTAGATAACGTTACATAAAATTCAGTGTATCAAAACTGCATGCTATAAGAGGGTGTTTCAATCAGGGAAAACGTCTGTCGTCATTCTCATGGGTACTCAGAATTCATCAAGCAGATGGTAAGGTTACAACCTTGGAGCGCCAGTATTAATTTTGACAGTGGAGGGGATTTTGGGGAGATAAAAGCTGTAGAGGGGCTATAGGCTTGACTACGATAAGCTGGTTGATGTAGAAGTAAGTAGCAGGTGTTACGCGTGATTGATGAGATTTACACACTATAGAGCGCAGAGCCGGAAAAATCTAACTGTCAATAGCTACAACTACGTTTAATAGTCTCTGTTTCATCTTAGAGCAGTATACAACTTTAAATCCGCCTTTCTAATTGTCTGCATCCACGAGAGCCACGAACCGAACTAGAGATTGCTCTGCTGTTACCTGAATCACCTCAGGTAGGGGGTTGGCTATCTCCCTTCCGAAGTTGATCTTCAACGTCCAGCGTTTGTTATTGCCGCTTTGTTTATCTACGGAGCCAGATCGCACAGTGGTTAAGATATACACGCATTAGCAGGTCGTGCGGGTTCCAAATGCTCTTCCCATGAAACTGGTTCAGTTCTTTGCACGATACCAGTAAATTAGTTGACATGTGTATCGGTATGGCTCCTTACTTCTAGCCATGGTGATTTCCTTCCTTACTGTTACCTGAACATGGTACCCCTCTCTAATTCATATAACACTGGCGGTATACTGAATTCCTACGTTCATGGATACTCTTCGCGTTGTTTTGAGAAGGCATAGGAGCTTCACTTCCTAAATCTTTGCCCGTGTTTCGCTTCTAATGTCATAGTCATAGGCATGACGGTAAATGGGTTTACTGCAGCATTAGAAGTATTCACATACTACTTCCTATTTCTGTGTATTTCCCACGATCAATGTGACTACGAAGAGGAGTAGGAAATGATATCGAACATGGAAATAAAGCTTTTCTAGCCAGTGTCCATTCAACACATTTTATTCCTCTCTGCTCCTGAAATTTGGCCATACTATAACAATATTTGCTTATGATTCATTTAAATTTTGTATAGTTTTTTTGCTGTAAAAAATTTTCGCACATTGGTATTAAACTTTCTGTATAAGCAAAGTAAAGTGTGTTATACGTACGTACACAGTACGTACCCAGTACGTTGTCCTCGATGGTGAGTGTTCATCGGAGGTGAGGGTATCATCTGGAGTGCCCCAAGGAAGTGTGGTAGGTCCGCTGTTGTTTTCTATCTACAAAAATGATCTTTTGGATAGGGTGGATAGCAATGCGCGGCTGTTTGCCGATGATGCTGTGGTGTATGGGAAGGTGTCGTCGTTGATGACTAGGACAGGATTTGTGATTGGTGTAAAGAATGGCAGCTAATTCTAAATATAGATAAATGTAAATTAATGCAGATGAATACGAAAAAGAATCCTATAATGTTTGAATACTCCATTAGTAGTGTAGCACTTGACACAGTCACGTCGATTAAATATTTGGGTGTAACATTGCAGAGCGATATGAAGTGGGACAAGCATCTAATGGCAGTTGTGGGGAAGGCGGATAGTCGTCTTAGGTTCGTTGGTAGAATTTTGGGAAGATGTGGTTCATCTGTAAAGGAGACCGCTTATAAAACACTAATACGACCTATTCTTGAGTACTGCTCGAGCGTTTGGGATCCCTATCAGGTCGTATTGCGGGAGGACATAGAAGCAATTCAGAGGCGGGTTGCTAGATTTGCTACTGGTAGGTTTGATCATCACACGAGTGTTACGGAAATGCTTCAGGAACTCGGGTGGGAGTCTCCAGAGGAAAGGAGGCGTTCTTTTCGTGAATCGCTACTGAGGAAATTTAGAGAACCAGAATTTGAGGCTGACTGCAGTGCAATTTTACTGCCGACAACTTACATTTCGCGGGAGACCACAAAGATAAGATAGATTAGGGCTCGTACAGAGGCATATAGGCAGTCATTTTTCCCTCGTTCTGTTTGGGAGGAGGACAGGGAGAGAAGAGGCTAGTTGTGGTACGAGGTACCCTCCGCCACGCACTGTATGGTGGATTGCGGAGTATGTATGTAGATATAGATGTAGATATACTGCAGGTTGAAGTTGTTTGTACTGTATGTAGCGCAAGTAAAATACTATGTAAATTGTTTATTATGTTAAATAATTTTCCGATGACCCTTCGTATTTAAAAATTTTTGTATGTATAAATCGTTCATGTTAATGTAAATATGACAATTTCAGAAATAGTCATGCTTAGCGACAGTGAAAGAAACACGTGTTATGTAAAAGCCAGTGTGCTTTTGTTTAAAACGAAAGTGGCTCTGGGGAGTAGAAAAGGTGGGAAGGGCGAATTGGCGCGCTACCCAGAGCAAGCGCGGAAAGTAAGCACAGCCAGCAGGCAGCAGTGGTTGCGGCAACACTTTTCTGGAGGAGGAGAAGCTTTGCCTGCAAATTCGCATAAAATGCCTCAGATGGAGGCGGCAAACGGCTTACGGCGTAGCTGCGAGTTGTTGGGCGGCTGTGTGTAGAACTGACCAACGCCAAGAAGAGAAGTTGATCCCGTACAGCAAGAGACTTGCAGGTAGTGTTGCGCCCATAATTGTTCTATACACTCAAGCCTACAGCGACCAGATGAGACTTTTATAGTAATTTTACTTTCGTACAGCGTGAGCCATTAATTTAAACTGCGTCTTAATAATAATCATTCGTGAACTTTAAAGGAACTGGTTCACCCTATTATTTCATCCTACTCATACACCTATATAGGGGTCCGTCCATGTGATTGATGAATCCGAGGATCCTATTTTACAGACTTATGAAGTGCAAAGTTAATATAAAGAGGCGCCAGTTAGAGTGTTTTTGTGTTTTCTTAACTATCGCAAAGTGATATAGTAAAAGTCTGCTTACATAAAATTCTATCAGAGTGTAGCTAAGTTGCTAGAATCTGGTAAATGTCTACACAGAGTTAGTTCAGATAATAATAGCTTTTGAAAGTAAATTCTAGTAAGAAAGAGGTTCTCTTGAAGTTAAATGTTCAGTATAAAAATGTGTGCTTTAGTATCTAAGTACTTGAGTACTGAAGTTTGTTTATTATAGAAAATGCTTTTCTGGAGATCTCCCCTCGGCAAAGTTTTTTTTAGCGTCCTTGAAGTTATCTACTGGGCTTTTTCTTTCTAAAAACCTAATGTATAAGGATATAGTAGTCAAAAAGAAATTCCAGTGTCTCCACCAACATCGTTTACGAGGAGTAATATTTTATTTGAAGAATCAAATTGAACAGTAAGAACAAAGTAAGCAAAATTCATAGTCCTGCTTCTCCTATGCTTCAAAGTTTCGTTGCCTGGATAGGCTGCCGACCATTAGTACATGTTTTAGGCCACTAAATGAAATTGGAGCTGAGATGTCCTAGGTTCAGTATAATGTTATTCCTACTGTAATGGAAAGAGCTGTTGACAGTAGCGTTGCTGCAGTGGCTCAAAGTGGTGGTCCTATTTTTTTCTCCCGCCGACTGCGAGGGTAGGTGTATGACTATAGCGCACTACGCAGCCCGGCCGATGTAACCAGTTTCAGGAGGCCGAAATGTTGAACAGCCAGTGTAGCACGACGGCCTTCGCTGACAAATGACGGTCAGTCTGACTGATCAGCCGCTTCAGATGGACGTGGAAAATGTGATAATACTTAGTTTTCCCCCATCATAAATACAAAGCGAAAATAAGAGATTTGATTCATCCTTTACTTCTGGAGCAGCACACTAGGGCCTTAGTTGAAAGTATTTGAAGGATCTACGAAACAACTCCGTTCATTTTTTAATCATAGAAGAATACGATACTGGTTCTCATATGCGAGCTTCTGTAGATCCAAAAAAACTTGTTATTTACTTTGAAGTCAGTACAAAAATGAAAAGTGGTAGTTTATTTCTACTAATATTTGAAAATACCGGAAACATCGGGGGTGAGTGGGGGGGGGGGGGGGGGGAGGGGGTAAAACGATCATTGTAATAGTTTATTTCTTTTTTCAAACAAAAACGAAGCAAAATTCTGCGGCAACACCAAAGATTTATCAGACTAACAATGATCACACAGATGAGTAAACGTGCGTTTGAAAACCTTTAATGGTGATAAAGCACTAAGACAGTGGAAAATCTCCGTATCGACAATCAACGCGAATGATATTTTGGGGTGCAAACAAAGGTGTGGCGGCTTCAACAAGTGCAAGCAGACTGAACGCAGACACACACGCTCTCCATCAGATATGCCGCTCAGTAGTCGCTCTGCAGAGCCAGGTGGGTGCCGTGCAATCAGATATGTTTAAATGGCTACAGCAGCGAGGAAATCCTAGTTGCCCAGTGAGCTCGCCAAGGTGAATAGTTTGTTTTATTGATTGCTGCAGCCCGAGTGTCGCAGCCAGGCTGCCTAGGACGTTCAGGTGCGACACATGGCGCTAATAGACTATCAGCAGCGTCAGGTGCAGGGCCTGAGATAATGAACAAACAGATTGTGCATCACAAGTGTTTGCTGTTTACTGAAGGTCGTCAAAGTCTCCATATTGAAGACGGCAGCCGACGACCTTCCTTCATCAGTGACACCTCAGCGTCTTCGCCATACAGCCCTGACATTGCTGTCAGCTGTTTCTGTCTTGCCTTGTACTTCAAGAACTTGCTGTCCAGTCAGCGTTCTCACAATTATCATGAGTTGAAAACTACTGTCCAGTGCTGGCTCCATTCCCACGCAGCAGGTTTCTGTGACAAAGGAACACAAAAGCTGATCGCGCAGCATGACCGATATCTCAGTTCAGTTGTTGACTGTGTTGAAAAAACGCTAACACTTTGTTGTTTTCGTTAGCAACAAATCTTTTCATGTATCTTAGTTTACTTAAAACATAATTGATACAATTGTAAGTAGGCTGTTTAGGTATTTACGTTGGCAACGCCACGTAGCGCTCTATATGAAAATCACTGGCTGTGCAGTCTGCGTCTGGTTGGCATTGTGGGAAAATTATCTTTTAGTAGTGTTGGGCAGTTGGATGTGAACAGCTCGTAGTGTTGTGCAGTTGGAGGTGAGCCGCCAGCAGTGGCGGATGTGGGGAAAGAGATGGCGGAGTTTTGAGAGCGGATGATCTGGACGTGTGTCCATCAGAAAGAGTACATTTCTAAGACTGGATGTCATGAACTGATATATATATATATATATATATATATATATATATATATATATATATATATATATATAAATAATGACTTTTGAACACTATTAAGGTAAATACACTCCTGGAAATGGAAAAAAGAACACATTGACACCGGTGTGTCAGACCCACCATACTTGCTCCGGACACTGCGAGAGGGCTGTACAAGCAATGATCACACGCACGGCACAGCGGACACACCAGGAACCGCGGTGTTGGCCGTCGAATGGCGCTAGCTGCGCAGCATTTGTGCACCGCCGCCGTCAGTGTCAGCCAGTTTGCCGTGGCATACGGAGCTCCAACGCAGTCTTTAACACTGGTAGCATGCCGCGACAGCGTGGACGTGAACCGTATGTGCAGTTGACGGACTTTGAGCGAGGGCGTATAGTGGGCATGCGGGAGGCCGGGTGGACGTACCGCCGAATTGCTCAACACGTGGGGCGTGAGGTCTCCACAGTGCATCGATGTTGTCGCCAGTGGTCGGCGGAAGGTGCACGTGCCCGTCGACCTGGGACCGGACCGCAGCGACGCACGGATGCACGCCAAGACCGTAGGATCCTACGCAGTGCCGTAGGGGACCGCACCGCCACTTCCCAGCAAATTAGGGACACTGTTGCTCCTGGGGTATCGGCGAGGACTATTCGCAACCGTCTCCATGAAGCTGGGCTACGGTCCCGCACACCGTTAGGCCGTCTTCCGCTCACGCCCCAACATCGTGCAGCCCGCCTCCAGTGGTGTGGCGACAGGCGTGAATGGAGGGACGAATGGAGACGTGTCGTCTTCAGCGATGAGAGTCGCTTCTGCCTTGGTGCCAATGATGGTCGTATGCGTGTTTGGCGCCGGGCAGGTGAGCGCCACAATCAGGACTGCATACGACCGAGGCACACAGGGCCAACACCCGGCATCATGGTGTGGGGAGCGATCTCCTACACTGGCCGTACACCACTGGTGAGCGTCGAGGGGTCACTGAATAGTGCACGGTACATCCAAACCGTCATCGAACCCATCGTTCTACCATTCCTAGACCGGCAAGGGAACTTGCTGTTCCAACAGGACAATGCACGTCCGCATGTATACCGTGCCACCCAACGTGCTCTAGAAGGTGTAAGTCAACTACCCTGGCCAGCAAGATCTCCGGATCTGTCCCCCATTGAGCATGTTTGGGACTGGATGAAGCGTCGTCTCACGCGGTCTGCACGTCCAGCACGAACGCTGGTCCAACTGAGGCGCCAGGTGGAAATGGCATGGCAAGCCGTTCCACAGGACTACATCCAGCATCTCTACGATCGTCTCCATGGGAGAATAGCAGCCTGCATTGCTGCGAAAGGTGGATATACACTGTACTAGTGCCGACATTGTGCATGCTCTGTTGCCTGTGTCTATGTGCCTGTGGTTCTGTCAGTGTGATCATGTGATGTATCTGACCCCAGGAATGTGTCAATAAAGTTTCCCCTTCCTGGGACAATGAATTCACGGTGTTCTTATTTCAATTTCCAGGAGTGTACATTGTTTATTCTCTATCAAAATCTTTCATTTGCTAACTATGCCTATCAGTAGTTAGTGACTTCAGTAGTTAGAATCTTTTATTTAGCTGGCAGTATTGGCGCTGGCTGTATTGCAGTAGTTCGAGTAAAGAAGATTTTTGTGAGGTAAGTGATTCATGAAAGGTATAGGCTGTTGTTAGTCAGGGCCATTCTTTTGTAGGTATTTTTGGAAGTCAGATTGCGTTGCACTAAAAATATTGTGAGTCAGTTTAGCGTTGATCAGAATAAGTAAAGAGAGTAATGTCTGAGTACGTTCAGTTTTGCTGAGGTGTTTGAAAATCAAATAACGTAGAGGTTTACCAGCACAGTAATTCATGAATTTTTCAAATGGGATGTTTCACAATATCTGGATGATCCTCGTATCCAGTGTGCAGTGTACAGAGAACTACAAGGTGATTGGTCCAATTTTGAGCGATTCAGTTTTCAACGAGAGTGGAAACAGATTTTGGAAGTGAAAATTGATTTTAGATTACGTCGTGAATGCAGCGTGGCACCTGTAGCTCTGACCACTCCGTGATGGCCCCAATAGTTTCAGCACACTGCTTGCATGTTGTCTGTGGGGTGAATTTTGCTGTGATCTTTGAGACCATGTCGTATTCAGTTCCTATAAGCCCTTCATGATGGTGGTAAACAAAGACGCGTATAATTTCGTGAATTTCTTCTGGGCACGGAGATGTAACAGTTTCCTATCACGTTTGCACGTCAGTGATGGCACAATGTTCCATTTATCTATGTAAGTGAACCACTAAAAGCAATTTCACGGGCAACTCTGTAGCCGCATAAAGTAGTAGAGCAAATGAAAAACGCTGCCGAACCTAGCATGTTTACCTGACAAAAGATATGTGATTCGTTATTTTTCTGCGTGGAAGACAGTCAGAAGAATCACATCCTTGGAAATGTAGGAGATCTGGCTTCTATTCACCACTGCAAGAGCATTTTTCAACTCGACGGATTACCATTGTACTGGCACGTGCGTTTCAGAACAAGAGTTGCCTCGATGGTAGAGAGTCCCAGGACCGTACGTTTCTCGCTTGGCACCACTGGCCCCAAGATCGCCTTCGGCCACGGCAGCACTACATGCGCTTCACTTAGCACCTAGGTACCTTGCCAAACGTCACGTGACTTATACTGCTAAACGAGCAGATGAAAACTTATGAGACCAGGCACTGAGCTAGATTGGCTTGCGTCTAGAGAAACAGCAGTTTTGGTTCTTTCTGGCGTGTCTCCTACTGCCTTTTAGGATTATACAGAGAGGTTGTAATTAGAAGTACAGCTACTCAAGGGGGTCCGGTATGGAATGTAATTTTCGTATGTCAGCGGCTCGGTAGATATGATAAATGAGTAAATGCAGAACACATTTGCCCTGGAAAAATGTTGGTTACAATTTTGGCCACCATGTGAAAATCTGGCGCTGTGCACCGTTTATATGATGCTATGATATCTACACTACCATTTTCACATGCCATAACGGGAGTAACAGTATGGCTATCGAGAAGAGACAACGTGCGCTGTTGGTGAAACTTTTATGTGGACAGTAGCAATTGAGTGAGTATCGCTGACTGAAAGGTCTGAGGAGGTGCCCAACATAATTAAGTGGTTTAAAGAATATCGTGATGAAGATAAAAATACTGGTGAGTTTGGTGTGGTACCTTGAAGAGGAAGACGCCCTGTCCGAGTGAACGTTATTGATAAAGTTCCTGTTGCTGTAACTGTCCATGCAGGACGTGTCTGAGTGAGTGCTATTGCTCGTGCAGGGTCACGAGAACTTTCCAGCCCATAGGCCAACAGTACAGAAACTTTTGCAGTCTGTTTTACACTGATATCCGTACAAGATCCAGATGGTGCAGCAAAGGGAATCTCTTTGTCCACAGCAACGTTCTGAATTTGCTGTTCGGTTTCTGCCACGTATCGGAAGTCCTGAAATGTGGCCGGGCAATATTCTGTGGAGCGACGAGGCATATTCTATACTACGGGGAGTAGTGAACACATAAAACTGCGGTTTTGGAGTACTGTTAAACCGTTTGTTGCGTACGTAGAGCCTTTGCACTCGATGTATGTGACTGTTGGCTCCGGATTCACAATCACTTTGTTCTCGGTCCATTTTTATTTCAAGAGAAACAAACCAGACGGCCTGTCAGGTGTGCCGTGACATTTGCACATAGTCGAGACCTTCTACAGCATGTAATCCCCGCTTTGGAAGAGTGCAATTGTTTGGCAACAGCTGTTTTCATGGAAGGTGGGGCAACCCCTCATGTGCTTGCCCAGTGAAAAACTTGTCTAATGCAACCTTCCTTGAACTTGTTATCTCCAGAATGCATGGCCTGAAAGATCAAGTCATCTGAATCTATGGCTCTTGGCTCAGGGCATATCTAAAAGAACCCTTTTACCAAGGACACGTTCGGTCTGTACCTGACCAGGAACACGTTGCCAGCAACAGTTGATCACATCATTTTAAGGATGCAGCATGTCTTCTACATCGGGATCCATGCCCGAGGCAGTATTCGAACCTGCGACCGTAGCGGTCACGCGGTTCCAGACTGTAGCGCCTAGAACCGCACGGTCACTCCGGCCGGCCCTACATCGCTGGTGTTCGCATTCAATAAACTGTGAAAGTAACAGTTAATAACAAAATCATCATGAAGCCTGTTTCACTTTTTTTATCTTTTGTGCCCATGTACCGTTCCTAATCCACTGCATATGAAAACATTTCTATACTTCTTTCTTGCCTTTACAGAGCTAGATTTTCACCTACTGGCCAAATAACAACCAATTTTTTATCCAGCGTAAATCACTTCTGCATTAACTCGCTAGAATATTTACCAAGTTTCGCTGTCATACGATAAATATTGCCCACACTGGACCCCTGTGAGTAACTACACTTTAATCAGACCACCCTGTAATATCTGATAAGCGGTGACTATTACGTAGTTTTGTTTGTTTCTTCTCTACCATGGTGGTTAAAAATATGAAATCAAACATATTGAAAATATTTTACTTTTGTACCAATCGTACAGTCATTTTCTAATCCTTCTAAACTATACTGGTAGTATGATATTTGCGGAAAAACATGTAAAAGGCTGGTGGAACAAATTTCGGTCCTGCGAATGGTCAGCAAAGCACGAAGTGCAGACGGAACTAATGATGTTGCCACAAGCTGTTGGGGCTTTTTTGAACAGCTGCATTAAAAAATTACAGTACTTACACAGAGATTCCAGTCAACAACTAATGGAAGTGCTGCGCTGTTTCAAGACGTTCAGACTCCGGAGTTGCCATATATTTCCCAGATAGTTAACATACACGAAACACAGAGGGGAAAACTGCGTTCCACTGCATCAAAACTTAATTGTCAGAGAGCTTCAGTAGGTTCCAGCAGGTGATTTGAGGTCAGATGACTCGAGGGTAATTTCAACAGCAGCAGAAAACGATACAACGGGAGTAGAATTCGTTATGTACAGAGCATGTGATACTGCGAACAGTTCAATGATGTGGTTTTCTTATCAGAATCGAAAGCCAACCAACACCGACGATTATAGTTCATGTATACGAACCGACGTCGCAAGATGAAGCTGAAGAAATAGAGAAAGTATATGAAGATATAGAAAGGGTGACGCGGTACGTAAAGGGAGGTGAAAATCTAATGGTTATGGGGAGTTAGTCACGAAGAATCAATTCTCAAATAAGTGGGATACGGAAGTACTAACGTATGACGAAATACGCTTGAAGTTGTCTATGGCTATAGGCACTGCTATATAGAATAGCTCAGTACGCAGTACAGTTGAAGAGAAATGGACAGCTCTAAAAAGAGCAGTCACGAAGCTGGAAAGAAAAGCATAGGTACAACGGAAGTTGGGAAGACAAACATAGGTACAAAGAAGGTAAATGCTAAGAATCCATGGGTAACAGAGGAAATACTTCAGTTGATCGATGAAAGAAGGAAGTACAAAAATGTTCAGGGAAATTCAGGAATACAGAAATACAAGTCGCTGAGGAATGAAATAAATAGGGAGTGCAGGAAAGCCAAGACGAAATGTCTGCATGAAAAATCTGAAGAAATCGAAAACGAAATGATTGTCAGAAGGAATGACTCAGCATCTAGGAAAGTCAAAACTACCTTCGGTGAAATTAAAAGCTAGGATGGTGGCATTAAGAGTGCAACGGGAATTCTACTGTTAAACGCAGAGGAGAGAGCCTGTAAGTGGAAAGAGTACATTGAAGACCTATATGAGGGGAAGATTTGTCTGATGTTATAGAAGAAATAGGAATCGATTTAGAAGAGATATGGGATCCAGTAATGGAATCAGAAATCAAGGGAGCTTTGGAGGATTTAAGATCAATTAAGGCAGAAGTGATGGATAGTATTCCATCAGATTTTCTAAAATCGCTGGGGACGTGGCAACAAAATGGCAGTTCACTTGGTGTGCAGAATGTATATGTCTGGCGACATACAATCTGACTTCTGGAAAAATATCATCCACACAATTCAGAAGACAGCAAGAGCTGACAAGTTCGAAAATTATTTGCACAATCTGCTTAACAGCTCATACATACATGTTGTTGACAAGAATAATATACAGAAGGATGGAAAAGATAATTGAGGACGTGCTAGATGACGATCAGTTTGGCTATAGGAAAGATAAAGGCATCAGAGAGGCAAAGCTATCCTTGAGATTGATAATACAGGCAACACGAAGGAAACACCAAGACACGTTCATAGGATTTGTCGATCCGGAAAAAGCGTTCGACATTGTAAAATGGAGCAAGATGATCGAAATTCGGAAAAGAGTAGGGGTAAGCAATAGGGAGAGACGTGTAATGTATGATATGTAGACGAGCCAGAGGGAATAATAAGAATGTACGACCGAGATCGAAGTGCTCGGATTAAAAAGTGTGTAAGTCAAGAATGCGGTCTTTGGCCCCTACTGTGCAGTCTGTAGGTCGAAGAAGCAATTATGGAAATAAAAGAAAGGTTCGGAAGTGCTATTAAAATTCTGGGTGAAAGAATATCCATGAAACGAGTCACTGGTGACATTACTATGCTCAGTGCAACTGTAGAAGAACTGTGTGATATGCTGAATGGAACGAACAGTCTAATGAGTAACGGGTCGTAGCAGAATTGAGAACAGCGAGACACTTAACACCAGGATGATGGCCACGATGTAGATGAATTTAAGGAATTCTACTACCTAGGCAGCAAAATAACCAATGACGAACGGAACAAGGAGGACATCAAAAGCAGTCCAGCACTGGCAAAACGGACAATCCTGGCCGAAAGAAGTATCATAGTATCAAATATAGCCTTTAATTTGAAGAAGAATATACGTTTGACGCACAGGGTAGTACTGTAGTGAAACATAGACTGCGAGAAAACCAGGACAAAAGAGAATCGAAACATTTGAAATATACTGCTGCAGACGAAAGTTGGAAATTAGGTGGACTGATAAGGGATGGGACGAGGAGATTCTGCACAGAATCGGAGACGGAATGAATATGTGGAAAACATTGTCAAGGAGAAGAGGCAAGATGATAGGACATCTGTTAGGACATCAGGGAATGACTTCCTTTGTACTAGAGGGCGCTGTAGGGGGCAAAAACTGTAGAAGGAGACAGAGATTGGAATACATCTTGCAAATAAAAGAGGACGTATGTTATAAGTGCTACTCTTAGATGAAGAGTTTGGTACAGGAGATGAATTCGTGAGCGGGAACATCAAACCAGTCAGAAGACTGACTCAAAGAAAAAAAAAAAAAAAAAAAAAAAGCTATACAATTATGTTGATGTAAAGAGTTAATGAGAACTCACTAAATATTCTGTCATGAAACCAAACGCGAAACAGCCTGTCAGGAAGCTTATCGTGAAGCTGGCTCTCCTTTACGGCGTAGCTGCAGATATTGCGATAATATTTTTTATAGGCATGGAATAACAAATATCCAGAGGCTGAACTGTACAGTGGTTAAAGGTGATATGAACTGAAGTGTCGCACACTTTTCAGGAGGGATAGTTTGCTCTAAAATTTTTATACGCACACCAGGAATCAAGCAAATGCAAGTTGTTCTGACCAGTTATTGGCCAAAATCAATGCTCATACAATAATTGTAGTTCTCTTACGCCCATTTTCCCACTCTTGCTTGCTGTGACGTGCACTGCCCTGCTCCCCTTGGAAGATCACGCACACGAGAAAGAATCGTATGGGGCAGAGCACTTCCAGCGTCTCGTAGCACAAAAAAAGGAAACTTGTAATTAATTTACCAGCAAGATTAACAGTCGGCAAATTTATATGCGAGTGGGTTAAGGTACTGATGTTAGTTGATCTTGACACAACTGTCTCGGCACCTCTAATTTCCAGCGTTCCTTTTTGTATGAATTTCCTATTAAAATCTCGATTCGTCTGAGCTGAAAACAAAGTACTTACTGAACGATGGTATGAGTTTGTTTATCTGATCAATAAACTTTTCCGGCAGATTTTGCAGTTTTCCGTGCATCTTCAGCTTGATAATTTATTTAAACATTTTTTTTATCTTGCATCTTTGGTTCCGCACCATTGTTTGAAGTTGTGCGATCAACCACTGCTTCGCTTGAAATCATTGTATTGTGAGGCGTGCGCAGTTTGATATGCATAACGAAGTAGATCACTCTTGTGCACATGCTCGAATTGTATCGAGCTTCCGTGAAATTCACAAACACCAGTTTTTACAACAAGTGCGCCTTGTCCTCCCTCGAATATCCATACTTTTCCTTAAACAGCACATCGTCATATTGCTGCGGACTTATTCGAAGTCTTTTCGTCACTGTTTTTTACTATTCCGCGGATAATCTTCCATTAGGTAATTATGTTAGTACTCACTCCTTTGATAACGATTGTCATTTGCTACGTTTCACTGAAGAAGGGATTTGTGGCTTCCTGTCCGGCAAGGATGAGGAACTACATGAGTGGACTCGTGTTTTAGCATCACTTTCACTTGTTATGCACTTATCATCATCATTGTTCTCCTCATGTATGTTGTCCTCACAGTCGATCGTATACGACTCCACACATTCCATTCACTCATCTTGAAGAAAAGCTAGTATTTTAGTATTTTATCTGCCACTTGTGTCTCACTCTGCCAAATTCCTTGGGTTCCTTCCTGAAGAAATGTCAACTCGACTACAATTGTTGTAGATGTAATGCACTGTTTGCTTTATTTATGTCTGCCATTGCTATGCTTTGTATCAACATATCGTGAGATACTCGTCGACCAAGCATTTCACCTACGTTCCGTTGCCTCATGCTTTGATCATCACTGGGTACCTCAAGTCCAGACCCAAGTTGCCATTAGCAACCAATATTTTGGTGGCATGGGAGACATTATGTGGGGTGTCGAATGCCGTTAACATCATTGGTCTTTAGCGTTGCGCACCTAGGAGGCAATATTTAACCGAAAGCTTCGATCATTAACCTAATGCAGACAGCAATTCGAGATTGTGTGCACTTGAAAAATTGGATGGTTCTTTCCAACATGAGGAAACTGTAGTCATATGTGGAAACTAAAATGTAGCAAAAGGTTCTAACTTCATTCATGTAGTAGATTCACAGTTGCATCAAATCAGATTCATCTTTTTAAAATATATTTTTAATCGTTAACTTATAGTTTGATCTACAAATGAATTATAACTTTTGCCTTACATGAATACATTATTCTGGAGGAAAAACTACCATAAACATTTTAAAGTATGATATGTAACGTTTGAATTTATATGCTTAATGAAGTCGCTAAGAAACATGTCTCCTCGTTTCATGAGCCGCTGCTCAGTATTTGTCAACACGAAAAAAATTTAAAATATTATTAACAGATAAAAAGTTGTGTTTGGGATGATAATGTTACTGCTGATAGGCATCCAAACGAGGAGATACTGACTGCACATAGTCCATTTCATCTGTTGCAGCTGTAATGTGATGTATTTAATTACTCTGTTGGACAGTACAAAGAGTAGTTTTTTCATTATAAAAGAATAAATTTGCATTCGCTTGTTCACACATTTTCTTGCCTTTATATTTCTCATTTGCTATGTGAATTTCGAGGCACATACAAAGGGCTAACTCCGTACTAAAACAGTCTGGTGACTCTCGCTCTAATTTTTTAAGTAAGTTGTAATTCTCGGTTTCCACTGTGTGTATTACGGCTGCTGAAGGCCCAGGGGTTGGCGGGATTGCGCACTCGCAGCGAGACCGAGCGCTCGGCGCAGGCCAGAACCCGCTCTGTATATTCATGAGTGGCCGCCTGTGCTGCCCCTGGGGCTTTCCCGCGTAATCTGCCGTAGCCCGTGCCGCAGGCAGTGCTACCAACATCGTTGCGTCTGCTGCAACAGGCTCTCCCGGGGCTACGCCATTGGTATTTCAAAAATGCATTAACATATTATCCCTCATATACATTTCATTTCATCATAATCCCTAACCCCAGATGTTATAATGGACTGAGATGCTTTCGGCGTTGGATTAAGATATAAGACATGCTTGATAATAATCAAAACACCACTGGAACAATATTTTCGTGCATGTGTAAAGACGAAGGTTTGTTTTCCGTCGTCTGGTACGAGACAATTTCATTTGTTGTCCAGAAAAACGTAATGTACAAATTGTCTCTTTTTTAATTTGAATAAGTACAAGTGTTGATGAACACCCAGTCCTCCAACATGTGAAATAGAAAGGTATTTGTGTATTTCACTTTCTATTCATCACAGACATTTTTATGCCTAACCTGTGGTGCTCATATTGGACACATAGACGGTTTCATAAAGATATGGTGAATAAGACTGGATGACATGATATTAATCGTTTCATTATGTTGCACAAGAAGGTCATTCTATTACAAAAACCAGTGATATCGGTAGTAAAAACATACACTTTGGAAAGCAATGCAGTACAACTTACCACTGTCAACGAATCGTTAAAAAGAGACGTGCAGGAACCCAGTGCAACTATCCACAGCTATAAATCATGACTGCACAATGGCAACATGTAAATTATTTGAAGTGGCCAACCACCACAAAGTACAATTTAATTACATCTAACAAATACTGAAGTACCGTAAATACAGCATCTATATGTATGTGGAAGAGAGAGAAGACACCGAAAGGTTTAAGTACATTAATGATCTGGTCCACAATATTAAACACCCTCCAATTTCCTGCAGATAAAGCAAATGTTTGCAATCAAATAGTAGAAGACAGATAAAAAGTCACACGAGGGTGAGTAGGACTCGCTATCCGCGAGTTCCATCGAAACTCAATTACATATAATTGTAATCGAAATTTTACAAAAAAAAATAAATTATTATTTTAAATACGCTGAGTATGCAAAAAGTATTAAAAAGTGATGTATATAACAACGAGTTTCAGTTGCAAGTATTTTTATTGTAAGTTGTCATTCGGCTTAGGCTTCACTACACATCTTTTTTCTTGGCATATCACGATTGCAATTTCGACTATGAGGTACTCAGCATTATAAAATCAAGTTTTTGTTTGTTTGTTTGTTGTTATTTCATCCCCCATTGCACGAAGATCGGTACAGTCATCCTACTCATCAGCCTCTAGAAATTATTCCCTAGCTTAGATGTGTATGATTATATGATGATGGCGTCCTCTTGGGTAAAATATTGCGGGGGTAAAATAGTCCCCCATTCGGATCTCCGGGCGGGGACTACTCAAGAGGCCGTCGTTATCAGGAGAAAGAAAACTGGCGTTCTACGGATCGGAGCGTGGAATGTCAGATCCCTTAATCAGGCAGGTAGGTTAGAAAATTTAAAAAGGGAAATGGATAGGTTAAAGTTAGATATAGTGGGAATTAGTGAAGTTCGATGGCAGGAGGAGCAAGACTTTTGGTCAGGTGAATAGGGTTATAAATACAAAATAAAGTAGCGGTAATGCAGGAGTAGGTTTAATAATGAATAAAAAAATGGGAGTACGGGTAAGCTACTACAAACAGCATAGTGAACGCATTATTGTGGCAAAGATAGACACGAAGCCCACGCCTACTACAGTAGTACAAGTTTATATGCCTACTAGCTCTGCAGATGATGAAGAAATTGTTGAAATGTATGATGAGATAAATGAAATTATTCATGTAGTGAAGGGAGACGAAAATTTAATAGTCATGTGTGACTGGAATTCGACAGTAGGAAAAGGAAGAGAAGGAAACGAAGTAGGTGAATATGGATTGGGGCTATGAAATGCAAGAGGAAGCCACCTGGTAGAATTTTGCACAGAACATAACTTAATCATAGCTAACACTTGGTTCAAGAATCATGAAAGAAGGTTGTATACATGGAAGAACCCTGGAGATACTAGAAGGTTTCAGATGGATTATATAATGGTAAGACAGAGATTTAGGAACCAGATTTTAAATTGTAAGACATTTCCAGGGTCAGATGTGGACTCTGACCACAATCTATTGGCTATGAACTGTAGATTAAAACTGAAGAAATTGCAAAAAGTTGGAAATTTAAGGAGATGGGACCTGGATAAACTGACTAAACCAGAGGTTGTACAGAGTTTCAGGGAGAGCATAAGGGAACAATTGAAAGGAATGGGGGAAAGAAATACAGTAGTAAAGAATGGGTAGCTTTAAGGAATGAAATAGTCAAGGCAGCAGAGGATCAAGTAGGTAAAAAGACGAGGACTAGTAGAAATGCTTGGGTAACAGAAAGATACTGAATTTAATTGATGAAAGGTGAAAAGACAAAAATGCAGTAAGTGAAGGAGGCAAAAAGGAATACAAACGTCTCAAAAAAGAGATCGACAGGAAGCACAAAATGGCTGAGCAGAGATGGCTAGAGGACAAATGTAAGGCCGGCCGAAGTGGCCGTGCGGTTAAAGGCGCTGCAGTCTGGAACCGCAAGACCGCTACGGTCGCAGGTTCGAATCCTGCCTCGGGCATGGATGTTTGTGATGTCCTTAGGTTAGTTAGGTTTAACTAGTTCTAAGTTCTAGGGGACTAATGACCTCAGCAGTTGAGTCCCATAGTGCTCAGAGCCATTTGAACCATTTTTTGAACAAATGTAAGGATGTAGAGGCTTATCTCACGAGGGGTAACATAGATACTGCCTACAGGAAAATTAAAGAGACCTTTGGAGAAAAGCGAACCACTTGCAAGAATATCAAGAGCTGAGATGGATAGCCAGTTCTAAGCAAAGAAGGGGAAGCAGAAATATGGAAGGAGTATACAGGGTGTCCCAGCTATCTTCTCCACCCAAAATATCTCTGTAACAATAACAGCTATTGGAAAACGACTTTCAGCGGTATCAATGTAGGTTTGGGGCCCATGAATGTCATATTTGGAAACATTCTAAAACGAAAGCATATGTGTTTTTTTACACAAACTTATGTTTTTTGAAATGGACCTCCTATATTATTTCTTCAGCAATCCATAGCATGACAAAGCACATACACAATGGCGTTGATTGCATCGCAATATTCCCATTACTTCCCGAGATATTGAGACGCGAAATTGACGCTTGAAACACCGGGCCTGCGCTGCTAGCGCACGTCCTGAGGCTCAGGCGTGAACCCCATGCTGCCCGTAATCGCGATGTGATTGACATGTGTAATCACACCTCCATACTTATCAAGAGTTCCGAAACGAATAATACGGTCTGCTGCCGTCAACTCTCATAAGCACATAATGGTTTCCCTCTTGCACATTTTACGTATCTACCTACACAACATGAACCAGTACCGATCGGTGTACACCCGTCAGGTTGTCTTATTTATCCTGCACACCCAAAATAAGGTTTATATATTGCGTTATATGACCCACTTGGCCTGTCGCGCGGGGCCTGGCTCTACCTAGTCAAGTGTCCAACGTAGTTCCCACTACTGCCACAGTTGCCACTTCGTCTTGTAAATGATTTGCGACGCATGCTAACTCCTGTACTCCACCACCCTCCGAGCATCCCATTTGTTGTTGCTTTGGCGCGCAGTACACCGCTTGCCAGTGTAGTCGTTCATCAGAGTAATCTAGTGACGGCACGGAGGTAGTACACATTGTGAATAAACGTTGTGTTGTGGAACTTATACTGTACAGTATAATGTACACACATGAAGATATGGTAGAAATGCTGCTGATCTATGGAGAATGTACGTTGACGGAAAATACGTTATGAGATTGCTTGTTTGTTGATAGTACTGTTAGCGAACATTATGATTATTAAGTTAATACGTCTGTTTTCTACCCTACTCTACATACCTGTACTGTACCCTGTTGTAGGTGGACGAAATGCTGTTCAGGCAGAACGACTGTACAGAAGACGATTCCCTGACAAGCCATCGCCTTCGCGCCGGATGTTTGGTCGTCTCACATCTCGTCTACGTGAAACGGGAAGCTTAAATGCAAGACCTCGACATCGTCCTAGAACACGCACAGATGAACGTGCTGAAGTTTCTGTGCTCGTTACTATAGCTGTGAATCCTCAAATCAGCGCACGTCAAATTGAACGTGAAGTTGGTGTGTTGAAATCAAGTGCACAGCGTATTCTTAAACGTCATAAATTTCATCCTTACCATGTTCATTTACACCAGGATCTTCATGGAAATGACTTCCGCAATAGGGTAACATTTTGTCAGTGGGCTCAGCCAAAACTTCTGACTAATTCAAATTTTTTTGCAGATGTTCTTTTCACCAACGAGGCATCATTCTCCAACAAAGGAATTGTCAATATGAGGAATATGCATTATTGGTCCGCAGACAATCCAAAATGGCTCCGTCAGGTAGAGCATCAACGCCCGTGGAAAGTTAATGTTTGGTGTGGGATTATTGGAGATACCATTATCGGACCTTTATTTATAAATGGCATCCAAAATGGCAGACAATACTTCATAATTTATACGACCCAATCTTCCTTTTCTCTTGGACACCGTACCTCTGAACCGGAGAATGGTCATGTGGTATCAGCATGACGGATGCCCTGCACATATTGCCTTACGAGCACGACGACTTCTGAACCGTAAGTTCCCTGGTAGCTGGATTGGACGAGGTGGCCCAGTTAGGTGGCCTGCCCGATCTCCGGACCTTACACCGCTGGATTATTTTCTTTGGGGAGCAGTGAAGGATGCTGTTTACCAACATGAACCAACAACACCAGAGGACATGACGCAACCCATTATTGATGCTTGTACAGCCATCAAAGAGGAAACAGTAGCACGAAGTAGGGCATCCTTCATCTGCAGAGTGACCCTATGTATGCAAGCCAATGGGCATCACTTTGAGCATAAGATGTGAACGCTATGTTTAGTATGTAGTGCTGGTATCACAGTGGAAGTTTCTACAAAGGGCCATTTTACCCAGTGATGTTAAGAAACATTTGTTTGCCATAATTTGTCATTTAATGCATTAGATAAATATAACATTGGTAATTATGTGATAACAAAACTAATTCGTTAAACATGTTTACATTCATCTTCTATGTCCTACCTGAACTTCCCAAATCAAAACATTTTTACCTAAACAACGGTAAAACTTTTAGTCCACTTGCTCGTTTCACCAAAACTATCAACATGAATTTTACTATTACGAGTGAATGATTAACTGTCTCTTGCGCTAGATCTACAGTAAAGTAAAGTTTTAACGTTGGACGGCATTACCTTTTTAGTAACGGATTAACGATAAGCGAAGTTAATTTTGTGACTGACGTTGCGGTACACAGATATGTTACAGAACCGCATCACCCTAGCCTATGGGATAAATACCTGCTGGAATGTACGACGTTAGTGCAGGATGGCAGCAGACCGTATTATTCGTTTCGGACCTCTTGATAAGTATGGAAGTGTGATTACGCATGTCAATCACATCGTGATTACGGGCAGCATGGGGTTCACGCCTGAGCCTCAGGACGTGCGCTAGCAGCGCATGTCGGGTGTTTCAAGCGTCAACTTCGCGTCTTAATATCTCGGGATGTAATAAGAATATTGCGATGCAATCAACGCCATTGTGTATGTGCTTTGTCATGCTATGGATTGCTGAAGAAAAAATATAGGAGGTCCATTTAAAAAACATAAGTTTGTGTAAAAAAACACAAATGCTTTCGTTTTAGAATGTTTCCAAATATGTACATTCATGGGCCCCAGCCCTACATTGATACCGGTGGAAGTCGTTTTCCAATAGCTGTTATTGTTCCAGAGATATTTTGGGTGGACAAGATAGCTGGGACACCCTGTATAGAGGGTCTATACAGGGGCGAAGATCTTGAGGACAATATTATGGAAATGGAAGAGGAGGTAAATGTAGATGAAATGGGAGATATGATACTGCATGAAGAGTTTGACAGAGCACTGAAAGACCTAAGCCGAAACAAGGCCCCGGGAGTAGACAACATTCGATTAGAGCTACTGACTGCCTTGGGACAGCCAGTCCTGACAAAACTTTACCACCTGGTGAGCAAGATGTATGAGAGAGGCGAAATTCCCTCAGACTTCAAGAAGGATATAATAATTCCAGTCACAAAGAAAGCAGTTGTTGACAGATGTGAAAATTACCGAACTATCAGTTTAATAAGTCACAGCTGCAAAATACTAACGCGAATTCTTTACAGACGAATGGAAAAACTGGTAGAAGCCGACCTCGGGGAAGATCAGTTTGGATTTCGTAGAAATGTTGGAAAAAGTGAGGCAATACTGACCCTACGACTTATCTTAAATGAAAGATTAAGGAAAGGCAAACCTGCATTTCTAGCATTTGTAGACTTAGAGAAAGCTTTTGACAATGTTGATTGGAACACTCTCTTTCCAATTCTGAAGGTGGCAGGGGTAAAATACAGGGAGCGATAGGCTATTTACAGTTTGTACAGAAAGCAGACGGCACTTATAAGAGTCGAGGGACATGAAAGGGAAGCAGTGGTTGGGATGGGAGTGAGACAGGGTTGTAGTCTTTCCCCGATGTTATTCAATCTGTATATTGAGCAAGCACTAAAGGAAACAAAAGAAAAGTTCGTAGTAGGTATTAAAATCCATGGAGAAGAAATAAAAACCTTGAGGTTCGCCGATGACATTGCAATTCTGTCAGAGACAGCAAAGGACTTGGAAGAGCAGTTGAACTGAATGGACAGTGTCTTGAAAGGAGGGTATAAGATGAACATCAACAAAAGCAAAACGAGGATAATGGAATGTAGTCGAATTAGTCGGGTGATGCTGAGGTAATTAGATTAGGAAATGAGACATTTAAAGTAGTAAATGAGTTTTGCTGTTTGGGGAGCAAAATAACTGATGATGGTCGAAGTAGAGAGGATATAAAATGTAGACTGGCAATGGCAAGGAAAGCGTTTCTGAAGAAGAGAAATTTGTTAACATCGAGTATAGATTTAAGTGTCATGGAGTCGTTTCTGAAACTATTTGTATGGAGTGTAGCCATGTATGGAAGTAAAACATGGACGATAAATAGTTTGGACAAGAACAGAATAGAAGCTTTCGAAATGTGGTGCTACAGAAGAATGCTGAAGATTTGATGGGTAGATCACATAACTAATGAGGAGGTATTGAGTAGAATTGGGGAGAAGAGGAGCTTGTGGCACAACTTGACCAGAAGAAGGGATCGGTTGATAGGACATGTTCTGAGGCATCAAGGGATCACCAATTTTGTACTGGAGGGCAGCGTGGAGGGTAAAAATCGTAGAGGGAGACCAAGAGATGAATACGGTAAGCAGATTCAGAAGGATGTAAGCTGCAGTGGGTACTGGGAGATGAAGAAGCTGGCCCAGGATAGAGTAGCATGGAGAGCTGCATCAAATCAGTCTCTGGACTGAAGACCACAACAACAACCACAACAGGTGCTAGACACAAAGAAGGACACACATTTATGATGGATTTCTAATTTTTTTGAAAGGTGGTGATTATGGAAGACTACAGGAAAGAAATACTATTTTCATGAATAGTTAAAAAACAGTGATAAAATGTGGAGAGTCCGCACAGTTAAAACACTTGAAAAACACTTGAAGAACACTAAAAATACTGGAAAACATAAAACATTGAACATGACCGAAGACACATTGCCCATTAAAGCTGGAGCACTGTTAGCTTTCACTAGATCCGATAAGAACCTGCCCTGGAATGGCAGATTGTTGATGAAAGGAGAGGTGGATTTGGAGGGACATGAAGGGAAATAGTGGTGAGGAGGGCTGAGGACTGATGATGACGAGACAGGGTGGCTATGTACACATTGGGGGGGGGGGGTTTCCTGGTAGTGGGACCTATAATTCTAGAAGGTAAATAGGGTGTGCAGCGACGGAAAGGGAAAAAAATGAGGAGGTGTGTATGGGGAGAGGAAGAAGAGGAAACTTTTGGGGGTTAGATAAGGTGGAGCGATCGAGAGTTGGTTGAATGGATACATGACAGTGCAGAATTCGTGGTCTGGGGCAGGGAGACAGAGGAATTACCATTGCGAGACATCATGGAGAGTGTCCTGTTGGATAGTTGGTGGGATGTGTAGGCTGAGGTGTGGCAGAGCAAGAGGACTGTAGAGGAGAGGGACAAATTGATTGGAGCCGATTTTGTGGATAGTGTATCCAGAAATATTTTAACTATTGAAAAAGGCAATTATACACTAATCATATTTTAAGAAAAAGATACGAGGTGCATTCAAGTTCTAAGGCCTCCGATTTTTTTTCTCCGGACTGGAAAGAGATAGAAACATGCGCATTGTTTTAAAATGAGGCCATGTTCATTGTCAATACGTCCCAGAGGTGGCAGCACCGTACGGCAGATGGAATTTTACTGCCAGTGGCGAGAATGAGAACTGTTTTAAATACTTAAAATGGCGACGTTTTCCTTACTTGAACAGCGTGCAATCATTCGTTTTCTGAATTTGCGTGGTGTGAAACCAATTGAAATTCATCGACAGTTAAAGGAGACATGTGGTGATGGAGTTATGGATGTGTCGAAAGTGCGTTCGTGGGTGCGACAGTTTAATGAAGGCAGAACTTTGTGTGACAACAAACCGACACAACCTTGGGCTTGCACAAGCCGGTCTGACGACATGATCGAGAAAGTGGAGAGAATTGTTTTGGGGGATCGCCGAATGACTGTTGAACATATCGCCTCCAGAGTTGGCATTTCTGTGGGTTCTGTGCACACAATCCTGCATGACGACATGAAAATGCGAAAAGTGTCATCCAGGTGGGTGCCAGGAATGCTGACGGACGACCACATGGCTGCCTGTCTGGCCTGTTGCCGAGCAATGTTGACGCGCAACGACAGCATGAATGGGACTTTCTTTTCGTCGGTTGTGACAATGGATGAGACGTGGATGCCATTTGTCAATCCAGAAACAAAGCGCCAGTCAGCTCAATGGAAGCACACAGATTCACTGCCACCAAAAAACTTTCGGGTAACCGCCAGTGCTGAAAAAATGGTGGTGTCCATGTTCTGGGACAGCGAGGGCGTAATCCTTACCCATTGCGTTCCAAAGGGCACTACGGTAACAGGTGCATCCTACGAAAATGTCTTGAAGAACAAATTCCTTCCTGCACTGTAACAAAAACGTCTGGGAAGGGCTGCGTGTGTGCTGTTTCACCAAGACATCGCACCCGCACATCGAGCTGACGTTACGCAACAGTTTCTTCGTGATAACAACTTTGAAGTGATTCCTCATGCTCCCTACTCACCTGACCTGGCTCCTAGTGATTTTTGGCTTTTTCCAACAATGAAAGACACTCTCCGTGGCCGCACATTCACCAGCCGTGCTTCTATTGCCTCAGCGATTTTCCAGTGGTCAAAACAGACTCCTAAAGAAGCCTTCGCCGCTGCCATGGAATCATGGCGCCAGCGTTGTGAAAAATGTGTACGTCTGCAGGGCGATTACGTCGAGAAGTAACGCCAGTTTTATCGATTTCGAGTGAGTAGTTAATTAGAAAAAAAATCGGAGGCCTTAGAACTTGAATGCACCTCGTAGTTGCCTCTTACCCACAAAAAATGATGGTCCCTTAAATGCAAAATGTGAGCATTGCGCAATGAGCATTTCTTTGGTAGAGCGTTGCTGGCAACACTAGAGAGATGGGAGAGTATAGAACACTGAGTAAAATAGTAACTCTCAGATAGAAACCAAAAATAAGTTTTCCCTTAAAGCATAAACGATAGGTAAGTTAATGGGTGGATTTACTGTCAGGTAAGAAGACGTGATTACGTTTCGTTGGAATATAATGAGACGAAAGTGTAGATATATTTTTGTCTTTCTTTTTGGTGGAGGATGGGGTTCATAGGTTCATGCGGGGCAGTATAAGATGTTTTGATTATAGGGCTGAAATTATTCTATGGTTAGCGTTAACTTTGTGGAAATTGTAGGCATTCCGAAAGTTATGTATGCAGGAGAAGGAAAAGCAGAAATTAATAGTACTCATCTTGTGTCCTAGAAACATTTTACAGGTGACAGATTTGGATACATATGCGACTGAAGAATAAGCGATACGGAAATGGGTATAGGACGAGTACACAGAGAAATAGGAGTTGGAATGTGGATGAAAATTCCCCTTATGAGGGGGCGGGGGGAGACATTCATCACTCATACTGCAAAACATGAGAACAACCCAATGGGTAGCTCTCAGGAATGATTTCATGGTAAGGGAAGTAGAGTGGATGAAAATAAGCTAGAAAGGGACACGAAATTTAAGGAAACATAAGAAAGAATAACGGCGAAGATACAGAGGCGTCAGAGAGTGTCTCAAGTATGGTGGACGCATTGAGGTATTGGGATCCAAATTCGCCGAGTCACAGCATAGACGAAAATCTTGCAGTTGTTTGAGACGATGTAGGAACTTTCTCAGATGGTACGTAATCCATGAATGGGAGGGTAACGGGATGCAGAAAGCTGATCAGTGTGCTCGAGGTTCATCAGACAAAGTCGCAGGATATGCAATATTTGCTCTGATAACGATAGCACGGTCAATATTCTTGGCGGTAAATGTATTGGTAGTAGAATTCGGTCGCCCTGTGCGGTTGGTAGGTAGTTGTAATTTATTATGAGCTTTCTTATCGATGCTGCACAGGTAAGTGTTCAAACTCAGCGTTTGATTGTTTGTTAGTCCTAGGTATTTTAGACTTTTAGTTGGGTAAACTGGACGTGTATACCCTGTGACGAAAGCTCGGATGACTTTTACTATAAATAATCCTTGCGGTTTCCTTCGGCAGTGGAATGGTAAGAGTGGTTGCGTTATGGGGTGAAATTATCATGGTGAGACTGGCGCAAGATATGTTCAATACCCTGTCCACCGCTTTCTGGCATAAGCTGAAATCGAGAAACAGCATGTTCCACAACAGAAAGGAATCTCTAGGGAGTCACGTTCAGAACGCTTTGCGCAATCCGTGCCTCCATTTCAACTACGTTCATAACTGGAGCAGTGAACACAACATCTTTCTGATAACCCCACAGTCAGAGTTCTTACCGATTAAGATCAGGTGATCAGGACGGCCAGGCTGTAGGGAAATCTTAGCCGATAATTCTAGCATTTCCGAAATACCTGTGCATTAGCCGCTTCACTGGCTGTATAATGTGTAATGTGCGGAGGAGCGGCATCTTGCATAAAAATAATCCTATCCACAAATCCATGCTGTTCAAGGGTTGGAATGGCGTATTGCTTACCAGTGATGGTACAAGTTACAGAACTCACAAGACTCCTCGAAAAAATACGGCCCTGCGATAAGCGATGCCATTAACCCGCACCTCACAGTCAATTCTGCCGAACGAAGTGGTAACGGTTGATGTGCCTGTGGATTTTCCGTTGCTATATTCTACAAATCAGTGTATTGACATGTCCTTAGAGATGGAAATGGGCTTCGTCTGACCATAGAATGTTCCAAGGTAATTCATTCTCCACCCCTATGCGAGTATGAAAGTTGTCTTTTTGTCCGGTCAGCAGCAAGAAATTCCTAAACATGGGTGTACTTGTGTTGACAGCAACGCTGGATGATTCGTATGATTTTATGCTCCGTGTTCGAAGGCTTGTCCAATGTTCTTGAAATTCCGCGTGCACTGTACACAACCACTCGCCCCTCCGGCAGAGCTGTCGCCACGTCTTCGACTTGCGACAGACTAACTGCTTTCCCCCCTCTGCCACATCGCACTTCAAAGAACCTGTCTCTTCGAATTTTGAAATCACTGTCTCCAGACCTTTATCAGACATCAGACCAGTACCTTTGTTCGTATGCTTGAGTGTCTGTAACCTCAGCAGGCCTGCCGTTGTGGCCGAGCGGTTCTAGGCGCTTCAGTCCGAATCCATGCGACTGCTACTGTCGCAGGTTCGAATCCTGCCACGAGCATGGATGAGTGTGATGTCCTTAGGTTGGTTAGGTTTAAGTAGTTCTAAGTTCTAGGGGACTGATGACCTCAGATGTTAAGTCCCATAGCGCTCAGACCCATTTGAACCATCTGAACGTCAACATGGCTACTGGCGCACAGTTACCATTCTGGTGAAAGGGTTTTACCAGGAGCGAGCGATCTTTCACACGTTTGTTTCTGTTTATCTTGACGTTTACATCGCCATCTATTGGTCAAACTTTTTTTGTTCTGTGACGTTTCCCGTTACGTCAATAATGTGCTGTTCACCTCTGACGTCATTCTTAGCAGTGGTTCACTTTCTTCAGAGTTTAGAAACTTAATAATGGAGGACCTGTCGTTGTAAGGAGAATGTGAAAAATCGAAGCGAAATTGTCATACAATGACAGATTAGACGTATATCTACATCTACATCTACATACATACTCCGCAAGCCACCTGACGGTGTGTGGCGAAGGGTACTTTGAGTACCTCTATCGGTTCTCCCTTCATTTCAGTCTCTTATTGTTCGTGGAAAGATAGATTGTCGGTATGCCTCTGTGTGGGCTCTAATCTCTCTGATTTTATCCTCATGGTCTCTTCGCGATATATACGTAGGAGGGAGCAATATACTGCTTGACTCCTCGGTGAAGGTATGTTCTCGAAACTTCAACAAAAGCCCGTACCGAGCTACTGAGCGTCTCTCTTGCAGAGTCTTCCACTGGAGTTTATCCATCATCTCCGTAACGATTTTGCAATCACTAAATGATCCTGTAACGAAGCGCGCTGCTCTCCGTTGGATCCTCTCTATCTCTTTTATCAACCCTATCTGGTACGGATCCCACACTGGTGAGCAGCATTCAAGCTGTGGACGAACAGGTGTACAGTAACCTACTTCCTATGTTAAAAAAAAAAAAAAAAAAAAAAAAAAAAGTGGAACGCTTCACGATTTTGCGTGTCATCCTTGCGCAGGGGCCATGCTAATCTTCTCTGTATCGTTCCAATTTTAGCATATTTACGGCCGAAGCGAGTATAAAAATCAAAACAACTTTCGGTGAAATTAAAAGTAAGTGTTGCAATATTAAGAGCACGAGAGGAAGTCTACTCGTAAATAAAGAGGAAGAGAGGTGGAAAAGGAACACTGAAGGCTTCTGCGGGCGTGAGGACGAAATGAGAGTCAATTTGAAAGAGGCAGGGGATTCGGTATTAATGCCAGAGTTCAGAACATGCCAGAACATGAAGCATGCCTTAGGAAACTTTATCACTACATACTCCAAGAAAAGCTTGCTTCACTACCAGTCAATAAAGACATCAATATAGAATGGAATAATATCAAAACCAGCGTCACTGAAGCAGCCTCAGAAGCACTTGTTAAAAGGGAAAAAAAGATTCAGAATTTGGAACATAGAAATTAAAGAAGCCATTAAAGAAAAACTAATAGCTTATTTGAAGTTTCTACAGACAAAAACATCTGAAAGCCGGGAAAAATACAAAATAAAAAGGAATGCTGAGAAACAAATACTTCGCATAACGTGCCAAGAGTCGTGGGTCTCATTCATAAGCGTCTTAGAACACGACGCACATCATGGTGGACACCAATGTGCATACCAGGTCGTGAAATCCCTCAATATGGAAGAATAAGACACTGACTCACTCAACATTATACCCAGTAAACGTTGGATAAATCGTTATACAGAGTTGTGGTCTACACAGAAAGCTGAAGATGACACTGGAGAAAGTATGTACAATGAAACAGTAGATCCACTTACTATGGACGAACCACAAGAGGCTTTGAAAGGCATGAAGTACAGAACAGCTATTGGAACAGATGGTGCTCGAATTGCAAGATCCCAGACCCTCGGATACAGCAAAAGTTATCTATTTTTTTCAAAAAAGGGAAACTCAATGGCTGTAAAAATTGTCGTGCCATCGGTCTTCTAAACACGCCACAAACTGTACTCAAATATAATCAATAACAGCATGAAAAAAATCACAGTAGCTATTATATCTGAAGAGCAAAGTGTATTTACATCAGGTCGTTAAGGACATACAATCTGTTTGTAATTTAAAACATCACAGAAAAATACAGGAAAGTTAATATAAAAAACCATAGGCCCTTTATCGACCTTGTGAAGGCTTTTGACCGTGTGGGCCATGATACCCTACGCAAAATTATATTTGAATGTGGATATCCTTATCACCTAACAGAGGTAGTGAAAAGCATTTACAAAACGACACGCATTGTAATAAACACAGATAGGAGTCAATTTGAGGAAATAATTATTAACCAGGACGTTAGACAGTCGTGTGCATCCTTTTTAATATGTAGGTTGACCCCATTCTTCTCAAAATGGAATGTAAAATAGACAAAGAAATTAAGATAACGAATGAGTAATATCTGAATATACTTTTGTTTGCTGATGACATCCTTATTATTCAAAATGCTGAAAATGACCTCCAAAGGTAAGTAGTAGTAAGAAGTACAACTTTAAAATTTCTAGCAACATAACAATAACAAACTGTTTTGGATAGCTCAGTTTTTGAACAAGTGTCTCAATCTCTTATTTAGGCTGTGCTAAACGTTTTGATTGTAAATCTGATATTGAAAGTAAGTTGGAAAAATTCCAAGCTGTCTGAGGTACCTTATCAGAACATTGGGCCTTAAAGTACGAAAAGAGAACAACACGAAATTATATAAAGTATGGGCGGTTCCTGTGTCATCATACGGAAGCGAAAGCTGGGTAACCACAAACAAAGGAAAAAAAGGAAATAAATCCCACACAGCAGAAATGAGATTACCAAGAAAGATGAAGGGCTGCACAAGCGGAGATAAGATTGGAAACGAAGATATTAGAACAGAACTAAAAATTTTCAGCATAAATGAAAGAATTCAAAAATGTCGTGAAGGCTGGAGACAACACCTCTTGAGAATGCCTGGTCACAGAATTGCTCAGAAGATCCTGAACTACAAGCAGAATGGGAAAAGAGAAATTACAAGAACCAGAAAAAGATGGGAATGATATTGTTTTTGAGTTTTCTAGGTCTTGTTCTGGTGTTAAATAAGTGTCAAATTCCACATCTATAGAGTCTGAATATTCATATCTTCAGTATCATTGTCGTCCAATTGTTTTAATTGTGATTATTGCGTCTACTGAATCATCAAGTAAATATAGTAGTCGTAATGATGCAGCCTAATCCTAGAAAGGAAGATGACGATGATGATGAGTTTAAAATGGCTTTGGTAAACTTTTGATTTAATAAGCTGGAAATCATAGATAACATTATTTCGATATTTGGAAGATTACTGGAGAAGTCACAACCAGACTACTATTTAAGTTGGTTCTGCAGAAATTCTGACGAGACTTACCTTAAGACTTCGGCAAAAATACCACCCACAATACCTGTAAAATTGTTAAGTCAGATAAATACTTAGCCATGAATAAATCAGAATATCTCACAAGAAAAAGTATGAAACAATGGGAAAGTAAATTGAGGAAACATTGACGACTAGTTCGGTATTAGGTAACATGAAGACGCCGGAAATGCTGTTCTAATGTTCCGTTTGACTACGGAAGCAAGACAAAAGACAAATCACGAACTTTCATAGGATTCATGGACCTCGGATAACAGTCTGCCGACGTTAAGCTGTTCACGATATCCGATATTGTAATGAAATAAGTTTAAAAGAGACTGGGGCTCATTAGCCAAAGATGCACAATGGCCAATTTGCGTTATTTCGTTAAACTGCTACTAGATTACGTTACCAACCAAGGAGGTTGGTAGCAACAATACCGTCATCTTTCGACCAACACTTCAGCAGAGTTAAACTGTTGAAATGGTTCGAATGGCTCTGAGCACTGTGGGACTTAACTTCTGAGGTCATCAGTCCCCTAGAACTTAGAACTACTCAAACCTAACTAAAGTAAGGACATCACACACACCCATGTCCGAGGCAGGATTCGAACCTGCGACCGTAGCGGTCACGCGGTTCTAAACTGTAGCGCCTAGAAACCCCGGCCGGCTAAACTGTTGAGCTAGGAAGGACACATAGTTTATATTTTTTTGTTACTGAATGTATTGTTTGCTCTAGGCTTTTTTGTGTACACCAAGACAACGCTCCTGCTAACCAAGCTAGTACATTGGTCATTCTGTAAAGTATAGGAAAAATTGTTTTAAAGAATCTGTTACAAGAATGGAATACAATACTTCTTTATTTTTCAGCGTAGCCCCTCTCAAGTTTCAATGGACTTGTGCCAGCGTTGGACAAGCTTCCAAGTTATACGTGAAAAAAATTTTTGGGGCATGTGGGTAACCGGTTTTGCACTACTGCCTTGATTTCCCCGTCAGCTAAACTGGAGACACTAATAGCTTCTTTCATTGGGACAAAAACGCGATAGCCGGAAGGTGCTAGATCTGGGGAATACGGGCGGTGAGGTAAGCAGACGAGTTTCAGGTTTCCATGCAAACATTCATGCACCTTTCTTTCGTTCAGTAGAGCGGGTAACATCTGCTGAAAGAGGATGGCTTGTCCTACATCTACATCTACATGGTTACTCTGCGATTCACACATAAGTGTCTGGCAGAGAGTTCATCGAACCATTTTCGTAGTACTTCTCAACCATTCCACCCTCGAAAGGCGCGTGGGAAAAAGGAACACCTTGATCTTTCCGTTCAAGCTCTGATTTCTCTTATTTAATTATGATGATCATTTCTCCCTACGTAGGTGGGTGTCAACAAAATATGTTCGCATTCGGAAAAGAAAGTTTGTGATTGAAATTTCGTAAATAGATCTCGCCGCAAAGAAAACCGCCTTTGTTTCAGTGTCTGCCACCCCAACTCGCGTATCATATCAGTGACACTCTCACCCCTATTGCGCGATTACACCAGACGGGCTGCCTTCTTTTCACTTTTTCGATGTCCTCTGTCAATCCTGCCTGGTAAGGATCCCACACCGCACAGCAATAGTCCAGCAGAGGACGGACAAGTGTAATGTAGGCCGTCTCTTTTGTGGGTTTGTAGCATCTTCTGAGTGTTCTGCCAACAACGCGCAATCTTTGTTTCGCCTTCCCCGCAATATTATCTAAGTGGTCTTTCCATTTTAAGTTGCTCGTAATTGTAATTGCTAGGTACTGTTCGTATTGACAGCCCTTAGATTTGTGCGATCTATCGTATACCCTAAATTTATCGGATTTTTTTTAGTACCTATGTGGATGACCTGTCACTTTTCTTTGTTTAGTGCCAATTGCCACTTTTCGCACCATGCAGATCATTTTGTAATTGTAATTGATCGTCTTTTGCCGTAAGTGAAATTGGGACTAGTGTGCCTTCATTTTTTATTTTCTCCGGGGTTAACTTTCAAGCCCCATTTTATCAGAGACTTGCCGGGAGCAAAGGTAGTGCCCATCCCTAGCTTGCCGCGCCATGTAGCCGTGCGGCCCGAGGCGCCTTGCCACGGTCCCTGCGGCTCCCCGCGTCGGAGGTTCGAGTCCTCCCTGGGGCACGGGTGTGTGTGTGGTCCTTAGCGTAAGTTAGATTATGTAGCGTGTAAGCCTAGGGACCGATGACCTAAACAGTTTGGTCCCATAGTGACTTGCCACCTGTTTCCAATTTCCCTAGCTTCTTTAAATACATGTAACATTTTGTAACACGTATTCCATTTTCCCAAGACCAATCTTGCCTGGTAGTAATTGGCAATCACAGTTCTCATTTATCCGCTGAGGTCTCATATTTTCGTAAGGAAATTGGTATCACATATTTGTCTTTTCCAGCTCACTGTAGCCACAAACTACAGCCATAAGACAGAAATGTTAAAGGACTCTATGAGAAGTTAGTAAACTCAGCAAGTGATGCATGAATGATAGCAAAAAGGTACCAATAACATTATGCGAACTCCAGACATTGTGAAAACTGCACTACCAAACGCAATTACTCGTAGGTATGTCCCCATTACAGAGAGGCATTTTCACTGATACTTACTTTTGGTCTGACACGTAGCAAGTACACTTAATCTTAATGTCGTTGGTCATGGTTTTATTGCTGAAGCTTACCCGTAATCCGCTAGATCTGTTAAGTTAAACATCACATCACCCAACTGCCTATGTTATCCACCGCCCCATAAAGCCAAGCCATTTGAAAAATAGCAACCAAACGAAAGAGAATTTCAGCAATAGTGACAGACACGTCAGTGAAAGACGCATTATAGTGCGAATAACAAGTGTTAAAATGACGTGATAGGACTTCTTTATGAATGATGTATGAAAATCCCATCGAGCATTCAAACGAAAGCTGATGAGAATTTCAGAGATAATTTTCTATCATACTTCTATTATAACAATGACAACACAACTTAGCACTGTAACTTTTTTCATAAAGGTGTACGAATTTTTTAAATAAATTGTGGTTATTAACGTCGATTTATTTCAATTAAGTAACCAATTTTGGAACTAAATTAAATAACTAAATGTTACTGGTCATCTCGCCCCATACTGCTGAGCCAACTTGTTTCGTGGGCGGGTCAGGCTGGCTCAAATGGTAATACTATATTAAAATCTTTTTGTACTTAAATTATGAGAAGCCTTATCACTTGATTGTAAAGATGCTGAAACAGCGTACCATGTTTCCACATAAAAAGGGAAATGGAAATATGTAAAACACGATCTGGAAAAAATCAGGAAGAAAAAGTGCCAGCGTGCACCCGTTTTCCTTAAACTATGCAGAATGACGATTAAAATACATCATGTACTGAAACCAAAAGGGAACATCATTACTGAAAAGCCAAGAAAGAAATGGTAGGGTTAAAAAGGTTATAAGGCAGAGGAATCAGTGTTCCATGACTGATGTTCAAACTATTCATTGATAAAGCAACGACAGAACTGAAATAAAATTCCAGTAGTAGGAGTAAAATTCGTAGTGAATGTGTAGATGACAAGATTCGCTGCTTACGTAGTTATTCACAGTGAAAGTGAATAATAATTACAAGTGTGAACTGCAATGAACAGTCTTGAAAACGCATTGTGGCTTGAGGATGTATAAAAAAAAGATGAATGTAATGAGAAATATCAAACGTTAGATTTCAGGACGTGATGAGTGGCATGAACAGTCTTATGAATACAGTGTACAGAGTGAGGGTATACCAAACAAATACGAAAGTAAAGGGGATTATAAGACTTGAGATTAGCGAAAAACTTAACATCGAAAGTGCAGGTAATGGAATTCTGCTTCCTTGGATGCAAAATAACACGTAATGGACGCAGAAGCGGTGACATGTGATGGTTTTCTTATCAATAATGTGGAATGGAATGAAATTGGATATATTAATCATTTCATTTGTTTGGCATTTCAACAATTCATAACTATGACAAAAATGCTTAATTATCAATAACATTTCATAGAGGCATACCGTTGCAACATCTCGATAAATAGTTATTTAAGGCAACCTGTGCAAAAGCAGATCTGTTAACATGACATGGGGGTTGGGAGGAATACTGAAAATAACATGCAAAAGTACTCAGGAACCATCGTGAGATGAGCTAGTGAAGGATATAACTGCTAAAAGAAATACGTAGAATTATGAATGTAGTACCTGGCACCTATTGTGGACTTTTGAAGTAAACGTTTCATTAGTTGCAAGATAACTCGTTACAGTGAATCTGTACTATGTTAAAGTTGTAAACGGCTTTAACTCTCCCCACATCACATGTACAAGCGGCTCAGTTGCACTATATTGTAGCTATTGGTGGCAGAAATACTGATACCTCTATCCGTGGCAGCGCCAGTGTCCTTCCTCGTAAGTTGGCGTCGTAAGTTGAAGATCTGTGATGGAGATCTCAGTAGAAGTTCTGCGGAGAAACTCTGTAATGCGACCGGGAGGAAAGAGGAGAAAGATGAACTGCAATTTGACTGTGCGGCAGCATCTGTCAAGGAAGCCTCACTTTACCGAGCTTTTCTTTAGAAGTTAGACCTGATAGGCTGGATACTACTTCTTGCGAGCTCCAGCTACTAAAAATGCGTCTCTAAAAGTGCAAGTTCCGCTCTGTGTGCTATGTTTAACTTGGCTGACTAGTGAAATTCTTCCTAACAGTTTCGTCGGAAGGAAACATCTTTGCACCTTTTTCTGTAAGAGCCGTGCAGTCAGCGGCGTACCGTAGTTTACAGAGACTGGGGGCTTTCTTTTCAACTTCCCGATAACGATCACTGCTGTCCATCGCAAAAGTCTTGTCTATGTTCGCCAGACATTCCGCGCTGACCAGTTGCAGCTGTAGCGGCGCTTCGAAAGCTAAGTACTAATTAATTGTTAGTGTATAGTGGTTTATTTAGGAACTTTAGTAGTCTTCAACCGGTGTTCTTGGTGTTTCCTGGTGAAATAATTTCAGAAGAAATTTTTTGGAACTGTTATCAGTTTCGATACTGTGTCATTAGACGTTTGATTTTCTTTCTGTGTTAGTCTTTGTTATATTCTCATTTGCTGTTGATTAATACTGTTAATAATACTAGTTACCTCCCTTGTAGAGTAAGTTTGTGATTATTGTAGGCAGTTTTTTAACATCTTCTTATTGTACTAGCGGAACTTAGATAGAGTAGTTTTCTTGTTTCAATAACTGTAAAATTTTACCATGAGTGAGAAGTGTGGGCTTTGCCGTAGGTTCGTGAGTAGTGGATTGCGGTGTGAGACTTGTTCGAAGTATTTTCACTGGGGGGAATGCAGTGGGGAAGCCAGTGGGCATTCTGGTGAGATCCTCTCCTGGAGCTGCATGTTATGTAGCAAGAGTAAGTTGATAGAGGAGCAGGAGTGTAAGATCTGTCTCCTTCTGGTGCAGTTGAAAAACGCACAGGAGGAGCTAGATAGGATGAGGAGGGAGAAGGGGGTTGGGGAATGGGAGCTGGCTGTTGGCAAGAGATCTGCTAGGAGAAGGAGATTTTCAGATAGTTTTACTATTGGTGTTTGCAATAGATAAGACCAACTGTCAGAGTCTAGTGGAGAGGAATTTCTAGTAGCTGTAGATGTAGAAAGTATGCAGCCGACCTCAGCAGTTACGGTGGCTAGGACAGTTGCAATGTCTAAGAAAAGAAGAAGGCTCTGGTGTTAGGTAGGTCTAATGGTAGAGGTGTAGGCCAGCAGTTGCAGGAAGTGTTGGGCAGTGAGTACCAGGCCACTAGCATTGTGAAGCGTAATGCAGGATTGGCTCAGGTGACTGTTAACATAGGGGGGGGGGGGGGGTTATGTAGGGATTTTACTAAAGAGGATCAGGTAGTGATTGTGGGTGGAGCTGGTAATAGTATTGATAGGGATGGGGAGTATAACATAGATGGTGACCTGGAAAAGATAACCACTCAGACTGGCAACACGAATGTGCATTTCGTGGAACTGTTTCAGCGTCACGATCAGCCTCATCTTAATACAGCCGGCAAGCATAATAACATGAGACTTGACGGTGCGCTGATGACACATTTCAGTGGTGTCGGTGGAGTCTATCAGCAGGACGGGGTTCACTAGACATGTGGCCTGCACCTCAACAGGCATGGGAAGGGGAGGTTGGCAAAGCTTATAGGTGACAGCATAGGTGGGAGTGGTGGGATCACTCATGGGAAAATTCCTGCAGTAGTGGTTGTTAGAACTGCACCTTTTTTAGATTGAAGTCAGCTGATAGGTTTTCCTGCTTAAGGGAAGTCTCTCTAACAAAGAAACCACTTTTGACAAAGCTTAGGTATCAGAGTAATGAGGGAATTAGTATATTTCATCAAAATATACAAGGGATTAGAGATAAAGTTAGTGAACTGCTTATAGATGTTGACTCTGAAATTATTGGTATGTCTGAACACTTCTTAAATAAGGAGATAATTCAGAGGCTTCCTTTACCAGGATACAAGTTGGCTGGCTGCTTTTCTAGGAGCTCTTTGCGATGTGGGGGAGTAGCCATGTATATGAAAAACGGTATCCCATTTGAGTCAATTGATTTTTCAAAGGACTGCACTGAAAAGGTGTTTGGATGTTGTGCAGGTGTGGTTCAATTTAGTGGAGTCAAACTTCTAACTGTTGTTATTTATAGATCCCCAGACTCTGATTTGACAACATTTTTGCTAAAGCTACAGGAGGTTCTTGGTTCACTTTATAGGAAATACAAAAAGTTAGTAATATGTGGTGACTTCAGTATTAATTGTATAAGTGATTCTGCAAGGAAAAGGATGCTGGTGGACCTCCTTGATTCATATAATCCTATGCAAACCGTATTCTTTCCAACGAGAGCGCAAGGGAACAGTAGAACAACCATTTTTTGTTCATTCCTCATTACTAGAAGGGCATTCTGTTAGCAAAAAAGTGAATGGCCTTTCAGATCATGATGCACAAGTTTTAACTCGAAAAGATTTTTGTGCTGCAACTCATGTTAAATAGAGTTATCAACTTTTTAGGAAAGCTGATCCAGTTGCTGTAGAGACCTTTGTAAACCTTATCAAGGAACAAGAGTGGCAAGATGTTTATAGTGCTGATACAGTAGACGATAAATATAATGCTTTCCTCAATACTTTTCTCGTGCTCTTTGAAAGTTGCTTTCCGTTAGAACGTTCAAAACAGGGTACCAGCACAGGCAGCTTGGGTGGCTGACTAGAGGGATAAGAATATCCTGTAGAACAAAGTGGCAATTATATCAAAACGTTAGAAACAGTCAAAATCTAAATGCAGCAGCCCATTACAAACAGTACTGTAAGGTGCTTAAAAAAATTATTAGGAAGGCAAAAAGTATGTAGTATGCAGATAGAATAGCTAAGTCTCAGGACAAAATTAAAACCATATGGTCAGTTGTAAAGGAAACGGCTGGTCTGCAGAGACAGGTGGAGGATATAGAATCAGTGTGTAGTGGGAATATCCGTGTTACTGATAAGTCGCATATATGTAAAGTATTTAATAATCAGTTTGTGAATGTAGCAGTTGAACTAAATAGAAACCTAGGAGGAGCAGGAGAGCTTCTGTAAAGTTTGGAAGGTAGGAGACGAGATACTGGCAGAAGTAAAGCTGTGAGGGCCGGGCGTGAGTTGTGCTTCGGTAGCTCAGATGGTAGAGCACTTGCCCGCGAAAGGCAAAGGTCCCGAGTTCGAGTCTCGGTCGACGCACAGAATTTTAATCTGCCAGGAAGTTTCATATCAGCGCACACTCCGCTGCAGAGTGAAAATCTCATTCTGGAAACATCCCCCAGGCTGTGGCTAAGCCATGTCTCCGCAATATCCTTTCTTTCAGGAGTGCTAGTTCTGCAAAGTTAGCAGGAGAGCTTCTGTAAAGTTTGGAAGGTAGGAGACGAGATACTGGCAGAAGTAAAGCTGTGAGGGCCGGCCGTGAGTCGTGCTTCGGTAGCTCAGATGGTAGAGCACTTGCCTGCGAAAGGCAAAGGTCCCGAGTTCGAGTCTCGGTCGGCGCACACAGTTTTAATCTGCCAGGAAGTTTCATATCAGCGCACACTCCGCTGCAGAGTGAAAATCTCATTCTAAATAGAAACCTAGTCCCAACAGGGAATCATATAGCGCTCGTAGAAAAAAGTGTTCCGAGACTGTTACCTGAAATGCTCCTCCATGATACTAACAAGAGGGAGATTGAGTTAATAATTAAATCACTAAAGACCAACAACTCTCATGGATATGACGAGGTATCTAGCAGAATATTGAAGTATTGTTCTATGTACGTTAGCCCAGTACTTAGCCATATCTGTAACTTTTCCTTTAGGAGTGGTCAGTTTCCTGACCGATTAAAGTACTCGGTAATGAAGCGACTTTATAAAAACGGAGACAGGGATAATGTTGACAATTATAGACCTATTTCTTGCCATCGGTGTTTGCTAAAGTTTTCGAGAAGGTAGTATATACAAGGTTACTGGAGCATTTAAATTCACATAATTTGCTGTCAAATGTACAGTTTGGTTTTAGAAATGGTTTAACAACTGAAAATGCTATATTTTCTTTTCTCTGTGAGGTTTTGGACAGATTAAATAAAAGGTTGCGAACGCTAGGTGTTTTCTTTGATTTAACGAAGGCTTTTGATTGTGTTGACCACAAAATATTACTGCAGAAGTTGGACCATTATGGAGTAAGGGGAGTAGCTTACAGCTGGTTCGCCTCTTACTTTAGGAACAGAAAGCAGAAGGTAATTCTCCGCCATATTGACAGTGGTAGTGATGTTCAGTCCCATTGGGGCACTGTTAAGTGGGGCGTTCCCCGAGGGTTGGTGCTGGGGCCACTGCTGTTTCTTATTTATATAAATGATATGCCTTCTAGTATTACAGGTGATTCAAAAATATTTCTGTTTGCTGATGACACCAGCTTGGTAGTGAAGGATCTTGTGTATAATATTGAAACATTATAAAATAGTGTAGTTCATGAAATAAGTTCGCGGCTTATGGAAAATAATTTGATGCTAAATCACAGTAAGACTCAGTTTTTACAGTTTTTAACTCACAATTCAACAAGAACTGATATTTTGATCAGGCAGAATGGGCATATTATAAGCGAGACCGTACAGTTCAAGTTCCTAGGCGTTCGGATAGATAGTAAGCTGTTGTGGAAAGCCCATGTCCAGGATCTTCTTCAGAAACTAAATGCTGCTTTATTTACCATTAGAACAGTATCTGAAATAAGGGACAGTTTAACACGAAAATTAGTCTACTTCGCATATTTTCATACGCTTATGTCATATGGTATTATTTTTTGGGGTAATTCTTCTGATTCAAAAAGGGTATTTTTGGCCCAAAAACGGGCTGTTCGAGCTATATGTGGTGTAAGTTCGAGAACCTCTTGCCGACCCCTATTCAATAGTCTGGGAATTCTGACATTTCCCTCACAGTATATATTTTCTTTAATGTCATTTGTTGTTAGCGGTATTAGCTTATTCCCAAGAGTTAGCAGCTTTCACTCAGTTAATACTAGGCAGAAGTCAAATCTGCATGTGGAATGCACTTCCTTGACTCTTGTGCAGAAAGGAGTGCACTATTCCGCTGCATCCATTTTCAATAAGCTACCACAAGAACTCAAAAATCTTAGCAGTAGCCCAAACGCTTTTAAGTGCAAACTGAAGAGTTTCCTCATGGCTCACTCCTTGTATTTTGTTGAGGAGCTCCTGGAAGAGCTGAAAAATTAAGCAAATTCCAGTGTTCCATTGTTGATTTTCTTTATTTAAACTCACGAATTGTCGCCTGAATACGTTTCTTGTATTTCATTTTATCTGTTTCTACTATCGTGTTATAATTTCATGTTTTGACTCGTTCCATGACCATGGAGACTTATCCTTAATTTGGTCCCACAGAACAATAAATAAATAAAATAAATAAATAGACAACAGTGCTTTCTGCTAAGATTCCTCCTCACTTGACGTTATAAAACGTTGTCGCAAGTAGCCGTCACAAGAAGCTCTCCCTGTTGCGGAATTCGCACAGTGGCGCAGCAGGGAACCAGAGAAAGTTGTGACAGCCCGTGGCCATCGTGTGGCCGCCACTGCTCAAGGTCCCTTCTCCGAAAAGCGCAACGGGGCGCCTGGCAATCCCAACATTCCGTTCACTAGCAATGTGACCCAGTTCGCTTTCATCACATTTCCTTACTTCCCAATACCTTGCAAGTCCGTTTTCATGTTACTTTATGTAACAATCACTCGTACCATGAAGCTCAATTAATTACACAGCTCGCGGTTACGCCACTAATTTCAACGTTCCGAAAAACGATCCCGTAACACAACAAAATAATCCAGGCTACAACAACTATACGAGCTTCAGATATCGGCCTTAATTTGAGCAATGTATTTCTAAGAATGTGCGTTTCAAGCGCAGCTCTGTGTAGGAATCGGTCATGACCTATTGTAAAACCAAAAAACCAGAGAATCGAAGTGTTTGACATGTAGTAACATAGTATTTTTCAATAGCTTAGCTTTATATAGTAGATGCGTATGACATTAACAGCGCATACATCCAAGTTGCTGACAAGAATAATATACAGAAGAATGGAAAGAAAATTAAGAATCTGTTAGATGATGATCAATTTGCCTGTAGGGAAGATAAAAGCACAAGAGAGCAAAAATCTCATCAGCGTACATGACCGTGAAGTATACGAATTTAAGGAATTCTATTACCTACGCAGCAAAATAACCAATGACGGAAGGAGCAAGGAGGACATGAATAAGCAGACTAGCACTGCCAAAAAAGGCAATCATACCCAGGAAAAGTGTACTAATATCAGCCATAAGCTGTAATTTGAGGAAGAAATTTCTGACAATGTGAGTTTGGAGCAAAGAATTGTATGACAGTAAAACGTGGACTGTGGGAAAACCCGAAAAGAAGAGAATCGAAACACTGGAGTTACTTCACTACAGAAGAATGTTGAAAATTAGGTGGACTGATGAGGCACAGAATGTGAAAGTTTTAAAGAGAATCGCCGCGGAATGGAATGTGTGGAAAACACTGAAACGAGGAAGGGACAGGTTGATAGGACACCTGTTAAGACATTAGGGATTAACTTCCACGGAAGGATATGTAGAGGGTAAAAACTATACAGCAAAACAAGGATTAGAATAAATCCAGAAAATAAGTGAGGGCTTAGGTTGCAATTGCTACTTTGATATGAAATGGTTGGCACAAGAGAAGAGTTAGTGGTGGGCGGCATCAAACCATCGAAGAGATTAGTGACTAAAATTTTACATCGCTTCTTCTGTGATCCACACACTATTTTCCGAGGTTATGGCTACCTTCACTTAGGCTTCCTGGCAGACATTTTCGTTATCCGCGAAAGACTAGGGTAAGCACGAAGAAGTCTACTATTTATCGTTAACAGGGAGATTCTGGTCCAGTTCATTCATGTAAAGGATGAAGGTCGAAGAGTAAGAGCTCAGGTGGCCACTGGGTAAACGTTCTGGCCTTTGTTATCGCAGTCTTACGATAGAGGATACATAATTCTGTCTCGAATATTCGTTTTCTACGTGAACCTAACAAGGATCACTGAGAGGAGAGTTGTCTTTCGACCAATAATTCCCATTTGAGATTTTCAGGTATCTCCATTATCCTAGTTCTACTGACGTGTTAAAGTGAAGGAATGGGTCTTTGAACATATCCTACGCCTGCGGTCGTGTCCACAAGACGAGGACTCCTAACGTATACACAGTAGATTAGCTAACACTGCAGTTTCGCAAAAGCCTCCTGCCTGATCTGTACCAGCATCATTGCTGCTCGTTCTACATGTTCGTCTCTACATTTTCAGGATGAACGTGGAGTCCACCAACAAAATTTTTGACGATATTATTTGTGTATTTTGTTAAAAGAGACCTTTGGTCCACGGTGGCTCGTTACAGAGGAATTATATTTCTTTTCTTACTACCAAATATACTTGTATAGGTATTACACTGATAATAACATCACAACTGTATATATGTCGATTATATGCAAATTTCAGGATTACGTTCTGTGTGCTCTGTCAGAAAAAAATCTTGCCCCAGTCTCTCGCAGGATTTGCTACTCACAACAGTAATGCCCACTTTACTCTTTGCGCTCAAGATGGCATCCTGCAGTACACGGTTCTGTCTCCGGTTTGTTTTCCGGAAACGTTAACATCGTCTGGTATATGGTAATTGCCAGCGTTCTAGCTTGCAAGACAGGGAGGTGAACCAGACTCAGATCGGATTCGCACGTCAAATTAACGGCCATGGACTGGTAGACAGGCAAGCGTGAGTCTGGGTATCAGGCAGAATGCCACGCTCCTTGATGCTAATGCTGGGTTCGTCTCAGATTTCCGCCTCACAAAATACTGTACAGCAGTAAACTCTCGCTGATGATGTGTGGGCTACCTGTGTAGTCTATAAGTCGTCTGTAGATGGCCTAGAGAGCCGGAAGATGACTAATCGTTACGCTTACAACAACATGCGCTATTTAGTATGTTCCAGAATGCCGCGCTTAAAAACGTGATTCCTCCGGTGTCCGTGCCTAGCTTTCTCTTCTTGGTAGAGAGGTAGGGTTAAGTGTTTCGGATAGCCCCTTAACTACGGACCATTTCTATTACCGACAGAAGAATCGTCTTAGTGTTACTGTCCTACAGTACCCGGTCAATGTATGAATATTACACACTTCCTCCTGTCTAGGTAAATGGAGCAAATCGATTGGTATTTTTGCGTTGGTTGTTGACTGTTGTGGTCCTTAAGCGACTTGTAGAGGCACCATTAGTTCAAGAGAGGTTCTATAGACACAAAAAAGATTGTTTTTACCAGTTTTTCATACCAAAACCGAGTCGAGGATTCCAAGTCGGCTATGAACAGTAAATTGGTGTAATGTTTACGATATATTCCTAAGATATTGATCTCGAACAACCTGTATTCTTGATGTAGTTATCAGTTTCCGAGATTCAGAGGTTCAAAGTTACCCTACTTGTACAAGTCAAATACGCACATAAAATCCGGTGTGAGGCAGAAAAGCGGTTCATGAAGCGACGTAGCATGGAGAAATATGGGTAAAGTCTTTCCGTTATCATCAGAAGTTTTCTGGCAAGCGTATGTCGTAGTACTGAAGCACATCAAAAATTTTTATGTCCATAAAATCCGATCTGAAGTGTAAAAATAGTTTTGTGTTATTTCAGTTTCACATAAGTTAACCATCAAAATTTAACTGGCAGTTGTAGTTATTTTCATATTTGTCACACGCTCTGCTTTGGCAGGGAAAGGAAAGGAACGAGCGGAAAGATGGCAGTGGCAGTGGCAGTGGCAGTGAAACATAACTGACAGTGATAGAACAGTGCTAGGAAAAGTGTTAAAGGGACAGTGCCAGAGTGACAGAAACAAAGAGGAGGAGAAAATGGAAGTGGATGAGAGTCAGTGATAACAAGACAGACAGACTATGACAGTGAGAACGAAGAAGAGAGAGAATGTGTGAAAGTGAGAACAGACAGCAGAAGTGGAAATGAATGAATGAGATAATAGCAGTAAGAGAGAGCAAGAGAGAGACAGTGACGGTGAGGGGAGACAGTAGATGTTGCACAGAACGAAGAAGAGAGTGACTGTGAGACAGGAGACAGTGACAGAGACATACAAAGAGACGAAGACTCGTGCAGGATGAGTGAGTGGGAATGGGCAAGTGGGAGTGGATGGGTATGAGCGACTTACAGAGATGGATTATTACTTGTGAGGGATTTGCAGTTAGGGGACTTGTGAGAGTCAGAGGTGACTTACATGCGAACATATTCGCAAGCCAACATTTAGTACAGGTACTGAGGAAGGTAGAAGGCGGCAGGTGGTATCCAACTTTTCAGTCAGAGTCTTTTAAACAGCTGCATATGCGTCTTTCTTGTGCTCTTGTGTTTTTCCGCTGGTAACGACCTGTGAGATAAATATTGCTCTGTCACAACAGTACTGTGTATTTCAGTTCTTAGAGGAAAAGAAAGGAAATCGTACTTTAACAGTGTTACACAGCTGTGAGGATAAGTTTAGTAATAAGGAGGTAGTTTGTTTGAATCTCGTCCACGTTTCACTTCCGCACAAGGCTATGCCCCAAATGTCTTCAGAAAAGGCTTTCGCGCTGAAGACCTCGCTGCTTAGTGTCCTGAATCGCAGGATAGACTTTTTAACCATTAAACTTCTATTGGGTGTTAACGGACTTATGTTCTTCAGAAACGCTTATTTTTCCATGGCCAGACTATCATCCTGTCTACCTCGGCCGTAGACTCCGTACCACACTGTACAGTGAATGCCGGGGGCCGATCGTGCGTTAAAGTATTAACCGGTTTGTGTCCAGTTCCATTTGCATACTAAACGAAGGAAAAGGAAAGTGATTACGTGACTCTGTACGTGTCCTAATCCATCTTATTTCATTGTAATGATCCAAAAATGAAATAAACGGGGCTGGCGGGATAATGATTACAGTGTCTGCTTCCAATACATTCTCAAATGGTTCAAATGGCTCTGAGCACTATGGGACTTCAGTACCCTAGAACATAGAACTACTTAAACCTAACTAACATAAGGACATCACACACATCCATGGCCGAGGCAGGATTCTAGCCTGCGACCGTAGCGGTCGCGTGGTTCCAGACTGCAGCGCCTAGAACCGCTCGGCCACTTCGGCCGGCAATACATTCTCACAAATGGGTTTCTCAAGAACTACATCATCTTTCTTTCGTGGATCATTGTACAAGTTTCCGAGTACTTTTTTCACATTTGAGGCTCAAGCAGCGTGTCACTCAATTCCAAATATGTTTTCGTGTTTCGTTGATAAGAACTCAAAACACACAGTCAGTATCGTAGACTCTTTTGTAATATTGTTCGTGATTTTCTTTACAGATGTCCCGCTCTTATCCAGAACAAGTATGTTATCTATTTGCTTCCCTAATATCCGTTCCATATTACTCCGTAGTATTAACCTTAAAGCGTTCCACCCCCATCTCCTACTCCTCCTACACACTCTTGTTTTCTCCCCGGCTAAACACCACGCGATTTCCCCTCCCCCCCCCCTCTCTTCGTGGTCTAGGTGTAGCGTCAAGTAATCAAAACGTCATCAGTCCCTGGTTCGAAACCCGCCACCGCTTAAACTTTTGTTGATTATCAGCACTGGCGGTCGAAGACTTACGGCTTATTAAGTGACCCTCATTCTGCCAGCGGCCTTTTCAAAGTGGGTGGAGGAGCGAACAGACGATCAGGGCACTCTCTTGTCCTTGGGGTGGGAAACTGCCCTTAAAGGTGGAGAATCAGCAGTGATCAACGGCATGAGGATGCAGAAGGCATTGTAAACCACTGTATTAAAGACACGTAATGTGCATCAACAGGACATATGGCCGGTAATTGGAAAAGTGTCATGATGATCTCTTCATTAGCAAAAGATTCCGGAATAGTGCCCCCATTCGGATATCCGGGAGGGGACTGCAAAGGGAGAGTTGACCATCAGAAAAATATTCAATAATCAACGAAAGGACAACGTTCTACGAGTCAGGTCGTGGAATGTCAGAAGTTTGGATGTGGTAGGGAAGTTAGAAAATCTGAAAAGGGAAATGCAAAAGCTCACTCAATCTAGATGTAGTAGACTGAGCGAGGTGGCGCAGTGGTTAGCACACTGGGCTCGCATTCGGGAGGACAACGGTTCAATCCCACGTCCGGCCATCCTGATTTAGGTTTTCCGTGATTTCCCTAGATCACTTCTGGCAAATGCCGGGATGGTTCCTTTGAAAGGGCACGGACGATTAACTTCCCCATCCTTTCTTCATCCGAGCTTGTGCTCCGTCTCTAATGACCTCGTTGTCGATGGGACATTAAAGACTTTTCTCCTACTCTAGATATAGTAGGGGTCAGTGAAGTCAAATGGACAGAAGGCAAGGATTTCTGGTCAGATGAGTATAGGGTAACAGCAACAGCAGCAGAAAATGGTGGAATGGAAGTAGGATTCATTATGAATAGGAAGACAAAGCAAAGACTGTGTTACAGTGAACAGTTCAGTGATAGGGTTTTTCTTGTAGGAATCGACAGCGAACCAACAGCAGCAACGATAGTTCAGGTATACCTGCCGACATTGTAAGTGAAGAGATAGAGAAAGTATATAGGGATATTGAAACGGTAATACCGTACATAAAATGAGATGAAAATCTAATTCTCATGGGGAACTGAACTTCAGTTGTAGAGGCAGGAACAGAGGAAAAGATTACAGCAGATTATGGGATTCGGATAAGGAGTGAAGGAGGAGAAAAGCTAATTGAGTTCTGTAATAAATTTCAGCCAGTAGTAGTGAAAACACTGTTCAAGAATCACAAGAGGAGGAGTTATTCTAGGAAAAGGCCTGGTGATACAGAGAGATTTCGGTTAGATTATATCGTGGTCGGACAGAGATTACGAAATCAGATATAGGATTGTAAGGGATACCCAGGAGCTGATATAGACTTAAATGACAATGTAGTAGTGAAGAAGAGTAGGTTGAAATTGAAGTGTTTAGACAGGAGGAATATTACGCAAAGAAGTGCGATGCAGAAGTACTAAGGGACTGCCAGACACGTCAGAAGTTCTCGAAGGCTATTGACACAGCAATAGGGAAGGGATCAGTAGGAAGTACAGTTCGAGAGGAATGGAAGAAGAAAGTACAAAAATGTTCAGGGAAACTCAGGAATACAGAAACACAAGTTCGGTGACGATAAGGGAAAGAATGGTAACATTAAGAGTGCATCAGGAATTCCACTGTTCAACGCAGAGGAGAGAGCGTATAGGTTGAAAGAGTATATTGAAGGCCTCTATGAGGGGGAAGATTTGTCTAATGTGATAGAAGAAAAAACAGGAGTAGATTTAGAAGAGACGAGGGATCCAGTAACAGAATCATAATAATTTAAAAGAGCATTCGAAGACTTAAGAGCAAATAAGGTAGAACGAATAGATAATATTCCATCAGAACTTCTAAAATCATTGGGAGAAGTGGCAACAAAACAACTATTCACGTTGGTGTGTAGAATGTATACATCTGGCGACATACCATCTGACTTTCGGAGAAACATCATCCACAAATTCCGAAAACTGCAAGAGCTGACAAGTGCGAGAATTATCGCACAATGACCTTAGCAGCTCATGCATCCATGTTTCTGACAAGAATAATGGAAGAATGGAAAAGAGGATGTGCTAGACGACGATCAGTTTGCCCTTAGGAAAGGTAGAGGCACGAGAGTGGCAAATCTGACATTGCGTTTGATAATGGAAGGAAGAGTAAAGAAAAGTCAAGACACGTTTACGGGATTTGTCGACGTGGAACAAGCGCTCGACACTGTTGAATGGTGCAAGACGTACGAAATACTGAGAAAAAGAAGGGTAAGCCACAGGGAGATATAGGTAATATATAATCTGTACAACAACGAAGAGGGAAAAATAAGAGTCGACGACCAAGAACGAAGCGCTCAGATTAAAAAGGGTGTAAAACAGGGATGCAGTCTTTCCCCCACATTCTTCAATCTGTACATGAAGAAGCAATGATGGGAATACAAGAAAGGTTCAGGGGTGAACTTAAAATTTAAGGTGAAAGGAAATCAAAGATACGATTCGCTGATGACCTTGCTGTCCTGAGAAACAGTGAAGAAGAATTATATGATATACTATGTGGAATGAGTACAGAATATGGACTGAGATTAAATCGAAGAAAGACGAAAGTAATGAGAATTAGCTGAAGTGAGAACATCGTGAATCTTAACATCATGATTGATGTTTACGAAGTAGACGCTGTTAAGGAATTCTGCTACCTTGATAGGCAGCAAAATAACGAATGACGGACTGAGCAAGAAGGATATCATAAGCAGACTAGCACTGGCAAAAAGTGCATTCCTAGCCAAAACAATTCTGCTAGTATCAAGCATAGATCTTAATTAGAGGAACAAATTTCTGAAAATGTACATCTGGAACAAAGCATTGTATGGTACTGAAACATGGACTGTGAGAAAACCGGAATGGAAAAAAATCGAAGTATTTGAGATGTGGTGCTACAAACGAATGTTGAAAATTAGGTGGACTGGTAAGGTAAGGAATAAGGAGGTAGGTTCTGCACAGAATCAGAGAGGAAAAGAGTGCTTGGAAAAGGGACAGGATGGTAGAATACCTGTTAAGACAACCGGGAATGACAACCAGTATACTAGAGGGAGCTGTAGTGTGCAAAAACTGTAGACGAAGAACAGAGATTGGAGTACATCCTGGAAATAATTTAGTGCTACTCTGAGATGAAGAGTTTGGTGCAGGAGAGGAATTCGTGAGGGTTCGCATCAAACCAGTTAGAAGACTGAAGACAAAAGAAAAAAAAGCACCGCGCTATCACGCAGTTCCGAGATCAGCCGATCGCCTAACTTTCCCGCGAATCCCCACACTTCAACTTGAACGTGGATGCCCTGTTACTGGAAGCTCACAGTACGCTCGAACATTCCCCTACATATCGTTGGACCTTTGAGAACAATTTGTGAGCCCTGCGGGGTAGCCGCGCGGCCTATGGCACCTTGTCACGGTCCGCGCGGCTACCCCCGTCGGAGGTTCGAGTCCTCCCTCAGGCATGGGCGTGTGTGTTGTGCTTAGCATAAGTTAGTTTAAGTTAGATTAAGTAGCGCGTAAGCTTAGGGACCAGTGACCTCAGCAGTTTCGTCCCATAAGACGTTACCACAAATTTCCAAAAAAACTGTTTGTGCAGTGTGATCCACGATTCGCCCACCCGTCGCCCCGCTCACGCCTCCCGTATTTGGGGAGTACCCTACCTCCTCCAGTCTTGACACACGTACGATCATTTTTGGAACAGTACGGCGTTCCAACATGTCCATGCCGACAACCTGCATGTGCGCCGGAAGAACTGAGAGGTTGACTGCTTATTTTTTACTGAGTTCATGTATTTGTCACAGCCCTCACACCATAGGGCTCCCGCCACGCTTCCTCTCACCCGCCTCCCTTCACCCAGTAACGGTGTGCCGGCCAGGGTGGCCCAGCGGTTCTAGGCGCTACAGTCTGGAACCGGGCGACCGCTACTGTCGCAGGTTGGAATCCAGCCTCGGGCATGGATGTGTGTGATGTCCTTAGGTTAGTTAGGTTTAAGTAGTTCTGTGTTCTAGGGGACTGATGACCTTAGAAGTTAAGTCCCATAGTGCTCAGAGCCATTTGAGCCATTTTTGAGTGACGCGCCGTCCACTCTAAAAAAAACCACTTAAGTCAGTTACCTTGATCTAATTCCTTCCCGTCATATGGGTCTTAGGGGGAGTGGGGATGGAGAGATGGCATCGCGACCATGCCTGCCCTCCCCTCCACGACTCAATTTTATGATCAGTGAAAAAAATTTATGTTCGTAGATCACCTGAAAAAAGATACAAAGCAGGATTAACGTAGCTGCCTTTGGTGCGAAAGGACACGCTTTCGATTCACGGTATGTCCCCTAAATTTTCTGAATGAAGTCTGAAAAAGTGTCCACTCAGCCAGGTAAGGGCGGATGAGGAGCTGCTTTATAAAGAAGCAGCAGCAGCCCCTGAATTCATCGACTGGGAAAAACAATCATAAGTCGCTGAATTGTACTCACTAGTCGGCCAGTAGGAACCGCCCTAATGCCTATGCCTAGAGTGGTGCTTAAGTCTGGTATTACTCCGAGATATTTAAATGACCCGTCGGGCATCAGAAGATCACTAATCTCATATCCGCCCAACGGCTTGCAGTCCACCTTGTCAGAATTGGAGTACACCTCCTGCTGTAATAAGTTGTCGAAGATACAAAGCGTGTCCTTACTTGAATTAACATACGTGTATCTTCATGATGTGGCTTAGAGAAAAACTGGGAGTCAAAATACCGACATTCGAAACCTTTTCGAGCCGGAGAGTGGCCTTCGATTACGTCCATGAATTTGCCATTAGTCTAGGAGACGTCAAGGACATTCGATTACTTCCATATCGTTGCTATTAGCCCAGGAGGTATCTTTTGGATCAAAATTACGGCTACATGTTTATTCCATAGTTTCTCCTGTCAAAGATAAGAGCTGGTATGCTATCTGACCAAAAGTATCTGGACACCCCCAATAAACATACTTTTTTTCATATTAGGTGACTTGTGCTGTCACCTACCGCCAGGTACTCGATATTAAAGGCTTCAGTAGTCGTTAGACACCGTGTGAGAGCAGAATATGGCGCTCCGCGGAACTCACGGACTTCGTACGTAGTCAGGGGACTGGGCGTCACTTGTGTCATATGTTTGTACGCCAGATTCCCACATTGCTAAACATCCCTAGGTCCACTGTTTCCGATGTAATAGTGAAGTGGAAACGTGAAGGGACACGTACAGCAAGAAAGCGTACAGGCCGACCTCGTCTGTTGGCTGACATAGACCGCCGACATTTGAAAAGGGTCGTTAAGTGTAATAGGCAGATATCTATCCAGACCATTACACAGGAAATCCAAACTGCATCAGGATCCACTTCAAGTACTATGACATTTAGGCCGGAGGTGAGAAAACTCGCATTTCATGGTCGAGCGGCTACTCTTAAGCCAAACATCACGCCAGCAAATGCCAAACGTCGCCTCGCTTGGTGTGTTGAGCGTAAACATTGGACGATTGAACAGTGGAAAAACGTTGTGTGGAGTGACGAATCACGGTACACAATGTGGCGATCTGGTGGCATTGTGTGGGTATGGCGAATGCCTGGTGAACGTCATCTACCAGCGTGTGTAGTGCCAACAGTAAAATTCGGAGGCGGTGGTGTTATGGTGCGGTCGTGTTTTTCATAGAGGGGGCTTGCACCCCTTGTTGCATTGCTTGGCACCATCGCAGGACTACAACGATGTTTTAAGTACCTTCTTGCTTCCCACCGTTCTTCGGGAATGGCGATTGTCTCTTTCAACACGATCGAGCACCTGTTCATAATGCAGGGCCTGCCGGGGAGTGGTTACACGACAGTAACAGCCCTATTATTGACTGACCTGCCCAGAATCCTAACCTGAATCCTAAAGAACACCTTTGGGATGTTTGGGAACGCTGACTTCGTGCCAGGCCTCACCGACCGACTGTGCCTGCGAGAGTGGAAGCTGTTATCAAGGCTAAGTGTGGGTCATCACCATATTGAAGTCCAGCATTACCGATGGAGGGCGCCACGAACTCTTAAGTCTTTTTCAGCCATGTGTCCAGATACTTTTGATCACAAAGTGTATATTTTCTCCTTTGTGAAACAATGGGGATATAACTTCCGATAGAGCTACCAATTTCAGCTTAAAGCAGTTCTGTACAGATTGAACAACAACTGGCGTTTTGAGACAGTAATTTAATTATTGTTTCAAAATGTAGCTGAAATGAAGTATAAGACACAGATTTAAAAGTTCATTGTGCTGAATGGTGGTTGTGGTTGCGTCATAGCCTTGGATGCACGAATCCAAATCTCGTGACCAACAGAGTGAGAAACCATCCCAAATGATGATAGAAATTACTTTGTAATAAGGAAAACATCTTATTTAAATGAATATTAATAGGAGTTGCCCAATTAGGCATGCCACAAATGACAACCACTCCATTCACATAGATATATTAATGGAAGAGGGAAGCTCCTAACAACGAATGGAAACAAATTATCACTAAAACAGTAGTAGTAGTAGTAGTAGTAGTAGCTTTATTCATCTGTAGATCTCATTTTACAAGGATATAAGACATGGCAAAGCATTTACAACATTAGACCAGTTTAAATTAAACTAATTCGTATACACTTTCGTTTACAGACTTTTAGTTAGAGACAATCATTAGATTTACTCCTGGTATACAATACGTGTTTTGCAAATAACTTACAAAATAATGTAATGCCACACTGTTCACTCATATCTCACTATCAGTCACTGCACACACACACACACACACACACACACACACGCACACACACACACACACACACATACACACACACACACACACACATACAAACAGACACACACGGGTGATCTCTGGGCCGTTTTCTGGAGAACAAATTCCCATTTTCTATACTGAAAAACTGAGTCAGCATCCCTCTATAATGAGTGAGATATTGAGCCCAGAAAGAGGAAGACGTGTTAGTGTTGTGCTGTGCATAGCTTGTGGGTTTGTATTTATAGAAAAGGAAAACAGAAGGAAAAAACATAGTGTGAAGGTGTTATGTGGAATGTTGAATCATTATTATTATATATTTGTATAATATTGTTTTACCCAATCCGTACTCTGTTTTATCTAAGTAATCCTTCAATGTATAAAATGTATTGCATAACAAGTACTTTTTATCTGCCTTTTAGATAAGTGCATTTTTTGCAATTTCTTTTATCTCTTTTGGTAATTTATTGTACAGTTTTATTCCTTGGTAGAAAATGCTGTTTTGAGTTTCATGTTTATTTTTTCTTGGTAAATGTAAGTTGATTCTAGCTCTTGTTCCATGGTCATGGACAGAACTGTCTGTGCAGTACTTACCAATGTTATTTTTGATGTGTACAGCTGACTGGTAAATGTATTCCATGGTGCAGCTAAAATCCCCAGTGTTTTGAACAGATCTTTACAATGAGCTCGACTACTATTTTTGGTTATTATTGTTATTCCCCTTTTGTGAAGTTTGAACATTGTGTTCATATTTTGTACATTTGTTCCCCAAAAGAGAATTGAGTATACATATGAATAGTATGTAACTAAAAGACACTGCATGTTACACACTGATGATAGGATTCTAAGGGCATAACATGCTGACGGCATTCTGTTTGCAAGTACCTTTGTGTGTTCACACCACTTCGACTGAGAATCAATATTCATTGTTACAAATTTTGCATTTGTTACATAGTCTATAGAGGTGCCAACTATATTTAATTTAACATTGTCATTTTCTCTCTTCAGACTGAAATTCGTGGCATCAGTTCTCTTTTTCTCAATGTCACTTTATTCCTTATTGACCAATCGTAAATTTCCTTGAGATTTTCATTTCCTTTCTCTGCGAGGATTTCTCTTGTTTTCTCAGTGACTATAATATTTCTGTCATCAGTGCAGAGAATTTTTTCCCAATGACTAACACTACTGGGAAAGTCATTGATGTATAACAGGAATAGTATTGGTCCTCATATGCTACCTTGCAGTACCCCTATATTAACGTATTTTGGTTCTGATAAGTGTTTTACTAAATGTTTGGATCTATTTGAAATATGTGTTATCTCTACACTTTATACCCTATCTGCTAGGTATGATCGAAACCAGTCGATAGCTACCACTCTTATTCCTAATGCTTCTAATTTATGTAATAGAATCTTGTGGTCGACTGTATCAAAGGCCTTAGAAAGATCGAAAAATATTCCTGTGACACACTCATCTTTATCAAGAACATCAAGTACAACTTTTGTGAATTCTGCTATGGCTGACTCCGTATTTTTGCCACTTTGGAAACCAAACACTGATTCGCTCTAAAAATTGTTTATATTCAGGTAATTCATTAACCTTTCATAATTGCTTCAATTATTTTTGTGAATGGTGGCAGCAGGGAAATGGACCAGTAATTTTCTATGTCTTCTGCATTACCTCTCTTAAGCAAAGGTACAACTCTTGCCTGTTTTAACTACTCTGGAAATGTCCCTGATGTGAAGGATTCATTTATTATATTTGTTAAGGGCCTTGTATGATCTCTGGGCATTGTTTTAATACACACATTGGTACTTCATCTAAGCATACTGACTTTTTATTTTTTAGTTTTTTAACAGTTTTATGAACTTCATTCTTTGTGGTTGAAAGTAACATCATTGTATTTAGTGCAACATTATTTACAGGTGTTATATTTGTTTCAGGGAATTTTTGCTGTAACTTCTCTGCAATACTTGAAAAATGTTCATGTACATAGTTTGTTAAGTGTTGTGGATTATTTATTACCTTATCCCCTCCTTTAGCAGGATGTAATTCAGCATTTGTTTGTCTTTTCCATTTCCTTTTTTATAACTTTCCAAACTGATTTGCTTTCGTTCTCTGCATTATATATTATTTTGTAATTAAATGAATTTTAGCAGAAATCAGTTTTATGAACTTCATTCTTTGTGGTTGGAAGTAACATCATTGTATTTAGTGCAACATTATGTACAGGTGTTATATTTATTTCAGGGAATTTTTGCTGTAACTTCTCTGCAATACTTGAAAAATGTTCATGTACATAGTTTGTTAAGTGTTGTGGACTATTTATTACCTTATCCCCTCCTTTAGCAGGATGTAATTCTGCATTTGTTTGTCTTTTCCATTTCCTTTTTTATAACTTTCCAAACTGATTTACTTTCGTTCTCTGCATTATATATTATTTTGTAATTAAATGACTTTTTGCAGCAATCAGCATCTTCCTATAGATATTTTTGTATCTATGATAGAAATTTAAGGGATTACTGTGACTCTTTTTCATGGAACTGAGGTATTTAAGTGTTTGGGAATACTTCTTAATACCTGCAGTTATCCATCTATTTTTGTATAATGTTGATACAGACATGCATACTTTTGGAAATGCCTTTTCAAAGTTCAATTTAAATAATATGGAGAATTTAGATAATTTCTTATTCACATTGGTTTCCTTTTATACTTAATCCCAGGTTTGTTTTGTTAGTTCTTTTGAAAAACCTTTTCTTTTGATTTCTGATAGATGTCATTTGTAGGCTTGTAGTTTAGGGAATGATTCGATGCCTGATTTTACTGTTATTTGGTAGCCCGATATCTTTTACAGCTACATCACGTTTTACCCTGTCCATATTCGTGCCCACATGGTCAATTACTGATGAAGTCATTGTAGTAACCCTTGTTGCACTAGTGACCAATAGGGACATGCCAAAGCTTTGAAGTATATTTTTGAGAGTTCTGCTGGATTCATTTATGATATTAGTGTTGATGCTAATGTCTCCCCAGAATTATGCTGACCTTTGTACTTGAGACTTTATCTAGAACTTCTGTTAATTTACTGAAAAAAGTGTCCACTGTAAGGGTCTATAGCTTGGACGCCGCCGTACAGTATGTAACACACGCTCGCCAACCGACCTGTCTGGAATGCTGACAATTTGCTTGGTCAGTACATGGTGTGTCCAGCCGCAGTGCGATGCAGGAGTAAGCCACTGGCCGCCGTCCGCAGCGAGCCATATTAACTGGCATGGCCTTGGCTGCGAATGTGTCTCTTTTCTTAGCTCACCATGGAGCCTTTTGATACAACCGTAATTAGGATGTCAGACACAGTGATGATGGGTGCACACAGTGGGTGTGTTTTATAATCTGCCTTTGTTAATAAAACTGTTTAAACTTACTTCTCATGTTCGCATATTGCTGTACCTCAAGGACCCACCGCTTACAAGTCCTGACAAATATTTCATGTAATTATCATCCAGGGCAACCCCCTTACACAACACTACCACTGGGAGATCTATAAACACACAAAATGGTTAATTTCTAAGATATATCAAGCCCTGTTAATTCAACAGCTGTTATTTCAAAGTGTTTGTCTTCGCTTACGGTACTGAGGTCATGTCTTGATTTGAACTGTGTTCCTTTCCTGATATAAATGCGTGATACTCGACCCCTTGAAATAGTTCTGCAGTAAGAGTTTGCCATTTCATACGATGATAATACTACATTTAGGATTTCTGTATCCCTACACCAGTGCTCAGTAATACAAAATACTGTGCAGTTCAAAGGTTGGAGCTCAAATTCGAATAGTTGTATTTTATTTTTTATTGATTGCATGTTTTGATGGAGGATTGTTAAGTCTGTAAAATGCCCCATGTTACTCTTTCCAATGGTTTGTTTTTCTTTGTGACATCCGGTATGTGTGATATTTTATGTGCCAAAATCTCTCTTGTGAGTGGGTGTTTCAGTATCTTTTAAATTGCTGGAGATAGTTTTTAGGCAGGGGAGTCTGTTGTCTAGATTTATCCTAAAAATGACCTCCTTCTCCTACTCATGGCAGCAGGTATGAGACCTCCTTGTGGCACGTGAGATCATCCCCAATACTATCATGAATCAGCTGCACCAATCTTCCCTTCCCAGTCCTGTTTAAGTATAGGCCATTCCTAGGGAAACCCCATCTGTTGATAGTCCCGATGGGCACCAGAGAAACATGAGCAAAGTTCGCTGCCCTCAGAGCCATCTCTAACCACACATTGATTCTCCTCACAGCTCCACCAAGGTGTGGTCAATCATGACACCGGAGCAGCTTAACAAGGCATACGTTGGTGCCATGTCTCAGAGAAGCTATCTTGTCCGGGTCACAACCTATGTCATATGCCCCACCCACATGGTCTTCTTTTGTGAAGTTCTTACATAAAGACCCTAAGTCCTCTATCACATGATTTAGCCATGCATTGGGCTTGAAGATACTGGTGGTCTGGTACGCAACCCCTAAACTTTCCTGTAACTGAGGGCCTACACCTCGCCCATGGGTACTATCTAGCAACCACACTTTCTTCTTCCTAACATTTTTTATATTTCTAGGCATCTTGGCCTCGGTTGAAGTGTGCTGCACATTTCTTGCTCCTCGTTCTACCTGAGGCTCTTCTCCACTTAACTCTGGCAATGGTAGATACCTGTTTTTGACGTGGTTCATAAAACTATCAGATCGCGTTCTCTTTCTTCCTATCCTCCTACAAGATGCCAGTTCCCAACACCCTCCACCCCTCTATCTCCCTTGATCCTTATCAGTTCCTTCCTTGCTTCCTCCAATTGTGCTTCAAGGGCACAGATTTTCCTTTTCTGTTACCCAATCAAAATATTCCGACTGCATACTCTGCAGTTCCAGGAGACAGCCAGCCTCTTCCGTTCTCCCAACATTTGCCCCACTGCATCCACCCCAGTGAAAATATTTCGTACATGATTGGCAACAAATCCCTCTACTCACTACGCTATAACAGCTCCCACATTTATCACTCATGGTCAGTTTCGAAAGAATAATTAAGTTTAAAGAATGTTTTAAATTTGTCAACGACGCGAGATTGGCTTTATGTAAACAAAAAAGGATACAAAAGTCTTATGTGCGGTGGTTATTATTTTTGTACCGATTTAGAGATACACGACAGAGGAATTAATTAGTACTTACTTTGCTTTTAGAGAATTTACGTTATCTAGCGTGTTTGGTCAGCTCTTTAAATGTTTATAACTCGGAAAATTTAGGCCTAGATCGCATCTGTCTAACTAGTAAACAATACGAAATGCGTTAGTTCAATATGATTTAGAAACGTTTAATTACACTTATATTGTGACAGTAGACACTGATGAAACTAGTAGCTGTCTGTCTTAAACGAATTTTGCACTATCAAGTAAACCTGAATAGAATTTTTCGTTTTCATGACACGAAAAATTTCGGGTTATATCGTGATTATCGGGACTTCAGATATCACGGAGTTTTTTCAAGAATAATCTCTCCTGGGACGCTAATATTCAGTTATGTGACAAGAACTGGCACTACAGCAAATATACGAAACAAAGAAAATTTAAAGTTGACACTATTTCCTCTTTTAGCGGACGAAGAAAATACTTATGGTCTCACTCGGCAGCCATCTTGTTGATTACATTTAATACTGTCAGACGTGAAATCACCTAATGATAATTGTAAATAACTGGTAGCTCAGATACGCGGCGTTACGTGAATCACAGTATGTGGCATGAGAGAAGGCATGAGATACGAGATGCATACAAACATACAATTCATTAAGAATATTATGAATGCAGTTATCCTGTTAGTACGGTAGTTTGGCCGCTTGCATGGCTGTGGGTGAGTGTGGTGGTCAAATATCCACGCATTATGGTGTAATAAATACTATTAGATAAAGCTAAATAGTATATGACTTACGAACTTTTCCGTATACGTGAAACTGTTTTCATTGTTTCATTCACAATGCAGCGTAATGGTAATAGTCCGCAACGTGTTTCATTCACACTGTGAGGGTGGAAGTGGGTAGCTGTGGTTGGCAGATATCTCAGTATAACACTCAGTTCTCTTACAAAGAGCTATATTCTCAATGGGTTTACAACTTTGCAGTGTTAGTAAATATGCTCGCATATACAGTCCTTACCCTGTTTCATCCATACTGGCATTAAAATTACATTACGCAGACATATTTAACGACGAGTAACACTGTGGGGCCAACACTAGCTCTGTAATAATTTCTTAACATAACAGTATTTAAATGAAAATGGAAAGGAATGGAAGTCACTTTTATTCATTCGGCATTTACTTCTCCTTGCACACACACATAAGACTGAGTGTGAACATAGTTTTATGCTTCTGCATCTCGTCTGGGAATGATATATGTAATGAGTAATACTAAATCATCCACAGTAACTAGAATTATACTCAAGAAGAATAATGCAAAAGAGAAATAAGCGAAAGTCTCCATGTAGGAAAACTGCATATATCGATGTAAAAAACGAATGTGTGATGTGAGTTCATTTGTTATACTTTTGATATCTCTACTTATTTCTTCTTGTTATTTTGTGTTTTGTTCTTGTGTTTTGTCTATTTTCTGACAGTGTTCTGTGTTTCGTTCAACCATAGCGATATCGCGTTATAGATTTCCGAATTCATGTTTACTGCATTTGCAACGGAATGTTCAAATGTGTGTGAATTCCTAAGGGACCGAACTGCAGAGGTAATCGGTCCCTAGACTTACACGCTACTTAAACTAACTTATGCTAAGAACAACACACACATCCATACCCGAGGGAGGGCTCAAACCTCTGGCGGGAGGGGCCGTGCAGTCCGTGATATGTCGCCACAAACCACGCGGCCATTCCGCCCGGCATTTGCATCGACTGAGAGCGTATTGTCAGAAATTGATGTTGGTTCGTACAGTGTTTGTTGAAATGAAACAGAAGCAAAACTCGAATCGACTATCTCAATTAGAGGTTGTTGCGAAACTTATCACAGCTGAGGCAACTTGTCAGCCGATTCATCTTCTGATGTTTCTGGTTCACTATTGGAAATCTGTTCTGCTGCATCTACTGGTAAAGAACTAAAATGCGTTGGAAGATTATTTGCGTTCTCTGGAATCTCAAGTAAATTATTTATCTGTGTCAACTGTTGTGCTTGTTACGTTTCTATATTAATTGAGTCATTAATTTTGGACGTGGTTTGCCATTTAGTTGCAAGACGAAATACTCCGTTGCCAGCAATAATGTAGAAAAAATACTACATCAACAAGAAAAATTTCTGTTTGCTACTAAATAACTGAAAGTAATAAATTCCATTACGCAACAGAAATATCTGCGAAAAACCTAGGTAACACTGAAACATTTCACATAGTTTGTAGCATTGTCTGCCTATGCAACAAACAGCTTCACACTCAATATTTTTGCCAAAGTAGAAAGAAACAATTCACATAAAGTCACAGACAAGAATGACATTTCGCTGTCATAGCTGAAACGGAAAATACAAATCTTGGTAGATATTCGCGTAACGCTCGTTTTCTCTCGAGAACCTGTGTTGCAATCTAATTATGTTATCATAGGAAAACCAGAGGATATTCTAGGCGTAAAGGAACGACATGTGAAGTACAATGCTGGACTTTGAAATCCACAAAAATAAATTACAGATATAGACGGAAGGAAATAACTGTGAAATTGCGAACTCTGTTCAATGAAAATTAACATATTAACCATACGACACCTGACTATCTTGACTGTACGCTGTCTGCTCAAGAATGGAAGGTAAGACCTGCCCTGAAATGAAAGTGACTTACCACTTGATCAGCATATTGCTTTTGTGTCTGGACTACCGACGTTCTCGAAAGAAAGTACAGATCAGCAGACGCAGCAACTAAAGATAAATAATCTACACTAGATTTGTTAGTTAGAAGGAGTCTGTGACTTCCTGTGACGCAGGGTGCAATATATACACGACAAAATGTTCACAACATTACTCTGACTCATGGAGGTGGGTTTCATACTAAATAAAACCGTTCTTGAGAAATCAAACCCTTATTTTTTACGAAAACTTCACAACGTAATAAGCTTTTAAGACTCACAAAAATTCTCTCATTACAAAGAAACTACAAACATACCTTCAAAATTCCTACAAAACATTCTCTATCAGTATAAAGAAAAAAAAAGTTTTATAGAATGAGTCTTCATCTCCTTAATAAAATATTCCTGACAGTTTCTGCCAAATTCACTGATAACAGATATCTTTTTCTGAAAACTCAACTGCTCGCTGCTATGCGTCCAACAAGATCTTATTCACTACTCATGCAGTGCTCTAATTCATCTTCGTCCCAGTACAATTAAGGAGAGTTATTTACGATAGAGGAAAGCGTATGAGAATGTTATGTCATGAAGAATAACCGAAATGTTTATCGGAAATCATTATAGCGTACCGTTCGAGTATTCATTTGTTAGTTACAAGTATTTTTATCTTTGAGTCTACCCGGATTTCTTGCTATGCATCTCTGCTGATCGTTGGTAAAGTGTGATAGACAAAAAGCACTGCGAGATTAAAAATTGATCTATTTGATATTACAATTCGTTATTAAAGTCTACATAACGAAGCCTTGAATTATGTCTGACGAATGAAACAGTAAAAGCATTCTCACATGTACAATAAAGTTTGTAAGTCAAATAGTATATACATTTTCCTTACGGTTCTTATTGCTCCCTATTTCCTGGAATTTTGCTCGCCACTTTCACCCACTGCCACGCACAGTGACCAAAGTAACAGCATGAGATCAAGAGCTATCTACCACCACAACCTCGAGTGGGTGGAAGTGGGTGAGAGTGGGTGATCATGGAGAAAAGTCTGTCTGTACGTACACCCACAAGCCTTTTATATATAGGTACAGACTGAAAGCGAACAAGGGACAATAATGCTGTAGTGTAGCTGTGGCTCAGATCGATAGTGAGCACTGAACACAGTTACGTTAATACTTCACGGACACGGCCAATATCTGCTTGAACATCACAAGATTTCCAGAAATGAGCACTGATAGCTGGGTGTCTGACTTTAAGATCACATAGTCCGCTCCTGAAGGGAGCGAACCGACTCAGCGTCAGAACGACGTTGGTGGGTGTGATGATGACTCTTGTTAATGACTCAGCTTACCAAAGCATATGGCATGGCAATATGGGAGCTAGCGACAATAGCGGTCGGAAAATACGATTTCCGCCCTCTCTACCTATTTAATGTTAAGTACAGACAACCTTCCAACTGTAACAAGGTCCATCTCATCGATCATCGGTCCTCTCCGAACCTGGAGTCTTTATTCTACAAGAGTCTAAACCGACGTGTGTTTCCAAGACCCGTCTGAATCTCGGCTTTCTTGCTGCCAGAACTGGAAATCGCTGCCCAGGAAACGGGGTGACTCTGAATTCCTATGAATGATAAATACGAAACAGCATTAAACCATCTCCCAATGTTTTCTCCTTCATTATACTTCAGCCAATCGCTCAGTCGTGGACAGCCAGAGTCAGCTGGCTTCTTCTACTCTTCGACACGATTCGGAAATTGATGAATGGAAGGCTCTGCACGTAGTCACAACACGAAAGCGCATGGTATCCCGAAAATACAGAATGACCCTATGAGCAGGTTGTATTCTGAAAGCTGAAGATGCACGATCGTCGAGGCATCGTAACAAACGTTCACACGCACTGAGGAAGCCATAGCTGCCTAGAGATCTCTTATCTGGCTAAAAGGCTTCTGCGAGGAATTCCATGTTCCTTTCGGCAAAGGAGCACCTGTTTAGCAGCCCTCTTAAATAATGAGCTGGGGTGAAGAGAAGGCAGGCCTCGCTACCTGCGACCAAAATACAATAGTTTTATAGCGGCAGATTCCTCTTAGGAAGACACTTACCTCGCGCATCCCACTTTTAAGCTTTCACGCCTTCGAAACCTCCGTCAACTACATGGGAAGAGCAGAACAGTAAAGAATGAAACGAAAAATATCCTCTGGCGACGCAAATCCAGAACTGCAATTGCAGAGTAGCGCAACTAAACGATGAATTGATAAAAGTAATTTTCATATCATCCTCTCAAATATGTTACTAGAAAGTTTCAGAGAAAAATATCCACGTAACAATTGTTGCTGAATGGTCATTTACTACCCCATAGAAATTATTATCCTATCATGTCTTGATGTTGTCACGAAAAGTAGGAGCATATGAATGCATTTGAGCTCTCAGTAAGGTAGGTGAGGTCCTTATCTTCTATATTGGAGACACTGTGTTCGATTGCCTTACCATTTACATATTTATTTCCTTTACACTTTTTGAGCAACTGGGTGTGTAATTTGCAGTTAGACGCCGAGTAGCAGATTAAAAATATGTATATTGAATTTTTTTTTTTAATTCGTGACTTTCATTTGCCTTTCACAGGTCTTTATGGAACGCAAACGAAGGTAATCAAACTCGTTTATACTTTTATGCGTGTGGTGGCTAGAGTTACTGGATTCACTGCTGCTGATATGTGACATCACATTTCAACAAATGAGATGGATGATGAGACACGTCGACTTGACATACCCCACCAAAAGAACCACACACCACGACATGAGGCAATCTCAGAGGCCGATGATGCAATGTGATACACATGTGACCGCTATGGCCAATCCAACGTTGAGGCAGCTCGCTGTTCAGATGTTCTCAAACATGTGGATGTTAGTGTAGTGGTGGGCCGGCCAGTTGGAACGACAAGTTTCGGGCACGTTCTCGCTACTTTGGAAAATCAAGACCTTCAACATATCCCATTAAGTGTTTCGACCGAACGTGGGGGAGGGAGCAAGGGCAGCACCTAACAACTGTCACCAAGGCAGAGTTCAGTGTCGATGTGAAGATTAAAATTTACTCCACATTTCCTCTAGTGCACCTGCCACACACAATCAGTACGTCCACAGCGCGGTAACACTTTACCAGAGTTACTAAATACACCTTTCCGAAATACCTGCCCCAAAGAAGACAGAATAGATATTTCAGATCCGAATCAGAAACACCTGCCAACATGAGTAACTTAAAAGCAGGTATCCTCAGTGTAGCGAAACAGCTTAAATCACTTAACAAGAAAAGGCCCCTTGTTCCAATCGTATACCACACAGGTTCCTTTCAAAGTATGCTGATACAATAGCCCCGCAAACATATACAACCACCAACTGATCGAACTGTCCATACCTAAAGAATGAAAAATTGCATGAGTTAAACGTCTATTTGCAGCAGGATTTTAGAACAAATAGTATGTTCGAACATTAAGATTTATCTCGAAGAAAACAGCGTATTGGCCTACGGCTGTCACAGATTCAGAAAATATCATTCTTGTGAAACACAGCTAGCTCTTTACGATCGTAGACGACTGGGAGCTATTTACAGGGGATGCCAGGTTGATTCCATACTTCTTTTGATTTCTAGAAGGGTTCTGACACCGTTCCTCCAAAGCGGATTATAAAGAAATTGATTGCCTATGGAATATCGTCTCAGTTGTGCAACTGTATTAGTGATTTCCTGTCAGAAAGGTACCACCTGTAGTATGTGACGGAAAGTAATCGAGTAAAACAGAAGCAGTATCTGCCTTGCCACAATACATAATACACATAAACGATTTGAGAGGCAATCTGAGCAGCCCCATTATTGTATGCAGATGATGCCGCTATTTACCGTCTTTGAAAGTCATCACATTATCAAAACCTATTGCAAAAGTTTTAGACATGATACATGTGTTGTGAGAAAAGTGTCAACTGACTCTAAATAATGAAAAGTGTGACGTCGTGGACATTAGTACTAAAAGGGATCAGATCAATTTCGGGTACACAATAAATCACGAATCTAAAGGCTGTCGTCTAACTAAATAAGAAATCCGGTAAATATCGGTTATACAGTAAATTACGAATCTAAGGTCTGTCAATCCAACTAAATACCTGGGAATCACAGCAACGAATAACGTAAACGTGAACGATCACATAGATAAAGATTATTTGAAAAGCAGACCAAAGACTGCGACCTGTTGGCAGATCGCTTAGAAAACGCAACAGGGCTACTAAGGAGATTGCTTACACTACGCGTGTCCGCCTTCTTCTTGAACATTGCTGTGCAATGGGGGATCCAGAACTGACTTGACTAACAGAGGACGTCGAAAAAGTCCAAGGGTAATTCGTTGTGTATTACTTCGAAATAGGAGAAAGTCTGCCACGGATATGATACGCCAATTAGGATGGTAATCATTAAAACAACGGTGTTTTTCATTTCAGTTGAATCTCCTTATGTAATTTGAATCATTAACTACCTCCCCAGTCTTTGCAAATATTTTTGGTGCCTACCTACTTTATGAGAAGCGATGATCACAATAAAATAAGAGAAATCAGATCTTGCACGGGAAGATTTAAGTGTTCATTTCTCACACGCGCTTTTCGATAGTGGAACTTTAGATAAATAGTTTCAAGTTTGTTCGATGAACACTGCAGGCACGTTATTATAAATTATAGAGTAGATGTATATGCAGACGTATCTAGTAAACGCTATAAGAGGTATGTACCAAAACACAGGCACTGCAATATCGTATTTATCTGCCGATACCGAGCAAGAGACTTTCCCGTACAACGTCTGACCTGTACGGGAATCTACGTAATGGATGTACGAGTACAGGACGTAGACGTATGGTTGAGGATATATTTAAGTTTGGATCTGGCCGTAAGTCGTGCTCGGATAGTCGAATGGGGTTGGCTTTCGGCCGTGTTTGCATGCGGACAGGCTCCGAGCGCCCGACAGCGCACCGCACTTGTCTACTTCGCAGTCGCGGTATTTCGTGTTGTGTAGCGTTTATTAATAGTGCACCTCACGGCGCACTGTTGCCGCCGAGCGACACTTAAAGTAACATTGCAAGCTCAACATGTACGCGCTTATGAAACTGAACAATTCATTCCCGAAGAGCTACGTCTGAACCAAGAGGAAGTGATAGGTATTCACTTCTCTATCACTGGCAGTATTGTCTACATGAAAATTACGACGGAGGAAGCATGTGCTGAGGTAGTTCGGACAACAAGCACACGGACTCAAGTTCAAGAGTCTGACGGCCATATTGGAGAGTAGATCACGCTGGTTCCGGTCTTCGAACAATTCGGGTCCCTGACCTCCCTTTCGAAGTGCCACAAGACGTGGTAGTCGAAGCTTTCCGACCCTACTGCAATGTTGTGGGCTACACCGCGGAAAAATGGCAGACGTTCACGACATACCACGTATTGAATGGTGTCCTCCAAATCAAAATCGAACTCTCCAAACATGTACCATCCTATCTGCTGGTAGGTGGCGTGCGAGCCATCGTTATGTGTGATGGCCAGCCGCGGACGTGTGCCGGTTGCGGACAAGAGGGCCATGCTCGGTCAGACTATCTCCGCCGACGTTTGCTCCAGGTCCAGACCAGTGACTCAGATCCCGAAGCGACGGTCACTTCTTTGCCAGATAGCTACGCTACAGCCGTTCGCAGCCCCGAGGCGTCACTTCAGGAAGCACCTGTTCTCCCCCCAGCACTCCCCACTGGAAATGCTGCCACGGCCTCACCAGCACCATCTCCTCCGACGGCTACGAGACCACCACCTCTCCAGAGCTCGATGACCAGCCTACCTCTGCTTTTCTTCGGACGGGCGTGACCTCGGGCATTGAACGTCCACATTCTGACACAGAACAGCACCCCCGAAAGCAGTGGTCGGCCCGAAAACGGAAGAGGAGAAGTAAAACGCTATACGACGGCACACTTCTTCATGTGACATCACAGGCAGTGGAGCGGATACAAGACAGTGATCTCCCTTCGAGCGCCCTGGCGGCAGAAGTGTCCACTCCTGATATCCCATCTGAGGAACAATCCCACCCGACAAAGTTGGGTCCCATGGAGGGAGAATCTCTGGACCCCACAGCAGCGTCACCCAAACTCGTCCTTGATGAGTGCGACAGTCGCTTGCCACCTGTTCCAGTCTCCTGGGCTGATGAAGTAGACGATGGATCAGATCGAGATGGTAGCCCTCCCCTCAGGCAGTGCCCTTTGGAGGTACCTTACCAACCTTCCACTCAGTGCTTGTGGTTACAGGGACTGCACCAGATGTTCCACGCCAGCCGGACATCTCTGCCGGAACATATGTGCCAATGGTGGGAGCACCCCTTCTACACTACCACATTGTGACGATGAATCTGGCCATCATTCGGGATTCCCACAAACTGGCAATGTTCCGAGAGTCCATTTATGGTGTTGATGTCGATATTGCCCTCCTCCAAGAAGTGATCGTCGCTGATTTCTACTCCCCCACTGGCTACATGGCACACATCTCCAATGCTTCTGACAGTGGTAGTGGAGTTGCCATCCTCCTCCGTTGTGGACACTCTGCAGAAGATGTAATGTACCTTCATAATGCTAGAGGTATGGCTCTCACGCTGTTCAGCGTCCTCATCCTTAATATATATGCGCCGTCCGGCTCCAGTCGACGTCGTGACCGACACACCTTCTTTGCTGACGAGGTAACGCCGCTTTTTGAGGGTCCTCTGGACGAAATGATCCTCGGTGGTGATTTGAACTCCACACAAGGGCCTGAAAACCAACTTCCATGTCATTCCCTGTGTGCGGCCCTCTCTGTCATCATCGACAGGCTTCAGCTTGTTGACACATAGACAGAGGTTCATGGCAACCGCGCAGATATCACATAGTATATGGCGCATTCGTCCAGTCACTTCGACCGTATTATCCTTACATATTCACTTGCTGCCAACCCTTGACATGCCAAAGTATGGCCTCTGGATTTCTCTGACCACGACGCCTGCATCTGCGGTGTCCTCCTCGTCCGCCAACAGGTGTGGCACTGCCTCGGCTTGTGGAAGTTAAACGTTTCCCAGCTGACTGTCCCCGATGGCTGATGGATCCTTGAGAATGCGTGGGCCCTCTGTCGTCGACGCCGCGCCGCATGCACGTCCACCTTATTCTGGTGGCTATCATGCGCAAAACTAGCTCTATGTAGGGCGCTGATGGGATAAGGCAAAGACTTAAAAGCTTGGTAAGCGAGCAACATGGACTTTTATTACGCGGTGCTTCGTTACTGCACTTTGATGGCATTCTCTCCTGTTTGTCAGCCGATAGTGGATTGTGCTAAAGCGCAGATCACTTCACTCATACAACGACGCTTGGAAGGGGCTCTTGTCAGATCCTGCACCCGTGAACATATGCCTCACGAAACGCCATCGATGTACCACCTCCTCACGGAACCCCAACGTCGTCGTCGAGCTCTCACCCATGAGCTTACCGATGCGGAAGGCCGACAATACACTACTCAATGAGCCATTGATCACGCATTGTATTCTCATTTCCCACATCCTCCGACCCTACTTGAGGAGATAGTGACACTGACTGTCAACACCATGCTATAGGATGTGGCTCAAGAACTTCAGGAACAAGTGACCTACGATGATATCCTAGATGCTATCAAGGTGGGAACTGCCAACAAGTCCCCTGGACCTGACAGCTATCTTTTGATACCTACTTGGACAGTCATCTGTCACAAACTGATGTCACCCACACCGTCGATCCCAGCCACCTCCCTTGATGGGGTCAACATCCTGGTACCTAAGCCACATGGACAATCGCGGATGTGAGATTACCGGGCCATCACTTTGCTCAACAGTGACATGAAATTTATTACCCGTTTGTTGACCTCACGACTCAAGAAGGTAGAAGGATACGTCACCTCCCTTGATCAGATTTCGGTTAGTGGTGACAAAAACATCCATGCAGCCCTTTGCCGATACAGGGATATGATCACGCTCGCGCGGTCGCAACATTTACACGGTACATTAGCATCGCTTGACTTCTTTTTTTTTTTTTTTTTTTTTGTTTTTTTTTTTTTTTTTTTTTTTTGGTCATCAGTCTACTGACTTGTTTGATGCGGCCGACCACTAATTCCTTTCCTGTGCTAACCTCTTCATCTCAGAGTAGCACTTGCAACCTACGTCCTCAATTATTTGCTTGACGTATTCCAATCTCTGTCTTCCTCTACAGTTTTTGTCCTCTACAGCTCCCTCTAGTACCATGGAAGTCATTCCCTCATGTCTTAGCAGATGTCCTATCTATCATCCTGTCCCTTCTCCTTATCAGTGTTTTCCACATATTCCTTTCCTCTCCGATTCTGCATACAACCTCATCATTCCTGACCTTATCAGTCCACTTAATTTTCAACATTCGTCTATAGCACCACATCTCAAATGCTTCGATTCTCTTCTGTTCCGGTTTTCCCACAGTCCATGTTTCACTACCATACAATGCTGCACTCCATACGTACATTCTCAGAAATTTCTTCCTCAAATTAAGGCCGGTATTTTATATTAGTAGGCTTCTCTTGGCCAGAAATGCCTTTTTTGCCATAGCGAGTCTGCTTTTGATGTCCTCCTTGCTCCGTCCGTCATTGGTTATTTTACTACCGAGCTAGCAGAATTCCTTAACTTCATTGACTTCGTGACCGTCAATCCTGGTGTTAAGTTTCTCGCTGTTCTCATTTCTACTACTTCTCATTGCCTTCGTCTTTCTCCGATTTACTCTCAAACCATACTGTGTACTCATTAGACTTCATTCCGTTCAGCAGATCATTTAATTCTTCTTCACTTTCACTCAGGATAGCAATGTCATCAGCGAATCGTATCATTGATATCCTTTCACCTTATATTTTAATTCCACTCCTGAACCTTCCTTTTATTTCCATCATTGCTTCCTCGATGTACAGATTGAAGAGTAGGGGCTAAAGGCTACAGCCTTGTCTTACACCCTTCTTAATACGAGCACTTCGTTCTTGATCGTCCACTCTTATTATTCCCTCTTGGTTGTTGTACATATTGTATATGACCCGTCTCTCCCTATAGCTTACCCCTACTTTTTTCAGAATTTCGAACAGCTTGCGCCGTTTTATATTGTCGAACGCTTTTTCCAGATCGACAAATCCTATGAAAGTGTCTTGATTTTTCTTTAGCCTTGCTTCCATTATTAGCCGTAACGTCAGAATTGCCTCTCTGGTCTCTTTACTTTTCCTAAAGCCAAACTGATCTTCACCTAGCGCATTCTCAATTTTCTTTTTCATTCTTCTGTATATTATTCTTGTAAGCAGCTTCGATGCATGAGCTGCTAAACTGATTGTGCGATAATTCTCGCACTTGTCAGCTCTTGCCGTCTTCGGAATTGTGTGGATGATGCTTTTCCAAAAGTCAGATGGTATGTGGCCAGACTCATATATTGTACACACCATTCTGAAATCGGTCCTCCAACACATAGGTATTCCGGCTCATATAGTAACAGTGGTAATGTGACCCTTGAATTGCGCGATTTAAAGAATGCTCTGTAATCGTCGCCTCATCGCGCCTCTAGCGATCGACCGCTCTGTCCGACATCGTTGCTCAGTATCCAAGATACTTTATGCTTTGGCATTAGAGTCCTTACTCCAGGGGCTTCGCCTTTGTCTGGTGGGACTGACATTTCATGGGTAACGCTTCTGTTGTACAGCCTATGCTGACGATCAAGTCCTCTACCTCCGCAATCAAGACGATGTTCGCGCGGCTCTGACTTGGGTGGCCACGTATGGGGAGGCATCGGGCAGTTCTCTTAACATTTCCAAATCGAAGGTTGTGCTCATTGGTGAAGGTCTACCTGAGAGATATGTCGCTCCTCTACGTGTTGCCACCAGCGTCCGCTGTTTGGGCATTGATTTTATGAATGACCTCCTTCGTTCAGCGGTAACCAACAGTAGATGTCTCCTCCAAACGATCAGCGCCGACCTTGTGGACCACCGGCTTAGATCCCTCGACATTGTGCAGCGTGCGCAATACGTGTACGTTTACCACGCCTCACGCGTCCCCAAGTGGCACAAGTGTTATCGGTTCTGATTACCCTCGCACGTTGTATGTTGCTGCGATGGGATCCTTTGTCTGTACCGGGATGTTATTTAAAGTTTAATATTCCTCCCTTGCCCTCCTGCGGGAGCGTGGTGGAGTGGGCTTATTCCATGTGCCAGACAGAGTTACAGCACGTTTTGTTAGCTCGCAACTGGCGTCGCTGACCGACGAGCCTAACCAGATTGCTGTTTCATGAATAAGCGCCAGTCTCCATGTCAGCCCCAGTCATGTTATCAGACATTTCACTCCCGTTTTATCACTTTAGGCACTTCTTTCTTGAATTAAGTTACATCCTGCACTCCTTACCCTTTTCACCTATACTCCAGACAAAGACTGTACACGACACATTACAAATGAGTCGATTCCCCAACCCTATCGAACACAAGTTTCCCCAGATCATATGACGTCGTGTGTGGGAAGCCGTGCATGCTGGTTATTTCGGCACCAGCGTCCGGTCCACCTGGTGTATCACCGTCAATGGCAAACAGGTCAACCAGTTTCGTTTGCACCGCATCCACCTCGCTGATACACCCCTCGGTGTTCACTGTGGTGTAGATGACAGACGCTCATCGAATCTCATGTGGTCCGTTGTATGACGACTGGACGGTCGCGCAGCGTATCTTAGCTTTCCTCACCCGACAGACAACTGCTCAGATCTCTTTCCTGACGCTTTTATTCCCGGATGTTTCATTACCCCGCAACAAAAACTAACGCTGTGAGTTGGATACGCGGTCATACGGTCCGCTACCTTTTTGGCCCCGACGAGGAATCAGAACTAGGTATTGGACATACCTTAACGATCGAAACTGTGCACTTGTTCGCAACCCCAGATACAATCAGTACTTTCCCAATTTTCTACGGAGTGCCTTTCATGACCCGCCTTCTATCTGGAACGATCAAGCCATGAGATGTTGGTACTTTTTTTCCGACATAATGTTCTGAACGCACTACAAACGGAATCTCCATTAAATTTTTGAGAAGAGGCGTTTGGATGTTCACCCAATCGGAAGGTGTTAGCGACTACTGGAATTCTGGTACATAGACTAATTTAATTAAAAAATTTCAAAAAAGTAAAAAAATTCAAAAAATAAATTAAAGGTAATAAAAATATACATACTAAACACAAAAAAACAAAAAATGCAGTAAAATGATGCTAAAAAACAAAAGCCCATGCGCAACTTCTTTCATTTTCATCGCTACTCTCTATGTTCCTGTCCCCTACTTTCTTCCTTTCCTACACCATTGCAGTAATAGGTTAGTTGTTTTGGGACAGGCCTAGATAGGCGCCAACGTCTGAAGAGATGTATCTTTCTTTATAGAACCCAAGTGGCGGTGGCCAGTAGACATTTTTTTGTAGTTTTTCCCCTTACCTGTCCGGGGACGGAAAAAATGGTAGAGCAAAAAATAATACAAAATAAGGGGTATGTAAAAAGAAAGAAAGAACGGCCGTGGCAAAAGGCGTAGGTTCGTATGTCAGTGTGTGTGAAAATATTTTTTTTTTTCCTCTTCGTGTTTGCAGCAGATTCTGAAAAAAATGGTATGGCAATGGCTCGCGATAAGCGGGAAATTCGTGTTCGGGTCCCGTCCGGCACAAATTTTCATTTTCATTCCATTCTAACGCTGATGATTGTCGTTATTCGCAATTGCGAATTCATTTAAGACAGAAGACTATTTACACAGGGAGCTATAGATTCTTAGAATATAGTAGAAAAATGTGCACTGATAATGTCTCTACATAAATCAAAAATAATGTCATTATGAGGGAAAAACACGTTAGGATCCAGAACTGAGATTATTGGCAAATTATTCGTTTCACTATCTTGGGAGCGAAATATCGCCAAAAATAAATGACGACATACAATCAAAAACTTCGTTACTCAGAAACGCATAGGTGTGTAAAACTTAATGGAGTAAGTAACTTCCGCTTGATGTGTCACTTCCAAGTAACACACCTTCATAATACTTGGAACAGATATAGAAAGCATTGCTACAGTATACTGCTCAAGGTAACACAAAGTAATACGCAATGAGACGAAGTGAACTGACACTTTTATTCACAGACAATAATAACACTGAAGTCACCACGATTCATGATGGTCGCTTGGATATTAGAAAAGACGGAACATGATCTTTGAATAGTGTGACTGATCACCACGATCAGCAACGCCTGGCCTGCAACGAGTTCGCATGCTGATCACACGATTGGTAAGGAGTTCTTGTGCGAGGGTGTTGCATTCCTCCACCAGCACGGTTGAGAACTGTTGAATGGTCTTTGTTGCACATGGACGTGCTGCAGTACGCCTCTACAAAGCATCCCACACGTGCTCGATGGCACACGTGGGTGGTAGGGAAGGGGGGGGGGGGAGGGGGAATGGGCGGGCCAGTCCATTCGGCGATTATCCTACCGTTCTAGGAGATCCTCTACCTGCGCTATTCGATGCGGTCATACATTGTCATCCACAAAACTGAACTCAATGCCATATTCACCCCTGAAAAGACGGATATGGGCAATCGAGACATCTGAGCACGCTACAGTCACTGTTCAGCTTCGTTGTGACACTTCACAACAAAGCTGAACCGTGTCTGTAATGTGATCAGAAGTCTCGATTTCAGTACTCCCCAGCAGCACTACGTTTATTCTCACCATAACAAATAGACCACAAGGACGAACATGGTGAACCATATTCCAAGTTGCATTACATGTTCCCACCTATCGCCAAATGAGGGCACGTCGGGATGACTACTCACACTGGATCTGCTCCCATCCAAGAAGAGCAGGTGACATCACTCTGTCGCTCTCAGCACGATTGTAAAAGGCTGCAACTACACTCGCGGTTTTGTGTGGGTCCCCCAAGGCCCAGTGCACAATGTAGTGGTCATCAGCTGCTGTAGCTGACTGTGGCACATCGACTGCATGTGGATGGTCTTTTTTCCAGACGACCATTACGTTGTGTTTCGTAATGTCCAACTTCCTGCGCACAACTGGAAGACCTCTGCCAACATTCTACCGCACTTCCATTTGTTTCCACTATATACTATGGTACTTTATATATCTCATCCTTACGTTCTGCAGAGCATTGTATAAAACTAGAAAGAAATTTCAGCTCAGCTGACGTAAGAAAATTACATCAGCTGAGATGAAATTTGTCAGTGCATCTTAAGACTGCACACTGAAGGACAAAATATTTAACACAGAGGTAAGGGAAAAGCTACAGATTATCGATTTGGAAAGCAAATTAAAAAAAAGAGATGTAGCCAGCTGGTGTAGCCACTTAGAAAGAAATCAGCAAATCATCTGTATAGAATAACCATGAAATACACGCCCAGCGGCAGCGAAGTGTTAGACGTCCGAAGACAACATTGTTTCTGACTGAGGCTGTTTAGCTTACTCCTTGAAGATGATTATTTATCTTCGTTCGTGTGGAAGATATAGTCTTATGAAAACAGTAGAATCTTACCGAAACGCTGTGTATTACAGGGATGGTGTAATGTTTCTCATGGGAAGTGTGAACTGTAAGATATTTCTCGAAAACTTGTTGTTGAGTATGCCAAGGATCCATGGACCCTCACTCAAAGATAAGCATAATTTACTCGCACACGTCTAAGACAGCTCAATAATTGATTTTCAGGTGACAAGTGCGCCCAATGAGTACTGTATTTTACACAGTATAAGACGCTACGACTATAAGACGCACCTTAATTTTTAAACAGTTTCTTAAAAAATTATATTTTTATCACTTTTATTACTAGAGCCCTAAATCAGATTAAAAAATCTTAGTCTACAAAATCGAACTAACATTTAAAACACGTGAAAACTGTCTTCTTTTTCTTCCTCTTCGTCGTCATCGTTGTCCTCTTCACATGTAAGGTGGCCTTCACTGCCATTGAGAGCGTTTCTTATGCCGCACTTCCTGAAATTATTTACAGTAGTGTTTTCTCTCACTCCTGAGGCCACGACTGCATTATCCACTGACACACTTGCTTGATTTTGGATAGTTTTATGGCTCCCTTCGGCTTGAATTCATCTTGGGTTTCATCCATCAGCCATTTATTCCATTCCTTTCTCATATACGCTTTAAATGGTTTATTTGTCGATACATCAAGAGGCTGATCAAAAATGGTTCAAATGGCTCTAGGCACTATGGGACTTAACATCTGAGGTCATCAGTCCCCTAGACTTAGAACTACTTAAACCTAACTAACCTAAGGACATCACACACACCCATGCCCGAGGCAGGATTCGAACTGCGACCGTTGCAGCGGCGCGGTTACGGACTGAAGGGCCTAAAACCGTTCTGCCACAGCGGCCGGCCTAGAGGCTGGAATTGTCAAGTAAGTCCTGCCAGAATAACAGCTAGTTCTTTATATCCCTACCTCAGTTTCTCTGACACAGAATTTTTCAAATGGCTACTAAACTGATCTAGCCCATCAGAACTCTCTGTCAATAAAGCACCCTTCCTTCTCTCCCACACGCTGTTAACACATAATTTCATTCCAGCCTCGCCCTCCAACTCTTGGAAAGTACGCGATCAACAACACCTGGCAGTATTACAGGTATTGGCACTGTTCTGCGCTTGAAAATGATCAGTGGATTAAGTTTATTACTGTCAGCACAGCATGAAATGACAACAGTGTTGCGCGATTTTTTATGCCCATTTGTTTTTATAGTTACAGTTTTTGCACCTTTAATGGCATATGTTCTGTTACACGGCACATAAAATGTCAGAAGACTTTCGTCAATATTCGCTATTTGGCTTAATTCCACTCTGGTTTTCTTTCGACCTTGACTAATAAAGCGACGGTAACATAATACTTTCTGTTCATACTCTTGTAGCAATTTCTGAGATATTTTGGCTTTGGGTATGATGCTAAGTACATGACCTTTCATAAAGCTGTAGCATCAACCAACTCCACCTTTAAAGGCTGTTAAGGTCCACTGCAGCCCTAGTTTACAAACATGTATCTGAATCATTTTTGTATCAAATCCGGAGCCATCGTGACAGTCTCCTTGAATCCGTTTCAACACATCTTTTAGTTTGGGACACTTTACATTCAGTTCTATATGTGCACATTTAGTCTTCCTCATTTGGTTCCATTCTTCTTTACTAGCCTGCGGATGGTGAATGGTTTTTTTCTGCTGGAAGAGGGCCGAGATATGCAGCTGCTCGGTATCCATGTTCTTTTGCATGTGCTGATATTTTAAATTTAGAGCTCGCATCATATGAATACCTTTTATTTTTCCCGTTACGAAACTATCTATTAACAGAAGTTTTATTGTTACCTATAACACAACAACTCTCGGTTCAGGTTCACTGGCACCGTAGACTCCAATGACGCATCATGGGCTAGACAGTGTTCTGGGTTAGTGATGGCTGGACGGGAGGGAGACAGTGTGAGCAAGCTTGTGAATTCCAGCAACTAATGTTTTTCGCATTGGTGCACTGCTGCTACCAGTTGAATCTAGTGCTGCCATACAGAAATGTTTCCCGTGGCGTCGCATTTGTAGTCATGCTTAAGACTGGTGGGAATTTTAAATCAAACACTGGAGTTTTTATGTAAGTTTCTAGTATAAGACGCACTTTGGGAGGCAATTTTCTGACAGTAAAAGTTCGTGTAGTTCGTAGAACGGTGTGATTGTTGCAAGACGCAGTTGAGCAGTGAGTAATGTATGTTTTGATTTTATGGTAAAGCGGGAGGAGGCAATATCGTACTGGATGAGTGTGTGTCTCTATCTTCGTGGGTTGACTCCCAGCAAACTTGATAATAGAGAACTGTGACAAGTATTTTCCCCAAGAATTAATTGCAGGTACGTGGTGCCGAAATCATACGTTCACTTCTATCCTTTGGGCCAACAGAATGCAGTGAGGATGACGCTTGCTTACCATCACAACAGCGTGTGACGATATTTCAATGCCGCCCGTTCTGGCCGAGTGATTCTAGGCCCTTCAGTCCGACACCGCGCTGCTGCTACGGTCGCAGGTTCGAATCCTGCTTCGGGCATGGATGTGTGTGATGTCCTTAGGTTAGTTCTATGTCTAGGGGACTGATGACCTCGGATGTTAGGTCCCATAGTCTTTAGAGCCATTTGAACCACTTTTTTTGATATTTCAATATACAGGGTGATTCAAAAAGAATACCACAACTTTAAAAATGTGTATTTAATCAAAGAAACATAATATAACCTTCTGTTACACATCATTACAAAGAGTATTTAAAAAGGTTTTTTTTCACTCAAAAACAAGTTCAGAGATGTTCAATATGGCCCCCTCCAGACACTCGAGCAATATCAACCCGATACTCCACCTCGTTCCACACTCTCTGCAGCATATCAGGCGTAACAGTTTGGATAGCTGCTGTTATTTCTCGTTTCAAATCATCAATGGTGGCTGGGAGAGGTGGCCGAAACACCATATCCTTAACATACCCTCATAAGAAAAAATCGCAGGGGGTGAGATCAGGGCTTCTTGGAGGCCAGTGATGAAGTGCTCTGTCACGGGCTGCCTGGCGGCCGATCCATCGCCTCGGGTAGTTGACGTTCAGGTAGTTACGGACAGATAAGTGCCAATGTGGTGGCGCTCCATCCTGCTCAAATATGAATTGTTGTGCTTCTTGTTCGAGCTGAGGGAACAGCCAATTCTCTAACATCTCCAGATACTGTAGTCCAGTTACAGTAGCAACTTCGAAGAAAAAGGGACCAAAAACTTTATTGGCTGAAATGGCACAGAAAACGTTCACCCTAGGCGAGTCACATTCATACTGAGTTGTTTCCCGCGGATTCTCAGTGCCCCATATACAGACATTGTGACGGTTGACTTTCCCGTTAGTGTGGAAAGTTGCTTCTTTACTAAACACAATCTTTGAAACGGAAGATTCATCTGTTTCCATTTGAGCAAGGATAAAATCACAGAAATCGATTCTTTTAATCTTATCAGCTGCTTGAACCAATTTCAGACGATAAGGTTTCATAACTAACCTTTTTCGTAGGACTCTCCATACAGTTGATTGTGGAATTTGCAGCTCTCTGCTAGCTCTGCGAGTCGATTTTCCTGGGCTGCGAAAAAATGCTTGCTGGATGCGTGCTACATTTTCATCACTCGTTCTCGGCCGTCCAGAACTTTTCCCCTTGCACAAACACCCATTCTCTGTAATCTGTTTATACCAACGTTTAATACACCACCTATCAGGAGGTTTAACACCATACTTCGTTCGAAATGCACGCTGAACAACTGTCGTCGATTCACTTCTGCCGTACTCAATAACACAAAAAGCTTTCTGTTGAGCGGTCGCCATCTTAGCATCAACTGACGCTGACGCCTAGTCAACAGCGCCTCAAGCGAACAAATGTACAACTAAATGAAACTTTATAGCTCCCTTAATTCGCCGACAGATAGTGCTTAGCTCTGCCTTTTGTCGTTGCAGAGTTTTAAATTCCTAAAGTTGTGGTATTCTTTTTGAATCACCCTGTATTTTGCCTGTGTCGAACTTAGACGCGAATAGAAATCTACGACAATGACTATCTCCACTTGCGTTTAAAGAGAATTGGAACTTTACCTGGACTGATCGAAAAACCTCTATTCTCTGAATGTAGCAGTATTGATCAGTGAAAAACATGATTTAAGTAACTCTCGTAATGGTCAAACAGGTTAGCACGCAATCCACTAGATCACGGCCATTTCGATAAGAAGGATGCCCTGCTACATTATTAGACCGCACGCAATATCATAATTTAATTGGGGATGTTTTAAATGGCATCAAGATAACCTACGGCCCTCGTGTAAAACAACTGGAACCGTTTATAAACGATTGCTTCTATTTACCAAATGAAAAAGCAATCGATCGTATAACTAAAATTGAAAGTCATTACCATGTAATTTACGCTATAGCGCTCTTTGTTTCGTACCTCGTTACTACCTGTGGTGCGTCTTTATAGTATGTCCCATGCTGATGTTTGCTATCAGCTATAATGAATCATGTAAGTAGCAGGTTCTCTTCATACCTCTTGGTTAACAGATTATATTCCTGGCAAACTATGCTACCACTTTCATCCGCAATTTCATATGTTTCTGCATATTTCTACTGTTATTTCCATTTAAAACGTCTCCTGCTTTGCGAGTACATGGTGTACGAAAAGCTTTTTAATTCCAAGTAATATTTTGTTTCACTGATAGAAGCTGCATAATATTGGCATTCATGTTACACTTGTTATCAGTTTACGGATGGAGTTTTGTAGTACCTATGGTAGGTCCATATTGCACTAAAACTGGCGACACAATGCAAATCAGGAGTACATCAGTCAGAGGTCACCTTCTGTTTGATACTATTTGTAAAATACGCTATCCCTGGTCAGCTAGCGGAACGTCAAACATGTGTTAAAAAGCTTATTTGGAAACGATAGATTATTACCCTGTAACTTGTGACGTGAGAAGAAAAACTGGGTTCAGACTCATTCTCGGTGCTGGAGAGCGAATGACAGCTTAATCCGAATGAAACTAAGCTCGTTAACGCAGATGAATGAGAGATAAGTCGTCTGTAATTAAATGAAGACGCTCCGTGGTGTGTAAAAGACAATTAAAGCTGAGCGGATGTTCTATTCCACACATCGGCACCATGAGGGCCTAGCTACGAGATAAGCGAAAGGATTGTCAACGTATGTGTGTGCCTGTGTGCCTGTGTGTGTGTGTGTGTGTGTGTGTGTGTGTGTGTGTGTGTGTGTGTGTGCGTGCGCGTGCGTGCGTGCGTGTGTGTGTGTGTGTGTGTGTACGCGCTTGCGTGCTTATTATGTGCCGATCACGCGCGGTGTCCGCCGTAATCCACTGATGAGCAGCGTTTGGGTAGAGCTAATACCTGCTGCAGCTCACCGACGAAAGCTTGCAGGAAGAGTAGGTTTCAACCTCACTCTCCTAGCTTCTTAATCCACATCCTAGCCAACAATTACAGGGACATCTTTATTTATTCAGTCAGTTTTTGTTAATTACTGGATTAATAATCAACAATCAGTACAGAGATGGTAACGGTATTAGCGGTCCACTTCGCAAGAATACCGTGTCACATCTCGAATAACTATGCTTGCAGTATACATGCGCAATTCTGTTAGCATTTTATGCGCAGAAATTATGTTACGTTCTTCCATTCGAGCGTGACACTTATTACACGCTATTACGCTCAAATTACAACAATTACTTAGGTCATAAAAAGTATTGCAGCACCAATGCGAAGCGACATTGATCTGGTAACTTACATTTTCATGCTTATTATCGGGAAAAAGCGAGAAGTCTTTCTAGTGGCTTGGAGCAGATGCCTTACTTCAGCATAATGTAACACACAAAATCAACAATGTTTGCATACCCACCACGTCTTTCTCGGTTACCTCTACCAGTAAATTGGACGGATACTGAACTGTAAGGATATACTATTTGCAGCTGTTCGTTTCCAACATATATTTTCTCAAGTTCATTCTCTCTAATGAGCGCTACATTAGCATCCCTCGTTTAAACTCCACAATGTTTTCTTGTCTATCTGCAGCCAGATCCTGCACTAACCTGACCTTTATGGCCAAACAATCTTTCCATCTTAGCTTTTATTTGCATTTCTTCTATCTGAGGTGGGTTGGCAGCGCTACAGTTGCCTCTCAGCTACTGTAAAAGGCAGTTTATACACAACCACCAACGTTTATAAGCGAGAGATGCATCATGAACTGCTGTTTAATAAAGTCATGTGCATTGTTCTCTCCTAGACTGGAATGCTTGTAGGAACGATTCCTGGTAAATATGGGTTAAGGAATGGTACAGGGAAACTATAGAAGGAATGCATAAGGAAGACAAGGGACCTGAATGGGAAAAGGATCTTGTAGATGTGACATGGATGCAGAATGTTGGTAGGACTCTAGTTACGCTGAGGGCAAGTCTGTAAGGTAGTAGAATAAATGAAGGCCAATTTCGCACCTTACATAAGAGTGTTATACATTGTAATGGGAAGGTGAATTTGACACCTATCTTAATTAGGCGGCAAGGAGCAGATTTGCCTGTAAGTATGTAATGCAAAAGGGATGACACTCAATCGACGGTATTAACACAACACTCCTATATAATGCATGTCAATGAGCAGAAGGTGAAACAAGCAGCGAGAGGAAACGTTTTGTGTGGAAGCCAGTGAGGGCAGTTGCGGAGGCCGCGCTTCGGGAGGCACTATGGGAATTTCTTAAGGGGGCCGTCCCGTGGCTGGACAGGTGACGCATACTGCAGGGCGAGTGACGGGCCACCAGAAGTAGGACAGAAAGAAGCTGCGTTTCGGAATTCCAAATGGATACGAACAAAACCAAAGACGCAGTTGATCACGGGAACAGTGAATGGTACACATGTGAGTGGGCACGAAACGTCCGATTGGCGGAAACGAACTAAGAAAGAGTAAAATGGCGAGATTTCGACGCAGTTCAATGGTACGGCCCTTGTGGTCGGTAGAGAGAGTTTCCACAAAATAAGAGGAACGCTCCTACTGGTCGAAAAAAGCCGTCATATGGAGATCAAAAGAACCTAGGTGGAGAGAGAGTTAGGCTACGAGAAAGACGAGCGTGAAATTTTCAGGGACTCTTCTCTGAACTGGCTTCAAGAGCAGAACGGAGTGCATAACGCTCTGTACGACGCAGAGGAGAAATTTGAGTGGACGCTGCGTTCACTGGGGCTGACATTCAGCTAGATATTAGCTGATGCGTCGTTGAGCTCTCACTGTGGAGAAACGAACCAGCCAGTTAGTCAATTGTTCTTGCGAGGACTGAGAGATCATATAAATAAGCCCGCTGTTCCATCCATGCGAGTGCATATCGCTATATTCCAAGACGAGGGATGAGTGCATGTTTTCTCAAAAATGGCTCTGAGCACTATGCGACTTAACTTCTGAGGTCTTCAGTTGCCTGGAACTTAGAACTAATTAAATCTAACTAACCTAAGGACATCACACACATCCATGCCCGAGGCAGGATTCGAACCTGTGACCGTAGCGGTCTCTCGGTTCCAGACTGTAGCGCCCAGAACCGCACGGCCACTCCGGCCGGCCATGTTTTCTCGCATCACGAGAAATATAGGGAGAATTTCTGCTGAAAGAAATCAGCAAAGGCTTAATTAGATTTCTTAGGAATTTCAGTGGGTGAGAGCAGCCATGCAGACGAGAGCTCATCGCAGCTAAGGTAAATACCAGACGCAGAGGCGTAAACTTGTTGGTTCGCCAGCTTGCATCCCCTGTAAACTTAAGCGACCTTGGGTAATCTTTTGCTCAACTTGTCACAAAACTAACCATCCTCCGTAGACTTGATTGTCATCATAAATGGTACTGAACTTTGAACCGGAATCGGATGATTTATCATAGTACTGGCCAACATCATGACGTAGTCGTAAGACTAATTTTGTAACGAAACTTCTAGTTAAAATTTATCATTGTTGTGTTTATGATTATTTCGCTTTCTGAGGACGAGATGCGTTCGTTTCACAAGTCTCGTCATATTGTCACATTGTATTTCTGTAATGACTCTGCAACATTCAACCAAAGTTATTTACAGCTTACACAGTTATTGTTGATCAGACACGAACTTTACAAGTGGTAGGAATCATAAGCTGAAAAAAAAAAAAACTAGATGCGTAGTGAAAAGTTGTTAGGGCGCGAAGACTTTGGGGATAGTTCTGAGGTGCGAAAGAGAGAGTGGATGATATCTGCGCTGGGAAATTATGCGAAACGTACGGAGATTGAGAAAAGGTGGCGTATTCTGGTATAGGTCCAGCAGCACACCAAGGTTTTCAAGGACGGAGGAAACAAATGGATGTTTGAATAGATTTATAGGAGATGTATTAGAGGCGAAAGGTGTTTAGGTGTTTGAAGACGAGTGGCAATGTTGTTCACTGGTATAGGATTAGCGGAGAAAAGATAGACACAGAGCATATCGTTTAACTGTCTGAATGTGGTAGTACAGCTTGGGAGGAGCAGAGGCCTGATCAGAATGTTCCTAGGTGAACGTACAAAAGAAGAGCATCTTCCATGGGCGATTAATAGTGTTGGGATTTGGATCTATTTCATTAGACATTGAATTTTATGGTTATTACGTGTTCTTTACCAGTCTGGCCTTCATCGAATGCTAGACTTAATTATTTAAATATCTTAATGAGAGAAACTGGACTGTTTCCAACAAGAAGGTAAAGGACGATAACAAAGTGCTCGCGTGGTTTTACTCTGTAATGATTGTTCAGTCTTCTCCGGATTACAAAGAGACGTACGTTTATTCGAGTACATATTCCATTACAGTAAATCCATTTGACTAAGTACTGTATTTTATCACTTTTATATTCCATCATTATCAAATTATACTTTGAGTAACGTCTGTAGGAAGTGATGTGCGGGATGCATGTTTAGTTTAATCGTAACCTTCCCTTTGTGATCAGCAGCCTCTTCTGTACGAAATCTATTCTGTGAGTTTGGCTGTTGGAAGGAACGCGGGTTGAAATGCACACGGGACCAGCGGTGGGGGGGTGGGGATGGGGAATGGGGTGGGAGAGGACCGTAGAACATTGCAAGAAATGGTGGCAGAGGACGTGATATTGATATCTTCCTAGGCTTTTAGAATAATATGGATTGTGGAGTGTACATTTACATGCTTACTCGGCCAGCCGCCGAATAGTAAACAGCGGCCTCACCTTTTATCGCTACTACTCATTTCCTATCCTATTTCACTCGCAAACAGAGTTAGGGCAAAGTACCTATGTACACTCATCAAAAGTATGCGGACACCTAGCTGAAAATGACTTACAAGTTTGTGGCGCCCTCCATCGGTAATGCTGGAACTCAATAGGATGTTGGCCCACAATTTGCCACACTCGCAGGTATACATTCAATGAGGTGCTGGAACATTTCTTGGGAAATGGCAGCCTATTCTTCACGGTGTACTGCACTGAGGAGGGATATCGATGTCGGTCGGTGAGGCCTGGCACGAAGTTGGCGTTCCAAAACATCCCACAAGTGTTCTATAGCATTCAGGTCAGGCCAGTCCATTACATGGATGCCATTGTGGTGAAAACCACTCCGCCACAGAACGTGCATTATGAACAGGTGCTCGATTTTGTCGAAAGATGCAATCGCCACCTCCGAATTACTCTGCAACAGTGGGAAGCAAGAAGGTGCTTAAAACATCAGTGTAGGCCTGTGTTGTGATAGCGCCATAGAAAACAACAAGGGGTGCAAGCCCCATCCATGCGAAACACGACCACTCCATAACACCACCGCCTCCGAATTTGACTGTTGGCACTACACACGCTGGCAGATGACGTTCACCGGGCATACGACTTACTCACACCCTGCCATCGGATCGCCACATTGTGTACCGTGATTGGTTATCCCACACAATGTTTTTCCACTGTTCAATCGTCCACCTTACACCAAGCGAGAGTCATTTGGCATTTACTGGCTCGACCATGAAATCCAATTTTCTCAGAGCACGCCTTACTGTCATAATACTTGCAGTGGATCCTGATGCAGTTTGGAATTCCTGTGTGATGGTCTGGATGGATGTCTGTCTATTACACATTACGACCCTCACCAACTGTCGGCAGTCTCTGTCAGTCGACAGACGAGGTCGCCCCGTCGGCTTTAGTGCTGTACGTGTACATTCACGTTCCACTTCACTATCACATCGGAAACAGTGGACGTAGGGATGTTTAGGAGTGTGGAAACTGGCGTACAGACGTTTTACACAAATGACACCCAGTCACGTGACCATCTTTGAAGTCCGTGAGTTCCGCGGAGCGCCCCGTTCTGCTCTCTCACGATCCTAGTGACTACTGATGTCGCTGATATGGAATACCTGTCAGTAGGTGGCAGCACAATGTACCTAATATGAAAAACGTATGTTTTTGGGGGTGTCCGGACGCTTTTGATCACATAGTGCATATGCCTCGATAGGATCCCTAATAATTTCCCACGTCTTATCTTCGTGGTTGTTAGGCGAAATATCCGTTGGCTGCTTTGTAATAGTTCTATATTATTTAGGATGCCAGGGATTCTATGGGGGACAATAGGACGATGGACATTCCGTAAGGTGGCATTATTTCATGGATCCTTGCCCAGGTATTTTGCAATGTTTTATTTGTAATTAAGGCGTGTACGTTATGAACTGTCAGTAGTGAGGATCAATGTGAGGAGTAGAGAGTAAAAACTGGACACTTATAACGAGAGGAGCATCAATCACGCAATCATGGAGTGATGGAGTGATGTTATGGAGTGATCAAATTTGTGTCAAACTTCTATGATGAATGTTTCTGTAAGGTAGAAGGTAAACAAACATGTTAAGAAGCGAAACAGATTGGCAATATTTAGACTGTTTGGAATGCGTCAGAGTATTTAGTAAATTTGTGGATAATCACAATCCTTTCACTTCCCAACGCCGAGCTCTAATTTCACAGTGGTGTTCAAGTGCCTGATCACGATTTTTAAATTTTCAGTGATGATAGTAGTACTGCTTTTTTCTGTATGCACGTGAAGTACCAGTGTTGATCTACTGCTTTTGTACGTATGGTCCTTGAAATGAACACCTTATGATCTAGCATTTAGTCCTGTGCATTCTTTCTGGCAGTCTCAAAACGTAATTTTACGAACCCAGTTCTCTGTCAAGCTATCTTTCTAGATATAATATTGGGTTATGTTTCCAGTCTTGTACTAACAATTATCTTAAATGGCACTCGCATTATTTTTCCGCAATACCTCTTGAATTTTACCTGTCAGTGGCCCATTGTATGTCATTACAATTACTCTCCCTTTATTCATTGAGACTTATTTAAGCTGAGATTCCCTGATGAGGCAATTATCTAATTTTGTACTTTTTCAAATAATGAATAATATCCTCTTTGACGCTCTCTTAAATAATTTATTTAACGAACGGTTTCGTAAACTCTAATCCACATCATCTGGTTAAATCTGTTAACCTGAAAAAAAACTTTCTCTACAATTTTGTCGAATTATAGTTGCAGTCGATAAAGAGAAATAGAGCAAATTACTTACATGTTGAATCGTGATATTAAAGCTTCAGCATGGACGGAACCGAATGTTCCTTGTCTACGAATGTGTGGTGCTACTAGAGGATCTACAGATAAATGGAAATTACGGGACCACGGTTTCCCAGCATGGCTAATTTTTTTTCCGATCATGGCAGTTCGTTGCAGGTGAAAATTAGGTCTGAAGCATGTATTATAATTGAAGTATCACTGTTATCACCTGTATTGACACCGTTGGATACGGATGGTCTGGAAATGGACATAGGTGTAAGAAACTAGTCACCGTCAACAAATAAGAAAGATACTTCTCAGTGTAACTTATGACCCAGCTAAAACCATTTACTTCGATTAAATCTATTTTTGAAACTATAAGAACCGCCAATAAATATTCTCCCAACCAAAAAATTAAAAATTAAAAATTAAAAACGCTTACTATGAACCCCAACGGATGATAGTCGGCCAAACATAACTGGTTAACTATTGGATATAGGGTCACAATCCATCCGGAATGTATTCTAAATTTGCATTTCTAATGACGTCTGTGCTTGTTTCTTTGGTAAATTTCAAACGACGTTTTACCGTTAACTTTTAATAATAATAAAATCTAAGAAACTTATCATCTCTTCCGCATCGAGTTCTATTGTGAACTGAAGTTTAAACGTATGTGTTTAATCTGCTTGTTATGTCATCAATTAGTATTGCATGGGCCTTTTTTTAGTACCATGGGGTCAATCACTACATCACCTGCAAGAAGTGGTACAATCTGTTACATCGTTATTCTCTGTAATAAACTTATTTTCATGATTATTCACAGAACTCTAAGGAAATGTCCGTATTAAGCCGTTCTTCATTCTCAGAATCTCTTTTTGGTAATAGTATTTGCTATTAAACATACAACGTTTTGTGATGATATGAAGTGTTAATTATGACCAGTTTTAGGAATTAATGGAAAGACAAGGTATATAGGATAGTATAGTATCGTTTGTAACTACACAGGTTACGTGCTATCTGATTCTAAAGTCACTTCTTGTTAGAACAGTTTCATAGTTTCAAACGAAAAGCACGGTACTGTGTTTGTTCTATAGTGTTAATTTATTCTGTTGTCTTGTTTTCAGAGCACAAGGTCGTCGTAAGACTTCAACTCTTTTCGTCAAAGAAGGCGTAATATTCATGTTCAACACTGAAAAAAAGTTGGGCGTCTAGAGTGTAGTGTAAACACAGAATAAATGTCATCTTTGACAGTACTGCAATTAAAATTTTAAATTAAAACATTACATAAATATAGAGGACTCAAGTCGTAAAGATACTAACATGAAACTTAGACGAAACAGTGACTGTGTAACAAAATAAATTAAATTAATTGATCCAAAAAGTAAAACTATTACAAGACAATAGTACCGAAGAATAACTTGAAGAATAAAAATTTTAAACAGTAAATAAATAAAGGGGAGAGAAAACAGAAAAACAGTGACACGGAACCTCCAAAAAGACGTTGCCTATATAACAACTGAAATTAAATTAAAAGTTACAGTAAAATAAGTTAATTCAACATTCCTGAAGAAAATCTGGAAGAGCTTTTTATTTATTGTTCAACATATTTTATTGGACTACTAATACACTGTCAACGGTGTTCCTCATCACGTATACCATCTTTTCCAAAGCTGTTCACAAATATTGTGCCTTCTTTGACAACAGCGATCAGTTAGTCTGATGATGGCCTTCTAAGGTGAAAAGCCATTGCTCAATACCGCGCCCTTCATTTTTCCCAAAGGTTTTCCAAATTCAGATTTTTGTGTATGTATCTTGCATTTCCGCATGAATGCCAGAATGTGTCATCTGATATATTCACATCCTTAATGTCATGAACAAACATGTGGTTGTATTTTAGAGTGAATAAACATGAATTTTTCTCTAAGATTTTTGTCATCTCCTATCTGCCGCCGGCCGCTGTGACCTAGCGGTTCTAGGCGCTTCAGTCCGGAACCGCGCTGGTGCTACGGTCGCAGGTTCGAATCCTGCTTAGGGAATGTATGTGTGTGATGTCCTTAGGTAAGTTAGGTTTCAAATGGTTCTGAGGTCATCAGTCCCCTAGAATTAAGAACTACTTAAACCTAACTAACCTAAGGACATCACACACATCCATGCCCCAGGCAGGTTAGGTAGTTCTAAATCTAGGGGTCTGATGAAGTCAGATGTTAAGTCCCATAGTGCTCAGTGCCATTTGAACCATCCTACCTGCCACGCGGGGTAGCCTGGCGGTCTAGGGCGTCTTGTCACGTTTGGCGCGTCTCGCCCCGTCGGAAGTGCGATTCCTCCCTCGGGCGTGGGTGTGTGTATTGTCTTTAGCGTAATTAATTTAAGTTACATTAAGTAATACGTAGGCCTAGTGACCGATGACCTCAGTAATTTTGGTCCCACAGTCCTTACCAAAAATTTCCAAAATTTCCATCAGCTACCTAATTAACTGTCAGAGCCTGTAAATATTTTTTACAATTGGTTGTATAGGTATGTCTGAATTACACAGTTTTACCTGCCCATAAAAGTCAGGCATGCTCGAATATATTATTTTAACTCTTTTCACATCGCTTTCTGAAAGAAATTTCTGATTCAGATTGTTGTGGATATTCTCAGTGGGATCGTTCTTTACTGATATACTGTTGTTGGGTTTAAGAAACATTTCTGTTTAAGTAATGTATTTGGTATCTTGTTTCGGGACCTACACATTGCCTTTTTTTTTGTCATCAGTCTACTGACTAGTTTGATGCGGCCCGCTACGAATTCCTTTCGTGTGCTAACCTCTTCATCTCAGAGTAGCACTTGCAACCTACGTCCTCAATTATTTGCTTGACGTATTCCAATCTCTGTCTTCCTCTACAGTTTTTGCCCTCTGCAGCTCCCTCTAGTACCATGGAAGTCATTCGCTCATGTCTTAGCAGTTGTCCTATCATCCCGTCCCTTCTCCTTATCAGTGTTTTCCACATATTCCTTTCCTCTCAGATTCTGCGTAGAACCTCCTCATTCCTTACTTTATCAGTCCACCTAATTTTCAACATTCGTCTATAGCAGCACATCTCAAATGCTTCGATTCTCTTCTGTTCCGGTTTTCCCACAGTCCATGTTTCACTACCTCCAGACGTACATCTTCAGAAATTTCTTCCCCAAATTAAGGCCGGTGTTTGATATTAGTAGACTTCTCTTGGCCAGAAATGCCTTTTTTGCCATAGCGAGTCTGCTTTTGGTGTCCTCCTTGCTCCGTCCGTCATTGGTTATTTTACTGCCTAGGTAGCAGAATTCCTTAACTTCGTTGACTTCGTGACCATCAATTCTGATGTTAAGTTTCTCGACGTTCTCAGTTCTACTACTTCTCATTATCTTCGTCTTTCTCCGATTTACTCTCAAACCATACTGTGTACTTATTAGACTGTTCATTCCGTTCAGCAGATCATTTAATTCTTCTTCACTTTCACTCAGAATAGCAATGTCATCAGCGAATCGTATCATTGATATCCTTTCACCTTGTATTTTAATTCCACTCCTGAACCTTTCTTTTAATTCCATCATTGCATCCTCGATGTACAGATTGAACAGTAGGGGCGAAAGGCTACAGCCTTGTCTTACACCCTTCTTAATACGAGCACTTCGTTCTTGATCGTCCACTCTTATTATTCCCTCTTGGTTGTTGTACATATTGTATATGACCCGTCTCTCCCTATAACTTACTCCTACTTTTTTCAGAATCTCGGACAGCTTGCACCATTTTATATTGTCGAACGCTTTTTCCAGGTCGACAAATCCTATGAAAGTGTCTTGATTTTTCTTTAGCCTTGCTTCCATTATTAGCCGTAACGTCAGAATTGCCTCTCTCGTCCCTTTACTTTTCCTAAAGCCAAACTGATCGTCACCTAGCGCATTCTCAATTATCTTTTCCATTCTTCTGTATATTATTCTTGTAAGCAGCTTCGATGCATGAGCTGTTAAGCTGATTGTGCGATAATTCTCGCACTTGTCAGCCTTTGCTGTCTTCGGAATTGTGTGGATGATGCTTTTCCGAAAGTCAGATGGTATATCGCCAGACTCATATATTCTACACACCAACGTGAATAGTCGTTTTGTTGCCACTTCCCCCAATGATTTTAGAAATTCTGATGGAATGTTATCTATCCCTTCTGCCTTATTTGACCGTAAGTCCTACAAAGCTCTTTTTAGTTCCGATTCTAATACTGGATCCCCTATCCCTTCTAAATCGACTTTTCTGTATGCTGAGTCTGTCCTTCCGACAATCATATCTTTTTCCTGCAACCATTTCGTCTTAGCTTCCCTGCACTTCCTATTTATTTCATTCCTCAGCGACTTGTATTTCTGTATTCCTGATTTTCCCGGAACATGTTTGTACTTCCTCCTTTCATCAATCAACTGAAGTATTTCTTCTGTTACCCGTGGTTTCTTCGCAGCTACCTTCTTTGTACCTATGTTTTCCTTCCCAACTTCTGTGATGGCCCTTTTTAGAGATGTCCATTCCTCTTCAACTGTACTGCCTACTGCGCTATTCCTCATTGCTGTACCTATAGCACTTCAAACGTATCGCGTGATTCCTTAGTACTTCCGTATCCCATTTCTTTGCGTATTGATTCTTCCTGACTAATGTCTTGAACTTCAGCCTACTCTTCATCACTACTACATTGTGATCTGAGTCTATATCTGCTCCTGGGTACGCCTTACAATCCAGTATCTGATTTCGGAATCTCTGTCTGACCATGATGCAATCTAATTCAAATTTTCCCGTATCTCCCGGCCTTTTCCAAGAATACCTCTTCCTCTTGTGATTCTTTCCACCCATCTGCTCTCTCCTCTGCAATTAACAGTGGAAACTCGTTACAGAACTCAATTAGAATTCTCGTCTTTCTCCTCATTCATTCCGTGTCCCAAGCCCATATTCTCCTGTAACCTTTTCTTCTACTCCTTCCCCTACAACTGCATTCCAGTCGCCCATGACTATTAGATTTTCGTCTCCCTTTACATACTGCATTACCCTTTCAATATCCTCAAACACTTTCTCTATCTGTTCAACTTCAGCTTGCGACGTCGGCATGTATATCTGAACTACCGTTGTCGGTGTTGGTCTGCTGTCGATTCTGATTAGAACAACCCAGTCACTGAAATGTTCACAGTAACACACCCTCTGCCCTACCTTCCTATTCAAAACGAATCCTACACCTGTTATACCATTTTCTGCTGCTGTTGATATTACTCGATACTCTTCTGACCAGAAATCTTCGTCTTCCTTCCACTTCACTTCACTGACCCCTACTATATCTAGATTGAGCCTTTGCATTGGCTTTATCGACTTTTATACTGATAGCTCTGTTGTCACCTTGAAATGAAATGATCGTATGGTATTGTTGGCCAACTAGTTACAATGGGGAGTTGAGGACGGGGTTCAGTTGTGACCGGACGCGGTTGGTGAACGATTAGAAACTCGCAAACAAAATTACAACAAATTTGAAATGCAGGCAATTGACATCTGACTTCACAAAAATGACTAACACATCCTACTCCTATCTTAGGGGCTAAATAATATCTGCTGAATTCTAAGTTTTGTGACACGTGGGCTGTCGATAGAACAAACTAGTGCCAGAAAGGATCTTGGCAGAACATTACAATCCAGGATATAAAAAGTTCAAAATTAATAAGAACACCATTGCCAAATGACAGCTACTGTCAGTCTCTCGATAAAACCACCGTAGCAGCTCATAAACGACTTGCCGGATACGTCGTATGGACCAAGAACATTTCGCATGCACCTTACACGCCAGTCCACATGCAGTGCCACGCTACGAACCCCATCGTCTGCTGCGTCTTTGCAGATTATTCGGCCCACACCAACACACCAAGAGAGAATATCACTGCTGCCAAGTTGCCGTTGCTCCGACCAGACACGCCTCTGCTCTCAGCAGCGCACCGCTGTCCACTGCTCAAGGAAGAGGCAGCGCCCTCTTCCCTGCTCGCAAGTGCCGACTGAAGGAGCAGCACAGCGGGCACTTTGAAGTGGCCGGACCACGACTGGAAACGGCCGTGCCAGATAACGACACACTTTCTTGTATTGTAATGTTTTGTGCAGAAGATACGCTACTGGCCATTAAAATTGCTACACCAAGAAGAAACGCAGATGATAAACAGATATATTGAACAGATATATTATACTAGTACTAACATGTGATTACATTTTCACGCAATTTGGGTGCATAGATCCTGAGAAATCGGTACCCAAAACAACCACCTCTGGCCGTAATAACGGCCTTGATACGCCTTGGAATTCAGTTAAACAGAGCTTGGATAGCGTGTACAGGTACAGCTGCCCATTCAGCTTAAACACGGTACCACAGTTCATCAAGAGTAGTGACTGGCGTATTGTGACGAGCCAGTTGCTCGGCCACCATTGAGCAGACGTTTTCAATTGGTGAGAGACCTGGATAATGTGGTGGACAGGGCAGCAGTCGAACATTTTCTGTATCCAGAAAGGCCCGTACAGGACCTGCAACATGCGGTCGTGCATTATCCTGCTCAAATGTAGGGTTTCGCAGGGATCGAATGAAGGGTAGAGCCACGGGTCGTAACACATCTGAAATGTAACGTCCACTATTCAAAGTGCCGTCAATGCGAACAAAAGGTGACCGAGACGTGTAACCAATGGCAGCCCATACCATCACGCCGGGTGATACGCCAGTATGGCGCTGACAAATACATGCTTCCAATGTGCGTTCACCACGATGTCGCTAAACACGGATGCGACCATCATGATGCTGTAAACAGAACCTGGATTCATCCACAAAAATGACGTTTTGCCATTGGTGCACCCAGGTTCGTCGTTGAGTTCACCATCGCAGGCACCCCTGTCTGCGATGCAGCGTCAAGGGTAACCGCAGCCATGGTCTCCGAGCTGATAGTCTATGCTGCTGCAAACGCCGTCGAACTGTTCGTGCAGATGGTTGTTCTCTTGCAAACGTCCCCATCTGTTGACTCAGAGATCGAGACGTGGCTGCACGATACGTGATACGAGGCCGTTGGGATCCAACACGGCGTTCCGTATTACCCTCCCGATCGCACCGATTCCGTCTTCAGCTAACAGTGAGTGCATCTCGACCAACGCGGGCGGTAATGTCGCGATACGATAAACCATAATCGCGATAGGCTATAATCCGACCTTTATCAAAGTCGGAAACGTGATGGTACGCATTTCTTCTCCTTACACGAGGCATCACAACAACGTTTCACGAGGCAACGCCGGTCAACTGCTGTTTGTGTATGAGAAATCGGTTGGAAGCTTTCCTCATGTCAGCACGTTGTATGTGTCGCCGCCGGCGCCAACCTTGTGTGAATGCTATGGAAAGCCAATCATTTGCTTATCATAGCATCTTCTTCCTGTCGGTTAAATTTCGCGTCTGTAGCACGACATTGTCGTGGTGTAGCAATTTTAATGGCCAGTAGTGTATTTTACGTCATTATCCAATATTAAATTGGTCAGATTAATTGTATATTCAAGAAACGCTTATAATTCTTGTGGCACAGCATTATGTTCTTCTCTCAAGTGGTTTTTCCAAGTTGCGAAATTTGTTTGCGTATTTAGAATCAGCCGAACGTCATTTTAGTACCATTTGACCTTCAGGAATTTCCCGTTCCTTACTAATTTGCATTATGTTTAGCTTATTACGCAAGTTTTAATGGTGTCTACATTTTTGGTAATAATCTCTTCTTCCTTTCCATTCCATATCTCTAATATTAACCCCCTTACTTCAGTTTTTCTTCTTATAACAGAAGAATACTTGGAATGGCTCTGAATATAATTTTTGGACTACCCAAATTGAAGAAACGTGTTATTAAATTTGATTTTTAGCAATTCTCCTAATTTTAGTTTGAGTCTAATAACTTCCCTCTTGTACAGTGAACAGATGCCATGGCACATATTTGGAACAGTGATTTTCGGGTATTGGTGTGGACATCAGTGATGGTCGAACACTTTTTAAAACATGTATACAGTTCGCCAGAATCACATATCCTAACAAGAAGTTGTTGGGGACGATCGTCATTGGTTAGCTTCAACTCTACGAGATAAAAAAGAGGAAAGTTCGCTAAAATGTTAAACACGAAGCAATATGCAGAGTACGTCAAAGCTACAACGTGTAAAATACGGTGATGTTGTATTGTAAAGGAAAGTAAAGTTCACTCACAGACACAATGAGGAAACCACAGCGTCAACGGACATGAGTGAGAAGTGTCACACATGGAAGTGATAATCCACTTCTACGCATCAAACTAATATAACTACCGATGCGTTCTACACACTGACACATTTAATCCATTCCATAGTCACAAGTGGTTACGTAAGGACTGATAGTCAAAACAATCTATGATATTGCATTGAAAATTAGACTGGATGCTACGTAAAAAGTCAGTGCTTGAAAAAAATTACTTTGGCTTCGGTTACTTTATTTTTAGCGAACCTGAGTAAAGTTATCGCTATCTAACTCTGCAGTTATCATAAAGTGCGAAGCTGTAGTCAATACCCGTAGTTGTTATCATGAGGGTTCCATGCTTGTATATAGCAAATATTATCATGAACTGCCTTGAGGAAACTATTTCTTTCTTACTAAAAGAATCTCTCAGGTGCACTTTCATTGTCTTTGTTTTCACCTGTAGTCCGAATGTTGTGCCAAACAATTTAATCCAAACGGTCTTCGAAAATTATCTTTAGTGAAGGAGTCCGTCAGAAAACGAGGTGATTTTATTTGGAGCATTTAGATTTCCTCTGAAAATCCTGCCAGGAAAAGGGCACACTTAGGAGCAATAGTTCGGACCAGATTTTTGAAAGCTAAGAGTTTCCCGCCCCCCTCCCCCTCCCTGCATGGACGCATCACACTTACTGAGCTTTCTTTCAATCAATCTCATTCTAGCATCTACCTTTTCTAAGACGTTGAGCCGTGGTAAAAGATGCTGTTTTAAAGAGCGCACCGCAGCGCGTAGTGTGAAGTAGTCGCCCTCCGTTTCTGGCCGTGGCGCCGCTGTGGCAATCGCTGCTTTCGGTGTCTCCCTCCGGTGGGAAAGGGGCAAGGCTGCCTGTTCACGTGCATTTAAGGGGCGCTATGAGCTCGCCAGTCGGTCAGTCTTGGTCAGTCTCTCGTCCCCAGCTTGCTAGCCTGTCTCTCGTCCGCATTTGTTAGGCAGTTAGTGTCTGTCCGTCGTTCGGAGTGCTAGCATGTCTGTCGTTCGTATCGACCTTTAAAGCCGTCAAAATGAGAGTCTTTCCGCTCCGCCAGTAAGAGAACTCAGCGTGTGGTCGCCCGGTCTGGACTTTGTTCCTGCCTCTGAGTCTGCGCGTTAGGCCGCCAGTCTGCTCGAGTTTGCTCAGGCAATGGTCATTGGCGGTTGGATCGATCGGTTGGTCGGTCGCGCACTGAGACACATGATGACCGGTCCGTTTTGAGCGTCGGCGCATGTGGGGTCGCCACGTGAGTCCAGTGGGCCGCGGCGTATAGCGAGGGGTAGTGACTTCGCGGTTGACACGAGAGCAACAGGAGTCAACCCACGAGATCAGTTTGTCCGGTGCGAGCTGCGACGCCGTGAGACGGGAGATCGGCGCACCTTCCTGCGTCCGTTGAAGCTGCTGGCAGCGGACGGTTCGGGAGAGCGATTTGGGGGTGCTGCGCCATGACCTCTCGAGAAATCGCAGTTTATTAGAAGGTAAGTGATTGGTGACATGTTGTTTGATTTACTGTTATTAAATTCTACTTGTTTTCTTCGTGAGGTCACCAGCGGTTTTGCTTTGGGGTTGTCCCACCATCCTTCTCCGTTGGCCCACCCGCTGGAAGGTGGTTGTTTATAAATTGGGTGGTCCATTTTTCCCTTGTAGAATAGGGGCGGATTAGAGCAACCTGCGGTTCGGGTTGTTCGGTAATCTCCCTATCAATCTACCGTAGGTTAGTAGCTGCCTCTATCATGTTTGTCGGATTTGGTGTGTTAACGAATTTATTGCTTGTAGTGTAACGGCCTAATCGTGAAATATGTTTTGATCATTGGACACTTTGATATTATAGCATATGATATTGAGATGCGGTATCTGTGTACTGTAGAGCATCTTAACTATTGTTTGGCCAACCTTGTAGAATTTTATATAAAATTGCATTTCATGGGCTTTTATTTAAATGTTCATTTTAGTATATAAAGTTGCCACCCTTTCACCGTAAGATTTTTCGTAGAAGTTAAAATGAAGTTGCAACTTCGGTGGCAAGATTAGTATTTTAATTGTTAGTGGTTTGTACCATTTCCATGGTTCAAATGGCTCTGAGCACTATGGGACTCAACTGCTGTGGTCATAAGTCCCCTGGAACTTAGAACTACTTAAACCTAACTAACCTAAGGACGGCACACAACACCCAGCCATCACGAGGCAGAGAAAATCCCTGACCCCGCCGGGAATCGAACCCGGGAACCCGGGCGTGGGAAGCGAGAACGCTACCGCACGACCACGAGATGCGGGCGTACCATTTCCATCCCTGCTACTGGGGGTGCATAGTATGTGTGCTTGTACAAATTGTTAAAACTCTTAGTTTAAGGTTATGTGGTGTGTTACAGATTTGCACCAGTGTAGTCTATCAGAGGCTGTTGTGAGCGGTCGTAACTACGGCCGTGTCAAAAAGGAGTAGCAACGTTCTCTGCTCGAAAGCTCATACAGTCAAAACCTGTTTCTTTCTGCCTCTGGATAAATTGTAACTTTGATATTTAGAGGGTGCTTTCTAATTATAATTTTTTTTTTTTTTTTTTTTTTTTATACTCCGCGAGCCACCTTACGGTGTGTGGCGGAGGGTACTTATTGTACCACTATCTGATCCCCCCCTTCCCTGTTCCATTCACGAATTGTGCGTGGGAAGAACGACTGCTTGTAAGTCTCCGTATTTGCTCTAATTTCTCGGATCTTTTCGTTGTGATCATTACGCGAGATATATGTGGGCGGTAGTAATATGTTGCCCATCTCTTCCCGGAATGTGCTCTCTCGTAATTTCGATAATAAACCTCTCCGTATTGCGTAACGCCTTTCTTGAAGTGTCCGCCACTGGAGCTTGTTCAGCATCTCCGTAACGCTCTCGCGCTGACTAAATGTCCCCATGACGAATCGCGCTGCTTTTCGCTGGATCATGTCTATCTGTTCTATTAATCCAACCTGGTAAGGGTCCCATACTGATGAGCAATACTCAAGAATCGGACGAACAAGCGTTTTGTAAGCTACTTCTTTCGTCGATGAGTCACATTTTCTTAGAATTCTTCCTATGAATCTCAACCTGGCGCCTGCTTTTCCCACTATTTGTTTTATGTGATCATTCCACTTCAGATCGCTCCGGATAGTAACTCCTAAGTATTTTACGGTCGTTACCGCTTCCAATGATTTACCACCTATGGCATAATCGTACTGGAATGGATTTCTGCCCCTATGTATGCGCATTATATTACATTTATCTACGTTTAGGGAAAGCTGCCAGCTGTCGCACCATGCATTAATCCTCTGCAGGTCCTCCTGGAGTACGTACGAGTCTTCTGATGTTGCCACTTTCTTGTAGACAACCGTGTCATCTGCAAATAGCCTCACGGAGCTACCGATGTTGTCAACTAAGTCATTTATGTATAATGTAAACAATAAAGGTCCTATCACGCTTCCCTGCGGTACTCCCGAAATTACCTCTACATCTGCAGATTTTGAACCGTTAAGAATGACATGTTGTGTTCTTTCTTCTAGGAAATCCTGAATCCAATCACAAACCTGGTCCGATATTCCGTGAGCTCGTATTTTTTTCACTAAACGTAAGTGCGGAACCGTATCAAATGCCTTCCTGAAGTCCAGGAATACGGCATCAATCTGCTCGCCAGTGTCTACGGCACTGTGAATTTCTTGGGCAAATAGGGCGAGCTGAGTTTCACATGATCTCTGTTTGCGGAATCCATGTTGGTTATGATGAAGGAGATTTGTATTATCTAAGAACGTCATAATACGAGAACACAAAACATGTTCCATTATTCTACAACAGATTGACGTAAGCGAAATAGGCCTATAATTATTCGCATCTGATTTATGACCCTTCTTGAAAATGGGAACGACCTGCGCTTTCTTCCAGTCGCTAGGTACTTTACGTTCTTCCAGCGATCTACGATAAATTGCTGATAGAAAGGGGGCAAGTTCTTTAGCATAATCACTGTAGAATCTTAAGGGTATCTCGTCTGGTCCGGATGCTTTTCCGCTACTAAGTGATAGCAGTTGTTTTTCAATTCCGATATCGTTTATTTCAATATTTTCCATTTTGGCGTCCGTGCGACGGCTGAAGTCAGGGACCGTGTTACGATTTTCCGCAGTGAAACAGTTTCGGAACACTGAATTCAGTATTTCTGCCTTTCTTCGGTCGTCCTCTGTTTCGGTGCCATCGTGGTCAACGAGTGACTGAATAGGGGATTTAGATCCGCTTACCGATTTTACATATGACCAAAACTTTTTAGGGTTCTTGTTTAGATTGTTTGCCAATGTTTTATGTTCGAATTCGTTGAATGCTTATCTCGTTGCTCTCTTTACGCTCTGTTTCGCTTCGTTCAGCTTTTCCTTATCAGCTATGATTCGACTACTCTTAAACCTATGATGAAGCTTTCTTTGTTTCCGTAGTACCTTTCGTACATTTTAAATCTGTTTGTTTTAAAAAATGCTTTAGGTACTATTAAGGTGAATAAAATTCCCATTTGTTAAAAGGAATTGGGTTATGATTTCATCAGTTACTCCCTGGCAACTACTTCCATGCTTACATACAGTGACTGGATGTGATAATGTTCTTGATGAATCGCTAGTAAATAAAATAAATTCATAAGAATACTCTTTGAAAATAAATCACAGTACAGACATGTTACACAAGTATATGGTCATGCCGTTTTAAATCGCCTCCTGCGCACACTCACATGTATGTAATTGATGTTACTACCTGCAGTGATTGATGGGCAAGCCTGTAGCCAAATAATTAAGGACGTTTACGGCTAATGATGTGCATTACGCTACAATTGATATTGTTGCAAGTCAGCTATGGACGAACACTGGATATTGAAATACCACATAGAAATTGCAGCAAGGAAATGATATTCTGTAATGAATAAAATTATTAATATGGGACAAACACTGTTTTGTTCGCCCGTGAGTGTAACTATACTGTACACGAGTCTACATCAACTGCAATTATGGGCTTTGGTGCCTGTGATTGGGTGCAGAGGTTACGACTGGTCAGTCCTCCTGCTGCTGTAAGTAATGTGTCTCGAGGAATTCTGCTACATATCTACTGAGCCTTCAGCACCATATTTATAGACGTCCTGAATACATTAATGCGTCACCTGGAAGTAAATATAAGAAAAAAGTTTGCCATTTTTTGACTGAAGAAGAAACAATGTGAAAAAGTACCCGGAATTCTTGGAGAACCAGCAACAAAATTAATGTTTGCACAATGGCAGCAGGCATGGAGCTCGCCAGACACAGGAACGAGAATTCTTCAGGTTCTTCCAGGCGTAATAGAAAGACTTCAGATGACACATTATGATTCAAGTAGGGCACTGGTCCTCTACCTTATCGGACATGGCCCATATCCTACGTAGCTGAATAGATTTGGTAAGAGGGCAACGACCATCTAAGATCATGTCCTACTGGAATGTCCCAAAGTTGAAGATGTAGCAAGGACTTCTGGGTTAAGAGGTAAAATAGTTTATGGTCTAATTAGGGTAAAGGAGGTCTTTGACACATTATATTTTGTAGCTGATGATGTCTCAGAAAAAGCTGTGCGTAACCATAGCCAACAGACGCCACAGCACAGCCGAGTACGGTCTACGGGACGTGAACGAAGGCCGATAGCTCTATAATCACATGGCCCAGCAAAGGTATGAGTGAAGGGGGATGTTCACAAACGTACAGGAGAATACCGAGAGGAATCAATGAAATATAAGCGATACTCTCTGATTCGTCGCGCTTGCTGTTTGGAGGCAGTAAAAGATTGCTGGACCCGTTGGGGTGGACTATAATAAATAAATAAATATAATAACAGTCGGTCGGCTGGTTTGGCCGAGCGGTTCTAGGTGATTCAATCTGGAACCGCGCGACCGCTACGGTCGCAGCTTCGAATCCTGCCTCGGGCATGGATACGTGTGATGTCCTTAGGTTAGTTAGGTTTAAGTAGTTCTAAGTTCTAGGGGACTGATGACCTCAGATGTTAAGTCCCATAGAGCTCAGAGCCGTTTGAACCATTTTCAAATAACGGTCCTCTCTCAAAGTCCGTTACAATTTTCTAGCCTTGTGACTTTTCTTTATACAACAGCTTCAGGGAGTTTCCGATGTTATCTATTATAGTGTCTACAACTGTTGTCCATTAGCTCGAGCTACCTTTCCCTCCTCGTGTGGAATGTTTCCGTACGGCACTTGAATTTCTGGAGCACGGATTATCGCGCAATAATGAAGCTCAGTCATTCATGCGTATGTAGTACGTCCGATTACGAGGACGAGAAAACTTGTGCCTGTTTCCAGTATCCTTCCCGTTCCCGTCTGGTCTCCTTGATGGAGATTAGTGTTAACACTGGGTTTCCGCGACTCACGGGACAGGGCACGGACAAGTGAACCATCAGATCTGTTAATATGGATTTTAATGAGTATTAGATATGTCGTAGAGGAACCTCGGTACTCCTCTAGCGACGTTTCTTCCGATAGCACCTAGTTTCCAAGAAGGTCGATGCTGAAGTGTTACGCGTGCCTTAAAGATTGATCAGCCGGAACATTATGACCACTGTCCTACTATCGATATAAACTCGTCCAAACGATAACAGCGTCACTTGGCGAGGATTGATTGCTTGGCAGACACACGCACGATGGATGTAGTATTAGTGAGCGTGCTGTCCTTTATCGAATGGGGATGGAGCGCCATCTATCGAGTCTGACCGAGGGCAGATTGTGATGGCGTCGAGGCTCGGCACGAGCAGTTCGAAAATGTACAACTTGTCGGTTGTTCGATGAGTGCTGTGGTGAGTGTCTTCAACACGTGGTTAAACCACTTTCAGACGTCGTGTGGTTGGGTGACCACCCCTGATTCAAGATGTCGGACGTCGTAAAATGGACAGACAGGTAAAACAGGACAGGCCATGAACTGTGTCTGAGCTAACATCAGACTTTAATACCGGGCACAGTACAAGTATGTCTGAACACGCAGTGCTCCGAACAGTCCTAACGATGGACCTCCGCAGCCGCCGACCTATGCATGTTCCAATGTTTACACAACGACATCGGCAACTTCGACTGAAACGAGCACGTGACCATCGGGACTGGACGATAGTGCAGTAGTAGAGGGTTGCGTGGTCCGACGAATTCCTATACCTTCTTCATGAAACCCATCGGAGGGCATGAATCCGTTGTATTCCAGGAGGACAGTCCTTGACGCATGTACTGAAGGATGGAAACAAACCGGCGGCGTACCTTATGTGCGCTTAACAATGACGTGGGCGCCCATGGGTCCAGTTGAGCTCGTTCAAGGAAGCATAACGGCGAAGAAGTATCGTAAACTGGTTGCAGACCACGTATGTCCCTTTATGATGGTCTTGTTTCCCGACAACAGTGACATTTCTCAACAATATAATGCGCAGTGTCACAAGATCTGGAGTACGATGGAGGGGTTCGAGGTCAGATTGTGATGGCCCATAGACGGTCACGAACATATCGGAAAATGCACGACTTTTCGAATGCTCGAGGAGTGCTGTGATGAGTGTCTTCAACAGGTGGCGAAACCAAAGTCAAACCACTTTCAGGCGCGGGGCTTGGCGTCCACCGCTCATTATAGATATCGGAGGTCATAGGTTGACCAGATTGGTAAAACAGGACAGGCGGCGAACTAACATCAGACTTTAATACTACGCAGAGTACAAGTGTGTCTGAAGTGTGTTCCACACATTTGTACTCCGCGTAGCAATGAAGTCTGTGCACCAAACACTCCTAACGATGGCCGTCAGCAGCCGACGACCCATGCATGTGCCAACGTTAACACCACGACATTGGCCACTGCGGCGGAAATGGGAACGTGACCATAAGTACTGGGAGGCGGTGCACTGGCAGAGAGTTGCATGGTCTAACGAATCCCGTTACCTTCCTCATAATGCCGATAAGAGGGTAAAAATCCATCCTTCTCCAGGGGAACAGCTCCTTGACACATTTGCTGCGGGACGGAGACAACCTGGTGGCGGCTCCGCTGTGCTCTGGCGAATATATACTTCGACATCCATGGGGGAGCTCGTGAAAGGCGTTATGACGGCCAAGGAATATCGTGTACTGGTTGCAGACCACATAAACTTCTCCATGCCGATCATGTTTCCCTACGGTAGTTGCAGTTTTCACCAAGATAACGCGCCATGTCACAAGGCCAGTAGTCTGATGGAACACAATGCCGAATTGCAACGGATGATCTGGCACCTCGCCAGAGCTGAACCCTATTGAACCCATATGGAATGTGATTGAGTATGGCGTCAGAGCTTACCGCCCCCTATCCGGAATTTATTGGTATTAGGTAACTTGTGTGGAGCCAAGTCTCTCCACCGGCCTTACCATGGCGTCATTGCTTCCATGCCGGGATGCGTCGTCGCTATTATTCGTGCCGAAGCTGGACATAATAGCTGATAGGTACGTGGTGATAATATTCTGGCTACTCAGTGTATACATGTAACGTTAGTTCTGCTGGACCAAACGAAGTAGCGCAGAGGCTAAGATCGTCGCCAACCGCTCTATCGGTACGTTAAAATGCTGTCAGTGTATTTTGTATCTTACAGAATATCATTAAATAGCGTATGCCACGCAAAACTATTAAAAAACTATCCCGGCCGAATGTACTCTGCGTTGTATATTTTCACACGCAGGTTCAAATTTTCATGTAAAAATCAAAATGTTCGAAGCTTGCTAAAGACTAATAGAGAAATCATTTGGTGAGAAGATTTCATAAACATTCAACTTTTAATCCTGCATTAATTTAGTGAATCTTAGTTCACAGAAATGATCCATTGCGAGTGATCCACTTCGACGCTGATCGAAGGAAGAACACTCTCTTTGTTCTTAAATTGCGTTGGTTTTTCCAGGACCGCTTCTGAAAAATCCGTGTGCCTAAAAGACAGTAGTTTCCGTTCAATGCGTGGTCGTCTATGAATTTGTGTTCCAGTTGCTTATATTACAAATACTATATCGTCCTTAATTATGATGTAGTACAGCAAGCGATAGCGAACAAGGTGATTCTATAATCTATTCTGTAACAAACAGAAAAGCGTATTTGAAGCAAGTTTCCTGTGTTTATTTATTATTTAACGAAATTACTGCGACAGAAGTATTTTGAATAATTTTTCAGCAACATGTACCATTTAATGACACTCTGACGACTTAACTGAAAAATAAGAGGTTCCCCATATATATATTTGAACACCTGTCGCGTGCTTAATAGCCGTGAGCCTTAGCGCCTGTGCTATGTTCTCGCCGGCGAAATCATAGCAGCGTTACACGTATAGAAATTCAGCATCGATTATATGGAAAATTAGGAGCCCTTGCAAGAAAAGATGCTAGTCAGGTACTCAGGATAGATTCCTCTACTACATATCTATGACACGTTAGACACAGGGGGCCATCAGAACAGGTCTGATGGCCCCCTGTGCAACTTTGTTACATATCGATGCTTGTTTATTTAGCATAATTCTTTTTCCATATTTCAGATATTCGGCACAGTGAATCAGGTTAACCTACTGAGGTGACGCTGGGAAAAGCAATGGAGACGAAATATTGAAGACGTGATTAATGAAGAAACCAGATTTATACTGAGTTGCTGTAAGCCCCAGAAAGCTTTTGAATCAGTATCAAATCGACACTTTTTTAATTAAAAGCTTTCCTCTGGCGTATATGAGAATATTTCCTACTAGGTCGACAATTTCCTGATATAGATGATGTATCGCGTTGTCTTTGATGGAGGTCACATACAGACACTAATAACTATTGTATCTGCTCCATGGGAACAAACAGGGTGACAATTATTGAACTATATGAAATAAAATCGTCGTAACTTCCGAACGGAGTGCGTTAGGACGTTGAAACTGCACAACTTCCAGCGGATCGTGATGGGAATTAGTATGCGCGTGTGCGCATGCATGGTTTGATTCAGCGACGAAGCCCACTTTCATTTGGATGGGTTCGTCAATAATCAAAATTGGCACTTCTGAGGGACTGAGAATCCGCGTTTGCGATTGACAAGTCTCTTCACCCTCAACAGGTGATTATGTGGTATACAATGTCCAGTTACGGAATGATCGGTGTGATATTCCTTAATGGCACGGTGACTACCGAACGGTGTGTGAAGGTTTTGGAAGATTATTTCACCCCCATTATCCAAAGTGTCCCTGATTTCGACAATATGTGGTTCATGCAAGACAGAGCATCGACCCCTTCTAAGAAGGAGAGTGTTTGATGTACTGCAAGAGCACTTTGCGGACCGCAATCTCAAACCCAGAGGCCACTGGCATGGGCCTCGATTGGTCACCATATTCTCCGGATCTGAACACATGATATTCCTTTTTGTGGGGCTATATTAAAGAGAAAGTTTACATAAATAACCCCAAAACCACTGCTGAGCGGAAAGAATCCATTCAGGAGGTCAGCGACAGCATTGATATTCCGTCACTTCAACGGGTCATGTAGAATTTCGCTATTTGTCTGCGCCACATCATCGCCTATGATGGCAAGCAAATCGAACATGTCATAATCTAAATCTGAATAGCTGTGGTGACGTCTACATGTTGAACAAAGAGTGTACACGCCATAGTTTGTGATTAATTTACGTATTTTTCATGTAATTCAATAATTGTCACCCTGTAATAGGTCGTAGTATTTGCAGTCATAGTCTTCCCAGATGTTAAAATTATGTATGAATAAATGCAATACGATAACAACTGTAATAGCATCTACTCAGTTCTCGATAAGTTATCTGTCTGACGCACACACCGCTAATTAGCTCTTGATGTAGAGAAACAGAATTTTATACTCTTTTGTATATCTAACGGCATGGTTTCGCTTGGCTACAGGATTGATGATGCACAATCAGAAGCAGCCATGTGACATAGACTTTTAACAGGCACGAAGTGGAATGACATATAGGCTTACATGTAGGAAAAGTAAGTAACACGCTACAATTCATTTTTAGCATACTGGAAAACTACAGTTCTACATAGAGGTCGGATACAACCATTGAACATTGTCCATGATCTTGGGAGTCATATTACATCGCAAAAATTGAAAGCATTCGAAGAAAGCCGTGTTCGGTGTGAGACTGGCAAGAGGGTTTTAAAGAAATGTTCAAAAATCCTGCGTGGCAGGACGCAGTACATCTCGTCTCGAGAACTCGGTTGAAAATCATGAGCTATCGCCACTCACTATAAAACTATGCATATTCTTGATATTCCCACTTGTCTATCTCGCACATATCGTGCTGATAAAATTGACAGAACAATACCTTGTTTTGACGTTGTATTCTACTCTCAGCAATGAGATGGCAATAAAATACGTTTCTCGAAGGAACGAATTTAATTTAATGTTCTGTACACGATGCAGTTCAATGTAGCATAACAATCGCGACCGGAGGAAACCCACATTGAGGATGGTACTCATGTGTGTAAACTGCATGCTTCAGTCCAGCATACTGAAATTTCTACAGTATTTACCTCAGATTTATACTTCAGATTTTTCTCTGGCTTTACATGGCTTTCCATTGACCACGAATTTTTTCTGGAAATATCATTGATTTAAATATACTCTCTGCTAAATGAGTTAATATTGTGCTCCACGGAATAGTTTATTTTTCTTATATATAAAAAGATATTCTCATGCTAAACATTATCATATCATTAATTAACTAACGAGAACTTACAGGAAAGTGAGAAATAATAGTCAACGTTTCCTTGCGAAGAGGTGTTTCAAAACCAGTTCTTCGCAGTCTCCGCCAGATAAATGCTAGAGAAGAAATCTTGACATTTAGCTCAATAATTGGTACTCTCTGCGATGCAGTTAGTAATTAGAATGGGAATGTAGACGTAAATGAACAGTTACAATATAGTTCAATTCCTACTTTCCTACTCATCAAATGCAAACGAAAATGCGGAAAATAATGTTATGCCTTCCCATTGTCACATGTCCAGTGCAGTTACGATTCTCCCGCCTAGCTTCTGACCTGCCTAGTACGGGGTCTGCTTTTGCCGGATTTGATAAATTTTATGGATGAATACACTTCCTGCAGTCATAATCTGTCAAGTTAAGCTAAGGAAGGAGAGTCTAGAGCACTATCTGCCTGTGTATCATGTAAACTTTCTTCCGTGAGTTACCACACTTTTACTGTCTGGGTATTGTATTCTGTGAGACTAGATTTGGGGGCCAGCTCAGCATTTGTCTAAAAATCGCCTGTTCGGATATAGTTGAGCCTGATTCACCTCCCTCTCTCGCAACCTGAACTTTAAAGCTCATCCAGTGTATTTAACACGTTAACATTAAAACCGGAGATACTTCTCTTGGCTCCTGAAACACAAATAGTGCGATAAGTGACAGTGTCCCTTAATTAAAATTTTGTTGTTATTGCGCTTAATATGAGAGTAAAATGTAAGACTGGCCAAACTCTGAAAAAATACAAGTATAGGAACAGCTAGCTACTGACACGAGATACGATGGTATCACACTTGGCATCGAATATCGGTGCTTTTAACACGTGCAACGTGTTGCGCTTTACACGACGGGATAGGTCGTATGTCAAAACTGTAATGGATCGTGCTGTGAGCTGCCATTAAAAATGCTGGGTGATCTATCACTCTCACAGCACCGAAAATCGCTGTACCAGTCCTCTGTTACCCGGATTGCGTTCGGTACTACTATATGCTGGAGAGCAATGTATTAAGTGTGCGTGATTTATCTGCCAGCGTTATTCAAACGTTTGCTATAATTCCATGTCGTGTTTGTGTGGGAGCACCAGTAAGTTCTGAAATGCAGTCTGTTGCCAAATCGAGTTGACTTTCGTATCTGTCTACGCTATACCTTCCAAACACCAAGAACAGAATGGTTGGTGCTGCTTTATTTACAAAAATTTTTATTCGCAGTGATCCTGAAAAATAGGGCATGACATGTAACATTTTCTTTTAAAATGGAATGTTAAGATTATTAATTTAAATTTACTTCCATTGCTTCTGTTCCTCCATTAGAATCTTTGATGGCGGGCATGTTATCTCACTTACGATTCACTTTGAATTAAAGTCAGTTAGTTTGAATTGGATTAAGCAGTGTGTAAGCTTAGGGACCGATGACCTCAGCAGTTTGGTTCCATTGAACTTACAACAAATTTCTAATTTTACTATTACATAATTTATATGGCAAGATATCCGATAAAATTGGCAGGCGCTAGCCGAAAAGTAAGATAATCACGCGTTTTAAAACCAAGAATTCTCTTCAGTATGACATATTTAAACAAGGATACGAAGACTGGCAGAAGATCATTTCGAAAGTCAGTTTAGGTTCCGAAGAACTGAAATAACACGAGAGACAATTCTACGATTTGTAGCAGAAACGCACGTTAATGGAATTTGCAGATTAAGAGAAAACTTTGGGTTATGTTGACTGGAACGCCCTATTTGAAATTATGAGGGTGTCACGGAAAAAACACATAGGGAAAGTTTCCCTACAACTTGTACGGAAGCAAGGCTGTGATTGAAAGAGATGGATATGAAATGGAAGCTGTAGTTGGCACGCGAGTGAGACAGCGCAGTATCTTATCCATTATACCTTATTCAGTCTGTACGTTGGAGGTGCAAGAAAAAAATTAACGGTCGCTGGCAACACTATAATTCTTCAGAGACAGAAAATGAATTGGAGGATTAGAACGGATGGTTTTTTCCTACCATGCCCTATTAAGCTGCTGGATGGATAACGTTCACACAAATCTGCACCTGCTTTCTTCGGAATTGGATGTATGTTATTCTCCGTGAAGTCTGAGAATATTCCACCCATATCATACAATGTGTAAACCTGGTGCTTTAGTTATGTCAAGAGTAGCTCTCTCAAGAAAGTCAGTAGTTCTTACGGCGTTCCAAGGGTCGTATTCGACTTATGTCTTTTAGTGCTAATCAAATTTTTTATCGTTGTGTCATATTTCGCATCAGACTATCTACTCCCCCTTCTGATATTACAAATTTTCATCTTACGAAGTGTACTTTCTGTACCACTTTCAGTTACTCCCTTCCCTGTTCCAGTCGCTGGAAGATCAGTTGTCGGCAAGTCTCCGTGTGAGTCTGAATCCCACTGATATTAAATTCATGGACTTTCGATAAATATACGAAGGCGAAAGCGATAAATTTTTGGCTGTTCTAGGAAGGCAGCTCTTCTAAACTTTAACCGAAGACGACACCATGATACAGAACTCCATGCTTGGAACATCTGCTACTGGAGTTAGCTGTTCGTTACCGTGACGCCTCCGCGTTCACAAAATTAACCCTTGCAATACCAAGAAGGTGGTGGGGGGAGTGGTTTATGACCACCTTTTGAAATTATTGTCAGCTTACCTTGTACTCCATACTTTAAAACTTTGAAAAAGTAATTATTGTTTTTAATGATATCTTGTGCCAGATTCCGTATTTTTTTTTCTTTCAGTAAAATTCAACTCAACAATTTAAATCTTAGTAATTAATGTACCTTTTCGCAACAAATGTCATATTATTTTCATGTTTTTAAACATCTATATAACTTTGAAAAGTATATTGCGAATAAAAGTCAGTGACAATGAACGAAATTTATTTTTTGTAAGTTTTTTTGTGGTTGTCATTGGGTACCCATCTCTCTCCGTGTACACACTACAGAAAATTCACTGGTATTGCGAAGATTGTGGTAAATGTTATTTTCATGTCCTGGACCCTTCTTATAAATCAGAAACTATTCAAAAAGCAAATTATTAATAAAAGTAAACATCAGTGAATTAATTTATTTTTTTAAATTTATTTAGTAAAGAGTCTAAATCATCCCTTCCGTCTTTTGATTGTACAGTTTATGTGAAATGCGTTGGTACTACTAGAGTAAAACCGTCAGCAAAGACGGTACTGCGACGGTATCGGATGCGAATTTCTCGGCCTCCGCTATCAGGTGCAGAACTGTACGGTTTCCCTTAATCGGTCAGGCGTGCACTACACGCAGGAAGCGGCTACTAGGGTAGCGGAGTGCGTGTGGCGTGCAAATGGAGCTATTTTAGCTTTAGAGAACACCTCCCTAGGGATCAAAGACGATTTGCCTGTTAAATCAGCCACAGTGACCTCAGAGAATCTTGGTCCTCGCACATTAGAGAGAGAAAAGATTAATAAGATTTTAGTAGACAGCAGGAGCATCCAAGGTAAGTCCCAGAATTAGTATCGCTTACTGATGGTTATAATGCACTGATAGTATAAGGAACAGAAAGCTGGTTGAAACCAGAGGTCAGTGACAACGAAATACTAAGTTCAGATTGGAATGTTTATCGTAAGGATAGATTAGTCGCCAGTACAGGCGGCGTATTTATTGCAGTTAAAAATTCGATAACATCTAGCGAGGTTATTACGGATTCGGAATGTGAATTAACGTGGGTGAAATTGAGTATCAAAGAACTGTCAAAAATGGTGATCGGATGCTTTTATAGATCACTTGCGTCAGGATCTGTAATTGTAGAGCGCTTGAGACAGAACTTGCAGAATATCATTAGTAATTTTCCAGATCATGCCGTTGTAACAGGGGGTGACTTCATATTTCCAGGGACAGATTTGGAGTGTTATGCCATTAAAACTGGTGCCGGAGACAGGGCTTCGTGTGGCATTGTTCCGGATGTTTTGTCCGAAAATTACCTTGAACAGTTAGTTAGAGAACCATCTCGTGATGGTAACGTCTTAGACCTCCTACCAACAAACAGACCTGAGCTTATGGAATCAGTTAACGTAGAGGAAGATATCGGTGATCATGAGGCTGTGACAGCACCTGTGACGACGGATCCTACAACAAATGTTAAGAAAGAAAAGTAGGAAGACATAGTTGCTCAGCAAGGGTGATAGGATGCGAATGTCAGAATATAACAGCAGTCAGCATCAAATATTCGGTGATGAGGGCGATGATGTGGAGAAAAATGGAAAAAAAAATCAAAGGTATCGTTCAATACAACCTAGACAAGCATGTTGCAAGTAAAATTTTAAGGGATAGGAAAGATCCACCATGGTTTAACAGTCGTGTTAGAAAAGCATCACGTAAAAAAAGAGCACTTAATCTCAGATTCAAGAGGAGAAAAAACCCAGCGGACAAATAAAAGCTGAATGAAGCGAAAATGAGCGTAAGAAGACCAATGAGAGAAGCGTTCAATGATTTTGAAAGTAAGACGCTGTCAACCGACCTGAGTAAAAACCCGAAGAGATTTTTGTCGCATGCAAAAATCAGTAAGTGGATGAAAACCATCTATTCATTTTCTCAGCGACCACACCGGCACCGAAACGGAAGATAACAGAGAGAAGGCCGAAATACTGAATTCGGTCGTCCGAAGTTGTTTCACCGCGGAAGATCGTAACACTTCCACTCCTTTCAATCGTCGTACGAACGTCGAAATGGCAGATATTGAGATAACCGATCGCGGAACTGAAGAGCAGTTTCAATCGCTTAGTTGTCGAAAGGCGTCTGGACCAGACGAGATACCTATAAGATTCTACAAAGATTATGCGAAAGGACTTGCTCCCCTTCTAGTAGTAATTTAAGATAGATCGCTTGAACAACGAAAGGTACCTAACCACTGGAAAACCGGCAGGTCATTCCTGTTTTTAAGAAAAGCCGTGACAGATCCACACAATTATAGACCTGTATCGTTGACGTCAATCTGTTGTAGAATTATGGAACAAGTTTTCTGCTCAAGAACTTTCACGGTTTTCGAAAATGAACATCTCCTCTATAAGAATCGGCATGGATTCCACAGAGATCCTGCGAAACTCAGCTCGATCCGTTCCTCCATGAGATCAGAGAATTGATGATTGGTGCAGGCTTTGTCAGTTGACCCTGAACGTAAATAAATGTAACGTAGTACGCATACACAGGAACAGAAATCCTCTATTATACAGCGACAATATGACGACAAACAGCTAGAGACAGCGTCTGCCGTAAAATATCTAGAGCGACCTTAAGTGAAATGACTACATCAAACCGATAGTGGGAAAAGTAGACAACAGGCTCAGATTCATCGGAAGAATCTTAAGGAAATGTAACTCATCCACGAAAGAAGTGGCTTATACGGCGATTGTTCGCTCAATTCTAAAGTATTGTTAATCTGTCTTGGATCTCTATCAGGTAGGACTGATGGAGGAGATAAAGAAGATCCAATGAGGAGCGGCGTGTTTCGTCAGGGGATCATTTGGATGGAGAGGGATCGTTACGGAGATGCTAAACAAACTCCACTGGCAGACGTTACAAGAGAGGCGTTGTGCATCACGGATAGGTTTACTATTGAACTTTCGGGACAGCACTTTTCATGAGGAGTTCGACAACATACTACTTCCCCCCCCCTCATGTATCTTGCGTGTTGGCCACGAGGAGAAAATTTGATAAATTAGAGCTCAGCAACTTACCGATAGTCATTCTTCCCATGCACTATTCGCGAGTGGAACAGGATTGGAGGGATTAGATAGTGGTACCGAAAGTACCCTCCGCCACACACCATTAGGTGGCTTGCGGAGTATGATGTAGATGCAGATGTGCTCTTCTTTGAATCCTCTCTGTTTCTCCACCAATCCTATGGGCTACGTATCCCAGACTGATGAGCAGCATTCAAGTATAGGACTTGCAAGAGTTTTGTAAGCAACCATCGTTGTTGAGGGATTACATTTTCTGAAGGTTTTCCTAGTGACTCTCAGTCTCGCATTTCCCTCACCGACGATCTGTTTTACGTGGTCGTTCCAATATAATCCCTATCTAGGGAGACTCCTATATGAATATGACAGCTTTCAGCAATTGTTCCACAATCTTGTAATCAAACACATTAGATGCTCCTGCCTCTTTATTTGCAGTACGATACCTTTCTTTATATTCGGGGTCAATTGCCAATCCCTGCCCCGAGCGTTGATTTCCCGCAAGTCTTCTGCATTACGCTACAGTTATCTAGCATTGCGACTTCTCTTTATAAACAGCATCTTCCATGAAAAGCGTCATGGAACATCCAACTTTATGCACTAGATAATAGTCCTACAATACTTATTTAGGGTACGTCATGTCTGAAGAGTTTCCTCCATTTCTAGGGTTTTCTCAGTTGCTTCGCTTTTCTGAGATGGTTTCCTATGCACAGATGAGCCAAAACTTTGCGTAACTGCCCGTCACAAGACTCACTGCCTTCTGATGATGTTTCGGTCACGTGACGCATTAAGGGAAGCATAAGGCGCATCCAGAAAGACAGTTTCTCTATGTCGTTTCCTTTAAAGCAGACGTGTTTAGCCGAGAAAACGGCTCATGTGCAACAGATCTATAACGTGACGCTGGTCCCGGCGGAGGTTCGAGTCCTCCCTCGGGCATGGGTGTGTGTGTGTTTGTCCTTAGGATAATGAAGCTTAGGGACTGATGACCTTAGCGGTTAAGTCCAATAAGATTTCACAAAAAAAAGAAGAGAAACTTGACAATCAAATGTCAGCCGGCCAGGTCCCACGTGGCGCCAGTATTGCGACAGCAGTGCCCCGAAATGACGCCCCTACTCTTTCTGTCGCCGTGTGCGAGGTTCGGTCACTGATAAGGTTCCTTAATGCACAAAACATGGCGTCCGTCGAAATACATTGTCAGCTCCGTCAGGTCTAGGGCAGAGCATCATGAGCAAAAATAGATGGTGCGTAGCTGCTGGTGCAGGCTTTTTTCCGACGCTCGTCAGGGTGTCCACGACGAAGAACGCAGTGGGCGACCGCTCCCCCCCAACCCACCCGCACCCTGGAGAAATGTCGGCTCACGGTTACGGAGATCAGGAGCCATTTTCCGCAGATATGCCCATCTTTGTTGCCATTAAGCACCCGCTGTTCAAGAAATCGTGTGCCACGTGGATGCTGAAAAACCTGTCACCCGAGCACAAAACTAAGCTGTTTGATCATCCATCACACAGTCTTGATCTCGCTCCAGCGATTTCCATCTTTTCTAGCCTCTCAAGAAATTCCTATCCTTCGGCCAGCATTTTGACAACTTGAAGTGCCGATGACATGGTGGATCCACCCACAGGTGGCAGACTTCTACGTCATAGGAATACAAAAGTTGATGACACGATATAAACTTGTCTCAATTGTTTCTGTGACTACGTCGAAAGACAGCTCAAACTTTGCTGTACCTGTTGCCAATAAAGATTTCCTGTAACTATGTTGTCTCTTTTTTTTAAAAAAATTGTAAACTTACATTCTGTTTGCGCCTCGTGTATAAGAGGAGCCGACACAAAATTGTGGATCGTTCTACCGACGATAAGGGCCGAAAATGGGTAAATCAATTGGCATAAGGGGCTCTGACAAACGACAGATTTTGTATCGCTCGGTGCCAGGCAAGGAGCACATCGGAAATGGTGAGGCTGGCCGTTCTTGACGTCCTACTGTCATGAGTCTCTATGGAAAGCGGTTGGAGAACGGTGAAACCACGAGTAGGTACCAATGAGTTGATCACCCACTCCCCGTCAAGGAACATGGTGATTTAAGGCTTTCCACCTATGTACAGCAGGATAGGCAGCGACGGCAGGGTACACTCAGGGTCAGGAAAGTGTTTTTCGGAGGGCACCGTTCAGCGTAGACTGTTGAACATGAGGTTTCGTAGCAGATAGCCCCTTTGTATACCCATGTTGACCGAACGATTTCGTCACTTATGATTGCTGCGAGAAAATAGACCCTACATTAGTGGAAACACGTTGCCTGGTTGGATGAATCACGATCATAGCTTCGGCCGCTTGGTGGTCTTGTCCAGACAGGTAAACATGTTCCGCGGCACAGACCATTGGCATAAGTTGGTGGGAGCGGTATTATGCTCAGGAGGACATGCAACAGTACTTCATGGACGACTCTGATAGTATTCGCAGGGATCATGACTGTAGTGGACTATGTGAACAATTTTACAGGCAACGTGCATACCTTCATTTCTACTGCCAATCGTAGAACTGTCTCTCGTGTTCTTTCAAGCCTTCAGCACCAAAACTGACTTCCGAAACCATCTACTGCCAGTCTTCGCATTCTTCTGTAAATATATTATACTGAAGAGAATTCTCGGTGTTAAAACTGGTGATTATCTTATATTTCAGCTAGCACCTAGCAATTTTATCAGATACCTTGCCCGTATGAACTACGTAAGAGTAAATGGATGCTTCATTTGCTTTCTGTGCTATATTACCATCTTCTGTGTTAGGCTTTAATCTTCTATGTTTGAAATCGCCTTTCCAATTGATTCTAGGTTGGCGGAAGTCTACAGCGATGGCAGTGGCGTTATTCAGGTGGGTATCTGTCGATGTCTAAAAGCCAGAATCATGGTGTAGTGGTTTGACGATCATGATATCAAACTCTCGTCGATATCTTGGTCACCAAGTATGGCTGATAAAAACCGATAGCCAACGTCTGGGACGCTCAAGAACGAGTGGTCATTAATCTACTAGCTTTGTGTGATCTGTACGTAGATATTGGTGCCACATACCTCCGGAATCCTACCAAGGGCATCTCGATGTCATTTTACGTGTTTTGCATAGGTGAATGAATAGCCTATTGAAAATGTGGTCATATTACATTAGCTCGTTAGTCACGGACCCTTCTACTGCTTTACAATCTCCTTCTAGCCACTCAAGATTTCATACTTTGCGTTTCGTGTCAATGTCATCTGAATACGTTTTGCTGCTTCATTCACTGCATTTTCTCCATTTTTTTTCTTTTTATCCCTCCCACCCCCAAGAACCATGGACCTTGCCGTTGTTGGGGAGGCTTGCGTGCCTCAGCGATACAGATAGCCGTACCGTAGGTGCAACCACCACGGAGGGGTATCTGTTGAGAGGCCAGACAAACGTGTGGTTCCTGAAGAGGGGCAGCAGCCTTTTCAGTAGTTGCAATGGCAACAGTCTGGATGATTGACTGATCTGGCCTTGTAACAATAACCAAAACGGCCTTGCTGTGCTGGTACTGCGAACGGCTGAAAGCAAGGGGAAACTACAGCCGTAATTTTTCCCGAGGACATGCTGCTTTACTGTATGGTTAAATTATGATGGCGTCCTGTTGGGTAAAATATTCCGGAGGTAAAATAGTCCCCCATTCGGATCTCCGGGCGGGGACTACTCAAGAGAACGTGGTTATCAGGAGAAAGAAAACTGGCGTTCTACGGATCGGAGCGTGGAGTGTCAGATTCCTTGAACGCGCAGGTAGGTTAGAAAATTTAAAAAGGGAAATGGATAGGTTTAGAGTTAGATACAGTAGGAATTAGTGAAGTTCGCTGGCAGGAGGAACAAGACTTTTGGTCAGGCGAATTCAGGGTTATAAATACAAAATCAAATAGGAGTAATGCAGGAGTCGGTTAAATAATGAATAAAAAATAGGAGTGCGGGTAAGCTACTACAAACAGCATAGTGAACGCATTATTGTGGCCAAGATAGACACGAAGCCCATGCCTACTACAGTAGTGCAAGTTTATATGACAACTAGCTTTGCAGATGACGAAGAAATTGAAGAAATATATGATGAAATAAAAGAAATTATTCAGATAGTGAAGGTAGACGAAAATTTAATAGTCATGGGTGACTGGAATTCGGTAGTAGGAAAAGGGATAGAAGGAAACGTAGTAGGTGAATATGGATTGGGGCTAAGAAATGAGAGAGGAAGCCGCCTGATAGAATTTTGCACAGAGCACAACTTAATCATAGCTAACACTTGGTTCAAGAATCATAAAAGAAGGTTGTATACATGGAAGAAGCCTGGAGATACTAAAAGGATTCAGATAGATTATATAATGGTAGGACAGAGATTTATGAACCAGGGGCAGATGTGGACTCTGACCACAATCTGTTGGTTATGAACCGTAGATTAAAACTGAAGAAACTACAAAAACGTGGGAATTTAAGACCATGGGACCTGGATAAACTGAAAGAACCAAAGGTTGTACAGAGTTTCAGGGACAGCATAAGGGAACAATTGACAGGAATGAGGGAACGAAATACAGTAGAAGAAGAATGGGTAGCTTTGAGAGATGAAGTAGTGAAGACAGCAGAGGATCTAGTAGGTAAAAAAGCGAGGGCGAGTAGAAATCCTTGGGTAACAGAAGAAATATTGAATTTAATTGATGAAACTAGAAAATATAAAAATGCAGTAAATGAAGCAGGCAAAAAGGAATACAAACGTCTTAAAAATGTGATCGACAGGAAGTGCAAAATGGCTAAGCAGGCACGGCTAGAGGACAAATGTAAGGATGTAGAGGCTTATCTCTCTAGGGGTAAGATAGATACTGCCTACAGGAAAATTAAAGAGACCTTTGGAGAAAAGAGAACCACTTGTATCAATATCAAGAGCTAAGCAAAGAAGGGAAAGCAGAAAGGTGGAAGGAATATATAGAGAGTCTATACAAGGGCGATGTAATTAAGGACAATATTATGGAAATGGAAGAGGATGTAGATGAAGATGAAGTGGAAGTTACGATACTGAGTGACGAATTTGACAGAGCACTGAAAGACCTGAGTCGAAAAAAGGCCCCAAAAATAGACAACATTTCATTAGAGCTACTGACAGCCTTGGGAGAGCCAGTCCTGACAAAACTCTACCATCTGGTGAGCAAGATGTATGAGACAGGCGAAATACCCTCAGACTTCAAGAAGAATATAGTAATTCCAATCCCAAAGAAAGCAGGTGCTGACAGATGTGAAAATTACCGAACTATCAGTTTAATAAGTCACGGATGCAAATTACTAACGCGAATTCTTTACAGACGAATGTAGAAACTGGTAGAAGCCGACCTCGGGGAAGATCAGTTTGGATTTCGTAGAACTATTGGAACACGTGAGGCAATACTGACCCTACGACTAGATTAAGGAAAGGCAAACCTACGTTTCTAGCATTTGTAGACTTGGAGAAAGCTTTTGACAATGTTGACTGGAATACTCTTTCAAATTCCTAAGGTGGCAGGGGTAAAATACAGGGAGCGAAAGGCTATTTACAATTTGTACAGAAACCAGATGGCAGTTATAAGAGTCGAAGGACATGAAAGGGAAGCAGTGGTTGGGAAGGGAGTGAGACGGGGATGTATACTATCCCCGATGTTATTTAATCTGTACATTGAGCAAGCAGTAAAGTAAACAAAAGAAAAGTTCGGAGTAGGTATTAAAATCCATGGAGAAGAAATAAAGACTTTGAGGTTCGCCGATGACATTGTAATTCTGTCAGAGACAGCAAAGGACTTGGAAGAGCAGTTGAACGGAATGGACAGTGTCTTGAAAGGAGGGTATAAGATGAACATCAAGAGAAGCAAAACGAGGATAATGGAATGTAGTCGAATTAAGTCGGGTGATGCTGAGGGAATTAGATTAGGAAATGATACACTTAAAGTAGTAAAGGAGTTTTGCTGTTTGGGGAGCAAAGTAACTGATGATAATCGAAGTAGAGAGGATATCAAATGTAGACTGGCAATGCCAAGGAAAGCGTTTCTGAAGAAGAGAAATTTGCTAACATCGAGTATAGATTTAAGTGTTAGAAAGTTATTTCTGAAAGTATTTGTATGGAGCGTAGCCATGTATGGAAGTGAAAAAAATGGCTCGGGGCACTATGGGACTTAACAGTTGAGGTCATCAGTACCCTAGAACTTAGAAATACTTAAACCTAACTAACGTAAGGACATCGAACCTGCGACCGTAGCGGTCGCGCGGTTCCAGACTGAAGTGCCTTTAACCGCGTGGTCACACTGGCCGGCTGTGGAAGTGAAACATGGACGATAACTCGTTTGGACAAGAAGAGAATAGAAGCTTTCGAAATGTGGTGCTACAGAAGAATGCTGAAGATTAGATGGGTAGATCATATAACTAATGAGGAGGTATTGAATACAATTGGTGAGAAGAGAAGTTTGTGGCACAACTTGACTAGAAGAAGGGATCGTTTGGTAGGACATGTTCTGAGGCATCAAGGCATTAACAATTTAGTATTGGAGGGCTGCGTGGAGGGAAAAAATCGTAGAGGGAGACCAAGAGATCAATACACTAAACAGATTCAGAAGGATGTAGGTTGCAGTAGGTACTGGGAGATGAAGAAGCTTGCACAGGATAGAGTAGCATGGAGAGCTGCATTAAACCAGTCTCAGGACTGAAGACCACAACAACAACAATGAAGTTGAATGTCTGGTGGGTAGCGTCAGGATATCTACTATGTCTTATCTTTTTGCCATATCATAACACATTTAATTTACCAGCTATGTTATAGTGGTTCCCTTAAATGGCAGACTGACAGTTCCTTGATGCCTGAGACAAGTATTCTATCAACAGATGTCTTCTTTTAGTCTAGTTGTGTCACCTTTTTATCTATCACAAGTCAATTCAGTAAAAGGGCGCCGATACTTAGTGGCAAGGGATGCGGGGGCCGCGCAAACCCCCTCCCTCCCTGTCTCTCAGAAGTTTGTCAGTCAAGAAAATGAGTTCTAATTCGGTACTACATAGGTTTTAGCAGCGGTGTTCTAGTCCTAAAGATAAATTTCAGCCTTTTCAATCAGAAGTTAAATTAAAAAATTTGTTAAGTGGCAGCTGAGTTCTCGTCAACTAACTTAGCCTACTTACAATTCGCCCTTGATTTTCCAATACATTAAAAGTACTCCATACCTCCAAATCTAGCCCGCCCCCTCTTCCAACAAACTATCGAATGGATGCCCATGATTCAATAATTTGTCGCTAGTTACTCTGTCTGTCCATCTAATCTTCAGTGTTCTTATATAGCACCACATTTTAAAAGCTTCTGTTCTGAAATGATCATCATCCACGTTTCACTTTAGTTCAAGGCTACACTCGAAACAAACACCAGAAAAATTTCTTAACACTTACATTCGTTTTCATTATTGACAAATACTTCTTTTTCAGAAATGTTTTCCATGCTAGAGCCAGTGTGCACTTTTATAATCTTCCTGCTTTGGCTACCATCAGTAGTTTTTCTACCCAAATGGAAAACTTCATATATTTCATTTACTGTCTCATTTCTGAATTCAGTCCCCGCTGATTTAATTCCCTTGCTTTCTTTTTGTTCACGTTCACATTACGTCTCCCTTTCAAGACTCTATCCATTCGATTCAGATGTTCTTACTGTTACTTTACAGTCTCTGAGAGAATTACAGCGTCGTCAGCAAACCCAAAGTTTTCATTTCATCTCCTTGACCTTTAATGCCTTTCCCAAATTTCTCGTTAATTTCTTTTACTCCTTGCTCAATGTAGAGATTGTATAATATCAGGGACAGCCTATAACTCTGTCTCATTTCCTTCCTAATTAGCGTTTCCATTTCATGTCTTTCGTCTCTAATAATGGATTCTCATTTATGTAGAAGCTGTATAGGCTCTTCTCTCCCAAAGTTTGTAACCTCCCCACCGAAATTTTGGAAGAAATGTAATGACAATACTTAATACAAATGGGAGCCGAGTGTAACCTCCCCACCGTAATTTTAAAGAAAAAGACAGAAACACGACAATATTTAATTATGAATGCTAATGGACATTGCGCTAATTGTAACCTCGCCCACAATGAGAGGTATTGAAAATGGCAACAAAAATGTGAAATTCGCAATCTGACTCAAATATAAATTCCTCATGAAAAATTAAAGTCCATTCAGTGATAAGAAAATTTAATTAAACCGAAATATCGGTCTTTGGCCCTGTGTAAAACAATCAGAATTAAAGTCTTACCTCAGAATAAATGGATGTCACATTTCTGCTCTTGTTGTTGCGCACCGCTTGGAGGAACTGCATTGCAAATAATAATATTCTCTTTTTTCTGTAATTTTACTGAAAATTTTCTTTAAAAGAAGTGGAATGAAATGGGAAGTGCAACGAAATCTTTAGTTCAATAAAAAATTAAATTTTTGAAAAAATGCTTTTGAAATAAAAATTATTATTGGGGGACTTGTTGGACAATAATTACAATAAATAAAATTTTTATTATCTAATGATTATATTAATTAACAGTATACCTTATTCACCATCTTGACCAGTGTTGCCGACCGCCTACATCACCCGCACTGGACTGCTATCACTGACCGACCGCTCTGCATGACGACTAATAGCGTACAGCACGCGACGACTACTAACAGAGTACTGATCTCAACTAGACAGAGCTACAGACTCGCAACGACTACTGACAGACTGAGCAACGACTACTGACAGACTCGCAACGACAGACTGACAGACTCGCAACGACTACTGACTGACTCGCAACGACAGACTGACAGACTCGCAACGACTACTGACTGACTGACAGACTCGCAACGCTCGCGCGGTCAAGCGCATACTCTCTGGTCACAGATGCTACAATGCCTCGCCATCGCTGCTATGTTACATACGTGTTTCATAACCCTCCACTGGGGGGGCAAAAATTTGGCAGCGATGGTGAGTCATTTGGACTTGCCAAGCGCGGCAAAATTTTTCTTTAATTAACAAAATCCTACAACTTACAGAATATTTAAATGTTGTGCACACGCACTAAGTACAAAATATATCAGACAAAGGCAAAATGTGAATACAAAACATAGTAGCAAATCAGAAAAATGTATATACAAATTTTTTGACAGATAACAAAGTGCACAGGCACTGAAAAAATTCTTTAGCATATTCAGAACAAATAAACAGACTGGCAAAAAATATTATGTTGACAAGTGACATAAGTGTACTCGCATTGGAGTTCAGCGAATCGAAAAATGTATAACCTATGAACATAAATGATGTTACCAAAAAAATTTTTTTTTTTTGTTTTTATGTGACAAGAATCAGGATAGGAAAGGGAAGGATTGCATCATGGTTGTAGCACTTTAGATTGCACACAGCTGTTCTGAAAGTCCATATCTTTCCACAGTAGTACAACACCAAGTGACACAACTTGAAGTTCTTTTCCCATCAGAATTTATCAGTGTAGCCAAGACACTGAACTGTCGTAGTGATGTTCCACGTTTTCATTTTGGCAGTACATTAGGTACACCAAACAGTGGGACCATAATAATGTCTTCATCGCTCATGGTGGTGGACAGCATGTCGTGTCAACACCACACTCTTACAAGGCACACCAACGTAGAATTAGTGCAAAACCAATTATAGTGCTCCATGATCACTGGGATAAACAGGACAAATGGACATTGCAGTAATTCAGGGTAGTCAGCTTATGAGGTGAAGGACATAAAGTCACATAATATCGACAATTACAGACTTAATTAGTAGTTTGTGGCATTCATAGCCTAGTTATTGAACATTTCTGTACCAAGTATGTAGTATTACAGAAAAATGTTCATTAATTGTTTTACATAGAATCAGTAGCCTTCTTTTCCTGGTTACAAAGTATTATGAAATAATCGCATTCTTTTCAGTTACAGAGTATAATTAAGAATCATTAACCTTCTCCTAATTACAGTTAATTAATCATTTGTCATTCCAATAATAATCATTAGCCTTTTCCTAATTACAGTTAATTAATCATTTGTCGTTAATTAATCATTTGTCTAATTACAGATAATTACTCATTTGTCGATAATTAATCATTTGTCTAATTACAGTTAATTAATCATTTGTCTAATTACAGTTAATTAATCATTTGTCTAATTACAGTTAATTAATCATTTGTCGTTAATCAATCATTTGTCTAATTACAGTTAATTAATTAATCATTTGTCATTTCAATATAGTAAGAATTATTAGCCTTAATTAATTACAAAGCATTATTAAACAGTACCATAGTTAATTAATTATGTGTCATTCCAATCTAGTAAGAATTATTACCCTTCTCCTAATTACAAAGCATTATTAAACAGTAATTAAGATTCATTAGCCTTCTAATTACAAAACATCCTAATTACAGTTAATTAATCATTTGTCATTCCAATCTATTAAGAATCATTAGCCTTCTTTTAATTACAAAGCATTATTAAACAGTCACATTCTTTTCTGGTTACAAAGTATCAACATTGGAAACAAGAGCTAATCAATGGCATAATTAATCACAATTCTTCAAGTGACATTAATTATTGGCACTCAGTGGCCAGCAAGTATTGAATAGAATCGTCATTCAGTATTATTCAGATTATTACGAAGTCATTATTAAAATTAAGTTAATTACAGTCATAGCATTAATAATCATGGGCATTACAAGTACTCATTACAATAAACAGTGGCAGTTATTAGCTAGTGACAAAGCATTATTTTGAATATAGTCTCATTAAGAGGTCATTACTCAAGTGACATGCTATTCAGAGTTGATCAGTATTATTCAGAATTATCATAAACTAGTGACATTATGTGGGACTGGTAATACATTTTTTTGGTAGCAATGCATTGCGTTGGGATCGATAATTAGTTGCTGAAACATAACTATTTGCTTTTGACCTATTGCAGCAAATGAGGATAGGTAACGTCATTCGTCATGAGTCAGCTGTAGCAAGATTATGTAACAAGGCAGTACATGTGATCACATTTATAAACGATAGACACAAATGGGTAAAAATATAAAAATGCAAGTACTAGAACAGGTATAATAAGTAACAGGTTTAGTAAGTATCATGAAAAGCTTCTCCTGGAGAAAATACAAAAACGGATTATTGACCTGAAAGAAGAAACGCACACTATGCTGAAAAGTAGTGAACTTCGAAGTAACAGGTAGTGAAATGTGTATAAAATATGTTCCATAGCTGTCCTTTCCAAAACTTTCCGTCATCCTACTATGCAATGTAACACCTGCTGTCAAAGCAAACTGCAACAAATACTTAAATAACTACATAGCATAAATACATAACTTCAACATTATCCTCATCTGTAAAGAAAAAAACTTCATTATCCATATCATCATAACTTCACCATTATCATCACCTGTAAAGAAAAACTTCATTATTCATAATACCATATCCTTCATCATTATTCATCAGTATTCATTATCATCTGCAAAAAATCACTTCATTACTCATTATACAACTATTCCTTATCTCTAGCATATTTCATCACTAAAATTAAGATGTGTAGTTCAGTCTGACAGCCTGCATCAATCACCTTGTATTCTGAAAGAAAAAATTAGTTAAGACTGCTATTCTGTGATGAGTATAGTATATTCTTGTTAATGTTTGTTAATCCTGATCCATTTACTCTTCCTCATAAAGTTATTGCATCTCCTTTCGTTTATTCCGTAGGTGAAATTCCCATTTATGTTAAATTTATTTCTTAGAATCATCATTCCTTTCTGAAATTGATGAACAAAGATTAATGTCCTGCATTTAAATCATATACCCACTAAATAATGACTGGTTTATGGTGACACAATTAACCATACAGCATAACATGACAGAAAACGTAATATGTTAAAGACGTTGACAGTGTTCAGATGCAAAAATGTACACAGAATAATACAATGCAGTAGCAAAAAAAAAAAAAATGTAAAACAGTCACGATGTTGAGATGTCATAAGGCAAAAAAATGTCAAAGTCGACTGGTGTGTGTTATATCTTAACTATTTCACAGTGCATACAAACAAAACTGGAGTACAATCATATACACAAAAAAATGGAAAATGTGCACGGTCTGATGTGAAACGACAAGAAAAGCGACCTGCTAACCTTACCTTGCCGGGCACTTGCCAAGAAAAAATACGATAATCATCAGTAATTAGTCACGTGAAATAATTGCATTAGTAAATGACATCATAGTGTGTTGAATCATACAGTGGTTTCACTCAATAAACGGTTTAATGTTTGAGATATGGTGATTGCCTTTCGATTTTCTGGTTCTCAAAGTTTCGACGTGTACAACATTGGGGTGAGGGATGCTGCGAATCCGATACGGACCTGCGTATAGAAGTTCAAATTTACTGCACTTACCTTTTAATTTACTGGATAAATAGTGTGTACGTACTAGTATCTTCTGTCCAACGTGAAAGACGCGGCGTGTACAAACCTGTTTTTGCTGTCTTCTCCGGCGCTCTGCGGCACGTTTGATGTTGTTCAGCGCAATGTCAATTATTTCGTGGTGTCGTAGGCGACGACTTTTGGGAAATTCTATTAATTCTTTAATTTTGTTCGGTGGTTCAACGTTTTTCAGTATAACAGTCGGAGATAGCATAGTGGATTCATTTGGAATGGAATTAATTACATCTTGGAATGAGAGTATGTGTGTATCCCAATCAATATGTCTTTTGTGGCAGTATATTCGGCACAGCTTACCAATTTCTTTCATTAACCGTTCACAGGGGTTCGAAGAAGCGTGGTACTTGGATATATAAATCGGAGAAATGTTTCTGGCTCGTAACATGCGTGTCCATACGCTACTACGAAATTGAGATCCATTGTCAGAAATTACTTTCATCACATGCCCTACATGAGATAGAAAATGTTTTACAAATGCTTTCGAAACAGTTTTAGCAGTAGCTTTGCGTAACGGAGTGAAAGTAACAAATTTTGAAGTGAGCTCAACAGCGACAAAGATGTAGCAAAAACCTCTGTTAGTTCTGGGAATCGGACCAAAAATATCTACTGCGGCCATGTGTCTTAATTTAACAGGTATAATGGGATATAAAGGAGGAATATGTGAAGTGGTGTCTGATTTAGCTTTCTGGCAAATTTTACAAGACGCTAAAACTCGTCGTATACGTTTTTCCATGTTAGTAAAATAACAGTTCTGTCTCAGTATAAGAAAACATTTTCGTGCTCCGTAATGTGCGTAGCTTAAATGAGTGTACCAAATTAATTTGTTGACCAGTTCGTCAGGAATGCATAATAACCAATTGTTGCTGTCAGGATGAGAGCGGCGAAACAGAATGTCATTGCGTACAGTGTAATGGTTTCTAATCGTAACATTTTTCCTATCTTGCCAAAGGTGTTTAATTTCTTTCCACACATTGTCTTTATTTTGCTCCTTTGCTATGTCCTGTAATGACGATGAAATAAAATTTTCAAATGCAACTTGTTGAATGTACATGACACTGAAATTTGTTTTGCAGAAGTTGGTTGTTACGTCTTGCTGATTGTTGCTGAGAGAACGCGATAGTGCGTCTGCTACAACATTTTGTGTACCGGGAATGTGAACTATTGTAAAATTAAATTCTTGTAAATATAGTTTCCATCTACTTAATCTATCATGCGTGAATTTGGCCGAAAGTAAAAATTGTATCGCTCTGTGATCTGTGTAAACTGTGGTATGTCTGCCATAAAGAAAATGCCTAAATCTCGTGAAAGCCCATACAACACATAATGTTTCCAATTCTGTAACAGAATAATTTCGTTCAGCAGGTGACAAAATGCGACTTGCAAATGCAATGTTTTTAATTACTATTGAACCACCTTCTTCAATTTCCTGGAAAATATGTACGCCTAAAGCGGTGTTGGAACTGTCGGTAGCAATGGAAAAATTTCTGGTAAGATCTGGGTGCGATAAAAGTGGAGCATTCAACAGAGCATTTTTCAGGTTCATGAATTCAGAATGTGCTTGCTTATCCCAAGACCAAATAGTGTTTTTACCCGTTAATTGGCATAGTCTAGGCGTGTCTAAAGCAGAATGGTGAATAAATTTACGAAAAAAGTTAATTAAGCCCAAAAAACTGCGTAATTGTTTCTTCGTCGTAGGAACACTAATGTCACGTAGAGCCTGAAGTTTTTCTGGATCAGGCGCAATGCCTTCTGCTGAAATCACGTGTCCAAGAAATTTTATAGAAGTTTTGCCAAAGTGCGATTTACTAAGATTAACTGTAAGTCCTTGTGCATAAAAAGTTTGTAACAGTTGTTCAAGAACCAGATTGTGTTCAGACCAATTAGCTTCTGCTATAAGAATGTCGTCTACATACGTCGTGATTCTGTCCTTAAGTTCTGTCGGAAGTATTGTGTTCAAACCGCGAATAAAAGCTGCAGAAGAAATAGTTAAGCCGAACGGTAATTTGCAAAATTGATAACAGTCGCCAAAACAGAGAAAAGCGGTGTATTTTCTGCAGTTCGGATGAAGTTGAATTTGCCAAAATCCCGATTTCAAATCTAATGTAGAATAAATAGCTGTACCATGAAATTTCTGTAAAAGTTCCTCTAGTGTCTGTGGTCGATCTGTTTCATTAATAATAATGTCATTAATGTGACGAGAATCAAGTACAAGGCGAAGTGAGCCATCTTTTTTCTTAACAATATGTAGCGGGTTTATGTACGGACTAACTGCTGGTTCAATAATTCCCTGATCAAGCATATCCTGCAATTCTTTTTTAACTTGTTCTCTATGGATATATGGAATGGGATAATGCTTTGCTTTAAATGTGTCGTGCTGTTTCACTTGAAATTCATACATAAATCCGGACATAGTACCAGGAACATTGTCAAAAACTGGAGCTTGCTGTAAAAGAATTTTGTGTAACTGCGTTCGTTCGTCGTCTGTAGTTGCACTGCTCTCTTTAACTTTATCAGAAATCAATTGCATTACGTCGTAGTCAGCTTCGTCTGGAGTATTATAGTTGTGTACGTACGTATCCGTGAACAATGTGGGATTACAGTCTATGTTACGTGTTGCGGAAATGACCTCTGTGCGGTTAATTGTTTGTTCTTCCGTAGATAAAGTGTGCTGAAACTCTAAAGCCAATTGTACATTTTCATCCTTTAGCATTAAATAAGAATTCTGAAAGTCGATAACTGCGTCGTGTTGTACCAGAAAATTCGTGCCTAAAATAATGTCTGTTGTCAATAAAGGAACAATCCAAAAATTAGAGTGGAAAGTATGACCTCCAATACAAAATGATAAATGCGTCTGTAGTTTAACGTCTACTCCTTTACTCGGTACCGCTCCTTTCACTTTTGTTTTGCCTAATGGTAATGTCGGATACGTATTCTCTTTGTTGCACTCATTAAAAGTCCCTTCATTTATTACTGATATTGGTGATCCGGAATCAATTACTGCTGAAAATTTCGAAGAACCAATTTTGATTTCAATAACAGGATGTGAAATGGTTTTCTGAATAACTGGTCTTTCCTGTAAAAGAGTGTCTCTGATGTCGTCAAAAGTAATTACATTTTCGTGAACAACATTTTGCGTGTCTAAGGTAGTGCTTGTGTTATTAGAAGATGCGTCCTGTGCAGTATTTAGTCAGATTCTATCTGACGTGTGATTATTATTAGGAGGATTCTGTGGCATTTCGACTATTTGAACTGTCCTATTACTTCTTCCAGGCGTGTTACGCTCTGGATGGTACCTACTGTCGGGTTCATTCATGAGAATATGTTCTTGCGTATGATTTTGCTGTTGGTATGACCGACTGTTGTTAGATGTTCGCTGAAAATTGTCCTCATTATTTTTACGTCTGTCGTAATAGTCATTCCTATACGGTGCATTACGATAGGAATTGAAATACTGTCTTCTTTGTACGTAGTTGTTTCCTTGCTGACGTACGTTACTATTTGTTGGACCAGGGGCTATACGTCCACGCGGCGAAACATTAAAGCCTGGTTGACCTTGTGTATTCCATTGTTGGTTAGGTATGTTAACCGGCTGGTTTTGATGTTGTTGTTGTGAAACACCTCTATTGTTACTAAAGTGTTGTTCCTGTTGCTGAAAATTTTGACGGTATTGATAATTAGAATTTTGCCTGTTATTAAAGTTTTGGTAGTTGTCGTTCCTAAAACGTCTGTTATCTTTCCGATTGAAATTACGTCCCTGATCATAATTGCAGTACTGTTGTTGACCTTGGTTGTTACTCGAAAAGTTTTTGTTTATAAAAGAATAATCGGATTGCTGTACTTCCAAGAGCTGTAAAAGATCTCTGAATGCTGAAATGTTTTCTTTTTGCTGGCCCGTTAGAAGTGACACTCGTAATGACCGTGGTAATTTAGAGATGCATAGTTGTATAAGTGCGGATTCACTGTACGGTTCACTTAGGTACTGGTTTTGTTGTACCATGTGCTCAAAAAATTGCGTTACACTGGGAAAATTTGAGTTTTCATAGTTTGGCAAACTAATTAGTTGGTCTTTAATTCCGCGCTGTGTCGTCTTCGACCAGTACGCTGACAGAAAAGCATTCTGAAATTCCTCTACTGAATAGCATTGCCTTGCGATCGGTCTCATGCGAGTTGCCGGTTCGCCTTCCAAAAAACTGCAAATAAATTCAAGTTTGTGTGTTACAGGCCAATTCGGTGGAAGAGCAAAGCTAAATTGTTGAATCCAATCCAGTGGGTGAATCTGCGTTCTATCGTTTTTAAAAACTTTAAACTTTCTCACTGACAGAAAATGTTTGTAGTCGAAATTATCATCTCTGTGTGATGGAACAGGTTCAGGATCGTAAGAGAATCTATTGAACTGTGGTTGATCAGAATCTAAGTCCCGTACTCTCTGTAGATTACCCAAATTATACGCGCTGCGTGAGTCTGACACATGTTCATAAAGTGGCGTCTGTTGCGGTATGTTATTAACTGAAATGTTTTTCATCTCTGTTACTTCTTGTCGTAAATTTGACAACTTCCTACGTAACGTATTGTGAGATGAATCGATCTCATTAATTGTCTGCTGTAAATTTTGAAATTCAGGTGTTTGGATAAATGAAACCGATGCAGTATCGTCTGATTTATTGTCATTAGCATTTTCTATAACATCAATACGACTGGCCAATTCATCACATCTTTCAGTCAGTATTTTAACCTGATCATCGGTTTTAGAATCGGACGCATTAATCTGTTTTTGCAACTTACGCGTAGTTTCGCTCAGTTTTTTAACATCAGCTTTGATGACATCACAATCCTGTGTTAGATCTAATTGTTCGAATCTATCTGTCACTGTTTGAATATTTACTGTGTGTGTATCTGTTTTTGATTTAAGGTCAGAAATTTCACCCCGTAATTCCGCGTTCAATTGTTCTATGGTATTAATTTTGTCGGACACTGTAGTAATATTATTGTCTACATACGTCTTCGCTTTCGCGAATATTTTACGTTTGTCCTCTTGTCTTTGTGCAGTGATTGTTTCCATGACTTGTCGTTTTACTTTGTTTTGATCCTGAATAAATCTGCGGAAACGCGTATCACTGTTCTGTATGTGCTGATTAAAGCGCTCGTTAATCTGAGTGTTCTGCTGTTCGAATTTCGCGTCTATCTTTGCGTCCATTGTGCGCGAAAGTTCTACCGTCATTGCTTTAAACTCGTCGCGTAATTGTGTAGCTTTTTCAGAGCATTGTTTAGCGACTCCGCTAATTTCGTCTCTGAGTGTTTCTGTTGCGGCTGTTTGCATTTCTCTTAATTCTTGCGAAACAGATTTAATTTCTTCGCTATTTTTTCGTGAACAAGCCTCAATTTCCGCGCGCAGCTGTTCCTTAGTGTCATGTCATTGCGCGGCAACCGCTCTAATTTGTTCACTAAGCTGTCTGGAATTGTCGTCTAATTTTTCATTCTGTTGTCTGACCTGTTCACTAAGTTGTTTGAGATTTTCGTCATTATTGTCAAGTTTCTCATTAATTTTAGTAAATTTTTTATCCTGTTCACTAAATTGTTGTTTGAAATCTTTACTACTGTTGTCTTGTTTTTCAAGAATTTGCAGCAACAATGCCTTAAGTGGATCCGACACAAAATTAGCATTTCTATTCTCTGTGGTGTTTAATGGTGGATCTGGAATTGTCTCGTTTTGCGTGACCATTTGGTCATTCTGTAATTTACAAAAAGGTTTGCCAGTTAAACATACACTGTCAGACCCTATTTCGGAATTAAATAAATCCGTCGTACTTTCACTACACTGACCATTTTCATTCGAAAAATTTGTTTGTATGTTACTTGAATTTTCCAAATCGGGTGTGTTAAGCTGGGCAGCGCTCATTACAATAGAGCGTCCCGCGTCATCAATTGTCGTCAAAGCCGAGTGTAACCTCCCCACAAAAATTTGAAAGAAAGAAACAGAAACACGACAATATTTAATTATGAATGCTAATGGACATTGCGCTAATTGTAACCTCGCCCACAATGAGAGGTATTGAAAATGGCAACAAAAATGTGAAATTCGCAATCTGACTCAAATATAAATTCCTCATGAAAAATTAAAGTCCATTCAGTGATAAGAAAATTTAATTAAACCGAAATATCGGTCTTTGGCCCTGTGTAAAACAATCAGAATTAAAGTCTTACCTCAGAATAAATGGATGTCACATTTCTGCTCTTGTTGTTGCGCACCGCTTGGAGGAACTGCATTGCAAATAATAATATTCTCTTTTTTCTGTAATTTTACTGAAAATTTTCTTTAAAAGAAGTGGAATGAAATGGGAAGTGCAACGAAATCTTTAGTTCAATAAAAAATTAAATTTTTGAAAAAATGCTTTTGAAATAAAAATTATTATTGGGGGACTTGTTGGACAATAATTACAATAAATAAAATTTTTATTATCTAATGATTATATTAATTAACAGTATACCTTATTCACCATCTTGACCAGTGTTGCCGACCGCCTACATCACCCGCACTGGACTGCTATCACTGACCGACCGCTCTGCATGACGACTATTAGCGTACAGCACGCGACGACTACTAACAGAGTACTGATCTCAACTAGACAGAGCTACAGACTCGCAACGACTACTGACAGACTGAGCAACGACTACTGACAGACTCGCAACGACAGACTGACAGACTCGCAACGACTACTGACTGACTCGCAACGACAGACTGACAGACTCGCAACGACTACTGACTGACTGACAGACTCGCAACGCTCGCGCGGTCAAGCGCATACTCTCTGGTCACAGATGCTACAATGCCTCGCCATCGCTGCTATGTTACATACGTGTTTCAAGTTTTGTCCCTGCTAGCTTCAGAATTTCAAAGAGTGTATTCCAGTTATCATTACCAAAAACTTTCCCTAAGCCTGGAAATGCAGTAAACGTAGGTTTGACATTCGTTAGCCTACATTCTAAGGTAAGCGTAGGGCCAGCATGGTCTCTCGTGTTGGAAAGTTTTTCTTGAACTTAGACTAATCTTCTATGATATCGGCTTCAACCGTAAATAATTGGTGTCAATATTTTACAATCGTGAGTTATTAGGCTGACGGATTGGTAATATTCAGTACCGTTAGTACCTGAATTCTTTATAAAAAGAATTGTTACATTGTTCCCGGAGACTTTGGGTATTTTCCTATCTCAGGGTATTTTCTTATCTCATATATCTCGCAGACATGATGGTATAATTTTTCTGTGGCTGGCTCTCCTAGTGAATCAATAATTCTGACGGAATGTCGTCTACTCAAAGGTAATAGGATATATACAACGTCAAACGTAAGGATTTAGAGAAGAAAATATTTGGGACAGACTGGACGTTATTTCAACGTAGAGTTTAAAGAAAACATCTCTGCAGCACATCAACTTTCGGTTTACATCTACTCAATACGATACACATACACTCCTGGAAATTGAAAAAAGAACACCGTGAATTCATTGTCCCAGGAAGGGGAAATTTTATTGACACATTCCTGGGGTCAGATACATCACATGATCACACTGACAGAACCACAGGCACATAGACACAGGCAACAGAGCATGCACAATGTCGGCACTAGTACAGTGTATATCCACCTTTCGCAGCAATGCAGGCTGCTATTCTCCCATGGAGACGATCGTAGAGATGCTGGATGTAGTCCTGTGGAACGGCTTGCCGTGCCATTTCCACCTGGCGCCTCAGTTGGACCAGCGTTCGTGCTGGACGTGCAGACCGCGTGAGACGACGCTTCATCCAGTCCCAAACATGCTCAATGGGGGACAGATCCGGAGATCTTGCTAGCCAGGGTAGTTGACTTACACCTTCTAAAGCACGTTGGGTGGCACGGGATACATGCGGACGTGCATTGTCCTGTTGGAACAGCAAGTTCCCTTGCCGGTCTAGGAATGGTAGAACGATGGGTTCGATGACGGTTTGGATGTACCGTGCACTATTCAGTGTCCCCTCGACGATCACCAGTAGTGTACGGCCAGTGTAGGAGAGCGCTCCCCACACCATGATGCCAGGTGTTGGCCCTGTGTGCCTCGGTCGTATGCAGTCCTGATTGTGGCGCTCACCTGCACGGCGCCAAACACGCATACGACCATCATTGGCACCAAAGCAGAAGCGACTCTCATCGCTGAAGACGACACGTCTCCATTCGTCCCTCCATTCACGCCTGTCGCGACACTACTGGAGGCGGGCTGCACGATGTTGGGGCGTGAGCGGAAGATGGCCTAACGGTGTGCGGGACCGTAGCCCAGCTTCATGGAGACGGTTGCGAATGGTCCTCGCCGATACCCCAGGAGCAACAGTGTCCCTAATTTGCTGGGAAGTGGCGGTGCGGTCCCCTACGGCACTGCGTAGGATCCTACGGTCTTGGCGTGCATCCGTGCGTCGCTGCGGTCCGGTCCCAGGTCGACGGGCACGTTAACCTTCCGCCGACCACTGGCGACAACATCGATGTACTGTGGAGACCTCACGCCCCACGTGTTGAGCAATTCGGCGGTACGTCCACCCGGCCTCCCGCATGCCCACTATACGCCCTCGCTCAAAGTCCGTCAACTGCACATACGGTTCACGTCCACGCTGTCGCGGCATGCTACCAGTGTTAAAGACTGCGATGGAGCTCCGTATGCCACGGAAAACTGGCTGACACTGACGGCGGCGGTGCACAAATGCTGCGCAGCTAGCGCCATTCGACGGCCAACACCGCGGTTCCTGGTGTGTCCGCTGTGCCGTGCGTGTGATCATTGCTTGTACAGCCCTCTCGCAGTGTCCGGAGCAAGTATGGTGGGTCTGACACACCGGCGTCAATGTGTTCTTTTTTCCATTTCCAGGAGTGTATTTGAAAGTATAATAAAATTTTTGAAGATCCCGGACAAGCTTCCTAAAAGTTCCTATTATGCACGCTGGATGATATACGAATTTACAGCCCCATTACTAATACTCTCTCACAGTTGTTAAATGAACTGATTTACTCCAAAGAAAAATATTTCTCTACCCTTCAGACCGATCTAGTGTAACACATTTAAGGTCTCCATTTGCTACTATCTGGTAAGGGCATGGTTGTGTGTTGTGCGTAAAATAGATAAGTAAAGTAAAGTTAAAGCCATGTATGTATACGTGTGTGCTCCATGTCCTCCGAAACCACTGGACCGATTTTAAAAAACAGTTGGTCCACATTTTCTGTCAGGTAACGATCGCTGTGGTACTAAGAACAACCTACCAGTCATACGAGTAATGAAACTTGGAATTCCGGACAAATTTCAGACAGCTCAGTAAGAAACATGGCGTTGTACGAGGTAATAATGGATGAGAAATAATAACAGTTTACAACTAAGCTTCTGTTAGGCAAAACTATTTTCTTGTACTGACCCTAGTGCCAGGGACAATGTTGATGTACTAGTGATATTGTCTTAGTGTCGTAACAGACTTTCTGGATCAACAGAGTGGCACTGAAATTACATGGGGTTCTTTTCGATGAGAGACATGCCACGCCGTGTGAATCATACTGACAACTACTACATGACATATATAACGTGCACACCTCATGAGTGCCAATGTTCCATTGACTGCATTAGAAAGGCTTCCTTCAAATAGTTCAAATGGCTCTGAGCACTATGGGACTTAACATCTGAGGTCATCAGTCCCCTAGAGCTTAGGACTATCTAAACCTAACTAACCTACGGACATCACACACATCCATGCCCGAGGCAGGATTCGAACCTGCGACCGTAGCAGTCGCGCGGTTCCGTACTGAAGCGCCTAGAACCGCTCGGCCACTATGGCCGGCAACTTCCTGATATGAACCCTCTTCAGAACACACTCCACACACTGAAACACGTCGAGCTGTAACCAGCCTAGTGTTTCATTCTTTTTCTCTCAGCACACTTAATTTCTCTCTATATAGGTGTAATTAATCAATAAGTTCGGATGTATAAGAGAGGAGTGATATTATTCACTGGAGAGCGTGATGATTGTAGAGTATTTTCTTTAAGTTCTCTTAATTCTAAAATGCACGTTGAATTCATTCTTCGGGTAGTTAGCTGGGAATGAATGAATGACCTATGCATTTTCCACTAACCTCGGTCTTTCCTCGGCGAGCAAAGTAAGTGACAAAGCGGGCGTCCTGGGAGGTAAACATGGGCCGCTGGAGCTACTGTGAGCAGCCGCCCGCTGTTGCATTCTTTGCAGTAGAGGGTGGCGTGCGTCTTTGGCAAGATTAGCTACGCTCGAGAAAGACAGCAGTCGTGAGCTGAGTTCAGTGAACTTCCCCAGGCCTAGTGGCGAAGATGGGTACATAGTTTTCTCCGAATGATCAGACCACCCACAAAAAGGCGTGTCCTGTATGATAACATCTCAGTTTTGGGAAGCAGTCACACAACACTTCCCCAGGTGAGTCTCTTGTGTCGCGCTGACGTACCACTAGCGCCCCTAATGCAAACTCAGGAAATTTTGGAAGGAAGCCCTTTGATATACACTCCTGGAAATGGAAAAAAGAACACATTGACACCGGTGTGTCAGACCCACCATACTTGCTCCGGACACTGCGAGAGGGCTGTACAAGCAATGATCACACGCACGGCACAGCGGACACACCAGCAACCGCGTTGTTGGCCGTCGAATGGCGCTAGCTGCGCAGCATTTGTGCACCGCCGCCGTCAGTGTCAGCCAGTTTGCCGTGGCATACGGAGCTCCATCGCAGTCTTTAACACTGGAAGCATGCCGTGACAGCGTGGACGTGAACCGTATGTGCAGTTGACGGACTTTGAGCGAGGGCGTATAGTGGGCATGCGGGAGGCCGGGTGGACGTACCGCCGAATTGCTCAACACGTGGGGCGTGAGGTCTCCACAGTACATCGATGTTGTCGCCAGTGGTCGGCGGAAGGTGCACGTACCCGTCGACCTGGGACCGGACCGCAGCGACGCACGGATACACGCCAAGACCGTAGGATCCTACGCAGTGCCGTAGGGGACCGCACCGCCACTTCCCAGCAAATTAGGGACACTGTTGCTCCTGGGGTATCGGCGAGGACCATTCGCAACCGTCTCCATGAAGCTGGGCTACGGTCCCGCACACCGTTAGGCCGTCTTCCGCTCACGCCCCAACATTGTGCAGCCCGCCTCCAGTGGTGTCGCGACAGGCGTGAATGGAGGGACGAATGGAGACGTGTCGTCTTCAGCGATGAGAGTCGCTTCTGCCTTGGTGCCAATGATGGTCGTATGCGTGTTTGGCGCCGTGCAGTTGAACGCCACAATCAGGACTGCATACGACCGAGGCACACAGGGCCAACACCCGGCATCATGGTGTGGGGAGCGATCTCCTACACTGGCCGTACACCACTGGTGATCGTCGAGGGGACACTGAATAGTGCACGGTACATCCAAACCGTCATCGAACCCATCGTTCTACCATTCCTAGACCGACAAGGGAACTTGCTGTTCCAACAGGACAATGCACGTCCGCATGTATCCCGTGCCACCCAACGTGCTCTAGAAGGTGTAAGTCAACTACCCTGGCCAGCAAGATCTCCGGATCTATCCCCCATTGAGCATGTTTGGGACTGGATAAAGCGTCGTCTCACGCGGTCTGCACGTCCAGCACGAACGCTGGTCCAACTGAGGCGCCAGGTGGAAATGGCATGGCAAGCCGTTCCACAGGACTACATCCACCATCTCTACGATCGTCTCCATGGGAGAATAGCAGCCTGCATTGCTGCGAAAGGTGGATATACACTGTACTAGTGCCGACATTGTGCATGCTCTGTTGCCTGTGTCTATGTGCCTGTGAGTCTGTCAGTGTGATCATGTGATGTATCTGACCCCAGGAATGTGTCAATAAAGTTTCCCCTTCCTGGGACAATGAATTCACGGTGTTCTTATTTTAATTTCCAGCAGTGTAACTGAGTTCGCAATTTTTGGGAACTACGATTTGACATAGGCCACTTCCGGCAAGATTTTGAAACAAGAGTCAGGATGGGTTGGAGTCCGCAGTCTTCCGAAAAGCGACTCTGAACTTTCAAGGAGAAAACCGTTAGTAACTATCGGACTGAAGAAATAACGTACGCAATTTCAGACTGGCCAAATGGCAGTTTTGGCGGGCTCACAGCGCGAAGCAGAAGGAGAGTAATGTATCAGCCACATTTCTGCTCGGAGGTGTGGAGGGAAGGGTACACTTTCTCGCCACCAGTACTAGCTGGAGAAATGGGCTTAGCAGTAGATTCACGACCATAGGAACCACGCCATGGCAGCGTTCGTCTCCGCCTGTGTCCTTGCTATGCCTTATCTCTTACAATTGATGTAAATTTCGCAGCAGGATGGTGACTTCTCGCCCACGATTGTAGCTCTTTGAGGTTCTCTTTTTCTTCTCTCATGAAACTTTCAGTTCAGTTATCATGACGAGTTCAGTTTCGCGATTATCAGTCCACTGACACGACTTCTTGACTGTTTAGTCTATTCTTTCCGAACTTTTCTGGTCCCATCCTACCGATGATCCACGATTATTACACGTCAAAACCTTATACACACTCATTGCCTCGCCAGGATTATTTGATTCTTGTCTCTTGAAGGCAAACAATGTATTAGGAACCAATAAATGTACATGCTTTATAATTCTTATTTCATTACAGCAACTGATAGTCAACATCACTACTAAGTAATTATTAATGTCTAATCATGGCACACAAATACAGTCCACGTTTTACGGCCAAACCTTTCCTTCCGTTCCTTGCGCGTAGTTCCTTCATGTACATCTAGACGGTAGTGCAAGACTTGGACGGTGAGCGGGGATACTCAGTGCATATCAGTTACAAATCAGATTGACTAAAGCCAACCCCAGTACCGAATTGCAATATCCACTGACTGTTCTCCAAAGCGATATACGTGGATTTCTTCCACTCCTGGCGGTTACAATGTCCTAAGTGTTTAGCGTGGCCCGAGCAATGTAACGTTCCCGTAGAACAAAAAAGAACTTTAGTGCATACACTGACGAATTCTGACAAACTCTGACAAACTGATACCCCAGTATATACATGCAAATAGGATATGCTGATCGAAGTTCATCGTTACTCCATCGTATTTTCTGTAAACTGAAAGATCATTGCTACTGATGAATAATGGTGTCAGTGAAACTTCCTGGCAGATTAAAACTGTGTGCCCGACCTAGACTCGAACTCCCGAGTTCGAGTCTAGGTCGGGCACACAGTTTTAATCTGCCAGGAAGTTTCATATCAGCGCACACTCCGCTGCAGAGTGAAAATCTCATTCTGGAAACGTCCCCCAGGCTGTGGCTAAGCCATGTCTCCGCAATATCCTTTCTTTCAGGAGTGCTGGTTCTGCAAGTTTCGTAGGAGAGCTTCTGTAAAGTTTGGAAGGTAGGAGACGAGGTACTGGCAGAAGTAAAGCTGTGAGTACCGGGCGTGAGTCGTGCTTCGGTAGCTCAGATGGTAGAGCACTTGCCCGCGAAAGGCAAGGTCCCGAGTTCGAGTCTAGGTCGGGCACACAGTTTTAATCTGCCAGGAAGTTTCATATCAGCGCACACTCCGCTGCAGAGTGAAAATCTCATTCTGGGAATGGTGTCAGTGCTTAATGGCCACTGGGTGTGTGTGTAATGTTACTTGAACTGTATACTCATCCTGCTCAGAGGTCGTGTTCCTGTAGATTACTGCCATGGTTCTCACTTTGCGAAAGACAGAATAACTGACATGAGCAACATACCAGCATCGCTCTGACAGGGTGGAACACAACTGGCTGTAGTTTTATGACTGAAAACGAGTGGTGAGTAGAGGTTCTCGGGACAACAGTATGGCAAAAAGAGTAGGGAGTGATTCTCACAGAAGATCTTTGTAAAGTTCGACTGGCTCTGACGAAAACAGAACAGGCAGTTGAAATGAGGACAGGGGTTACAGACAGAGCTTCACCGTGCATCACTTGAACAGATTACTGTAAGTCTGGTTGACATTTCCTAATGCCCTGTGTTGCTCACCGCTCACACCGCACCACAGAGAATAGGGACTAGCAGGGAGTACAAGCACAGTAATGTGCCACCTGAAGTCGGGATCCGTTTTCAGTGACAGTCTCGCTTCTGACTGTGGCGGCTAGATCGACTCCAATGAGTCCACGGACGACCTAGGGAAAGACATAGGAAGCGGCGGTTCTCTAGACCATTATTACTCCTGAAATCATGGTGTGGAAAGCTATTCGGTATGACAACAGGACCGGTTTGGTAATAGTTGGAGGAGATCCATACAACTCCTGGAATCATGGCGTGGAAACCTATTGGATATGACAACAGGACTCTTTTCATAATTGTTGGTAATATAAATGCTCTAGGCAGCGTACGAGAAGAATAGTAAATCCTCTACTCATACCTTTTATGACCAAACGGCATATTCCAGCTGGATAATGCAAGATGCTACGCTACAGTACAGGCGTCTTGAAGATTGATTTACCATGCGTAAATCATTTCTGGGATAAGATGGGGTGATGTATACTTTCATACCATACCAGCCTTCATCCAGCACTCTCCCTGAACTGGGACAAACTGTTTCGAATATACCAAGACATTACTCAAGACGACATTCGGTGTTGTTATGCTACGATGCCAAAACAAACATAAATCGCACTCTGTGAAGATGCTGATGACGGACATCAGTTGAAAAATGGATACTCCAGGTTGGAATATCAGCAACGTAGGAAATGGTAGATTGATACTTATCGTAAAGATGACACGTTAAGCTGCGAAGAGGTACAATTAAAATACACTTGCACATAAGCTTCCCGCTACATTCTTCGTCAGACAAAGAAGGATAAACGCGCATCATCCGTTCACACGAGCAAGCACACCTCACACACATGACCAGCAACTCCGGCAGCTCGCACCGTGATCACCCTGGTTCGAGCTGCCGTAGTTACCGGTCATGTGCGAATGAGGTGAGCTTGCTTCTGTGAATGAATGCTGTGTTTATCTTCCTTTTCTGATGAAGGCTGCGGCCGGAAGCCTATGTGTAAGTGTTTTTTAACTGTGCCTGTCTGCAACTTTACGTGTCAACTTTATGGAAAGTAGAAATCTGTATTATCCTACAAGGATATCCGTTGGGCAGGAATGTAAGTTGAATCATTTAATAACCGTTATGTGATGAACCTTTCCACAAAGTGTCATAAATATCGGACAGGTGCTTCATGGAGTCTTTCCATTTTCTTCATTGTATTTTGTACCTGTAAACTGTTTCGCTATTATGTATCCATCACGAATTTCTACCAGGTAACACTACTTTGTTCTTACAAGGGAGGTAATATTGTCGTAAGGGATACCACAATAGTATAATTTTTAAAATATTTACTAGAAATAGCCTCCGTCGCAAATTGCTACAAATAATAACTGGTTTTGGTGACGTAACGATCACCTGGTTAATCAGGAGTTGTGAAATATATAAATGTGAATATATTATATTACTAAAAATAGTTTTTCACAGTTTGTTATTCAGCGATCTGTAAATGATCGCTAAGCGATCGGATCTCATTGCTTGTGACATTCTGCAACTGAAACAGTTATAATAAATGTTTTACAAGTCTTTTTTGTTGTGTACATGCTCCAGTCACATTAATGAGACTACAGCATACCTTCGACGTCAACCTGCTAAACTCCACACACCGACGGCAGGTCTCAGCATTAGCGGTGGAAAGTATACAGGGTGTTACAAAAAGGTACGGCCAAACTTTCAGGAAACATTCCTCACACACAAATAACGAAAAGATGTTATGTGGACATGTGTCCGGAAACGCTTAATTTCCATGTTACAGCTCATTTTAGTTTCGTCAGTATGTACTGTACTTCCTCGATTCACCGCCAGTTGTCCCAATTGAAGGAAGGTAATGTTGACTTCGATGCTTGTGTTGACATGCGACTCATTGCTCTACAGTACTAGCATCAGGCACATCAGTACGTAGCATCAACAGGTTAGTGTTCATCACGATCGTGGTTTTGCAGTCAGTTTACTAATGTGGATTTGGCAGATGCCCATTTGATGTATGGATTAGCACGGGGCAATAGCCGTGGCGCCGTACGTTTGTATCGAGACAGATTTCCAGAACGAAGGTGTCCCGACAGAAAGACGTTCGAAGCAATTGATCGGCATCTTAGGGAGCACGGAACATTCCAGCCTATGACTCGCGACTGAGGAAGACCTAGAACGACGAGGACACCTGCAATGGACGAGGCAATTCTTCGTGCAGTTGACGATAACCCTAATGTCAGCGTCAGAGAAGTTGCTGCTGTACAAGGTAACGTTGACCACGTCACTATATGGAGAGTGCTACGCGAGAACCAGTTGTTTCCGTACCATGTACAGCGTGTGCAGGCACTATTAGCAGCTGATTGGCCTCCACGGGTACACTTCTGCGAATGATTCATCCAACAATGTGTCAATCCTCATTTCAGTGCAAATGTTCTCTTTACGGATGAGGCTTCATTCCAACGTGATCAAATTGCAAATTTTCACAATCAACATGTGAGGGCTGACGAGAATCCGCACGCAATTGTGCAATCACGTCATCAACACAGATTTTCTGTGCTCAATGGAGCACGTTATCATGATTTCATACGGGGTACTCTACCTGTGCTGCTAGAACATGTGCCTTTACAAGTACGACACAACATGTGGTTCATGCACGATGGAGCTCCTGCACATTTCAGTCGAAGTGTTCGTACGCTTCTCAACAACAGATTCGGTGACCGATGGATTGGTAGAGACGGACCAATTCCATGGCCTCCACGCTTTCCTGACCTCAACCCTCTTGACTTTCATTTATGGGGGCATTTGAAAGCTCTTGTCTACGCAACCCCGGTACCAAATGTAGAGACTCTTCGCGCTCGTATTGTGGACAGATTTTGACACAATACACCATTCTCCAGGGCTGCATCAGAGCATCAGGGATTCCATGCGACGGAGGGTGGATGCATGTGTCCTCGCTAACGGAGGACATTTTGAACATTTCATGTAACAAAGTGTTTGAAGTCACGCTGGTACGTTCTGTTGGTGTGTGTTTCCATTCCATGATTAATGTGATTTGAAGAGAGGTAATAAAATGAGCTCTAACATGGAAAGTAAGCATTTCCGGACACATGTCCACATAACATATTTTCTTTCTTTGTGTGTGAGGAATGTTTCCTGAAAGTTTGGCGTACCTTTTTGTAACACCCTGTATAAAGTACGTCGGGGAAACAGTGCAGTCGTTGGCGTAATGCGCATACGGACCGATTTATCTGACGTCCTAGGGGCACTATCATTCGTTTTCGGGCCAAGGGTGGAAGCATTTCCGAAATACAAAATTGTTAAGGCTTTCGTGGCCACTTGTTGACAAACTGCCTATTGGCTTCTGTCTCGGGTTCTTCGGCCGAAGTTCATCTAATGATTATTCTGACGTTTCGCCAGCACGAGTGGCTGGCATTGTCAAAGCTTCACCCTCCATTGCCGGTGGTGAACTGGAGGCGAGCTCGCGGCCGCAGACTATATGTACCTGGCGCGTCAACGTCCGAGGGCTTCTCCGCGGTCATTTCCGATGCGGTTCTCCTCTTGCTACCTGCGACGGTCGTTCGCTGCAGTACGGGCAGCCATGATCCGTTTACCTTAAGGCTTTCCACTTTCTTGTTGAAACTGTTCGCGTGTTTTTGGATTTCTACAACTTCTCTGAACAAGCGCGTGTGATAGTGCTTCTCTACAGCCAGAACTTCCGTGTCGGCGAATTTTATTACGTGGTCGGTATCATTCCGAAATGGCTAAGTTAGTTAACTGTTCTAGTGCCGCTGTTCTTAAAGTCTGCCGTGCATGGCAAAATGGCAAAATCGAGGTAGTCATGGTGCACCACCGGCCATAGATCATGAACGACGGTTGCATAGATGTGTATGAGCGAATTCCAAGATACAGCTGATTCCATTAGACAGTTGATGAATGTCCATGTTTGCAACTGCGAATATATTTCTTGCATTTCGTAACGGATGAGGACGCCGTAGTGCATGTTAATTCTGACATGCATGCATATCCGAAGGATCACTGCGCCTTAATTCGCAACAACACAGCCACTGCAATAACGTATTTTCGAAACGCATTTGCTAGATTGGTAGTCTTATAAGAAAGTGAAATGTAAGGACTTCAAAAAGTTATATTATTGAAAAAAGGAAGTATAGCTGTTAGATCTGGTAACTAATGAAGAGTTAATGAATCGAATCGTGATAAAAGTTCTTATTTGCCAACCGGCTGACTAAAAGAAGAGATGAAATGAAAAGAGTCTTCCTCTCTTCTGTTGCCTTTGTCCCGCATGTACAAGGGTTCGGAGTGGTTGTTATCGGGTTTCCTGTCACCACCTCGTTACCACACTTTGAAGAATATATGAACCCCAACTGCCTGCAAGTATTGTTGTTATCCCTCCGAAAGTGTGCGACCGTTTCCCAAATGTTTATGAATCGTGAGAGGCGAGACTTGGGTACCAGCCCGGTATTCACCTAGTTGGATGTGGGAAACAGCCTAAAAATCACTTCGAGGCTGGTCGCCAGACTGGCCCTCGTCAGTAATTAGCCGGTCGGATCCGGGGTCGACGCACCTACCCCCAAATCCCAAACGGCTGGCCAACACTCGCGTTTACACGTATGGGTAGATAAAGTGAAAAGGCAGTCTCATGCATAAAAGAGCAGTTGCTTAAGAAATGATTTATCGTCAGATGGGAGCATATGACCTCATCCATGTCAATATGTTCTGACGGAAAAAGACCCGACGCCAAAAAATGGTTAATGCAGGTTGATGATATTCCGAAGATACATTTGTCCAGGTGACAAATATAAGTGATTAACATTGCGAGATCACATGTTAATGCAAGTACGAGATACACAATTGCAAACATGAAAGGCTGGTAGACTAGTAACCGATGTACCCATCAGAATATTGAATACAAACACGCAAATATGCATGAATTGTGTAGTATAGGTGCCGGATGTCAGTTTTTGTGATGGAGTTCCGTAACTGTTGCAGTTGGTCGGTTAATGAATAGACCGTTAATACTGTCTTTGGATGATGGTGATGTTGTCCGATGGTGTCCCATATGTGTTTTATTGGAGACAGATCTGGCGACCGAGCAGGCCAAGACGACATTTCAACGCCCTGTAGAGCATGTTGGACTGCAATACCGGCAGGTGGACAAGCGTTATCCTGTCAGAAATTATCCCTGGGAATGCTGTTCATGAAAGGCAGCACAACAGGTCGTATTACCATATTTACGTACTAATTTGCGTGGGATAACCACGAGAGTGCTCCTGTTGTAATCGAAATAGCACCCCAGACCATAACCCTAAGTCTAGGTGTAGTGTGTCTAGCATGCAGACAGGTTGGGTGCAGGCTCTCAAATGGCCTCCTAGTAACCAACAGAGGGCCATCACTAGTACCGAGGCAGAAGAAGCTTTCATCAGAAACTACAAGACATCCACCCTGCCCTATAATGAGCTCTCGCATGGTGCCGCAGAGGAAACCGATTTGTAACAGTTCTTTGTGTCACTGTGCTCTCAACTGGTGCTCAAACTGCTGCTGCAGATTCAGTACGATGTGCCAGAGCCATACTCCGGAGACGATGACCTTCCCTCTCGGTAGTGCCACGTGACCGTCCGGAAACAGGTCTTCTTGCGACCGTACGTTCTCATGATCACCGCTGCCAGCAGTCATGTACAGTCGCTATATTGCTACCGCCTTTCTGCGATACAGCCAGCTTCTCGTGGCCCTATTACTCAGTGAGCTGTTGGTAATAGCATTCTTGTCGCCTTAAAGGCTTTCTTCACTAACACCAACTCACAACGTCCAAGTCCACACTCAAGACCATTCCAGCGTCTTTTAAAGCCAACCTGATTTGCATCCCGATAGCTGCAGAACTAGCGTCACTTTTATGTGACTGGTGTGAAATTTTGCTAGACGTCATCTTTCGTATGTAGAAACAGCCTATCAACTTCCATTTATGTCGCACAACTCCTTCTTTATACTGCGACTTTTTTCGGTCAGTGTAGTAACTTATTATGTGAGGTTCGCCTAATTGGATATCTACATTACGATTTTCAGTAAATTGTTACTGCTTCCATGTTCAGAAGATATACAAATGCACGAATTGTTTCGTGATGTATAAACCCTAACTATATGCATGGTAAGCTTCAGGGATATTTTAATGAAATACGCATCATCCTTTCGCATAGAAAAGGACATATATTTTACAATGTGAATGTCTGCAGTAATTAGGTGACATTGACATAATGAATTATTAGACGAAAAGAGTTTATTGGGTAAAGGAGATAGGAGTTGTGGATAAAGCATTTTTAGTGGGCCCAAGGCTTAAATAGAAAAGGTAGATTAGTTTGATTGACTTTGGTTCAGAGCTGCACGTTCTGAAAAACGAAACAACTACTGAATCATATATATGAAGAGCAAAAAAAAAAAAAAAAAAAAAAAAAAAATTATCTTCAGCGTACTATCACATATTACAAAAACTTATCTCGTCAACATGTACTAGAACCAGCAAGTGCTACACTGACGTGAGTACAGTATAATACATCAATATGGCTCTGTGTATATACTGTTGTCTCTCATTGTGTGTGTGTGTGTGTGCGTAAGGAAAGCACAGACATACGCTCGCACACGCAGAGACACACACACACACACACGCGCGCACACACGCACACACACACATGTATGCGTGAACACACATACACACGAACTCATGTGGCTGACGTCCCACGACACCATTAAAACAGATTCATTTTGTTTGTTCGTCAAAGGCCACGCGTCACAAACGTATCAGCGCTGGACGGTGGACCATACAAAAGGTAGCTGCCGAACGGTAATTAATTTTAAATATCCCCATCACAAACGGGCGACCTTTTTTCCCGTCCGATAACGGCCAGAAGCCTGGCAAAACCGTATCAGTTTCAAAATACTGCATTCATTATCAGCCGCAGAATATAAAACCCTTAGCGCTTTATGTGGCCTAACGAGATTGTTAATTCAATCGCTGTGGACTTTATGTAACAATGTACAATATCGGCCTCTCACAGCTGCCTCTGACCCCCCCTCCACTCTCTCTTCCACCGTGTAGCGCGTGTGACTGTGGTTGAAAGGATGCTGTGTACAAAGCAATTACGTCCGCTTACAACGTTAGACAAGTACTTCTCTCAGACATAAAAGATTACGCTAGCTACATTACACACACACACATTCACACACACACACACACACACACACACACACACACACACACACATCTGTTATTACAAATATTATAATGGGGTATGGTAAAATAAATCAACTAAATACCATTTACCACTAGATAATCTAAAAATAAAACTGTTCAAATGAAATTATTTTTGTATCAAAACTTTAATTAGGCTCTAAATGATGGAAGAAGGGTCGTTAAGGCTTCGTTAGATCTTTGAAAAAACAGTCTGAAATGCTAATGGCAAACCAACGTGAAAATTGAATCTACTCGAACAAGAGCATAAGCAGGTCTTAGACTTTACAGGAACAAGAAATGAGTTTATTAATCCGAGTTCCAGATGGGTAAGATCAAGTGCTCCAATAGCTATGCCAAATCTAAAATAAAATTTTACAAAAAAGACAAGTTACACAACAACAATTGTATCATGGATACAACAATACATGGGAGTTAATACAAACCACCGCAGCTGCCCAGTGGAAGTACCGTATCACTTGCGGCTCTGACGGGCCAGCTGATCTGCCGCACTGACTTTTAGGCTAAGCATATGTCAGCGACAAACAATATACTTACTCACTTAGAAATACGCTTAACAATTAAATACCAATTTAAGCAGCCAAGCGCTATGTCGGGTGTGGATTCGATGAAACAAAATCTTCAGGTGAGCGAGCTAAGAATGCGATGTAATTTCCTTCTCCTTGTCCCGTAATAGTATACGTCTCGCCAGGAACCCTAGAAAGGGGTTAAGTAAGGCCAATTACTAAATTTACCACTGGAGAAGGCGGCGCACAAGAAGTAGCACGAAGTGCCAGAAAATTTAAGTCGGCTCACTCACACTGCTTTTGAAACTGAACAACCACACCCCAGAATAAATACGTTAATACTCTTTCTGTCAAAATGAAGCAATGTTACATAACAGGATGGCACAAAGCAAGTACGTTCGCTTGGTATCACAGTTTAAGGTACAAAACTACACAGGATAAGCAATATCCGCACCCCTAACATCCTAAACTGAAAATAATCAGCGGCGTCAATATAATTGGGGCAAATAATTAACGACCGGTCAGGCACGGTATTCAGAATCTGTCATAAATAGAATATCCCAGAACTGACGGAAGTTCCGTTCATCAGGGAACACTTAACGGTACAGGATGGCTAAGCAAGACGGTTCTATAGAACTAAGTCAAATATCGGCTACCATCAGTCCAACTAGCCACCGTTATGATTCTTGTGGGTCGCAGCCATGAACCAGTCGTCGAACTAACTACCACTTAAATATAGCTCAGAAGCGAAATCTTGTTTCGAATGATTAAAAAAAAAAGGGTAATTTCCAAGAATAATTGCCTATAGAAGTCACGCTGTCCAAACGATACATATCGAACGTGCGATCCTAAATCGATCATGCGTCTCTGATGGCGTTATGAGTATGTTTGTGGTGGTCGCTACAGCAACGACAAAAGAAGAGAGTTGCAAAGGAGACGACTTAACTTACTCGTCGTCGCTGTTGTTATCATGTGAAAGTTCATAACGGTGGTCTCAATGGATGATTTGGAAGAGTCGAACCATGTATTCTTCCTGATACTCGTTCGTTTTCCGCACTGTCCGCAATGAAACTGTAAACGGTACTTCAGCAGCGAAACTGTTCTTAAGAAGTTTTACACACTTCGCACCACGACTGTCTACACCGTCCATTCTTTCCTCGTCCGATAGTACTCCATATTTACGACAAAAAGTCGAACAATTTTCTACGCTGGATAAACATGGAATTAGATTCTTCCATGTGAGAGAATCCGCAGAAGAAACGTCAAGAACACCAGACATCCCACTCACTAACGACATAAATCGTTTGGGATTCCCTAGCAAGTCACAAACAAATCGCGGATGTATGTAAATTATAACAACTAAGGAAACGAGGGAAAAACAGATAAAAATGACGATCACAAATAACTGATCACAACGCCCGCCACCAGAGTCACATGATCGATTTACATCGTACGTTCGATACGTATCGTTTGGAGATCGCGACTTCGATAGGTAATCATTCTTGTAAATTACCAAAAAATGGGGTCCAGTGAAGCACGGGATACAACCCGTCGGCTTTGACCAATGACGTCAGAATTTGCCATAGATCATTTGTTACACAGATGTAACACCTGACAAGAGTGTTCAGAACCAAAAAAATACGAGAGACAAAAAATTTGGTTGACATATATCAAGGCAAGTAGTATCTTCACGTTAAGGATATCGCCTGCTTGTATCTTATTATTTCTGTGGAAAATGAAGGGAAATAAATGAATGGAAGTATTGGTAGCATAGAATACCTCACGTCACACGTATGTGGGTTATTTCCCGAACCTAATTGTAACTGTATTGGTTAAGTGCAGTACGGGATAGAAGTTTAGCGTTTGTCGATTTCTTCGTTTTCGTTAGCATTAATATCCTGTTGTTCAGTTGAACTATATAGGTCAACTGATGCACGGGATACAAATTTTACATGTGTTGTTTCTTTCGCTTCTGCTACCACTAATAGTCTGTTCTTACGTAGATAGTAGTACTACCGATGGCAGAAGGAGCTACGTACATAATATTTGTATCCCTTACTTCCGTTGACCTATGTATATGTGCAATGCTAGCGAAAACACGGAAATGGACGTACGTTATATTTGCAACCTGTACGTCAGTTGAACTACGCGAAGAGGCACTAAGACGACACATATACAATCTGTATCCCGTACTTCACTATGCGGTACAGTTTTTTTTCGCCTTCGATGCTAATAGTATCGACTGAAAGTTATAGTTTTGATCACAGCAGTGACAAAAGTATCCCCTTCTTTAGTTGTGCTATATAGCTATACAGAACATTTGTATCCTGTTCTCCAGTTGACATATGTAGGTAAATCTCATCAGTGTTACGTATGTCGTTCTTTTCGAATAGGTAGTGTCAGTGTAAAGGTTAACGGAAGGACGGGATACAAATTTTAGTTATGTCGGGCGTTCGGCATTTAATACTGCTAGTACAAATTCGAAAAAATCGTATTGATACTAGTGCTGGGAAGCGAAAAAAGAACGACAGCTCCGAAATTTCTATTACGTACTGGAGTACACGAAAACATACGTAAAGGTGTAATACAACAATGATACCTACACACACAACAAACAAAACATTACACACACACACACACACACACACACACACACACACATAGACACAGGCCCACATACACGCAAAGACACACACATTCACCCCCTCCTAATGTGAAATTAGCTAATATATTTCGGACGGTACATCTGCCCAACACGTTTAACAAAACATGTAATCGGGCAATGTGCCCCCTTCCCTACAAGAGATTTCACAGCTGACCAATAACCCTCTATGCTATTTGTGCAAGCCCTTGTGGATAATGATTAACTACGAGATGCTGAGAACCCCTTTCCCCTAAATCCCTATATGAAGAAATACCATTTGAAATTACAATGGAATCCTTTGGAACGTGACGTTCAATTAAGCTGATCAACACTTCCTTCCTTCGATTGGATACTACTTTAAACACTTCATCACCCCAACTGAAATTTTATGCTGCGCCATGCGAATAAGTCGTATGTTCGCCGCATTTACGGCATCGAACAAACTCGACAACGAGACCACAGATTTATAAAAAACAAATAGTGGCCAAAATGTCTACGCCCATAGCCCCTCTCAAATCATCCAGGATCATCGGAACAGATAAATCCATACCTACAAACGCAGATGAGACACTAAAAATTGTCCTAAAATAAGAAACAAATAGTCCAAATTACCTCATATCATCCAGAATGGAATTAAGTACCGAATACATTGTAAACAACCGATTATTTAAATAAATGCACACGAAGAATATTTTGAGCAATATGTAGTGATCTCTTTTAAAATCACATTCAGTTACTTTAATGTACAATGACAGCGCTTATCCAGAACACAATAACTGTTTTTTTTTTATCTATGGCTGAAAGTGCAGACGTTATTATCTATGAGTAATGTATGACGTCATTGGTCAAAGTCGACGGGTTGTATCCCCTGCTTCACTAGACCCAAAAAATGTATGTCCTCCCTGGACTGTTAGTCAGAGCTGAAGACAGCTGATGCGGGTGGCGGCGGCAAAGAGGTCGGCAGATTTGGAAGCCAGGAGGCCTTCCGGCTAACTCCACACCCCTTCAGTCAGCGACTCGACACGGAACTCGGTCCGCCTCGTACCGCACCGTACTGTTAAATTCTTCTTTGCCACTCCACGCGCGCCCTCTCGCTGAGCCGCCTCGCGGACTAGAATCGTTGCCTCAGAGACGGGCTAAGAATCAAAGAACTTATATAAATAGAAAGACTCCTAGAGGGTGCTGCTGTCGCCGGATATTTTTAACTTTCGCCTGGACGCCATTGTGGCGGTACGAGTGTGCTCCGTAGAAGTGTACTCTGGGTTATAAGAACACATTATGTGTTTATTGGGAATATATATCCGCATTTGTTGGTCGTGATTGTACTGTCCATACGTTCCAGTTTGCTTGGGAGAAAAAAAAAGGTGTGTCGAAGTGATGTGTACAGTTTATTTGAACAAATAAATTCGATAAAGGGAATAATATTACCTATCATAGGTTTCTCGATGTTTTTAGATGTTTTTTATGTTAATGCACTAGCCTGATATATGTGTCGACGACGTAATAATGTAATAAACGTGCATTTAAATGCAGGTGGCCGAGAGGTTCTAGGCGCTACAGTCTGGAACCGCTCGACCACTACGGTCGCAGGTTCGAATCCTGGCTCGGGCATGGATGTGTGTGATGTCCTTAGGTTAGTTAGGTTTCAGTAGTACTAAGTTATAGGGGACTGATGACATCAGAAGTTAAGTCCCATAGTGCTCAGAGCCATTTGAACCATTTAAGTGCATGCTTCCTGTTTCAAAACCACAGCTTTTACGAAACTGGGTCAATGCTGTCAGGTCGTGAAGTTTTCTATGTCTGAAGCATTTCAAGGGAAGGTGCTTGTGCCGCGCGGGATTAGCCGAGCGGTCTGGGGCGCTGCAGTCATGGACTGTGCGGCTGGTCCCAGCGGAGGTTCGAGTCCTCCCTTGGGCATGGGTGTGTGCCTTTGTCCTCAGGATCATTTAGGTTAAGTAGCGTGTAAGCTCAGGACTGATGACCTTAGCAGTTAAGTCCCTTAAGTTTTCACACACATTTGAACTTTTGAAGGTGCTTGATTTGATTTGACTGATTTTGACAGGGAAGTTAAAACAGCTTTGGTCTAACCTGCCACTGCCCGCACCGAAACCGAGTATGTTGTGCGGTATCTCTCCGTATATATCTACCAGAACCAACCAATTAGAACAAGGAGACCCTTTACCAGTTTTTTTGTTAGACACAGTTTCTTCAGGTCTAGATGTTCTGTAGATTCTGTATCTTTTGCTCCCCAATGCCAAGCATTCGAAGATTAGGTGTGATGCAGTTTCTTCACCCTAATGCACTTTCTTCACCCTCATCACAGATCCTGAATTTAGGGTCTTCTTCCGTTATACCCATTGTGTGTAGGTGTAGGGAAGTTGCTTACTAGTGAACTATGTATATAGCAGAAGGCTGAAAGATGGCGCTGTTATGTCTATCTTTAATTTTTCAAATCATATAGATCAGATCATAATTTTTTTTTAAAACTATAACGCTTGTCAAAGTATATTTTAACTATAGAGCTTTAAAGACACTGGAGGGCAAGTGGGAGCACATTTCACGCCGTATGTTAACCTCCGGAATGGACGTTATTCAATTTATCCGCTGTTCACCACAAATTTGTGGAACCTTGCTAAGATTTATTGACAGGTCACGGCACGGCTCACACCGGTGCAATTAAAAAGTCAGTCTACCTCTGATAATTGAAGTGAAAATTAAATTTAATTCAGGGTGGGTAGTCCATCTGATTACAGGGCAAAAATATCTGTTAGTACCGTACCAGCAGGGCCCCTTTAAATAAAGAAAGCCAAAGCAAACGTTACACACCACCAATCAGTCATCGTATTGCACAATAGGCACTCAAATTTCAACGTGACGAAAGCTGTATACCAAGTACTGAATCGTGCCGCTGGAATCGATAGGTCGCGCAACCCATTTTGCCTTCTCAGACAGTATTTCGGAGCGCTTCCACCGCCAGGAGGCGCGTGGCCTCCGGAACGAGCCCTCTTAGCAGGCGAGCGCCCATGGAGAGGACAGTTGGCGACAGGACCCGATTGCTCAAAAGAAGGGTCTACCACAGTCTACATCTACATCTACATTGATACTCCGCAAGCCACCCAACGGTGTGTGGCGGAGGGCACTTTACGTGCCACTGTCATTACCTCCCTTTCCTGTTCCAGTCGCGTATGGTTCGCGGGAAAAACGACTGTCTGAAAGCCTCCGTGCGCGCTCTAATCTCTCTAATTTTACATTCGTGATCTCCTCGGGAGGTATAAGTAGGGGGAAGCAATATATTCGATACCTCATCCAGAAACGCACCCTCTCGAAACCTAGCGAGCAAGCTACACCGCGATGCAGAGCGCCTCTCTTGCAGAGTCTGCCACTTGAGTTTATTAAACATCTCCGTAACGCTATCACGGTTACCAAATAACCCGGTGACAAAACGCGCCGCTCTTCTTTGGATCTTCTCTATCTCCTCCGTCAACCCGACCTGGTACGGATCCCACACTGATGAGCAATACTCAAGTATAGGTCTAACGAGTGTTTTGTAAGCCACCTCCTTTGTTGATGGACTACATTTTCTAAGCACTCTCCCAATGAATCTCAACCTGGTACCCGCCTTACCAACAATTAATTTTATATGATCATTCCACTTCAAATCGTTCCGTACGCACACTCCCAGATATTTTACAGAAGTAACTGCTACCAGTGTTTGTTCCGCTATCATATAATCATACAATAAAGGATCCTTCTTTCTATGTATTCGCAATACATTACATTTGTCTATGTTAAGGGTCAGTTGCCACTCCCTGCACCAAGTGCCTATCCGCTGCAGATCTTCCTGTATTTCGCTACAATTTTCTAATGCAGCAACTTCTCTGTATACTACAGCATCATCCGCGAAAAGCCGCATGGAACTTCCGACACTATCTACTAGGTCATTTATATATATTGTGAAAAGCAATGGTCCCATAACACTCCCCTGTGGCACGCCAGAGGTTACTTTAACGTCTGTAGACGTCTCTCCATTGATAACAACATGCTGTGTTCTGTTTGCTAAAAACTCTTCAATCCAGCCACACAGCTGGTCTGATATTCCGTAGGCTCTTACTTTGTTTATCAGGCGACAGTGCGGAACTGTATCGAACGCCTTCCGGAAGTCAAGAAAAATAGCATCTACCTGGGAGCCTGTATCTAATATTTTCTGGGTCTCATGAACAAATAATGCGAGTTGGGTCTCACACGATCGCTGTTTCCGGAATCCATGTTGATTCCTACATAGTAGATTCTGGGTTTCCAGAAATGACATGATACGCGAGCAAAAAACATGTTCTAAAATTCTACAAGAGATCGACGTAAGAGATATAGGTGTATAGTTTTGCGCATCTGCTCGACGACCCTTCTTGAAGACTGGGACTATCTGTGCTCTTTTCCAATCATTTGGAACCCTCCGTTCCTCTAGGGACTTGCGGTACACGGCTGTTAGAAGGGGGGCAAGTTCTTTCGCGTACTCTATGTAGAATCGAATTGGTATCCCGTCAGGTCCAGTGGACTTTCCTCTATTGAGTGATTCCAGTTGCTTTTCTATTCCTTGGACACTTATTTCGATGTCAGCCATTTTTTCGTTTGTGCGAGGATTTAGAGAAGGAACTGCAGTGCGGTCTTCCTCTGTGAAACAGCTTTGGAAAAAGGTGTTTAGTATTTCAGCTTTACGCGTGTCATCCTCTGTTTCAATGCCATCATCATCCCGTAGTGTCTGGATATGCTGTTTCGAGCCACTTACTGATTTAACGTAAGACCAGAACTTCCTAGGATTTTCTGTCAAGTCGGTACATAGAATTTTACTTTCGAATTCAATGAACGCTTCACGCATAGCCCTCCTTACGCTAACTTTGACATCGTTTAGCTTCTGTTTGTCTGAGAGGTTTTGGCTGCGTTTAAACTTGGAGTGGAGCTCTCTTTGCTTTCGCAGTAGTTTCCTAACTTTGTTGTTGTACCACGGTGGATTTTTCCCGTCCCTCACAGTTTTACTCGGCACTTACCTGTCTAAAACGCATTTTACGATTGCCTTGAACTTTTTCCATAAACACTCAACATTGTCAGTGTCGGAAGAGAAATTTTCGTTTTGATCTGTTAGGTAGTCTGAAATCTGCCTTCTATTACTCTTGCTAAACAGATAAACCTTCCTCCCTTTTTTTATATTCCTATTAACTTCCATATTCAGGGATGCTGCAACGGCCTTATGATCACTGATTCCCTGTTCTGTACATACAGAGTCGAAAAGTTCGGGTCTGTTTGTTATCAGTAGGTCCAAGATGTTATCTCCACGAGTCGGTTCTCTGTTTAATTGCTCGAGGTAATTTTCGGATAGTGCACTCAGTATAATGTCACTCGATGCTCTGTCCCTACCACCCATCCTAAACATCTGAGTGTCCCAGTCTATATCTGGTAAATTGAAGTCTCCACCTAAGACTATAACATGCTGAGAAAATTTATGTGAAATGTATTCCAAATTTTCTCTCAGTTGTTCTGCCACTAATGCTGCTGAGTCGGGAGGTCGGTAAAAGGAGCCAATTATTAACCTAGTTCGGTTGTTTAGTGTAACCTCCACCCATAATAATTCACAGGAACTATCCACTTCTACTTCACTACAGGATAAACTACTACTAACAGCGACGAACACTCCACCACCGGTTGCATGCAATCTATCCTTTCTAAACACCGTCTGTACCTTTGTAAAAATTTCGGCAGAATTTATCTCTGGCTTAAGCCAGCTTTCTGTACCGGGGCCGCCGCGTCCTGGGTTCGCTGTCGACTGCGGGCGAGCACGCAGCCAGTGTGCAGCGAGGGGGTTCGCCTGTGCCGTGCAAACGGGGCCAACCATACGGCGTAAGCTGTTTGTCTCCAGTGGCGAACCCAGGAAATTATACGTTTGGGCGACACGCGAACAGTCTGTGGCCGCTCTACTGCATGGTCAGCACACCGGCATCTGGAAGACATCACTTCAGCTACTTTCCGTCTGTCCTGACGTGGACAGGAGGCTGCGTGGAGAAGAACTCACGGGAGGGAGAGCCGTTCGCCGCGAGACGACGCCCACAACACTTAAGAGAGCCTACCGTCGCAGGCAGATCCCCGCTAAGGAATTGTAACATGTGAGGCTGTATCGGGGTGTTTAAATTGTTATTCTGCTGTAACAGTGTGGCATTTGAATCATTATTCGCTGGTCCCAGTTACACGGACATGTGCGTAATTATCTGTTTTTGATGTTCTATTTCATGTACTGTTCACCCAAGCCACTATGATGGTGTAGTTATTGAGGCCTTTGATTCAGCCTTAAAATCGGAAAGGTTCAAGAAGGAGCTGTTCCCTTCTGTCATCCTGTCCAGTGTCCTTTTCTGGCTATCTACCAGTTTATCTGTTATTGTTTATATATTTAATAATCATCTTTTTGGGGCTTTATAACCTGTATCATCAGTTGCAAATTTTCTGACGCTGAAGATTGTTGTTGTTGTGGTCTTCAGTCCAGAGACTAGTTTGATGCGGCTTTCCATGCCACTTCATCTTCAAATAACTCCTGCAAACTATATCCTTCTGAATCTGCTTAGTGTATTCATCTCTTGGTCTCCCTATACGATTTTTACCCTCCACGCTGCCCTTCAATAATACATTGGTGATCCCTTGATGCCTCAGAACGTGTGCTACCAACGGATCCCTTCTTCTAGTCAAGTTGAGTCACAAATTTCTCTTCTCCCCAATTCTATTCACTACCTCCTCATTAGTTTCGTAATCTACCCCTCTAATCTTCAGCATTCTTCTGCAGCACGACATTTCGAAAGCTTCTATTCTCTTCTTGTCTAAACTATTTATCGTTAATGTTTCACTTCCATACATGGCTACACTCCATACAAATATTTTCAGAAACGACTTCCTGACACTCGATGTTAAAAAATTTCTCTTCTTCAGAAACGCTTTCCTTGCCATTACCAGTCTACATTTTATATCCTCTCTACGTCGACCATAATAAGTTACCATGCTCCCCAAACAGCACAGCTCATGTACTACTTTAGGCGTCTCATTTCCTAATGTAATTACCTTAGCATCCCTTGATTTAATTCGACTACATTCCATTATCCTCGTTTTGCTTTTGTTGATGTTCATCTTATGTACTCTTTTCAAGACACTGTCCATTCCGTTCAGCTGCTGTTTCACATACTTTGCTGTCTCTGACAGAATTACAATGCCATCAGCAAACCTCAAAGTTTTTATTTCTTCTCCATGGATTTTAAATCCTACTCCAAATTTTTCTTTTGTTTCCTTTACTGCTGCCTCAGTATACTGATTGAATAACATCGGGGATAGGCTATACCCTGTGTCATTCCTTTCCCAACCAATGTTTCCCTTTGATGCCATTTGACTCTTATACCTGCTATCTGGTTTCTGTACAAAGTGTAAATAGCCTCCCTCTCCCTGTATTTGACCACTACCACCTTCAAAAGTTGAAGGAGAGTATTTCAGTTAACATTGTCAAAAGCGTTCTCTAAGTCTACAAACGCTAGAAACATAGGTTTGCCTGTCTTTGATCTATCTTCTAAGGTAATTCGTAGGGTCAGTATTACCTGACGTGTTCCAACATCTCTACGGAATCCAAACTGATCTTCCCCGAGGTCGGCTTCTACCAGTTTTTCCATCTGTCTGTAGTGAATTCGTGTTAGTATTTTGTCAACAGCTTCTTTCTTTGGGATTGGAATTATTATATTCCTCTTTAAGTCTGAGGGTATTTTGTCTGTGTCATACATCTTGCTCACCAGATGGTAGAGTTTTGTCAGGGATGGTTCTCCCAAGGCTGAAGATTACGTTCTACGACATTAACAATTTATTTTGCTGATAGTGTCCGTCTTGTTAGTGAGTAGAATTCCTTGTAGCAAACTTTTGTCCAGTATTTACAATTTTTGATAATTTTCTGATTGGTCAGTAGTTATTTCCAACTTTGGGACGTCCGTTATTTGTAAGCACTGTGTTATGGTCTTTTTTTTTTTTTTTTTTTTTTTTTTTTTAGGAATAATTTGTAAACTGGTCTTTACGATACCATTTTTCACTGGGCTTGTCGACCTCTGTCTTTTTCACATATCTGACATTCATTTTTTAAAAGACGGTGTGTAATTGCTTTTGAAGTATTCGGGGTTGGCTTTACTCATCCGTTGTGTACTGAGGCGCAACCTGAGCGTCGTCGGGGCATGATTCCTGTCTCCCGAGGTGCTACACGTGATCGACTTGGTTGTTTGTAATTCAGTCATTTGCCGTTGTATTGTTAATGGTGTTCTAATCGTACGTCACGCCAGGAGATTAAATAAAGTGTGTTGCTATTGTGAATGATGTTAGATTTCCATTTCGCAGTCCTTCCACTCCCCCGGTAACCACTGAGTCACTGGGTGCGCACCATGCAAGTCATTCTCTCTCTAATAGGGAATCGTTAGATGACTGCGGAAACGGAACCAAAACAGAAACCTGAATTAGCAGCACTAGGCTAAACGGCGGTCCAACCTAATTAATTTCTCAGCGTAGCTCCATTAGCACAGCTGGTGGACAGCATAAGGCTTTTTCGTGCTAATCAACTACTTGTTTGAGGGAGGCGTTAATTATAACGTTCTGACCGCGGTTCCGGGGACCGCGAAGTACACAAAACGGGCAGACAGAACTACAACGTGCTTACTGCGTTTGGGAGGGGGGGGGGGGGTCACGACATATACAAAATGATCTGACAGAATTACAGGGTCCCCTTAATGTAACATTCGAGTCACAGTGAAAGTTTCCTTTAAAAATTAATTGTAATTTGATTTTAGTTTGAAATCGTAATGGCTTGGTTAATTGGTTATAATTTTTTTGTCATGAAGTCCTGTTTTGTAATATTTCTAAAAAAAAATGTGCAACTGATTAAATCCAGATCTTTACGATTAATTTCTCTCTAATTAAACAAAGTGCGTCATATGCTCTAGTGACGTGCCTAATATTGTTGCTCCTGAAATGGTCCCTGTCCTCTGATAATTTTTGTAACTGACCATGAAATGAAAATATCTTACCTCCTAATGCAATTGCTTGGAAACGGTGTGCTTGCTGCTCTCTGTACGCCAGTTATAAGTTTCTGAATACAGTTGTTGAGTGCTTAGTGCAATTCTCCGAACAACAAGTGGAATTTTTTATACCCATCATTCAGTGAGACACGCTTTAAATAAAACTGACTTAGATCGAATATGTGGCCAATGCTCTGAGGTAAAATATTTCTTTAACAAACTCTTTTTAAATTATCTAATATATTATTACTTGTGTGAGATTCGTGTTATAAAACTCATTAACAGTGACAACAGACAACACTGATGCCAATCTCTTACTCTCACAAATGTTAGGCAAATAAATAATAAACATGAAAAATACGTTATAGTGAAAATTACTCGATCTTTAATGAAAAATCTAAGCTTTCTTGATATGAATGTCTCATTCAACAATTTCTAACTATTCGCTACTGCAGTTCCAACAACAATAACCAAAATTATCTTCATTCCCCTCCATGCTATTTTCATTCCAAATCACTGAGCAAATCCTTCTCCTCTGTTTGACCATATTCAAATACAAATCATTTTACTTTTACTTAATTTTATGTCTACGTTGCTAGGAGGCCCCTGCTCTGCGTCTGTCTCGCTGCCACTTCTAACAATAGAACTCCCGCGCTCCTCGCTGCCAAGCAGCGATGACAAAACAGACACATCTACCAGCTGCACAGCTACTCTGACCAATTACAGAAATGCAAATAGCAAACTCCCAATTGACCTGTTTCAACAGATTAAACTATAAATGTACAGCATATATCACCTTTAGATAAAGAGGCATCTCCGCATCAGAAGGTGCAATAATCAGCTACAAGTAAAAATTAAGCTGCTACGCTATAGGAATGAAATTACACGAGGCTTTACAATTTAGCACATGAACTTGAACCAACACGACCCCACTTGGCCAAGCAGCTGCACTAATACTGCAAGATCAGTCATAAACCAACGCTAGGAATTCATTTAATAACCGATCTGACACAACTGGTTCACTGATTCTACCATGTTTTTGACAAAATTTGGGTAATCAGGACAGCAAGCAAACAGATGACAAGTTTACGTAATGAAATAACATTGACAACAGAAAATAATGCTAACAGTAATTTCTGAGAATCGGTGTATAAATCAAGTGGCCTCAAATAACAAAGGCTTCTATTAAGCGGGAGCTTCCGCCATATAGGTGTCGTTTAGAAACCAACAGGACGTAATTCACAGGCAATGCTTTGCAACCAATGATCGGAACTTACTGACAGGCAGCAAACCCACCGCCACAGCTAGCATTGGGTTCTTCCAGATACTCAAATGCCCAGTACAAGTAAAATTCTACAGTCACGTTGGAAGTTTCCACCGTGTAACACTCACTGGCTGAACAGAAACCACCGGCAATTAGGAACAGCACAGACTATCGTTTTAAACGTAGCTGCTCCCCAAACGTACCGCCGGCCAATAAGTCATTACCCTTCCTCACCTCTCACTGACTGGGGTTCCCCAGTCGATAGTGTGCGTTAAAGCAAAGAGTATATTGCGCATGGGACAGTTAGTTAAGTATGAGTGCGAAATGCTCTAAACTGTTAATACAAGCCTGAATGACGTTAAGTATTCTTACCGAGTGTGTTACGTGCCAAAAGGGTAATAAAGCGAAGCAATATTGACTTGTACTCTTATTATTTCGAAGTGACATTTTTTTTATTTTATAACAAAGGATGTTCAAACAGTGAAATTTTCACTCTGCAGTAGAGTATGCTCTGATATGAAGCTTTCTTGCAGATTTTCTTTCCAGATTGACCCTCGAACTCGGTGCCTTTGCCTTTCGCGGACAAGTGTTCTACCGACTGAGCTATCCAACCAGGAGTCAGAACCCGTCCTCTCAACTTTACTTCCGCTAGTACCTCGTCCCCTACCTTCAACACTTTACTGAAGTTCTCCTCCAAGACTAGAATTTCTGGATGAAGGGATATTGCGGAGACACGGGTTAGCCACAACCTGGGGGATGTTTCCAGAACGAAATTTTCCCTCTGCAGCGGACTGTCTGCTGACAGGAAACTTTCTGGTACACTAAAATAGTGTGCCTGGCCGTCTCTCGAGCTCGGGACGTCTGCCTTTCGCAAGGAAGGAAATGGGGTACTGGCGGACAGAAAGCTATGGGGACGGGTAGCGAGTCCTGCTTGGGTAGCTCGGTCGGTGGAGCGCTTAAGCATGAAAGGCGAAGGTCTCGATTTCAAGTCCCGGTCTGATTCGCATTTTTAATCTGCCAGGAAGTTTCAAAGGGCATTCGATCTGCAGAGCTCCCGTACTCTAGTCCATTAGGCGCAAAATTTATGAATTAAATACTTTGGAAGAGTCTAACGGATTGCTTTAAACTGTCAAGTTTCGCCCCATTCATCTCTAATGAGGCAGCTTTCCGCGCGTGATTGCTTACCATGTCATGACAGTTTTTTTACAGAGAAATAGTGTCCAAATGCCCTCTTTTTGCCATCACATTGTAGGCTTCACAAATGTATTACTGTTTGTTCAGAACGGAACTGTGAACCCGGTTGATGTGTGTTACAAAGACAATCGGCTATTAGTGAACGTTGAAACACAAGTCTGCTCTAGACACGTCTTTCTTCTTGCATCGATAGCAAAATTCCTATCTATGAACAGCTCTTGATGGTGCTTTTAAAAAACTCATTCAGTTACTGTCTCCCAGCGCCTCTCTTTCTCTGTTCATGCTTTTTCCTTAAGTTTCGAACATTAGGATATCGAGTCTATAGGTTTTCAGATCGTTCTAATATCAGCGTTCCTTCTTTTAATGCACAACCTTCCCTTCGCCGCTCTGTGAGACAAATTTTTCTGCACTCTGAAATGTAATGTGTTACTCTTTTACTGATAGCTCATGACTCACGAAAACATGAAGATGTAGAAACAGCTGTGCTGCTATCCTGTTTCAGGTGTCTTTCTCGTAATTCAGTTCGTCAGAAGTATGTTATTTGACAAATACTTGTGAATTATCCTGTTTCCTTCTCCTATATATTATAATGAAAAAGAGAAGTTCTGGTACGTTGACACAGAGACAACAAACTTAGCGTGTAATACGGCTTGGTTATGGAGGGGCAGTTATATCACAGTGGAAACCTAGTAAACACATATGCTTAACTGCACTAATACACAGCCTGTTTCTCGCCAAGGCTGTGTGTGGGGGTTGGAGACAAGGAGTGAAGAAGGGAGAGGGTTGGGCAGTTTGTCTTTTTCTCGACAATATTATACCTGTTCAATGTAACAGCTTAAGAATGCGCGTTACGAGACAATACCACAACGAAGATCTTACAAGCTGAAGATCACCTACATTTATATAGCTTACTGCTTACTATCTGCGCGGTCAGAATCTAACCTAATCATTCAGCGCCTTGATTTATTAAGCAAGCATTTTTGAGAAACAGTTATAAATGAAAAGTTAGTATATGACGGCAAAACAGAGACGGAGTACGTATGCCTACGGTTTCAATTGTGACGGAGCTCACATTAGCTTGTGACGTGTACGTTTCGTCAATTTGCTTACGTGTGTGCGTTAAGAGGGAAAAAATATTGTTCCTCATCAATTTGAAACACGTATATTAAAAATAATTGACTGGTATAAATTTCAGGTCTTCCAGTTATCATTTAGTTGTAGTACAACTGAAATCAACTTAAGGTCAACATGTAAGCAACCGTTTACTCTTCTTACGATCATGAGGTTCGAAAACATTACTGATGGTGATGATTGGTGTTTCCCGTTTCAATGGACAGTTAAGCGACTCTAAATACAAGAAGAGTTATTGAATGATTCCAATGTTCTTTTTATTGGCTGTAATAAATAGACATAGATCGAAATCTTTTACATAATCATCGGGTTTCGCTGACTCATAAGGGAGGGGAGATAGGGTGGAAAGTTCCAGGGATAAATTTATTTGCCAGGAATACTACACAAGACTTTATTGATAATTTTTTAACATAACTTTACAAAAATACTTATACAAAAGATCTATAGATAACGATTTCAAAAATACTGATGAAAATTCAGTACATAGTAATAGAATACATAAAGGCGACCAAAGGAGTCAGAGGGTAGTGCAATTCATATACAATTACTATTTCCCAAGACTACGCAAAAGGCAACTTACTGTCTTTAGAGGATAACAAAGTTATAAAATTTTGAAGGTCTGCGTCCATAATAACACAACAATTTAACGAACACGCAACCAAATTAAATGAAAACACATGGACTGATCAGCTGAATGTTTATAATTAAATGAAAGGCAGTGCTATTCAGCTACAATAAGGAATACTGTTTTAAAAGAAATATACGTGAAAGACAATTTTGTTGAAACATGAGACTACTCAAATTGCGCAGAAACCAATTTACAGCATTAACAAATTATGTTATGAAGATAAGGAATAAAACAGAAATACCAAAGCTGGCGAAATGCCGAGCCTCAGCAAACTGAATAATGAATGGTTTATGTAAAGGACAAATAGTAAAATTATTTTATTTCAACGCCATGGACGTTCAAAATCTAGCCACCATAGATTGCTTGCGCTTATTCGTGACGATTCAAAATTTACAGTGAACTACATGACACCCAGCCAATAGCGTTTCACGAGCTTATGCGCTATAGTAACGTCAAATTAACTGGGTTTGACTGTCCGGCTAGAAAAGCCCTCGAAAAAACATTAATCACAAACCAGACAACAGTGAACAGTACCACAATAGATAAAACACAAGTAAACACAAGATTTAATTATATACTGTTAAACTGCATAGAATTAAGACACCAAATCCTGGGAAGCACATTTATCCAATTACCACACATAAGTCTTATTAACCTGGCGCAGAAGAAAATAGAACTCTCAGGATATGCGAACTAACGTATTATTTTTTGCTTTAGCAACTTGTCGACACGTTATAGAAGGCGAATCAGCTATTAATCAGTGATAGCAACTACAAATAAATGGCAAGCCGAACATTTAAATCATCCTCGTTAACCACCTGCAGCAGCACAGGGAGTATAAAGCTTACAAACTGCTCACCACGAAGTCTTTTCTCGGCGACATCAAATCCGCGTTCGTTACAGACGTTGAGCAACATTAGTAAGTCCAGGCTGCCTTCCTTTCTGAACGACAGTGTCACATAATAAGCGCCGCTTGAAAACGAACGACAGTGTAAATCTTCACACACAGTCACTGGCTAAGCCGACTCCCCGTGTTGTGACCAGCCGGCCGCAACGATGAAAACAGTCGGTGGTCACTGGAGTCGGGGACTTGCTTCTCCTCGCCAGCGGAATAGCTTAAATCGACGTCACGGTTATTGTCCTCTTTCGGCCGGCCAGAAAAGCCACAGAATTCCCTGAGCGAACATATGTGAGCACAGTAACCACTGATAATCACACTCGCATGGATCAGTGACAGCTTCTGACATACAGCGAGAAGTGGATAATATGTGAACTTTAAACGAGTGTAAACCATGGACAGTGCTGTTGGTGGGGAGGCTTGCGTGCCTCAGCGATACAGATAGCCGGACCGTAGGTGCAACCACAACGTAGGGGTATCTGTTGAGAGGCCAGACAAACATGTGGTTCCTGAAGAGGGGCAGCAGTCTTTTCGGTAGTTGCAGGGGCAACAGTCTGGATGACTGACTGATCTGGCCTTGTGACATTAACCAAAACGGCCTTGCTGTACTGGTACTGCGAACGACTGAAGGCAAGTGTAAACTACAGCCGTAATTTTTCCCGAGGGCATGCAGCTTTACTGTACGGTTAATGATTAAAGCGTCTTCTTGGGTAAAATATTCCGAAGTTAAAACAGTCCCCCATTTGGACCTACGGGTGGGGACTACTCAGTAGGACGTCGTTATCAGGAGAAACAAAACTGACGTTCTATGGATACGAACGTGGAATGTCAAATCCCTTAATCGGGCAGGTAGGTTAGGAAATTTGAAAAGGGAAGTGGACACGTTACAGTTAGATATAGTGGGAATTAGTGAAGTTCGGTGAATACAGGGTTATAAATACAACCTAAAATAGAGATAGTGCAGGAGTAGGGTTAATAATGAATGAAAAAATACGAGCGCGGGTAACCTACTACGAATACCACAGTGAAAGCAGTATTGAAATTGACACTGAAATTTGCGATAAGGTCTTATGGGACCAAACTGCTGAGGGCATCGGACCCTAAGCTTACACACTACTTACGCTAAGAACAACACACACACAGCCACGTCCGAGGGAGGACTCCAACCTCCGACGGGGGGAGCCGCTCGAGCCGTGACACGACGACCTAGACCGAGCGGTTACCCCGCGCTGAACACATTATTGTAGACAAGATAGACACGAAGCAGACGCCTGCCACAGTAGTACAAGATTATGTGTAAAATAGCTCCGCAGACCACGAAGAGATTGAGGAATTGTATGAAGAGATAAAAGAAGTTACTTAGATATTGAAGGGAGATGAATATTTAATAGTCATAAGGGACTGGAGTTCGACAGTAGGAAAAGGAAGAAAAGGAGAAGTAGTAGGTGAATATGGAATGGGGATAATGAAAGAAAGAGGAAGCCACCTGGTAGAATTTTGCACAGAGCGCTACTTAATCATAGGTTTAAGAATCATGAAAGAACGTTGTATACGTGGAAGAGGCCTGGAGACTCTTGAGGGTTTCGGGCAGATTATATAACGATAAGACAGAGATTTAGAAACCTGGTTTTAAATTGTAAGACATTTCAAGATGTGAGCACTGACCACAATCTATTTGTTATGAACTGTACATTAAAACTGAAGAAACTGCAAAAAGGTGAAAAATTTAAGGAGTTGAGACCTAGATAAACTCAATGAAACGGGGGTTGTAGAGAGTTTGAGAGAGAGCATTAGGGAACGATTGACAAGAACAGGGGAAGGAAATACAGTAGAAGAAGAGTGGGTAGTTATGAGAGATGAAATAGTGAAGGTAGCAGAGGATCAAGTAGGTAAAAAGACCAGGGCTAGTAAAAATCCTTGGGTAACAGAAGAGATATTGAATTTAATTGATGAAAGGAGAAAATATAAAAATCCAGTAAATAAAATATGTAAAAAGGAATAAAAAACGTTTAAAAACTGAGAGCAGCATGAAGTGCAAAATGGCTAAGCAGGAATGGCTAGACGACAAATGTAAGGATGTAGAGGCATGTAACTAGGGTAAGATAGATACTGCCTACTGGAAAATTAAACAGATCTATGGAGAAAATAGAATCACTTATAAGAATATCACGAGCTCAGCTGGAAAATCAATTCTAAGCAAAGAAGGGGAAGCAGAAAAGTGGAAAGAGTATATAACGGGCCCATACGAGTGTGATGTATTTGAGGGTAATATTAAGGAAATGGAAGATGACGTAGATCAACATGAAATGGGGTATATTTTACTACGTGAATAGTTTGTCGGAGCACTGGAAGACCTAAGTCGAAAGAAGGCCCTGGGAGTAGCCAACATTCGATTAGAATTACTGGCAGCCTTCGGAGAGTCAGCCGCGACAAAACTCTACCATGTGGTGAGCAAGATGCATGAGACAGGTGAAATACCCTCAGACTTCAAGAAGAGTATATAAGCAGAGGTTTAAAATACATCTTCAGTTGTAAATTACTTTATTTTCACACGACCGGTTTCGGACTGTTATAAGCCCATCCTCAGGTGTCGTAGCTGTGCTGTGGTCCCCGAGCGCCGCGTAGGGAATACAACTTGGGAGAAGAGAAATTTGTGGCACAACTTGACTAGAAGAAGGGATAGGTTGGTAGAACTTGTTCGAGGCATCAAGGGATAGCCAATTTAGTATGGGAGGACAGCGTGGAGGGTAAAAATCGTAGAGGGAGACCAAGAGGTGAATACACTAAGCAGATTCAGAAGGATGTAGTTTGCAGTAGTTACTTGGAGGTGTAGTAGCTTACACAGGATAGATTCTCATGGAGAGCATCAGATCAGTCTTAGGACTGAAGACCACAACAACAAACGAGTTTATGTGATTTTTAATCCGTGTTGTTAATACGCTCTTCAGATTATTGATGTTTTTATCCTGGCAAGGACGACATGATCCTTAGCTTACACCTTTTCATTTATTTCTTCATATGTACCTGTATATATACTCCGAAAGCCAGGATTATGGTGGATGGCCGAGGGTACCTTGTACCTCTACTAATTATTCTCTTTCTTTTCCACTCCCAAATAGGGTGGGTGGACTGTTCTCTTAAATTCGTAGTTCTTACGTGAAATATAGGTTAACGACAGAAGAGTTGTTTTGCAGTCTGTCGTAAATGCCGGTTTTCTAAATTTTCTCACTAGTGTTTTGCGAAAATATCGTCGCGTTTGCTTAATGGATTCGCACAGGACTTCATGCAGCATTTCCTTAACACTTGCGTGTTGATCGAACGTACCTGAAAGAAATTTAGCAGGGCGCCAGTGAACTCTCTCAATGTGTTCCTTTAATCCGACAAGGTGGGAATCACAAATACTCAAGAATTGTTCGTATTAGTGTTCTGTTAGCGATCTCCTACATAGAGCAGTTACACTTCCCTAGAATTCTTCCAATAAGCGGAAGTCGACAATTCGCCTACCATACTAGCGAGGTTACGACCTCGTTCCATTTCATGTCACTTTGCCACACTACGCCTATACAATTAATCGACTTGACTGCGTCATGCGGCATACAGCTAATACAATACCCAAAAATTTTTCTATTGTTTTTCTTACCCATGGCACTTGTCTTAGATTTTTGTAAGTTTAGAGTAAGCTACCATTTATCACACAAATCAAAAATTCGGTCTAAGTCGTCCTGTAATCTCCCACAGTCACTCAGCGACCGCATTTGCCGTACATTACTGCGTCATCAGCAAACAGTGGCTGATTCCTTCTTATCCATTCCGTGAGAGCTTTTATTTGGATAGAGACCAGAGCGATTCTGTCATCCATCTCCGGAGCACTCGTGCCGACACCTACGGCTGTGATAAGGACAATGTACTGGGAAATCTTCGAACCACTCATAGGTCTGGCAACCTATTCTCTAAGCTCGAATTTTCTTTAACGTTCTTGAAAAAGGGCACTGCGTCAAATACTTTACAGACCTATAGAAGTATGTAATTTTCGTGTTGTCCTTCATCTATGGTTCGCAAGATAGCGTATAAAGTAAGGAGAAGCAAAGCGACTCTCATAATCTGGTGTTGACTGAACTGTAGGAAATCTTTGAAATGTTTATTGCAGCACAGATCTGCTACCTAAGATGTATAGATTTGTGTCTAGTTATTAAAGACGAATAAAGTAACTATGACCTCACTCCACAATGTTGTAATACGTGATGTAGTTCCCAGATCGAAGAAAATAACAAAGATATAGTTTAACAAAGAGAAGCCTTCGTAGTAGAGATTTAGTAACTGAAAGTTTTAGTTAATGGTTCAAATGGCTCTAAGCACTATGGGACTTAGCATCTGAGATCATCAGTCCCCTAGACTTAGAACTACTTAAACCTAATCAACCTAAGGACATCAAACACATCCATGCCCGATGCAGGATTCGAACCTGCGACCGTAGCAGCAGCGCGGTTCCGGACTGAATTGTAGTTAATTCTGCAAAGCTGTTACAGAAGGAATAGCAGAACTGCAGGCTGCCTAATATGGCGACCGCAGCAGTGACAGATATGAAGTTAAAAATGGTGAATTGGCACGGCTTGCTAGCGGAGTTGACTTCGACTAGACGCGAAATGCGCTGCAGTTATCGGACAAACGTCCTCTAAATTTGGCAAGGGCTGACAATGCGACCAGTAAATGCCTCGGGAATCAGGTCACCACTATAGAGCCAGCTCTAAACGCCAGGCTTGATATGGAAGGAGGGGGAGAGGAGAGGGACTTTTCACCAATGCAAATAATTCGGGACGGAATGGGCCGTATTTAGAGCGGCAAAGTTGTAATTCGCGCCCATTACAGCTGGGCGGTGAGCTTACAAAACACGTGTGCGGGGCCATATACGGCGTTTGTGTGTGTGTGTGTGCGTGTGTGTATGTGTGTGTGTGTGTGTGTGTGTGTGTGCGTGTGTGTGATGCCACAACTGTGGGAGCGACGCGTCAGCCGTTAGACGCGGACGCCAGTCCCCAAACAGCTGGCTCCATTTGCAAACATTTGAACCTCATTACTGTTCAGTATTTGCCAATTATTCGGTGCAAATGAAATCTGGTAGTGCCATTTTATTGCGGAGTGTCTCGCGGGGCCTGCAGCAGAGAGTTCGAGGCCTGGTGAGCTGTCATAGGGACGTGTGAGTGTGTGCTTGTGTTTCTCTCTCTCTCTCTCTCTCTCTCTCTCTCTCTCTCTCTCTCTGTGTGTGTGTTTGCGTGTGTATGTGTGTGTGTGAGAGAATCCGTGTATGTGTGTGTGTGAGTGAGTGTGTATCTGTGGGGCAAGCGCGCGCGCTCCCGTGTTTGCACGCCCTAAGCGGCTTGTTACATATTCAGTGGCTACGCACTCTCTCGTTCAACGTGCAGCGTCGCGCGTTGCACTGCAACGCGAACGACACAGCGGCCAGCTAACTCAGTAACGTCGGAACAGAAGCCCTCTACGGGTCTCTTTTGCTCTTTGGTGACCTAACTTGAATGCCTTCGACACAGCAAGTCGGCATGTTTAATCAGTGTCAATTAAAAACGGCCCATACGTACAAAGCATCGGCAGGTAACAACCTTCTCTACTCCCACATTTACGCTGATCAGCGAGAACATTATGAGCACCGACCTGCTACCAATACAAACTCGTCCCGGCGATAGCAGCTTCACCTGGTGAGCAATGACCGCTAGTCAAACATAATCACGGTGCCTGTCCGTCAGCAGAATGGGGAATGAGCGCAATCTATCTGAGTCTGACCGAGGGCAGCTTGTGATGTCTCGGAGGGTCGGTACGAGCGTTTCGGAAACTGCACGAGTTGTCGGTTGATTCGACGAGTGTTATGGTGAGTGTCTTCAACGCGTGGTGAAACCAAGATCAAACAGCGTTCAGACCTCGTGTGGTTGGGCGGCCGCCCCTGATTACAGATGTCGGACGTCGTAGGCTGGACAGACTGGTAAAATAGGACAGGCGGCGAACTGTGTCTGAACTAACATCAGACTTTAATGTTGGGCACAGTACAAGTATATCTGAACACGCAGCACACCGAACACTCCTAACGATGGGCCTCCGCATGCGATGACCCAACCATGTTCCAATGCTAACACCACGACATCGGCAACTACGACTGAAATGAGCACTTGACCATCAGCACTGGACGATGGCGTAGTGACAGACCGCTGCGTGGTCTGATGAATCCCTGTACTTTCTTTATCACGATAATGGGAGGGCACGAATCCGTCTTATTCTAGGGGAACAACTGGTTGACACCTTTCTGGTGGGATGGCACCATGACGGCGAAGTAGTATCGCACACTGGTAACAGACCACGTATATCACTTCATGGTGGTCTTGTTTACCGACAGCAGCGACATTTTTCAACAACATAATGCGCCATGTCACAAGGCTTGCAGTATAATGGAATGGTTCGAGGGACACAGTGGCGAGTTCCAATTGATGTGCCAACAATCCCCTCCCTCCCAGCTCACCAGTTTTCAACTCTATCGAACTCATATGGTGTTTAATTGAACGTGACGTGAGAGTATAAAAATCAGTATTTATACTCTCCAAGATAAGTCACAGTGAGTGGCGGAGGATACGTTTAGTAGAGCTACGATTAACACCATCTCTTATTGGCGTCACGAATAGTACGAAGGAAGAGAGGGGGAAAAAACTGTCACTAAGTCTTTGTATGTGTTCGACCACATGTGATATTTTTACGTCTAGGTCACTTCATAGAATGGGTACAGGAGGCCCCTAACCAAATACGCAAATTTACGTGGTGGGGTTATATGGGGGCGTCAACAACGTAAATAAGCCTTTCCAAAGCTGCAGTCAGAGCAGAGGGACCACAGAGGGGCAAATTAATAACTGATTTTTCCTGAAGAGGAGCTACAGACTTTTCAGTATTTAGCAGCACAAAGTCACCGACGTAGCGTCAACTATAAGGACTTGCATCAGGCGGCCGGATTCCCCGGAAGGGCCATGCCGACCACTTATGTCATACGCTCATTTCATTTGATGTGGAGAGCGGCCTCGGAACGACTCGGCATAACGGAAGTCTGGCGCCGAGGTAGTGACGAGTCACGTAGCCCACCTGCCCGTTTATGTTAAGGGGCAGGCCGAAGGCCGTAACTACGACGTGTTTAGTTTTCTAACGTTAACGGAGAGCTGCGTTCGACTGTGTTTTACAAGGACCTAGCCTTGTATCTCTGTTGGTGTAAATTCTCAGCCCCTCAGCAGCGAACCTAGAAAAAAGTCCCAAGAAGGCCCCATTGGTAGAGGGTTCAGTGACGTCAAATAGACGCTACTGAACCTCTTGATTTTTAGAAGTGGATTCCTAAAGTCCGCAGGATTTGTTTAGAGGCGCATTGTCTTGACAGAATTTTCGTAGACATGGGGTTAAAGACATTAGAGCTGCGATCTCCTCACTTTTTATGATTGGCGGAATAACGTACATTGGTAGGAATCTGTAGAGCCCGTGAATGTGCCCGGTAAATTGGGGATTCGGCCTCCACGTTCATGGAGAGAGGTTGGATTGTAAGTATCGCTGTGTCTTGTTGCAGACATGTCGCGTTTTAAGAGATCGGTTTGAGACAAAGTCCGAAGTCTTCTCCCACACAAGCGTGCAGTGTTCGGATAGTGACGACGCCATCTCTTCTGCTGCAAACCCAAAGCACAATTCCCAGCATCGACTCCTAGGAAAACAACTTCCATTGCGTTTTCGCTTTGGCCGAACGGTTCTCGGGGCATCCATCCGGGACCACGAAGTTGCTACGGTCGCAGGTTCGAATCCTGCCTCGGGCATGGATGTGTGTGATGTCCTTAGATTAGTTAGGTTTACGTAGTTCTAAGTCAAGGGGACTGATGACCTCAGTCCCACAGTGCTTAGAGCCATTTGAACCATTCCATTGCGTTTTATCTCATACACGAGTTTCTGTGTCAGAGCCACGGTAGCTCTGTTGATTGCACGTTGCTTCTCGATAATTAATCAGTATAGCTTGCGCAGCTTTTCTGAATTTAGCAGGGTTTGGGGTGATTCAGGGTTGTGTTGCTATTGACTAGTTGTTCAGTAGTGGGATAACCGTCTGACTCAGTGAACAAAGCGCCACTTTGTAATTGTTCATTGTTTCCTCATTATAAATTTGATTTACGTATCGTATGATTATCGACTTTCCACATGAATAAATTGATCTGTAATTACTCGCTGTTTATACGAGGACGTATTACTGACATTAGAGTAGATTTTATTGCACATTTCTGTGGGGGCCTACGATTATCGTTACTGAGCTGCATTCCGTACAACGATTGCAGGAATTAAAGGATGTGGGATGCTTCAAAGGTAATTTCTGGACAAGATGCTCAATCCCCCACATACAAGGCATTTTGAAGTTGAAAGCAGGGGGAAACTGCAGTGGTTGTGATCGAGAGAGCATTTAGCTCTACTGGATGACTTGATGTTGATGGCAACTTCTTTTGTAGAATAGTCTGAAGGTGAAATACTCCCCCCTCACCCATTCGTATACGCGGTCGTTTCGGAGCGGAATATGTTAGAGGTCTTATCTGGTAGTTAGGTTATACAATTCAGACACAGGAATGGATAGATCGAAGTTAGGTATTGTGGGAATTTATCGAGTGCAGTGTCGGTAGGAACAGCACTCCTGATGAGATAAGTACAGAGTTTTCAACATCAAATCAAACAGTAGAGTAGATATCGTAAACGAATAAGAAAACAAGAATTAGTATCTGTTGTGACTGATAATTCGCAATTTTTCACGAACACATCATTTATTGATGTAAGTTCTCAAGGTTGATGACTGAACATACAAACGAAAGGTAACAATAACGAAAAAAGTCTCTTAATTGAGGCAAACAAAAGTTCACTTCTAATTTTCCAGAAATGTTCCTGGTAACACAGTCACACATTAGGAACTGTCCAATTTCGAGACGATGACGTAATCTTCAACGGTCACAGTACACGAGGTCGGCATCCGGCGTGAACTGAACTTCAGGCCTTGTTCTAGCCCCTAAATAGCTGTCACTAGCCAGTCAGGTTTCGGCGTAGTGATACTTTCTGTAGGCCGTGGCTCGATTTCCCCCTGCAGGAAGTAGTGCTCGGAATGTCTGTTTCCATTATCTTGTATGTAAATAGCCGGTGTTTACCATGGTGCTTTTGGGTACGCCTTGGGTATAGACAACTTCATCCTCTGTTGTGTTATTAGGGTTGCCGGCCCTCAGGGGCTACCTTGGCTCTGGTATAGCAGTATCATACATTTAACTTTTCAATTAATGAATTACATTCTCATAACTACCCCTCACGCATCACGTATGTTTTTATATTACTTTACTTTATAATATATTTACATTTTCTGTGCTTTAAGCTCAAACGTCTTCGGCCAGCAGGCTCATTGACTGGAATAAAATAGTCTTCAGTGATGAGTCCGGCATCGAAAAGGGCCGCAGTGACCGGCAAAGACGTGTCCAGAGACGTCCTGGACGGCAGAAGGATACTAACCCGACCGTCGCCCATCATACGGCGCGACAACCAGGAGTAATGATATGGGATGCCATTTCATTTGATAGCAGGACCCTCTTTGGCTGTCATCCGTTGCTCCCTTACTGCATAGCGGTACGTCGACGATTAGCTACGATCTACGCCATCCGAGCTTACATTTCAGCAAGATAAACCCCGACCGCATATGGCGAGAGTTTCCACTGTTGTTTCCGTGCTTCCCAAACGCTACCTTCGCCAACAAAGTCACGGGATCTGTCCCCAGTTGAGAACATCTGGAGCATTATTGGCAGGGCCCTCCAACCAACTAGGTATTTTGGCGATCTAAGGATCCAGTTGGACAGAATATGGTACGATATCACTCAGGAGGACATCGAACAACTCTGTCAATCGATGCCAAGCCGAATAACTGCATGGATAAAGGTCAGAGCTGGGCCAACGTTTCATTCACTTGCACAGTTTCTTAAGCTCGATATCCGTCCCATTCTAATAATACGTTCGTAGTGCTTCCTTTTTCTTTCTTGGAGTGTATGTCGTGCAGAAGTGTTGCTGTTGTGATGCTTCCGTAGCATTAGGAAAGTCACCCTGATGTTATCGTCAACAATATAAACGCATTTACTCTGAATGCTACCTACAGGTAGAAGCCGCACTCGAATGAAATTCACGGCTGTGGAACAGTAAAGTGAACATCCATCATACAACGCAGAACAATCGCAGTAAACTATAGGGCATGCATTATCACGTTACGCGAAGAAGACTTCGCAATCAGGGAAGCTGCTCGACATGTACACTGAAGTCAGGGTGAATTGGTGCGGACATAGAACCGTTTTCAATTGACAAGTAGTGTACACCGCAAAGGTCATTCACATTGGACAAACGCACAGGATGGTCAATATTTTCGTCTTCTGATTTGAAGGAACCGTAGACTGAATGCTCCAGAAATGAATTCGCTGTTCGAAGAGGCTACAGGACGCCATGTATCGATTCAGAGTCTTAGGAGCTGATTGCTTTATGCAAATTTCCGACGAACATACGAACACCGTGTCTTACGCCACACCACCATGGACTACGTTATACGTAGACAAGATTTCAGGTGGAATGGACGGCCCAGGTCTACATTCGGATATTTTTACAAACGAAATTCAGATCTGTTTGTACCGCGATAATCGTAGGCAATGTGTTTGGATGGTTCACTATGGTTCAAATGGCTCTGAGCACTATGGGACTTAATTTCTGAGGTCATCAGTCACCTAGAACTTAGGACTACTTAAACCTAAGTAACCTAAGGACGTCACACACATCCATGCTCGAGGCAGTATTCGAACCTGCGATCATAAAATGTGGTTGGAGGCAGCCCCATAATCTCCAATGTCTCCAACACTTTGTTCCCGTGGTGCAGCAAGGTGGTCGAGGAGTAATGTTTTGGGCTGGAATTACTTGGGGCAGCGTACAGTTCTCGTGGTTATGTAGGACAATCTCACTTCCCTATGGTTCAGGAACGACATTCTACAAATATTAGTGGTACCTTACCGCCAACATTTTGGTGACAGCTTCAAGTTGATAGATGATAACTTGCGTTCTCATCATGCTGTTCTCGTCATCATGTTCCTTCAAAATGATAGGATGACCAGAATGAAGTTACCTGACTGTTCTCCGGACAACTGAACATGTGTGGGAACCCTTGACACGATCTGTTTTTCGACTTCGAGTAGATGTACGTGCTTCGCGCAACTTACGCTGAAGCACCATTGAAGGATGGGACAATTAGGATCAGTGTCGACTTCAGGATCTCATCGATGGTATGTCACGGCGGACTGAAGCCTGTATCCGAGAAGTGTGACGTTCCACCACGTACTGATGTTTCTCAAGAATTCTGTGGGAAATCTCCTATAATAAATGGACGATATTGTTCATCATAAAAAGAAATCCCATTTGATTCAGTGATCTGGACGTGATCTGGGCACACTGCAAATGAGTGTATACGCACGCCAGAGAGGCACTTTTTATTTCTTTGCCACGAATTTCGAAATGAAGGCGGGCGATACAGAACTTCGTATAATGTGTGTATGTGAATTAGATAAGAAGTATCTGCTCTTTGGCGTGGTTATGTGACGTTAACTGGTTGACTTATTTTATTTCGTAATCGATTCGCTTTGTGTTCTATCCAAGTACGTTGTACAGGGTGAGTCACTAAGTATTGCCGCTAAGAATAACTCCGAAAGTATGATAGGAGCTGAAAAGATTGTGGGACAAAAGTTGCATGGGACAACGAGGGCCATAATATGACATTGGTTTTTTGTTGCTAGGCAGGGTCGCTTCAGAGATGTGAAGGTGAACTTTGTTTTTGTAAATGGTATGCTATAGTTTAGTACTTATTTTCTGATAGCGCCAATCGAGACGAATCCGATGATGTGTAACAGTAAGGTCTTTGAAGGTCAACGAAGGTCGCAAAGGTTTTCTGAACGTCCATTTACTGAAGGTGTTCGAAGTGATGACCACTGGTATCAATGCAGTGCTGCAATCTTCTTATCATGGATTGAGTGGTATTCCTTATCACATCGGCACTTATCGAAGCATGTGCTCTGACTGTTCTCTCTCGTATATCTTCAGGTGTAGTTCGAACGTCTTTATAAACAATGTCTTTTACGAATCCCCACAATAAAATATCCAGAGCCGTCAAGTCTGGTGAACGAGCCGGCCACAACAGATCTCCTCCGCGTCCAATCCAACGATTTGGGAATTGTCTCTGCAACTCACTTCTGGCCATCAGCTAAAAATGTGGCGGACAACCATCGTGTTGATACCACATTCTGTTCCTTGTTCCTAAAGGTATTTCTTCCTGGAATGTGGTGTACTTCCTACCATTAAGATTTCCTTCGATGAAATAGGGGTCTATAATTCCGTGCTCGAGGATCCCACATCATATATTCAGCGACCATGGTTTTCGACGTGCAACTTGCCGCAGCCAACATGGGTTTTCAGTTGCCCAATAATGCATGTTATGCAAATAAACATTTCCATGGTTCGTGAACGTAGCCTCGTCAGTAAATAAAAGCCAATTAATAAATGTGTCATCCCTCTGAATCTGAAGTTGAGCCCATGGGCAGAATTCAGTGCGTCACATACAATCCGTATCAATTAATTCTTGGTGTAAACTGATATATTAAGGATGATAGATATGGCGATGCAGAACAGTACTCTGGCTCATGCCTAATTCCCTTGCGATATGACGCGAACTAACACAAGGATCTCGAACCATTGTGGCATGAGTGCCAATTTCCGATTCCTTGTTAGTAACTTTCCTTTGCCGGATATGTTTCCGATGCGTTAAAGATCCAGTTGTTCTCGGTTTACCATACGCATATTTAAATGTACGACGTGTAGGGTGAGGACGCTGAGGATATCTTTCAGCGTATGAGTCTCTAGCTCTCATTGAATTTCGTTAGCGTACTCCGTAAATGAGAGGCATATCGACTTGTTCTTCGAAGGAATACATCGTTCAAATTCGCTTGATTCGACAATATTAGTCTTGCCATTCCTATTAGTGTTGTATTGCGAAACCTTCGAATGGTGTTTAGTGTCAATCGCACATTGGATGTATACGCTGTATTCGGCGAATATTTACTATTTGCACAATATACGAGAGAGAATTGTCAGAGCCGCCGTGATAAGGAATACCACTCAATCCGTGATAAGAAGATTCCAGCACTACATTGATACCAATGGTCATCACTTCGAAGACATTCTGTAAATGGACGTTCATACTACCTTTGTGGCCTTCGTTGACCTTCATAGACCCTACTGTTACACATCACTGGATTCCTCTCGATAGCTGCTGTCAGAAATAAGTACCAAATTATAGCATCATAAAAAAAACAAAAAACCACAAGTTGCCCTTCATATCACTGATGCGACCCCACCTAGCAACCAAAAACCAACGTCATATTATGGTCCCCGTTGTCCCATGCAACATTTGTCCGACAATCGTTTCAGCTATCATACTTTAGGGGTTATTCTTGTTGCCTGCAATTAGTGACTCATCCTGTATTCCGGCAACGTGTAGGCTAACTCTGTGTTGTTTAAACTGCCTATTACTTGATAACTGTTTCTGATTTCCAAATTAATATTAATTTAAGTTCAAAATGGTTCATATGGCTCTAAGCACTATGGAACTTAACACATGAGGTCATCAGTCCCCTAGACCTAGAACTACTTAAATCTAACTAACCTAAGGACATCACACACATGCATGTCCGAGGCAGGATTCGAACCTGCGACCGTAGCAGCATCGCGGGTCCGGACTGAAGAGCCTAGAGCCGCTGGGCCACAGCGGCTGGCTTAATTTAAGTTTTCTATCTTCCTAACTGTTGTTGACTGGCAGGATTAGTATTACGTTTTGGGTGTCTTACGTCAGCTATCATTGTAATATTTTTGGGAAATGTGTCCTGTGCTTGGAAGCATAAACCTTTGTTTATTATTGTTCCTTCCAGCTGAAATCGTAATCATTTATTTGTCTGTACATGTACGTCACATCTGCCGACTTCCAACTCCTTCGGATAAATCATTCGTGTTGGGTCGTTTTTCTTTTATCTCTCTATGTATACGGGTGACACAAAAGTTTTTTTACGTGAATAATTTTTCGTACAACTGAAACGTACTTCAGCTAAATACAATTACGAAAAGCAATGACCCAGCCGCAATGATAGTAATAAACACAGTAAACAGAAGAACACGGAACTATGCAGCTCAGCTACTAGTACGGCTTAAGGCCGTCGGCACAGGGACTGTCCTTTCAAACGTTAACGCTGAGCGTGCCGTGTTCTACATGATGCTGAATGCCCAGAAACGATGCGGCTTGTGCATACGGCTCGTGTGCCTCAGCGTGGTATAAGCTTTCAGCTGTAAGTGGTCGGCGATCGCGCTGCTTTGTGAACAGAAGGAACGTAAATTTCCTACTTTATCTCTGTTAAATTGCTCATTTGCTCCCTTGTCCATATTCTAGTCTTACTGTTCTGCCCGTAGGCTACATCAGCAATAATTTCAGTATCGATGAGCGTGGTATAAGACAAAATGGAAACTATCTTATAAAGTTAATAGGGACATGGACTTATAAAAGTTCGATTACTAATAGTTCGATGTAACTTTATAACAGTTCTTCACATAAGATAAAAGTTATTTCAACATTCTCACTATTTAGTAAGACCCTAAAGTCATTCGTAGTATACCACTGTTCTTATTCAGAAGTAGAATCTTTATAAAATGTTAAACACAAAACCTGAGACAAGAAAGTACAAAATATCTTAATGCAAGTAGTGCAAAATATCTTGTACATAAAGCCAATCGAACAGACTCACTGCTCATAAAGAACTCACGTTTACATAACATCGAATATTATAGTTCTTCTATTAAACTAATAAGAAACTATCAGAAGCCATTAGAAAATGTAGAGATTAGTAAAAAAAAGAACATATCTGTGTCCACCTGGGTGTGATTTTCGTCGCTACTCATTACACTACACCGACCATACATGATCTACAATCATTTTCCGTCTCACGAAAACTTAAATCATAGATCTTTATTTACAAGAAATTGTACTAAGAAGAATACATTAATGGTGGATTATCAATATTCGGTGGCCTTTGGAATGGAATATTTTCATAATAAGCAATTTCCAATAATTCTTTAACTACCAATATGACATTTCCCTGTAATTTTATTACAATTTTTCATAATAAGCTCAACAATTTGTCGTAACAAAATTGCAGGGAAACATCATATTGGTAGTTAAGGAATTATTGGATATTGCTTATTATGAAAATATGCCGCACAGTTAGCGACGGATTTCCGAGAGATCTGCAATTTGCTGATGCTTAGAAACAGCATATGCACACATCAAAAAAGTTTTGCATCACCTCTGGTTCCGAGACTTCCGGAACCTGTACAGAAAACTGGAACAGAAATCGACATAAACATTATTTCCGCCCTTTTTGTTACTCATGACAACCACACGTTGCATGTTGTACCACCATACAGCGAGTCCTTTAGAGGTGGTGGTCTAGATTGCTGTACATACCGGTACCTCTAATACCCAGTAGCACGTTCACTTGCATTGATACATGCCTGTATTCGTCGTGGCATCCTATCCACAAGTTCATCTAGGCACTGTTGGTCCAGATTATCCCATTCTCAACGGCGATTCGGCGTAGATTCCTCAGAGTAGTTGGTGGGCCACGTCGTACATAAACAACCCTTTTTAATCTATCGCAGACATGTGCAGCAGGGTTCATGTCTGGAGAACATGCTGGCCATTCTAATTGAGCGATGTCGTAATCCTGAAAGAAGTCATTCACAAGATGTGGACGATGGAGACGAATGCCTCGCCAATATGTTGCCGATATGGTTGCACTATCTGTCGGAGGATGGCATTCACGTATCGTACAGTCGCTGCGGCGCTTTCCATGAGCACCAGCGGCGTACGTCAGCCCCACATAATGCCACCCCAAAACAGCAGGGAACCTCCACATTGCTGCACTCGCTGGACAGCGTGTCTAAGGCGTTCAACCTGACCGGGTTGCCTCCAAACATTTCCTTTTGTGAAGTGAATGTTTTTTGCCTAAGTGTTGTGCTACCTCAATATATTATTCCGAATGACATCAGAGAGTGAAAGAATGCAAAGTGTATTAGATTATTAATTTCTATATCCTCACAATTTGCAATTATTCTGACTGCAAAAGTTGCTGAGCCTAGCCGCTTTAGGGAATCCAAAATATGAATGTTCCAATTAAAATTCTGATCTATAATTACACCCAAAAACTTAGTATGCTCTACCCTGGCTACTGACACCTGTAGATGTGTTATATTTATTGAGGGAGCTGTGAGCCTTGCAGTAGAAGTTCAGAGCTAGCCCATTCGCAGAAAACCCAACACTTTTTCCAAAGACATTATTTGTATCATTTTCTTTTGGAGTTTCTTTTACTGGATTAATATTGATGCTTGCATCATCAGCAAACAGTGTCAGTTTCGCTTCTTGTTTCAAAGGGAAGTCATTCACCTATGTCACAACTGGCATCTTCTGATGTAGATGGCGTTCTTCCATCTCATTGGTCTATATTCAGACACAGGTTCAGGATGTCTGACATAGTAGATGTTGCCCTAGACGTTCGGAAAGATGCCGCTACACCCTTTTTCACGTCATGACGCCAGAAACTCGGCACCCTCAGTGCTCAACGTTCGCATGCACGTTCCTTGTGCCGATGGCTTTAGGTGAATCACAGCCGGAACACAGACGAGTTGCATGACTCGCTTCTCGTGCACCACCATCCAAGTGCCACATTACTATTAACATTAGCCAGTACGAGTTTCCCTAGAGCCAAGACAGCACGCACCGTCCGCCGTCCCGGAACAGGAACAAATCTTGGCTTGTTGATAACTAGTTGCCCTAGCCTCTCGGTCAGGTCTGGATCCCAAACATCCGGCAGGCCAAATGAACTTGCAGCTCCACTTGTACTGGTAATGCCCTTCTCTGTTGCTCCCTTGCTGCCCTTCCTTGTTAGCTCTCCACAGGCTGACGTCTCCAGGCAGTTCCTGGAATAGCAGCAGCCACCCGATTATCCACGCCTGAGCCGTCACAGGTTACCAGCCTGCCACCCGTCCTCCCAAGCACCCTGTACCGGACCTAGGGCTCTACTGTTGCCCGAAGAGCTATCGGACCACGAAACAGCACAGGCGGGCCAATGCTCCTAGAATACAACATCTCTGTCTTGTGTTCTCAGCTGGCTGCCGTCACTCGTGTCGCCTTGTGACGGCTCAAAGACCAGATGGTGCATTTTGTCGCCCGCAACTCTGAGAACCAGTAACTATGGGACGTAACTTCACCGTACGATGCGCCATCCACGAACCGACGCTGCTCTCTAGGTGTTGTAATGGCACAGCAGCCCAAATCTAGTTCCGCTGGATCCAAGTTGTGGCAGTTTCGGTCTGCCACACGAGACTGCAAACTGCTACCAGTCAAGCCCTCTGATAACCTCGTGTTGAAGTTGTTTCGATGTGTCAGATGCTCCCTGGCGGAAGGGGAACACATTATCAGCCCTGGTGCCAATTGCCGAACAGTACGTGACTTTACCGTGCTGTGCGCCACTAATTCTTATCAGACGTTTCAAAGTGGTATACAGGATGTTTCACAAGTATTGTTAGAAGCTTCCAGGGTTGCAGAGGGGACTTTGTGGATACAGTCTTGACATGGAATCAATGTCCTGAAATTTACCGTTCGGAAATGAAATAAGCTTGAAGATCGGATCACTTTCAAATGTCTCGGTTCACGTTACACACAGCAACTGAAAATAGAGTGCCTTCGTCAGTGCCTGTTGTAATTGTGACATAACATACCATTTTCATCCGACTGCAACGACAGCTGCAGAGAACTGGCATGTTTGAAACTGTGAGGGTTGACTGTGTGGTCCCGGCGGAGGTTCCAGTCCTCCCTCGGGCATGGGTGTGCGTGTTTGTCCTTAGGATAGTTTAGGTTAAGTAGTGTGTGAGCTTAGGGAATGATGACCTTCGCAGTTAAGTCCCATAAGATTTCACACACATCTGAACATTTTTGGTTGACTGTGGCGCTCGGCAGACGCCCTGCACTAACGACGAGTACAAGGGACCTCGCCTATGCCGTGGTCTCCTGCACAGCACAACGACCAGAGCTCATTGGCTCTGCTGTGCGCGGAGCTTCGAAATCGGTCCGACCTTCAAAGTAATTTTACGTCGAAATGGTACATTTTAGGGCGAGGGTTCCCCATCCAAACCTTAGCTACTAAGAAGGGGACCACACCTGCTCGTTTTCGCCGATTTTGCCCAAATTTATGGTACTTTTTGCGTTTGGCCAAAAATTAAAGTGCAGAAGTGAGAGCTCCAGATGGCCAAGCGTTAAGAAAAAAATTGCGTTTTTGGGGCAGTCGGGCGGGCTTGAACCATTTATGTTAGTGTAGTTTCGAAGAGACGGCTGGTGCAGCGGAAAGAATACGAACAGTAATCCGAGGGTCATGATGTCGAGTCCCTATGAGGAATTTTCCTTTTTTCTCATTTTTTGCTTTACTAACACTGCGCTTACACTGAAAAATTGCTCAGATTATTGTTTGTATTAAACAGAAATACTCTCTTTATGCATAACATTAAAAATAAATCGTCCGACGTCGAGTAACGAGAATTCTTGACATACCTGTTTGGTCGGATTCTTTATTTACAATCCCTCCTTGAAAATTTGCAATCCCAAGTACTCCTTTGCCGTTTAAAGCAAGAAAATAAATACGGTATACTGAACATTATCTCGGTTTATTTACAATGAAGGTAACGTAAAAATTAAAAATAAAGCATGTTTTCGTATGGTTGCTCGACCTTAGGCCCATGAGATTACTGTACTCACCCCGCTACGCCTACCGCCTCCTGGAACTACGCTGACTTAAATTGATACTGTCTAAACCGACCAGAGCCAAAAATGCTGTTTTTTCTAAACGATTCGCCATTTATTGCTCCCACTTCAGTAACTTTCATTTCGGGCCAAGTCATGCGTATACCATCAGCTCATGTTAAATCGGTGATGACGATTACGCGCATTCCCCTGGGAAGTCCCCTTTACAAACGATAGAAGCCTGTAATACAAATTGAGATATAACCTATGTAGCGAAGTGGACACACAGTCCGACGTTGTTCACCCCGCATCTCTCCACAGTTTGCTTTGCCTCCGTATCTGAGGTTCATTGTGATGCCTGAAGCACTTTAGGAGTATAAAGCAGTCAAGTGTGGCACCCGTACAGAGCATCATTTACTCTCCTGTATCGATTCGACGAGCGTCCTCAATGAGTGTGAGATTTCGCGAAACCCAGTGGGTGGCGGCCTTTGTCATATCAGCTGCGATTTGCATGAAAATGCAGTGAGACGGCGCGGCCATTTGGACGCTTTTTATACCTTTTCTTTTGTCTTGACCCCACAGTCATTTTTTTAACAACCTTACGTCTTTCGACTTTCCAACATTTTCAGAGGCAGTGTTATGTCAGTTATTAGACTCACATACTTGCATTTGTCTCGTGATCGAGAATGTTGACGTGACACAATGTATCTAATGAAAAAGTGTGTATGACTGACATAACACTGCCTTTGAAAATGACGGAAAGTCGAAACGCGTAAATGTATTAAAAAGTAAAAATGTGGTCAAGACATAAGATAAGTTATAAAAAACGCTTTCTCAAATTCTTAATGTCGCACAAAATATATAAAACCGACCCCCTAATACTGGTTTTCACAGCTTCCGGCCTCGCTTTGATTATGATACATCCGTGTTCGAGCGCCGTTTCTGCAACTTCATTCTTCATCACTGGGACTTGTGTAACTATACTGGAACCTGATCATACAATGTAGGCTCTCACTGCCCGTATTGTTTTCACTTAAAAGTTCCTGGCTGGTCGATGTTTAAAACTCTCCCCTGGCGTTTCGTCTCCGACAGCGGGAGACATCCTCCGAGGTAAAGCGTCGAACTGCGAAGAGAACTTGATGAAGCGCTAATTATATACGCAGTACAGAGGGCGCCACTGTCGATCACGTGGCGTCGGCTATGAGATTGTCTCTGGTAATGCCAACATTCTCGATTGAACGTAACCGATCGTCACGCTTGCGGTACAACGCTGACATCCCAATTTTATCCAGTTTGACACCTTCGTCTTTCCTGTTAAAATTATTATGATGTTTATCAATCTCGATAGCCTCTCTATACATGCGCGCATAATGATTAGAGGTTATAGATATGATGCTTGTCTCGCTGAATTTTATTTCATAACCGCCTTCCTGGTAAACATGCTACGGTCGATTTATCCGTGTGACCCAGGCAGCAATTCCTCTTATGTTCAACAAGACAGGTGTTCACATTTCTCTTTGTGGTACCGATATAAACCTGTCCACAACTACAAGGAATTTTATATACCCCCGGTGTAGCCAAACGGTGTCGTGAATCTTTTGCCGATCTTGAATATTATTTTATTTTTCTGATGGGTTTGAAAATAGTTTTAACCCCTATTTGCTTAAAACTTTCACAATGCGATCTGTGACCTTACTAATGAACGGAAGAAAAACCTTGCTCTTGGGCGACTGTTGTTCGTCGTTCCTCCTGATTCTTTGCCTAGAGCGAAGTGCTCGATCTATATCCTTGCTAGAACAGCCGTTCCTCACGAAAGTTAACCGAAGATGTTCCGTCTCATCTTTTGAATAAACAGGTTCACAAATTTTTTACGCCTTGTCTACAAAGGTTTTCATTACACCTCTTTTTTGTCTATGGTGGTTGTTCGAATCTTTATGCAGATAACGATCAGTATTTGTGCCTTTTCTACACACCTTATGCCCCAACGTTCTGTCCCGTCGTTTATTCACAGACAGATCCAGGAAATTCAATTGCCCATTACTCTCCGTCTCAATAGTAAATTGGATTTTCGGATTAATGGCTGTGAGCACTATGGGACTTAACATCTGAGGTCATCAGTCACCTAGAACTTAGAACTACTTAAACCTAACTAACCTAAGGACATCACACACATCCATGCCAAAGGTAGGATTCGAACCTGCGACCGTAGCGGTCGCGCGGTTCCGGACTGAAGCACGTAGAACCGCTCTGCCACAACGGCCGGCTCTGTTAATAAAAGTCTCTATTGTACTGAAAGTAGGTTGTGGTGAGGCCGTGTCGGAATAGTGCCACAAAATCAGTAGGGAAAATATCCGCTATGCATAAAATGGCTTCGTTTACCGGAATCATGGTAAATAACGACACAATATCAAAACTGACGAGGATATCATCCAGGCCCACGCTCATTTCCTTTAAACTGTTAATGAAATTATCTGAACGTTTAGTCACTGGAAGCGTCTGAGGTAGCTAACTACTGTGCTATATAGTGGTGCATTGTTCACCTACACTTCATCCACGTTAGAGTGAATTGCACCATTGTTCCACTTCAAACGTTAAAATCGAGCTATCTCACGATATTTTACTTTATCATTTGGATGTGCATTTTGATGTGGCTGTTGTAGCGGCGCGTTAGATTATCGTGGCTATGAAATCTCAGTGTGTACTAGGACTGCAGACTTGTACGTGAAAACAAAACAGTTGGTAAATTAACTTTATTTTCCAGAGGTGAAGAATCTTTGACTATCGCCACATCCACATCTACATATGGGCTCCAAATCTCATGCCAAGATGTGTGGGTGGAAGTTCTCTAGCTAGCAGCATGATTTATCCTTGACGGTCGGTGGCCCAGTCACAGTGGATTGCACAGCGATTCAATGTTCAAAATTTGAAGAATTTAAAATACTCTTTCATCGCAAAAGTCGCAGAAAATAAGTGAATTTAGTGTTCAGGGGCTGCTTTTAGATGCGAACATCCACCTTCTATCCAGTTCCTACTGCGAGACGTACGTAAATCTCTATACGAACCTGCACATTTCTGATGACGACGATGATCGTATGGCAATAATCATCGGGAGTCCCCACCTGGGGAAGTTTGGCATTCGAGTTTCGCAGCTTTTCAATTGATGCCATGTTGGTCGACGTCCTTGTCGATTATGATGAAGTGTTGATGAGTACAGCACAACATCCAGTACCCGAACGGAGAAAATTTCCGATCTGGTCGGGAAACGAAATCGTGCCCCCCTGCATGGCAGTAGTGCGCAGTGACCACTCAGCTAAGAGGGTGCAACAAGTGCGATTCTTTCCCTTTGTGCTCGTTCCGCGAAATGTTTTTAGGAGGACCGAATAGACTGCCTAAACTTTTCCGAACATACGATCTCCTCCTTTGAATAGAGAAATTCTCTGTGATGGACGATAGCTCTCATGTAACGTCTGCAGCTGGATACTGATGAGCAGCTCCGTGACAGTCTCGCGTTCATTAATGGAATGCGCGACGAAACATGTCAGTCTTCTCTGGATCTGATTTCTTAATCCCAGACAGTAATTTTCAGAAGCTGACGAACAATACTCAATCGGTCGCACAACATCTTTGTTAGGCACCTTTTCTGTGGAAAAGCAGCCGAGCGGTCTAAGGCCAGCGTGCGCCTGGTCCCGATGGAGGTTCGAGTCCTCCCTCGGGCATGGGTGTGTGTGTTTGTCCTTACGATAATTTAGGTTACGTAGTGTGTAAGCTTAGGGACTGATGACCTTAGCAGTTAAGTCCCATAAGATTTCACACACATTTGAACTTTTTTTTTGTGGAAAAGCTGCATTTACACAATACTCTGCCAATGAATGTGTGTCGTCTGATTCAAGCATAATTTTTTTAATGTGGTCGTTCTCCTTCGTTGGCTCCGTACGCATATTCCCACATATTATATTGTTGTTACTATTTTAAGACATCTACTCCCAGCGGTATGGTCGGTTCAGTTGTTTGCGAATAATAAGTTTAGGTTATTGTGCTTTTGGGTCAACTTCCAGTACCTGCACCAAGCATCAATGATCTGCAGCTCTCTCTGCGTTTTGCTGAAGTTTATTAGCATTATGACTTCCCTATATAAAATAGCTTTACCCACGATTCGTTTCGCGGAGTTTCCGACGTCAACCATATCAATTACACATCAAGTCAAAGAGTACCTCAAGGGAAAAAGAACCAGATAGATGGCATGGAATAGTCAGCTTTCAAAACACCCACGAATCATTGGAATGAAGAAAGAAATGTAGTTCATCGAGAGAGAATAAGAGCCATATGAAGATTAGAAAAGTGAATGTAAAATCACTGCGTGATCCGGCAGGATCCCAATGCAAACTTCATTCAGTGGGTCCGATGTTGCATGAGACCGTTCTCTAAGTATACGTGTGGTACTGTATCAAATAGTCTACCGATCCACAAAATATGGAAAACAGAAAGAAAATCCTAAATCCAATGAGATTTATGTTGCATGTATGCTATCGTGGCAACGTTCTATCAATGCTTAGACATCACTTCAATGTCTACCTGAAACTGGAAAAGCAACCTCTCTTGCACATTATAAATAATCTCATTCCTTTCAAGTTTCTTATCACCGAGTGGCTCCCAGTCGAGACAAAATTTAAGTCCTCGTTGATTAGAGTGTACACGTTGTGTAGGTTTCAATATTCCGAGAATCACAGTGTCAACAGTGTGGCGTGAATAGTATATCAGGCATTACCTCTCACCACGGACACCGAAGTGGCTGATGGCGTTCATTTAACGACCGAGAGCAAGGGTCCTTGCATAGAGTGGTCAGTGGTAACAGATAGACAACACTGTGTGAAGTAATTGCAGAAATCGACGTGGAACGTACGACGAACGTATCCGTTAGGCAACTGCGGCAAAAACTGGGCTTAAGGGCTATGGCAGCAAACGAGCGAGGCTAGTGTCTTTGCTAATAACACGATGTAGTCTGCAGCGCCTCTCCTGGGTTCGTGACAATGTCGGTTGGAGCCTAGACGACAGGAAAATCTTTGCCTGGTCGTATGAGTCTCGGTTTCAGTTGGTAATGGCTGAATGTGGCGCAGACCTCACGAAGCCATGGACTCAGTTAGTCAACAAGGCACTGTGGAAGCTGGTGATGGGTTCATAATGGCATGTGCTTTGGCTACATGGAATAGACTGGGGCCTCTGGCCCAACTGAACCGATCATTGACTGGAAATGGTTTCTTCCATCTACTTGGAGACTATTTGCAGCCGTTCACGGACTTCATTTTATCAAATAACAACGGAATTTTTACCGATGATACTACGCTATGTCACTGGGCCACAATTGTTCGCGACTGGTCTGAAGAACATTCTGAACAATTCAAGTGGGCCACTTAGATTACCCGACATGAATCACTTCGAACATTTATGGGACATAATGGAGAGGCCGGTTCGTGCGCAAAATCCTGCATAGGCAACACTCTCGCTGTTATGGACGGTTATAGAAGTAGAAAGGCTCAATGTTTCTGCAGCGGACTTCCCACAGCTTTTTGAGTCAGTGCTACGTGGGGTTGCTGCATTACGCCGGGAAAAGGGAGTTGTGAGACACGATATTAGGAGGTATCCCACGACCTGTATCACCTCAGTGTATTCCTCGATCACGACGCTCCGTTCACAAAAGGTTTACCTTCTACCATGAAAAATGTGCGAGGTACCTTCAGACACAAAGTGAAGGTCGCAACAGGGCATCGGTTTGATGATACCATAGGGCAAATACACCCTACAAACTGCATCAGCAGGTAGATTTACAACAATCTGTCTTAGTTTGAAATAATCACTTTATTTCGAGATTTAGCTATTCTGAGCATTTTCAAGCTACCTTTGTTTCTTGTATGACTAAAATTTTTTAAGAATCTTGAATTCCATAATTTGTGTGGAAAAAGAAACTTCCGACGACATTCCTAATGTTGGTTCCTTGTAACTATTGTAGTTACGCACATGACTATCTCAAACGTTAAATCCGTATGTAAAAATTTAAATCTGTTCCCCTTGTGCTAGTTTTGTCACTGTGCGAGTGTACAACAATTAGAATATGTCATTTAGAGCGAAACCACACGTTGCGTGGTCAACTTCTTAGAATAGGACTCGAAGGTACAGTCTGGCCTGCATTTCATACCAATTCGTTACAGCTAAATGGTTTACAAACGAGATTAAATTTTTCCCAGTATTATAAGGATACGTAAACTGAATTAAAACTTTGTTACAGTCCAAAAAACATTAAAAACATTTTTTCGAAATTAATAGACCAGTTTCTAACCACTGTATCCAGGGTTCAAGTATCTGTTCCGGCGCCAATATATAATGACATTTATCTTAATAGTATGAATATTTATATATGTGTTTGGAGAGAGAGAGAGATTGATTTTTGATTGAGATCTGCATTTTAAGTCGTAACCGGTACCTAAATTTTGGTTGCTGCCTCCTTGAATGATCAGCCTCTGCACCAGATGGTGCCGCATTATAATTTGGAGGAAATTATTGATCTTTAAGGTTTAAAATACGACTCTGTTAGTTACTTGGGCGTATTGCGGATAGCTTTGAGACCAAGTTTTCGTAGCTTTTCATACGTAAAGGACCACTGTTGTAAGTAAATAAGATCAAACAGCAAACTGATTTTCGTGAGAAAAGAAGATTGCTTGGCACACAAACTTCCTTCAGACTACACGTCCTGCTACATCAAAATCGGTCAGTGGAGTTTAGCACCAAACTATTGTACAAGAAAATGATCCAATTACTATAATTAAGAAATTATCAGAGGTTGTTACTTATTGAATGAAAACTATAGAGAATCCATTTCTTTTCCTGTATTTTAGTGAACTTTGTGCATTTACAATTCTCTCGACTGATAGACGGCGACGACAATGAAGTTCACCTCCTTTTCCAAAAACAAGATATTTCTATTCTTCACTTCCAGAAAACTTGTATACATAAATGTTTGGCAACTCTTACACATACTATACTCGGTTTTATCACTGAAATATCAATTTTCATTAAATGCGACAATACGTTCTAAAGCGACGACCCAGCAACACGTCCTCTTTCCACAAGATACAGATCCACAGACCTCCTTTTCTTTTTTAATAAATCGTCCATGCTCAAGGACTCACAATTACTATCGTTGCGGGGATTGCGTGCTAAAGAGTTTCTTGCTGCCCAGCTGCGCTTCACTTCACTTCAAGTACTTCTTGAATCACATTCACATTTTGAGTATTTAGATACATTACTGAGCTTCTCAGGATAAAATCGGGCGCAAATTAATTAAAAAAAGGGGCAGTGAGGCTGACATGACATTACAATTGGTACTAATACCTAATGTTATTAGCCTAATTCTTGGAGATAAAAACATCTGAAAAATTACAAAAGTAGTGTGAGATGTAGAACAGTGTTCAAATTTTCATTTATTGTAGCCTATGGACGGACACATTTGCGAAAAACAAAGTGTGCTCAGAACAAATAAAAAAAATATGGTGTGATTTATTGTTTTTGGGACTTAGGAAACAGGAAACATTTCTGACAGAAAGCATTACTCGAGAGACTGTTTTCTTAATTGCTGGCTTAATTTCGAGCGCAACAGGAAATGAATGAGGCAGCTTTTAATTAATGTTGTGTAAATAGCTGAAGATTATTCATCACGCGCTTCAGACGCAGCCGGTATAAGGTTGTAAGTTATTTAATTCGTCAAAAGGGAACAGAAGATGCCTTCGGTGATTAACAGCCGTCTTGCGTCAGCAGATTACGACGATAAACCCAGTCTCGTCTTCCTCTGCCTTCCTGTTTCAAATAACATTTACTTTAACTGCGCTGTAGCCCTTTATAGCGTCTGATGTCTTGTTCTTGGATAAGTCTAATTCTTAAAGCAGACTAGTTTTTATCAAATCGCTATGTGGTTAGGGAAAGTTTCACCACAATACGAACATACCCTGAAACATGAATCACGTGAATTAGCTGAATATTTCGATTTATTAGAAGACATCCTATGAATCACGATGGTAATAGATGGAGGTCGTCTTAATCTTATTTCTTCCTCTTCTTGCTGGCTAAGGGGATATTAGTGTTATAGCATACGTTGACATATTGCTTATTTCTTTATCTGCTACTGTGGGTTGTGCATTTTACTACCGTGCGATGGTTACGAAATGATTACAGATTAATTTTTGCTTTTCCGCTATATAACTTCGTCTGTGCGTAATTGCATTCACGGGTGGTTTTGTCTTCCGTGCTCTGCACTTTGTCGTTCGAGGATACATTTCGCCATAGAAGTAGCTTTGTTCGTAGTTTCATCTTATTGATTTAATACTACATTCACGACGCGTGTAGTGCTTGTAAGTAGGCTGTTTAGGTTTTTATGTTGGTAACGCCATGTAGCGCTCTATATGAAAATCACTGACTGTGTTGTGAGCAGTCTGTGGCTGGTTTGCATTGTTGGAATCTGCTATTGTAGTGTTGGGCAGTTGGCTGTGAACAGCGCGTAGCATTGCGCAGTTGGAGGTGAGCCGCCAGCAGTGGTGGATGTGGGGAGAGAGATGGCGCAGTTTTGAGAGCGGATGATCTGGACGTGTGTCCATCAGAGACGGTAAATTTGTAAGACGGGATGTCATGAAATGATATATATATATTATGGCTTCTGAACACTACTTTGGTAAATACATTGTTTGTTCTCTATCAAAATCTTTCATTTGCTAACTATACCTATCAGTAGTTAGTGCCTTCAGTAGTTAGAATCTTTTATTTTGCTGGCAGTATTGGCGCTCGCTGTATTGCAGTAGTTCGAGTAACGAAGATTTTTGTGAAATAAGTGATTCATGAAAGGTATAGGTTATTGTTACTCAGGGCCATTCTTTTGTAGGGATTTTTCAAAGTCAGATTGCGTTGCGCTAAAAATATTGTGTGTCAGTTTAGTGTTGATCAGAATAAGTAAAGAGAGTAATGTCTGAGTACGTTCAGTTTTGCTCAGCTGTTTGAAAATCAAATAATGTAAGAGTGTTAGCAGCACAGTAATTCATTCATATTAAACGTCCCCTTAGAAAAATTAATGAATTACTGTGCTGCTAAACCTCTTACACTATTTGCTTTTCAAACAGTTGAGTAAAACTGAACGTACTCAGACATTACTCTCTTTACTTATTCTGATCAACACTAAACTGACACACAATATTTTTAGCGCAACGCAATCTGACTTTGAAAAATCCCTACAAAAGAATGGCCCTGACTAACAATAACCTATACCTTTCATGAATCACTTACTTCACAAAAATCTTCGTTACTCGAACTACTGCAATACAGCGAGCGCCAATACTGCCAGCTAAATAAAAGATTCTAACTACTGAAGGCACTAACTACTGAAAGGCATAGTTATCAAACGAAAGACTTTGATACAGAACAAACAATGTATATACCAAAATAGTGTTCAGAAGCCATAATATATATATCATTTCATGACATCCCGTCTTACAAATTTACCGTCTCTGATGGACACACGTCCAGATCATCCGCTCTCAAAACTCCGCCATCTCTCCCCCCACATCCACCACTGCTGGCGGCTCACCTCCAACTGCGCAAGGCTACGCGCTGTTCACAGCCAACTGCCCAACACTACAATAGCAAATTCCAACAATGCAAACCAGCCACAGACTGCACACAGCACAGTCAGTGATTTTCATATAGAGCGCTACATGGCGTTACCAACATAAAAACCTAAACAGCCTACTTACATGTTTTCTGTGTTCTCGGACATATGTAATCAATATTGCTTACTGTTGTATAATATTCTGTCGATGCCTTTCTTCGATTATTGTTTTTTGCGATAAATTAAATTTTTGAATGAATTACGTCGTGATACCTATATGCATTGAGACATTTCGAAATAGAAGGATACAGACTATGTAAGTGTTGTTGCAGCATTTATTGGCGTAAAAGTTCTTTGACTCATACCAACTTCACAGTTAATTTTAATATTATATCTGTTGTTGCACATTTTCACACTGTAATATCTATAAAATTCCTGTGGCCACTGTAGTTCCATAATTTCTATGGAGATAACGAGGGTATTAGTAACTCGGAACGCTTCGCAAGTACGTGTGGATTTATACTCTTCATTACATTTTTATGAGTAATTCCTGACGTAAGTGCCAAGATATTTTCAAACTCCATCGTAAGAGCACTATAATATCATCACACGGTCATGAGACATAGCGTAATAATTAAATATATACTACAGTGACAATAATAATAGTGTGACTCTACATAATACTAATTTTAAATTACAAAAAGCTTCTTATAAATGCAATATTGTAACGAACCATTTTCGTATTTGGCTACAATGATTTACAGTAATCGAAGGGCTTTCGTATGTAGATGGCTGACTTGAAATAAATCCTATGTTAACGTCACTGAGTTTCTATTAGATAATATTTCGTTCATGCCATTCAGTAAGAAGTATTAAAATAATAAAATTCAATTAAATGCACCCCCTCCCCCCCATGAAGCATGGGCCTTACCGTTGGTGGGGAGGCTTGCGTGCCTCAGCGATGCAGATAGCCATACCGTAGGTACAACCACAACGGAGGGGTATCTGTTGAGAGGCCAGACAAACGTGTGGTTCCTGAAGAGGGGCAGCAGCCTTTTCAGTAGTTGCAGGGGCAGCAGTCTTGATGATTGGCTGATCTGGCCTTGTAACAATAACCAAAACGGCCTTGATGTGCTGGTACTGCGAACGGCTGAAAGCAAGGGAAAACTATAGCCATAATTTTTCCCGAGGGCATGCAGCTTTACTGTATGATTAAATGATGGTGGTGTCCTCTTGGGTAAAATATTCCGGAGGTAAAATAGTCCCCCATTCGGATCTCCGGGCGGGGACTACTCAAGAGGATGTCGTTATGAGGAGAAAGAAAACTGGCGTTCTACGGATCGGAGCGTGGAATGTCAGATCCCTTAATCGGGCAGGTTGGTTAGAAAATTTAAAAAGGGAAATGGATAGGTTAAAGTTAGATATAGTGGGAATTAGTGAAGTTCGGTGGCAGGAGGAATAGGACTTTTGGTCAGGTGACTACAGGGTTATAAACACAAAATCAAATAGGGGTAATGCAGTAGTAGGTTTAATAATGAATAGGAAAATAGGAATGCGGGTAAGCTACTACAAACAGCATAGTGAACGCATCATTGTGGCCAAGATAGATACGAATCCCACACCTACTACAGTAGTACAAGTTTGTATGCCAACTAGCTCTGCAGATGATGAACAAATTGAAGAAATGTATGATGAAATAAAAGAAATTATTCAGATAGTGAAGGGAGACGAAAATGTAATGGTCATGGGTGACTGGAATTCGAGTGTAGGAAAAGGGAGAGAAGGAAACGTAGTAGGTGAATATGGATTGGGGCTAAGAAATGAAAGAGAAAGCCGCCTGGTAGAATTTTGCACAGAGAACAACATAATCATAGCTAACACTTGGTTAAGAATCATGAAAGAAGGTTGTATACATGGAAGAACCCTGGAGATACTAAAAGGTATCAAATAGATTATATAATGGTAAGACAGAGATTTAGGAACCAGGTTTTAAATTGTAAGACATTTCCAGGGGCAGATGTGGACTCTGACCACAATCTATTGGTTATGACCTGTAGATTAAAACTGAAAAACTGCAAAAAGGTGAGAATTTAAGGAGATGGGACATGGATAAACTGAAAGAACCAGAGGTTGTACAGAGTTTCAGGGAGAGCATAAGGGAACAATTGACTGGAATGGGGGAAAGAAATAAAGTAGAAGAAGAATGTGTAGCTGTAAGTACACTGTATAAGTTTTCTTATTGGCAACGTTACGTAGCGCTCTGTATGAAAATCACTGGCTGTGCTGTGTGCAGTCTGTGGCTAGTTTGCATCGTTGTCTGCCATTGTACTGTTGGGCAGCTGGATGTTAACAGCGCGTAGCGTTGCGCAGTTGGAGGTGAGCCGCCAGCGGTGGTGGATGTGGGGAGAGAGATGGCGGAGTTTTGAAATTTGTAAGACTGAATGTCATGAACTGCTATATATATTATGACTATTAAGGTAAATACATCATTTGTTCTCTATTAAAATCTTTCATTTGCTAACTATGCCTATCAGTAGTTAATGCCTTCAGTAGTTAGAATCTTTTATTTAGCTGGCAATAGTGGCGTTCGCTATATTGCAGTAGTTCGAGTAACAAAGATTTTTGTGAGGTAAGTGATTTGTGAAAGGTATAGGTTAATGTTAGTCAGGGCCATTCTTTTGTAGGGATTACTGAAAGTCAGATTGCGTTGCGCTAAAAACATTGTGTGTCAGTTTAAGCCCAGTCACGTATATAACTTTTCTAAGGGGACGTTTCATAGCTTTGTGGGATGAAGTAGTGAAGGCAGCAGAGGAGTAGGTAAAAAGACGAGGGCCAGTAGAAATCCTTGGGTAACAGAAGAAATATTGAATTTAATTGATGAAAGGAGTAAATATAAAAATGCAGTAAATGAAGCAGACAAAAAGGAATACAAACGTCTCAAAAATGAGATCGACAGGAAGTGGAAAATGGCTAAGCAGGGATGGCTAGAGGACAAATGTAAGGATGTAGAGGCTTATCTCACTAGGGGTAAGATAGATACTGCCTACGGGAAAATTAAAGAGACCTTTGGAGATAAGAGAACCACTTGTATGAACATCAAGAGCTCAGACGGAAACCTAAGCAAAGAAGGGAAAGCAGAAAGGTGGAAGGAGTATATAGAGGGTCTATACAAGGGCGATGAACTTGAGGACAATATTATGGAAATGGAAGAGGATTTAGATGAAGATGAAATGGGAGATACGATACTTCGTGAAGAGTTTGACAGAGCACTGAAAGATCTGAGTCGAAACAAGGCCCCCAGAGTAGACAACATTCCATTGTAACTACTGACGGCCTTGGGAGAGCCAGTCCTGACAAATCTCTACCATATGGTGAGCAAGATGTATGAAACAGGCGAAATACCCTCAGACTTCAAGAAGAATACAATAATTCCAATCCCAAAGAAAGCAGGTGTTGACAGATGTGAAAATTACAGAACAATCAGTTTAATAAGCCACAGTTGCAAAATACTATCACGAATTCCTTACAGACGCATGGAAAAACCAGTAGAAGCCGACCTCGGGGAAGATCAGTTTGGATTCCGTAGAAACACTGGAACACGTGAGGCAATACTGACCTTACGACTTATCTTAGAAGAAAGATTAAGGAAAGGCAAACCTACGTTTCTAGCATTTGTAGACTTAGAGAAAGCTTTTGACAATGTTGACTGGAATACTCTCTTTCAAATTCTAAAGGGGCGTAAAATACAGGGAGCGAAAGGCTATTTACAATTCGTACAGAAACCAGATGGCAGTTATAAGAGTCGAGGGACATGAAAGGGAAGCAGTGGTTGGGAAGGGAGTAAGACAGGGTTGTAGCCTCTCCCCGATGTTATTCAATCTGTATATTGAGCAAGCAGTAAAGGAAACAAAAGATAAATTCGGAGTAGGTATTAAAATCCATGGAGAAGAAATAAAAACTTTGAGGTTCGCCGATGAGATTGTAATTCTGTCAGAGACAGCAAAGGACTTGGAAGAGCAGTTGAGTGGAATGGACAGTGTTTTGAAAGGAGGATATAAGATGAACATCAACAAAGCAAAACGATGATAATGGAATGTAGTCTAATTAAGTCGGGTGATGCTGAGGGAATTAGATTAGGAAATGAGACACTTAAAGTAGTAAAGGAGTTTTGCTGTTTGGGGAGCAAAATAACTGATGATGGTCGATATAGAGAGGATATAAGATGTAGACTGGCAATAGCAAGGAAAGCGTTTGTGAAGAAGAGAAATTTGTTAACATCGAGTATAGATTTAAGTGTCAGGAAGTCATTTCTGAAAGTACAGTATTTGTATGGAGTGTAGCCATGTATGGAAGTGAAACATGGATGATATATAGTTTGGACAAGAAGAGAATAGAAGCTTTCGAAATGTGATGCTACAGAAGAATGCTGAAGATTAGATGGGTAGATCAGATAACTAATGAGGAAGTTTTGAATAGGATTGGGGAGAAGAGAAGTTTGTGGCACAACTTGACCAGAAGAAGGGATCGGTTGGTAGGTCTTGTTCTGAGGCATCAAGGGATCACCAATTTAGTATTGGAGGGCAGCGTGGAGGGTAAAAATCGTAGAGGGAGACCAAGAGATGAATACACTAAGCAGTTTCAGAAGGATGTAGGTTGCAGTAGGTACTGGGAGATGAAGAAGCTTGCACAGGATAGAGTAGCATGGAGAGCTGCATCAAACCACTCTCAGGACTGAAGACCACAACAACAACAATTAAATGAATCTCATGTACACATCAAATGGGTAAAATTCTTGGCGTTGAAAATAAGTATTTCTCCACTGAGCACTTTAAGTGCTTACTTGAAACCAATTGAAAGCGCATGTTACTAACAAGGACTATTAAATAATTAAATGACAATGTCGAGGTTTATGAGGTTTGGTTTATGAGTGCCGTGTTCACTGAATGAATGTAGATGCCTCTTCTGAACACATTCGTACTGTCAGAACGGAAACGTCAAGAGGGAGGGGGGCACAGTAAGGAAATTACGCTTCATGAACAGCGATCTGCATGAAATTACACCTTGTTGGAACTAAATGGAACGTTTTAGAGCCGAAAATATGCTGGGTACCTTGACTGAAATATTCAAAAATACGACACATATGACCCCAAAGAATGACTGTGACGATTAATTCTTTCAGAAAATTCGACTTTACTTTTGGTGTTCGAGGTAATGGTGTATTCTACGAGAGCATCAGAGCTGTAATCTTCCGGTGATCCATATTCACGCAGCGTTAGCACTGTGCGCCGGCTGAAGGTTTTTCACTTTTTAATGGTCCTACAATGGAAACTGCAAAACAGTTCCCATATCTCCTCCTTTTGCTAGTGAATCGAAATTGAGAAACGGCTATTTTTTTCTTTCTAAGTACTGCAGCCAGTCGCTAGGTTCTGTCCTTTTTCGCAGCCTTAGTGATCTACGTTCTACGATTCTCACACTATCTACATAGATCCTATAGGCATTCGGTATGCTGCGGGGACCTATACCTTAGGTTTCTATCTTGATTAAAATAGCAGAGCCAAAAGCGTGCCTGAATCAGCGTTCTCACGATATGAAATTGTTTGACCTTTACTTGCAGCCTCGAAACCTGTATTCAGAACTTAGGGAGACTCAAAAGCTTTGTGTCAGTGTGACACGTTAAAGCCAGTCGGTCCACTGGAAGTCGTCATATAGCTGTGGAAGAGATGAAGTACCCTGTTGTGGATAAAAATAGGAAAGAAAATCAGGCGCGCTTTTCACAAGTAACAGGATGATTTCGGAACACAACACACTAAAGGAAACCTAAATCCCGGTAGTTAATCGAGAATTTAATAAACTTTCTTCTCTAGAATGTGCTTTTACAAGTTTCAAGAAATGCCAGTACTATTATCAGTGACTGACTATTGTCAGTCCCGTGTGTACAACTGTGGCCGACGGAACTCTTCATGATGAAACTTGCAGCATCAGTGGGACACTGATTGTATGTTGAAAAGGATCACTACTGAAATCATGTCCCGGAAAAAATAAGAGTAGATGTAATTCTAACATTTAATATTTTTATTTGCCTTGTAGGTGTTGAAGGCTTTAGTCACTCATCCCGTGTATGCAACTTGCTCAAAAACTCGGCCCTGCCCAGTATTCATTTTACCAGTTTTATAATAGAAACAACAACAAGAAAATGAAATGTATTTGCATCGAAAAAAGTTTCATTTTTATATATTAGTAAAACACCTTTAAAATTGTGAAACAGTCGTACACAGAAATATGCATAATGTGCAAATGTATAAATACAGTGTCCAAATTAAGAAACATGATCCCGGATTGTTTCTGTACGCTGAGCGCAGCTGCTTCCCGTGTCTACAACGCCATTTTGAAACGTTTCTATGGCAACGCCTCTTCGTAGCTATAAAGACGGTTGTCGTTTCCACCTACAGCCGTTTGCCCTTCGCATTGAAAACTATCAAAAGTGCTTGCCAAATGTCAGGTATTTCCTTAAGTCGAGTCAACTGTCCTAGTGGTAAAGAGTGTGTCACGCATAAATGTATTAGAACTTCATGCATGATTCGGAACTTTTTAACGTATCACAATTTTTATGTTGCCTATCTCTTCAATTACGTGTCGTACAATGACATATGTAATTATATAGGTACATTCAGCGATACATGAGGAAACTGCTATTGAAATATGTTGCGAATACACATAAAAGCCAAGAAGTAAAAAGTGGAGCGTCATGCATGATGTGGCAGTTTTTCACGCATCTCATTGTGTATGACGTCATAGCTCCTCAAGTATCCTGAAGTATGATAGGGAGGTACTTACCCGGCAGAGATTCTTGTCTGACAGATCGAATTTGGGTGAAATCGGTTCGCTGGTGTAGGAGGAGGTGTCGAACACACACACACAGACACACACACACACACAGATACACACACACACACACACACACACACAGACACACACACACACCTGTACATAGACACACATATATCTATTTTTGTAATATATGTTAATTAGAATAGTGATAATCTCACAAGCCTTATCTTGGAACGTACCACATGCACCTTAAGGTCATACGACTCCCATAAATGAAGTGACCTGATCCTGAAAAGGTGTCAAAAGGGTCATGCCAAATACTACCAAAAGGACAGTCTGAGCTCGGGAGCTTTCCACCAAAGCGTCCGAACAGTGCAAGTGTCGATCAAAAATCCACTCATGATACAAAATACAACGTCACCCACATGACCAAATAAAACATGATGTTGTTCAACGCGTATTTAATCATAGTTCCGGTCCTGGACTTCTTAATGTTACAAGTGCCAATATTAATGTCTTAAATATTGATTCGTTCATATCGATATTTTTGGTTAAGTTAGAGGCCGTGGCCGACTTGGCGTGTTTAGGGTTTTCGTTGACACGCCACGACAGGACGCGAGTCTTACATGCGCCGGTTGTGCGTAGGCGAAGTATGGATCGAGGGTCTAGAGCAGCACATGCATCAGGAAATCACGTGGTTGCCACGAGCGCGTCAACATTGGCCAGAACAGTAACAAGGCCAACTTCGAATGTCGGCAAGCTTCGAGGTAGCTATGTGATGGGTGGCCACATACAAATCGTCGGGCTCTTTGCTGCATTTCCTTTGCTGGTTTGGAGAATTTCCATTCGGTAAATCCATGTCCTAATTCCACTAAGAAGCTACATCACCAGCGTGTAGCTATTGTGAGACGGTTGTGGCAGTCACTATCATCAGACAACGAAAGTTATTGATGAGCTCCCATCTGCTGTATTACATCATGTCGAGGATTAACTGCATTAAAGTCGAATGGATGTATTACTAGCGCGACTCAGTGATCATAGTGCTCAATGGATCTGGGCAGCCCCTTCATTTATGTATCTCTATTGGTATTGTTAGTTGAGAAATCAGATACGAACCATTGCGGTACAATGTGTCAGATTTATGTGGTATGTGTGTAAGCTTAATCACAAGGATCCCGTAAATCCTCGTAGTAGTGAAGCAACTTAAATCACTAAATAAAAGCGAGTCTTCTGGTCCAGACTGTATACCAGTTAGGTTCCTTCCGGAGTATGCTGATGCATTAGCTCCATACGTAACAGTCATATACAACCGTTCGCTCGACGAAAGATCCGTACCCAAAGACTGGGAAGTTGCACAGGTCACACCAATAAGGTACTAGGAGTAATCCACTAAACTACAGGCCCAAATCGTTAACGTCGATATGCAGCAGAATTTTGGAACATATACTGTGTTCGAATTACCTCGAAGAAAACGGTCTATTGACACACTGTCAACATGGGTTTAGAAAACATCGTTCTTGTGAAACACAACTAGCTCTTTATTCACATGAAGGGCTCAGTCCTATTGACAAGAGATTTCAGATCGATTCCGTATTTCTGGATTTCCGCAAGGCTTTTGACACTGTACCACACAAACGGCTCGTAGTGAAATTGCGTGCTTATGGAATATCGTGTCAGATGTGTGACTGGATCTGTGATTTCCTGTCAGAGAGGTCTCAGTTCGCAGTAATTGACGGAAAGTCATCGAGTAAAACAGAAGTTATTTCTGGCCTTCGCCAAGGTAGTAATATAGGCCCTTTGCCGTTCCTTATCTATATAAACGATTTGGGAGACAATCTGAGCAGCCCTCTTCGGTTGTTTGCAGATGACGCTGTCATTTACCGACTAATAAAGTTATCAGAAGATCAAAACAAGCTGCAAAACGATTCAGAAGAAATATCGGATTGGTGCGAAAAGTGCAGTTGACCATAATTAACGAAAAGTGTGAGGTCATGCACATGAATGCTGAAAGGAACTCGTTAATTTTCGGTTAAACGATAAATCAGTCTAATCGAAAAGCCGTAAATTCAACTAAATATCTAGGTATTACTATTACGAACAACCTAAATATGAAGGAACACATAGAAAATGTTGTAAGAGTAACCAAAGACTGGTTTTTACTGACAGGACACTTAGAAAATGTAACAGACCTACCAAAGAGACTACCTACACTACGCTTGTCCGTCCTCTTTTAGAATACTGCTGGGCGGTGTGGGATCCTTACGAGATAGGAATGACGAAGTACATCGAAAAAGTTCAAAGAAAGGCAGCAGGTTTTGTAATATCGCGAAATATAGGACAGAGAGTCACAGAAATGATACAGGATTGGGAGTGGACATCATTAAAAGAAAGGCGTATTTCGTTGCGAAGGAATCTTCTCACGAAATTCCAATCACCAACTTTCTCCTCCGAATGCGAAAATGTTTTGTTGACACCGACTTACATAGTGAGGAACGATCACCAAAATAAAATAAGGGAAATCAGAGCTCGCACGGAAACATGTAGGTGCTCATTCTTCCCGCTCGCTGTACTAGATTGGAATAATAGAGAATTGTGAAGGTGGTTCAATGAACCCTCTGCCAGGCACTTAAATGTGATTTACAGAGTATCCATCCAGATGTAGATGTAAATCTGACATCTTGCACTGCAGGCTACAAACGGAGTGAAAGCCGTCAGTTGTGTGTGTTCTTGTGGTATAAATTTATCTGTACATACCGAATCCCCTCGGTGGTTTCCTACAGTAAAGTGCTTTAGTGTTGAACCGCCTATACTGGCACTCGGTTAAATATGAGCTTCTTGGTCAAAGTGGCGTATAGTTAACTGAGTACTCGAATACTTGTTTAGTAGAGTCTTTTACGCTATTAAATTATGGGAAGGGTGCAGAACTGGCTCCGTCTCTTGAAATGTATGCTATTGTTTCAAGATGTTGGCGTGTCGCAAAAGCTATTAGGCGCCGACTCCTCGCTGCAACCCACCGCCATCGTGTTATTGGACAGCTCAGCTTCTGCGACTCCACCATTTGTAGCGCGACCCGCGTAAGGCATTTGCGTACACCGCACCAAAGCACAGAGGGCGTGTGAATCAGCAAAAGAGGTCGCTGCTGCCACTAACCCTTCGCTGCATCTGACAATGTCACATAAAGTCAATCAGGAGGAAGTGTACCTAAGCCTTGCGGTTATTTAGGAACGCGGCCGCGCCGATAACGGCATTTACGATACAGACAGCCTCGACCGCACACACACTTCGCCGCCAAGGGATCTCGGCAACGAGCTCGGGGGCCAACTGGTATTCTGTAAGATTCATTTGGCAAGACAGTAGAAATTGTGAATTCGTACAGATCGTAACGTGTTAGTCTCTTCAAATGTGCGTAGCTCAAGGAGAGCCAGGACTTAAACATTAGATAGTCAAACTGGTAGAGAACTAACTCTGAGTGTAGAAGCTTTCACTGTGTTGTTTCGTCAACCAAGACTGGTTCAGATGGCTCTGAGCACTATGGTACTTAACTTCTGAGGTCATCAGTCCCCTAGACTTAGAACTAAAACCTAACTAACCAAAAGACATCACACACATCCATGCCTGAGGCAGAATTCGAACCTGAGACCGTAGCGGTCGCGCCGTTCCAGACTGATAAGCCTAGAACCGCTCGGCCACTCCGGCCGGTCAAGACTTGTATTGTAAGTACTTGCGTTTGGTCGTAAACTTATTTTCCTGTTACGAACTACTTATAAAGTTTGTTACTTGTTTGTAACGGTCAGGAAGACCTTTTGCGTTGAATTCATTATATTGTTAAGTATACAGGAAGATCTACACGCTCGTGTGTTTCTTGCGGAAGTCGGCTGTTTCAGATGTTGTAGTATGTGCGGTAATATTTTTTTTCCCTATTTTAGACCCGGCCACTGCGGCCGAGCGGTTCTAGGCACTTCAGTCCGGAACCGCGCTGCTGCTACGGTCTCAGGTTCGCATACTGCCTCGGGCATGGGTGTGTGTGATTTCCTTAGGTTAGTTAGGTTTAAGTAGTTCTAAGTCTAGGAGACTGATGTCATCAGATGTTAAGTCCCATAGTGCTTAGAGCCTATTTTAGAGCTCTAAAACTTAATTCTTTTATTTTACTCGTTTGAATCTAGTGGGACGGCCTGCTGGGACCGGTGCTAATTGTAAATATATCCATGTCAGCTTCTTCTGAACGAGGTTTTCAGGGTGAAGCCTTGACTTCCCAGTTACTAGCTTGGTTTTGGTATTACAAATAAATTCTGTTTTGACCCTTTTAACTGGAATTCTGTCAGTTCTTGGGTTTACAGCCATGGAAGGCTATAGCGTCTGATTTACTTATTTGAGCTTTTAAACTGAAGGGTGTTTACAATGAAACTTACGTGTTTTGAGCTGGTGTAGACAGAAAACAATTTACCGTATGGGTACCCATCTTTATAGAAATTGTGTTGACTGTACGCTGCAGCATTTAAGTTGTGTTAGTGCCAAGACTTGCCATTAGGCGCCGGTTCTGGTACGGCGACACAGAGCTGAAACAGAAACTTTAGTGTGCATTACGGTAGCAGACAATGGAACAGATCTGGACAAGGTGAGCAGAGCTTTACTCGTAAAGGTGTTTCACCAAAACAACAGCAGTAGTGCTGCTGCTCTCCACAAGTATAAACACATTAAAGGAATACTGAGAGGTCATCTTTCACCATCGCGGTTGAAGAACATAGTTCGAAAGTTAAAATTAACTGAGGATTTGGGAAACTTCGTCAGGGGGAAAGGCCAACTGCCACTTACACCATAAACTATTGAAGAAGTCGTCTTTGCTAAGAATGCTTGACGCAATGTGTGGCCTTCTAGCAGTGCACGAGCTATGGCATTAGAGGTGAAAATCTCATGGTCCTAAATACGAGGCCTGTCCAGAAAGTAAGTTCCGATTGATCGCTAAATGGAAACCGCAGTGAATATCAGAATTGTTTTATTTGTAACAGTTAGCTACACCTTCTGGCTACTTCTCCACGTAGTCGCCGTTCTGACTTAGACATTTGTCATAGCGTTGTACCAACTTTTCCAAACCCTCATCATAGAAGGCAGCCGCCAGTGCTTTCCACCAATTCTCCACGCTGGCCTACAGCTCGTTGTCTGTGCCAAAATGTTGTCTGCATAGCCAGCGGTTCATGTGAGCAGAGATGAAACTCAGAGGGAGACCATTACGGGCTGTATTGTGGGTAATCAAACATTTCCAACTGAAAACGATGCAGGAGCATCTTCGTTGCCCCTGCAGAATGCGGCTGAGGATTGTCTTGAAGAAGAAACAGCACGACAGTTATGTAATGTTGGCTGCATAGCTTCAGGCGAAATTTCTCACCAGGACCTCTTACTTGGCGGGAGACACTATTTTCTAGACATCTTTACGCGCTCACTTTGAGTTCAGAAATGAGAAGAGCGACGTGATGCTGTCTGGGGTCATACTATAGACACTGCCCAACACATCTGTGCAAAGCTGTATAGGATTTTCATAGTCGCTTCCATTTCGCGACCGATCAGAACTTACTTTCTGGAAGCCCCTCGTACAACCTGAGATGCGTCTGGCAGCAGTCGAGCAATCTCTAGCGCTGTTCTAGGTTGTCGTGCATGCAGATGATCATACTCAACAAAATTTGTAACCTGGAATGTAAACATGGTAGACAATTAACAAATAACACTCTCTCTCATGGAAATTAAAATATGTTTTTATCAATGGTTGATTCGTTATTTCTCTTTCGCGTGTCCTTACAAACTTTTCCACAACGTTTCACTGGCCTATGATCTACATCTATGTGATTACTCTACTATTCACAATAAAGTGCCTGGCAGAGGATTCAATGAACCACCTTCATGTTGTCTCTCTACCGTTCCATCTCGAAGGGCACGCGGGAAAAACGAGCGCTTCAATTTTTCCATGCGAGCCCTGTTTTCTCTTATTTTATCGTGATGATCATTTCTCCTTACGTAGGTGGGTGCCAACAGAATGTTTTCGCTATCGGAGGAGAAAACTGGTGATTGAAATTACATGAGAAGATCCCATCGCAACGAAAAACGCCTTTCTTTTAATGATTGCCACTCCAATTCACGTATCATGTCTGCGACACTATCTCCTCTATTTCGCGATAATACAAAACGAGCTGCCCTTCTGTGTACTTTTTCGATGTCATCCGTCAGTCCCACCTGATGCGGATCCCACACCGCACAGCAGTACTCCAGAATAGGGCGGACAAGCGTAGTCTAAGCCGTCTCTTTGGTAGACCTGTTGCACCCTCTAAGTCTTCTGGCAATGAATCGCAGTCTTTGGTTTGCTCTACCCACAATATTATCTATGTAATGGTTCCAATTTAGGTTATTTGTAATTGTAATCCCTAAGTATTTAGTTGAATTTACAGCCCTCAGATTTGTGTGACTTATCGCGTAATCAAAATTTAGCTGATATCTTTTAGTACTCGTGTGAATAACTTCTCACTTTTCTTTATTCAGGGTCAATTGCCACCATACAGATATCTTATCTAAATCATTTTGCAAGTCATTTTGATCATCCTTTTCGTCTGCTCTTGCCGCAATGGGGTCACTGCGCGTCTCTCAAACAAACAGCGACGCTGTTTAAACAGGCACTCAAGCAAATTGGTAACTCGTCGGTTTCTGAGCTACCAGTTATATTTGAATTTAATATTTTCCAACATAAATATAACATATTAATGTTCCTAAGGTCTTCCGTATGTAAAAATTTAATAAAGAAACAGTATGTTCCTGTTTCCTGTCATTGATACAAAATTATTCTTTCGTAAACATTCGTCTCCGAAGTATTCTTAAGCTAAATATATGCTTCAAACTTCTAGGACTTCTCAACATTCAACAATTTTTCATGCGCATCTAACCATATCTCATAACAGACAAGATTTCTTATTGGATATATGAGGTAGTATGTAAGGTTCTATGATTTACTGATGTTTCATAAACGCTTTAACTGATTTTCCTTTCACCAGTGATACATGACTGTAGGTGTCATAATAGAAAGACTTGACTGAGTCCATAAAAACATACTTCATTTGAGAGCTACAATAAAGAGACAGCATATTTTTTTTTAATTTTAAAGTAAAGACATAACTTTAAATACTGATTCATTAATTTTGATGTAAAACCGTAATTGCCCCAGAAGATGTGATGTAGCTTCAGGCTTCTTGTTGTGTTAACTTGTACCATGCGAAGCACAATAGTAGAACTTATGATACACATTAATATAAATGTATCTTTCTGTATGGGGCTATATTTCAGTAAATAATATCAGTGGCATACCCAGGAAATGAACCTGATCACACTCAACATAAATGTGATGCATCAGGAACTGTAATGAAGCTGATGAGGGCAGCGTGCTGTCGAAACACGTCGTGCTGATAAATTTTAATAAAAAATGACTGAATCAGTCAACATTACATCATAAACAAAGATGATCAAATATACAGTTGTCATGTGGTAGGGAGCTGGTGCAGAATGGAAGGATACTGGGCAACTAATTTACTGACGTATTTAACAAAAATGCAAACCAATTTGTCAAAACATAGGAAGACAATCTGATCATCTACTTGCAAAATAAGTTATATCAGTTTCCAAAAGTCCAACTATTGGTAGTTATTACACAACTTTCAATAATTACTGAATAAAACAAAGGCGAAAATCATTTATTGAGAACAACATTAAGTTAAAAAAATTGTAGTTGCCTAGCACAGAGGTCTAATCAGATCAAAAGTCTATAAAATTAACCTCCGTATCCCACATTACAAGTTTTAGAAACATACTGAAAATAGCTAACAGGTCACTAACATCAGCCATCCATTGTCACGTGACTTTTGTGAGATAATCAGAAGGGTGACCACGGGTTCCAAGCAAGTAGAATAACGTTAAATTGAAAGTATAAGGCAATTGAGAGATACAGAGCCAAGCAAGTTCTGTTTCTTGATGGCGATCGCCACTACATAGACACTCCCAGTAAAGGTGTTTATTGTACACAGGCCTCTTCGGCTGGACCCACAATACAAACAACAGATACATAGAGTTATCCTGTAACATATTAAGTCCTAATCAACAATCTGCTTTACAGCACAAACAGATACCGTAAATACACTGGAAAAAGGTGAAGTTGCTCATGAGGCACCTGATTTCAAAATAAACAACAAATTTTAATTATGGGCCATATTTGATCAAGCAACTGAAGCACTACTAGCGTAGTCTCACACATTCACTGAATCGTAACTAGAGTGAGGTCATTTAAGGTACTCGCGAACGATGGTTGCATGTCGCGATGGATAAAGAGGATAGCAAGTTAGAATATTTGCTGGGCGACGTAACATAATCATGCACTTGCTAACTGCACACTCACCATAGTTTCTTGCAGATCAAAGCATAAGCTCGACCAAGGGCTGCCATCAGGCAGGTGTTACGACGGATTTGGTGAGATTTAGGACCCAACGGATGCTATTCCAAAGATGTCCCTGCAACCGGTTCTTGAAACTGGCGTGCCGGCCGGTGTGGCCGAGCGGTTCTAGGTGCTTCAGTCCGGAACCGCGCGAACGCTACGGTCGCAGGTTCGAATCCTACCTCGGGCATGCATGTGTGTGATGTCCTTAGGTTAGTTATGTTTAAGTAGTTCTAAGTTCTAGGGGACTGATGGCCTCAGATGTTAAGTCCCATAGTGCTCAGAGCCATCTTTTTTTAAACTGGCAGACAGCAACCCAACTCAGGCACCACAGTGCACACTGGCGTCTTGGAAATTCAAATGCCGAGTACAAATCGGGTTGTATGCATCGTCCAGAGACAGCTCTTTCAACAAGCAATCTTGACGCCGTAGTCGACAAGAACGGAACTTTCAGCAAAGATACTATCGAGCATGACGCTTACACCAGCCTCTGTCAAACACACCGCTCAACAGCCAGTCACGCCAGTCACTTCGAGAACGCCTCCTGGCCCGCGAGAGCTCTTAAACGCTGGTTCAAATGGTTCAAATGGCTCTGAGCACTATGGGACTCAACTGCTGAGGTCATTAGTCCCCTAGAACTTAGAACTAGTTAAACCTAACTAACCTAAGGACATAACAAACATCCATGCCCGAGGCAGGATTAGAAGCTGCGACCGTAGCGATCTTGCGGCTCCAGACTGCAGCGCCTTTAACCGCACGGCCACTTCGGCCGGCTTTAAACGCTGACCCACAGGAAAGCCCTCTGCAGGCGACAGATCGCTCAAGAAGCGGTCAGAGGTGCCAATAATGAACGTAAACTGTTGTTGTTGCTGTTGTTGTGGTCTTCAGTTCAGAGACTGATTTGATGCAGTTCTCCGTGCTACTCTACCCTGTGCAAGCTTCAGCTCCGAGTAACTACTGCAGCCTACATCTTTCTGAATCTGCTTTGTGTGTTCATCTCGTGGTCTCCATCTACGATTTTAATCCTCCACGTTTCTCTCTCCAATATTAAATGCCTCAGAACGTGTCATACCAGCCAATCCCTTCTTCAAGTTGTACCACAAATTCCTCTTCTTCCCAATTCTATTCAGTACCTCCTCATTAGTTACGTGATGTACCCATCTAATCTTCAGCATTCGTCTGTAGCACAGCATTTCGAAAGCTTCTATTCTCTTCTTGTCCAAACTATTTATCGTTCATGTTTCACTTCCATACACGGCTACACTCCATACAAATACTCTCAGAAAGGACTCTCTGATACTTAAATCTATACCCGATGTTAACAAATTTCTCTTTCAGAAACGCTTTCTTTGTCATTGCTAGTCTACATTTTATATACTATCTACTTCGAGCATCATCCGTTATTATGCTCTGTAGTGTCCCTTTTGCAATATTCACCCTTATCGAGGTGAAACATAAATAAAAATGACTGTATGTGACTCAAAATGAATTGCAAACATTGATTTATCATTGATTTAACTGTAAAAATATACAATATATATCGATAAATGCAGAAAAGACATTATTTTTAGTGTGTGAGATTATAATGTCTAAGTAATTAAAAGAATTATTATCATCTCTGTAAGAATATAAAACACAGTGCAATGTTCATTCTTCTGCCTAGTCTGGTTTGTTCTGTTCGTTCTGGTGTTAAGGCCCGTCCACACGCAACGATCTGTCTGCGCAAATGTCTGCGCACATCACATCTGCGCAGACAGATCGTTGCGTGTGAACAGAAGATTTGCACCAACCTGAGGTGTATGCAAACCTGGAAGTTGGAGTTGGAGGTTTGAGCAAAACCTCTCAAATTTGTGGGTTCAAACCACATCTGTGCAGACAAGTTGGAGCGTGTGGACAGGAGATCGCCGCAAATCTGGCGCGAAACAGCTGTTTGCTCAGTCTAGTGCTTGTATTAGTGCGCACAGGGCATTAAAATAGCTGATACTCGTCAGTTTATAAGTGAATTCATTGAAATATATAGAAACCACCCATGTTTGTGGAAGATTAACAGTAAAGAATATAGTGACCGAGACAAAAAGACAGCAGCATACAATGCTCTAATTGAAAAACTGCGGACAGTTGACGCCTCGGCAAACAGAGAAACAGTAATAAAAAAAATAAATTCGTTGCGAACTGTTTACCGAAAAGAGTTATCCAAAGTTCAGAAATCTAGAAGATCTGATGTAGGAGTTTTGTATCCTGGAACAAAAGTTTGTAACAGGTTGCTTCTATACAGTAGCCAACTGAAAATGCCTACTCAGAAACAAAGTAAACCATAGCTCATTGGCCATGTAGGTATATAATCTCTAATAATATAGGCCTACTGTGTTTTAAACACGCCTGCAACACCAAAAATATTATCTGTAACTTGACAGACTTAATTTACTTGACTTGCTTTCATGAACTCATCCTTCAGGACAGTGTAAATAGCTTCACATGTGTTGGGTATTATTTCACTCAACGCTTGTTCCGATATTGCAGTTGAAAATTCCAAATCCTTGCAGCTCCTTCCTGTTGCTAGGAATCTTAATGTTACCCCCAGCCATTCATGAGGAGAAACTGACCTTCTCATACAAGTATTTTTTCTCATTATGTGAGGGGTTAAAAACTTTAAGGGATAATTATAAGTTTCGACATCCATCCGCAAATAACTTCGCCAGTCGTTAGGTTCGCCCTGCAACTCTCGCAGTAAATTTACGTGAGAAAACTGCTTTCGCTTTAGCAGCCACTGTCTACACCATTTTGACTGCTTTCTGTTTCCTGCGGTTGGACTGAATGTTTTTTGTATCACAAGTTGCGAACACAGAACTTCCTCCACTTCTATATTTCAAAATAACTGAATTACATTTTTGACGTTTACGGGGAGCGTAGTCGCTTGCCACTGCTATTCCTTTTCTACACCGACAGATGGCGGGCGAGTAGTAGATTGGGGTTTGTGTGGTGTGAACACACCACAATTGCAGCGATCTTTTGCATGTACAGACATCTGCGCCGTTGTCTACGCAGACAGATCGTTGCGTTTGGACCAGGCTTTAGCTGGAATAAGGTACGCAAGCTATTGTGCTGCGCTAGCATTTGTTTCTGTCGTAACGTAATTGCAAATATTTAATGGTGTAAACTGTGTCCTAGTAAGAATATATTAGTATAAAGTGATCTCCGTGTGTTATTTCAGGAACCTACGCCACATTTATCTTATGGAAAGAATATTTAATGAAAATTATTTAGCATCTTTCCAGCTGCTGCGGAACGAGTAACAGTAATCTCTGACTGTTAACAATTAGCCGCCATTACGCGGTACATTTAAAAATATTTTTTCACAGCACAATGTCTGATAGCCGGAGCGGAAGAAATTATGTAAAAATATTCAGTGAGATTAATTGAAGTACTCCAATGAAATAATTTTATCAAAACTTGTCCATTTTCTGTGATAGTAATAATTTCAGAGCTGAGTAATACTACGCTATTGCATTTACAGTAATTTGTAGGGAGTCTGGCGCTCGGTAAAACCAGATACAATACGTAATTGGCAACCTACGAAATTCTTATTTTGCTTATTATACCTCTTTTGTATTTTTTTGAAAGCTAAACGTAAAAACTAACCTCACTAAAAATCAGTAACAGATCACGATAAATCAAAGGACAAACAAATTTACTAGGAGAGTGTTTCCTCAAAATAACATAGTTACATTATTTTTTTTTTAAAGAGATATAATAAATAACGCCCTGTTACGTGGGGCCCGAAGAGATAAAATATTTTTTTTTAGGCTTTGTATGTATGTAATTGTTAACATGTGTTGTATGTATTCTAACATCTATCAAATTCCATTTCATATATAATCTTGAACGAGGAAAGCGGAGAAGAACTGTGTAGACCCTGAGAGGACAAGATAGCAAAAAGAAAAGAAAAGAAAAGAAAAAAGAAATCAAGGTAAGGACCACTATGCATAAAAGCTTGCTACATAGGCCCGTATCATCGAAGTATAGTATCATTGATGGTACATGGTGTACAGTGGTGTAGATATTAATATTGTGTGATTTTGGAAACAATAAGCAGTTTGACTTGTGAACTTAGTCCGCATTTGTAGTTTGGAACAATTTTTGTAGTTAGCCCAGTGAAAATTATCGTCATTATGGGAAAAGTTGGACGCGTGTTAGATTTGCAACCAGATAATGTGTCCAATGTTACAAATAATGTGCAATTATTGAGTGATATGGATAGTGACACTGACTTACTAAATATTAATAGTGATCGAGGGGGAGAAAATGTAAACAATGTAGTTTCCGATGATATGCCAGGAAGCAGCCAGCAGACGAAAACAGTAAAACCGATAGGTACCACTAGCAGGGCTAGTGATAATTTTCCAATGATTAGAACAACTACCACATCGGTATGCTCACCAATACCGGATCCATTTGCTGAATTTTTACGGAAATTAGAGAAAAAGAACGAACAGCTAGTCAATCAGGTAAGGGAACAAAATGATGAAAGAGAAAAGGTCTTAATAGAAAGCATAGGCACAATGTTCTATAAGATACATTCAGAAATGACAGAAATAAAGAAAGCCCAAGCCGAACTGCCGAACATTGTAAGCAACATAGCACAAGATGTGCAAACGCTTCAGACGGCACACACAGTCATCCGGGATGAAGTAGAACAGCTTGCGAACCGAATGGACAATTTAGAAATGACACAAAAAGAAACCATGGAAACGCATTTAAATGATCAAACCCAGAAAGTAGAAAAAGAGTTCCATGACTGGCTCACTGAAAAAGAAAGCCATATCACAGAACGTGAAGAAAGCAAAATACAGTCTGCTCTGCAAAAAGTAACTAACGGAGCAGCTGTATGTAAACAACCCACAGTAGACACGCTACCACTCGCAGGTGAAAAAAGCGAAGCGAGATACAAATTGCCAGTACCGCCGTGGCGGCAAGAAATGACACACAGAATTGCTGAACTCGAGCGTGCACATTTGCTAATACTTAATAACAACTTTGGCACGCCTGTTAGGTACGTGTACGGTAATGAGAACATTACGTACAGTTCATACCAACAAATAAGCGATTCGGAAGGAGAAAAAACACAATTTACAGGAAGCATTCCTATTCATAACCCCTTGGGGGCAGCTTCTACTTCCACAAGCAATAACATTGATGAAAGCTTAATAAAACACAGACAATTCCATGTATTTAACGCGGAAAAGAAGACAGTGCATCCGGTAATCTTCATGAAAGGAATCCGAAATGTATTACCGAGTGCCTGGATTGAACGCCAAAAAATTCGGTTCATAATCGCACATCTACAAGGCGACGCTGCCTTATGGGCAAATGAAGTCATAGAAAATTGCCATAGCCTGGCACAATTTGAAAAATCTTTCCTAGACAGATACTGGTCTAAGGCTATTCAAGAACGCCTGAGGACTGAAGTATACAGCCCACAAATGTATAATCACAAACAGGGTACACTCCGTAAATATTTTGAAAAATATATCAACAAAACTAGATATTGGGGTGACCGCATATCAGCCCGTGATGTGATCAGAATCTTAAAATTACGATTGCCCGGTCATATACGAGACAAGTTAATAAATGTACCTGAAAATGACCTGGAACGGTACTTGTCTGTGCTGGACGAAATCGATCTCTCCCAGGAAGAAAATAAGATAAATAAAGACCGGGAGAACAGTAATGGTTCACCATGCAAGTTTAAAAATGGTAACAACAATTCCAATTTTGGAAGCCACGGAAATGGAAAGGAAGATCAATCCGCAGAACAAAACAGGAAGAACGGAAACGGTCAACCATCTTACAATCAAAAACGTAGGTGGGAAGATAGAGGACATCCCGGCTACAGTAACAGTAATAATAGTTACAATAACAAACGTCGAAATAAAGGTCAATGGCCACAACAAATTAGTAGTGCCAACAACCGCACTTACCCGGTGCAGTGGATGCAAACTTCTATGCCACCACCACCGCCTCCTAACGGTAACCAGTACCAGTGTGACAATAGGAATTCTATGCAGAATACTAATGCAACACCACAAACATGGACAGACTCGAATAGCAGCGTAAGGGTAGTAGAAATAAAGGTCAATGGCCACAACAAATTAGTAGTGCCAACAACCGCACTTACCCGGTGCAGTGGATGCAAACTTCTATGCCACCACCACCGCCTCCTAACGGTAACCAGTACCAGTGTGACAATAGGAATTCTATGCAGAATACTAATGCAACACCACAAACATGGACAGACTCGAATAGCAGCGTAAGGATAGTAGAAATGCCCACTGACGGAAACCACCGTAGTTCAAGACCGTCAAACGAACAACGGCCACAATAAGCTCCCAATTGATGGTCGACGAAAAAACAGGTGACACAAATATAAACAATACACAAGATAATATATTGCTTCTGAGGTACCAAGATGGAAACAGTACACAACATGATTTACTTATGGAATCAAACCAATGTAACAAAAAAGAAGTAACTGAAGTACAAACCATCATAAAAGCTAGAATTAAAGAATTGCCAGTAGAAATATATATAGATACAGGTGCCACTACTAATGTTATGAGTTATGATCTATTCAAAACCTTGAGCCAAAACCGCAACTTACCGACATTTCCTGCACAAAATTGCTGTGTCATTGGAGCCATGGGAGCACAAGCACAAAACGTTCAGTATCAGGTGCTGGTAGATTTATGCCTAATGGGGAGATATCGTAAAATTTATCTTTCTCGTAGTTAAAGGATTGAGAGTAACCTGCATCCTGGGGAGAGGTTTTCTGAGCGAGAAGAAAGCAAAAATTGATTTCTGCAGCGGGAATATCTCCCTACTGAATGAAAATAAGCAGATCGTACTGTATTTAACACGAACAGTAAGTACACCCGGTAAAGATTACCCGAGCGCACGAGTAAAAAGCAAAGAGATGCCCATATATCAATTAAGCAGCAATTTAAGGGGCCAGGGAGAATATTATTCGGACGTAGCTCACAACTAAACGATTCGCTGGACCGAAACCCTTAACAACAAAGCACAAGAATCATGTTATCTAACTGAATCCCAACGAAAAAGTCGATAGGACAAGTCAATAAAACGGACAGTCCCATATCAGATAAACGACTTAGTTTTGATAAGAAACCATCCTAAGTCGTCACTCATAACAAAGAAGAACAAGAAATGGCAAATGCTGTATAATGGACCTTTTAAAATTATACAAATACCGCACGGTTGTAGCTACCTTATAGCTGATGTAACGAGCGGGAAGATCAAAGGATTGTATCCCTATAAGGACTTAAAGAAATTTGTGGTACCTGACAATAGGACATGAATGGTTTACCGTATTTTTGTGTAATATGTAGGTTTTGCACAGACTTAAATATATATTTGTGTGTAGTTGTAAGAATTTGATGTTTTGTTTGTGCTTATTATGTAAGATATTTTGTCTTTATGTCAAGGAATGATTTACACATCAGCCTTCAAAAATGAGTAAAAAGAAGCTAAAGGACCATCAGTCCAATGAAAGAATTTGTGTAGAAACATAATCAGTAAGTGTAAGATGTTTTTCAGTGGTTATTAGAGTTAGTAACTATAAATCTTACTATGCTGTGTGATAATTGTTTATTTAAAGAATGCACTAAATATTCTAATCCGCCACATGAAAAATGAATAGAAATGGTGTATGCAAAAGACTGTGCACATACCATGTGACATCTGTGATGCTGTGCTTTGACCTTAATAGAGAAAGTATAAGCATCTAGCCACAATATTTGAGATTAAATAAGAGCTCTACCTTAGAGCCTGTTTTTGACAGTTGCAAACCTTTTATAGGATACGCGATTACGCTAACAGCTTATGGAGCAAGCCCATGCGCAGCGGTCCTAATCCCCAAATGAATATACCCTATGACAAATTTATTAATGCTCAAATATAAAAGTATTGCAAGTCAGGTCAGAATCCGTTGCATGTATGATGTAACACTTAATTGTATGCAATAAGAGAACAAAAGTGCTTTTGATCTGTGAAATTTCATTGTAACATATTGTGTAAACGAACATACATCTGTGTCACTATGTGATATATATATATATATATATATATAAAAACAGTAATCATGTAATACAATTGTATCAAAGTCATGCTGTAAGCAATACTAACAGGAACTATAATAGTGTGTTGGTATTCGCGGAGGAAGTGTGAACTTTGAGAACTGTATTAGTGATCAACTTGGACAGTGAACACTTATGTGCTGTACAACTGAAAAAACCCGAGGTACAAACATTAACTAAACATATCCGTGTGCAGTGACCGAAAACACAAAACTGTGATCAGTGTGCGTTCGAAACTGTACAGACAAAATTTTTAGTTTGGACGCTACCTCCTGTGCGCCAACAATTAATATGACGTCACGGACCACGTAGTAGGACGTTACTGCAATGGCAACTACGGTGGAACGCCGCCAAACAAAAATTGTGAAACATAAATATTCCATACGAAGTGAAAACAACAGGGATGTGCAGTGCTTACTTCAGCATCATATCTGCTGCATCATTCAGCACCAGTACGTGCAAACGAACACGAAAATACCAAGTAACTGAGCCTGTGCCTCGATGATGCAATAATGTTGACTAATCAGTTCTTACCCACAGCCATAACATCTTACAAAATCCGTTCTATAACATATGTGCATTTGTTTCATGATTTGCACGAGTCAACATCCTCTCCCATGCTGAAAACTTTAACGAGCGGTGCGCAACAATGCAGACGCACCACGCAGACAAAATAGCGTCGTTCCGTACTCCATATCCTGACCACCGCCTACGGGCAAGAAAGAAGACAACAGTTTCCAGCCGACGCTCCATGGCAACGGGCACGAGGCATCGCGGTAGCGACATACAGCGTCATCCACACCACACGACGAGAAATTCGCCGACAAAAATAAAAGAAACCTCAAAATATTACCAACACAATATAAAAAATTTGCACTTTCGTATAAAACTATATGTTTGTTTCTTTATCAGAAAATTTTATATTTGATGCAAATACTGGTAATACCAAAACATATAGAACCAATTTATGTAAGTAACACAAAGGGTTAAATCTATCAGCTCTGCCGAGGTTTTTCTGGGGTTTCCCTGCGGCCCTCGTCCAAATGGAAGAGCTTGTTAAATTGCAACTGTCCCCAGCCACGTTATGGAAAAAGACTCAAAATGAATGTGTATCCATGAACTAATACACGGTAAAGTGAACTGAAAGTGACCAACGAACGAAAGAAAGGTGACACTCGTGGTCTACAAGGACGAAACATTAAGTAGTGTGTTCCTTGTAGCCCAGGGGGCCGTGTAGTGTCCCTTTTGCAATATTCACCCTTATCGAGGTGAAACATAAATAAAAATGACTGTATGTGACTCAAAATGAATTGCAAACATTGATTTATCATTGATTTAACTGTAAAAACATACAATATACACTCCTCGAAATGGAAAAAAGAACACATTGACACCGGTGTGTCAGACGCACCATACTTGCTCCGGACACTGTGAGAGGGCTGTACGAGCAATGATCACACGCACGGCACAGCGGACACACCAGGAACCGCGGTGTTGGCCGTCGAATGGCGCTAGCTGCGCAGCATTTGTGCACCGCCGCCGTCAGTGTCAGCCAGTTTGCCGTGGCATACGGAGCTCCATCGCAGTCTTTAACACTGGTAGCATGCCGCGACAGCGTGGACGTGAACCGTATGTGCAGTTGACGGACTTTGAGCGAGGGCGTATAGTGGGCATGCGGAAGGCCGGGTGGACGTACCGCCGAATTGCTCAACACGTGGGGCGTGAGGTCTCCACAGTACATCGATGTTGTCGCCAGTGGTCGGCGGAAGGTGCACGTGCCCGTCGACCTGGGACCGGACCGCAGCGACGCACGGATGCACGCCAAGACCGCAGGATCCTACGCAGTGCCGTAGGGGACCGCACCGCCACTTCCCAGCAAATTAGGGACACTGTTGCTCCTGGGGTATCGGCGAGGACCATTCGCAACCGTCTCCATGAAGCTGGGCTACGGTCCCGCACACCGTTAGGCCGTCTTCCGCTCACGCCCCAACATCGTGCAGCCCACCTCCAGTGGTGTCGCGACAGGCGTGAATGGAGGGACGAATGGAGACGTGTCGTCTTCAGCGATGAGAGTCGCTTCTGCCTTGGTGCCAATGATGGTCGTATGCGTGTTTGGCGCCGTGCAGGTGAGCGCCACAATCAGGACTGCATACGACCGAGGCACACAGGGCCAACACCCGGCATCATGGTGTGGGGAGCGATCTCCTACACTGGCCGTACACCACTGGTGATCGTCGAGGGGACACTGAATAGTGCACGGTACATCCAAACCGTCATCGAACCCATCGTTCTACTATTCCTAGACCGGCAAGGGAACTTGCTGTTCCAACAGGACAATGCACGTCCGCATGTATCCCGTGCCACCCAACGTGCTCTAGAAGGTGTAAGTGAACTACCCTGGCCAGCAAGATCTCCGGATCTGTCCCCCATTGAGCATGTTTGGGACTGGATGAAGCGTCGTCTCACGCGGTCTGCACGTCCAGCACGAACGCTGGTCCAACTGAGGCGCCAGGTGGAAATGGCATGGCAAACCGTTCCACAGGACTACATCCAGCATCTCTACGATCGTCTCCACGGGAGAATAGCAGCCTGCATTGCTGCGAAAGGTGGATATACACTGTACTAGTGCCGACATTGTGCATGCTCTGTTGCCTGTGTCTATGTGCCTGTGGTTCTGTCAGTGTGATCATGTGATGTATCTGACCCCAGGAATGTGTCAATAAAGTTTCCCCTTCCTGGGACAATGAATTCACGGTGTTCTTATTTCAATTTCCAGGAGTCTATATCGATAAATGCAGAAAAGACATTATTTTTGGTGTAAGAGATTATAATGTGTAAGTAATTAAAAGAAGTATTATCATCTCTGTAAGAGTATAAAACACAATGCAATGTTCATTCTTCTGTCTAGTCTGTTTTATTCTGTTCGTTCTGGTGTTAGCTGGAATAAGGTATGCAAGCTATTGTGCTGCGCTGGCATTTGTTTCTGTCGTAACGTAATTGCAAATATTTAATGGTGTAAACTGTGTCTTAGTAAGAATATATTAGTATAAAGTGATCTCCGTGTGTTATTTCAAGAACCTACGCCACATTTATCTTATGAAAAGAATATTTAATGAAAATTATTTAGCATCTTTCCAGCTGCTGCGGAGCGAGTAACAGTAATCTCTGACTGTTAACAAGTAGCCGCCATTACGTGGTACATTTAAAAATATTTTTTCACAGCACAATGTCTGATAGCCAGACCGGAAGAAATTACGTAAAAATATTCAGTGAGATTAATTGAAGTAATCCAGTGAAATAATTTTATCAAAACTTGTCTATTTTCTGTGATAGTAATAATTTCAGAGCTGAGTAATACTACGCTATTGCATTTACAGTAATTTGTAGGGAGCCTGGCGCTCGGTAAAACCAGATACAATACGTAATTGGCAACCTACGAAATTCATTATTTTGCTTATTATATCTCTTTTGTATTTTTTTGAAAGCTAAACGTAAAAACTAACTTCACTAAAAATCAGTAACAGATCACGATAAATCAAAGGACAAACAAATTTACTAGGAGAGTGTTTCCTCAAAATAACAGTTACATTATTTTTTTTTTAAGAGATATAATAGCTCCCCAAACAGAAAAACTCATCTGCTAGTTAAGAATTTCATTTCCTAATCTAATTCCCTCAGTATCACCTGGTTAAATTCGATTACATTCCATTATCATCGTTTTTCTTTTGTTAATGTTCATCTTATGCCTTCCTTTCAAGTCATTGTCGATTGCGTTCAGCTGCTCTTCCTGGTCCTTCGCCGTCTCTGACGGAATTACAATGTCATCGGTACACCTCAAAGTTTTTATTTCTTCTCCATGGATTTTAATTTCTACTCCAAAATTTTCTTTTCTTTTCTTTACTGCTTGCGCAATATACTGATCGAATAACACCGTGGATAGGCTACATCCCTGTCTCACTCCCTTCTCAACCACTGTTTCTCTTTCCTGCCCCTCGACTCTTATAGCTGGTTTCTGTACAAATTGTAAATAGCCTTTCGCTGCCTGTGCTTGCCCCTGACACCTTCAGAATTTGAAAGCATTTCAGTCCACACTGTCAAAAGCTTTCCCTAAGTCTACAAATGCTAGAAACGTAGGTTTGCCTTTCCTTACTCTGTCTTCTAAGATAAGTCGTTGGGTCAGTACTGACTCGCCTGTTCCAACAGTTCTATTGAATCCCCGAGGTCAGCTTCTACCAGAAACTATTGATGTTAAAACTTGCCCACACGGCTCAACAGTACCATTTATGGTGTAATCGCGAAACTTCTTAGCGATACTGCAAAACTTCTGTGTCACTACATAACGGAAGTAATTGATATTGATAGTTTATAATCCCAAATAATCGTCAGTTATTTTAAACACAAATATTCTGTAACAAAGAAATCAAGGAGGTAGTGGCAGGTGTAATCAAGAAAAGAGATTTCAGAGAGGGCGTTAGAGACTTACATCGAGATTTATTAAATACAAGTTCAAAGGGAGATGGTCGATAGGCATTCATGTCTGCAAATAAATGCAGAGGGTGAGTATGTTATTGCGATTGGAGAAGGTAATTTAAAAAAGAAAACTTTTTACAAGAATTACAACGCATTTGGCTTGTGTTTCGTGACAGCTTGCTATCGATTATGTTAAGATTGCTGATTTTTTAGACCATATGGTATCGCATTGGGTGAGTGGGTGACTGGAAGGATAGGGTTATGTGTCGCCCATTGGTATTCAGAGCCTCACCAAAATGCGGCTACGCTGATGCCTGTTTCAACTGTATCGGTAGTTTCTGGTGTCCCCTTGCATAACAGTCTGATATGCCACTGGTAATAGATCTGTGGTGATATGATATGGTGTTTATTACTAAACTACCATGTCAGCTTTGGCAAGTGGTTGTAACTTATGGTAACTGACTGCTTTGATAACCAACGGCGAAGTTTGAAGTAGCGAGACAAATGCTTCATCTGCACTTCGCCTTACGCTGGAGAGCTGTGGCTCTTTTACCATTGTTAACGAAGATATAAGCAGCCCATAGACGTTTCTGGGACGATTACTGTTCACAGCATATATAAATACTGGCGATCGTGGTACAGGGTAGTGAAAAAAGTGATCTTACAAGCCCTCCTTCTTATGTGTGGCATTGTAGCGAGAAGGAAGCGACTCTACCTTCCTTCTCTGGTTTCTTTATTACTGTGCTTCGATGGTCCCTCGTCGCAATAGTAGCACTCAGGCGCCAGGTTCAATGTAGTTTTGTGCTCCTGCTGAAATGGCGGGATGCCAGTTATTAAAGGTTAACAACGTTTTGTAATATAATCGCTTTAATGAAGAAGACTTTAAAGCTCGCGTCACAGACTTTCCAATATTGCAGCTCTTGGCTGCGCCGTTACACACAACGCTTTACAACACTGTTATCACTTTCAATACTCGTTATAGATATTGCCCACGACAGTTGGCTTTCACTGATGATTAAGACCGTTCACTTTAACTTTATATCTTATTTATCACTTTGTATGTTTGTGGTCAGTGGTGCATTCTGCTACTGCCGCTGCCTTCTACCTATGTTTTCCGAGCGTGGCAGTATTCCTAATGCAGCAGTCTGTATTGTGATGGCAATTGCAGCCTAGAGATGGGACGCTATTCCTCAATCTGCCTGACGGTAGGCTCGTACCCGCGTCGACGTCCCTCACTCCACGAAGAGACTGCAAGAAAGCGAAATTTTTCGCTATCTACAGGCACCGAGCTTATTTTCACGTAGCCACCTGGTAATGTCCACCAATACATAAAAGCAGACCCGTCACCTCTAATTACTCCATGCAATAAGCTGTTAAAGAACTTAGTGTGCAACCCCTGTCAGTAAACATATCACTCACAGTGTCATCATAACAAGTACCGTAATTGGAGGCGTCTTCACGACTTGAAAAATTAGAGTGAAAGAAAGAAAACTTAAAAGGATTTGCCACCTTTCAATCTTTCTCTGTATCAACACTTGGTGGTGAAAGCAGATACGTCAACCTGGTAACTGGAGAGGCTGGTTGCCGCAAGATGCTGTTACAGACGTAAACCGCTACAGCTGCGACTAGGCTGGTGACGGAGCACAGAAATTGTATTCGGACTGGGGCTGGCGCGTTACAACGGCGACGGAAACTTGGCAGCAGTGTCACGCATCAGCGGAGCCTGCGAGCCTCGGGCGACAAAGCGGCATAGCGGATTAGCTGGCAAGACTGGAAACGCGACGCGCTTTCCCCACCTGCTGCCGAGCGCCTGCAGACAAATGCGTGCACTTACATCGTCTGCACGGCTCTGGAAAATATCTTTCTGTTCGCCGTTTACTTCTCTTGTACGATTCGTATGATAGGCGGAGAAAGCATCGTGACATTAAGAGGGACATAAAAGAACACACACACACATTTTAAAAGAGGCACCAAATCCACAATTTTGAAGATATTCCAAAGACATGTTGTACCATGCTTTACACGAAATTAACAAACTTACTTTTAACTTTCTTGGATTATGTATATTTAATGATTTAGATGAAATTTAAAAATATTCTTTTCAAAAAATAGTATATGTACATTTTTCAAGAGTTTCTACAAAAGTTTCTCTTTCTAATCTCTTTGAACATAGTAAGTTCCCTCATGAGCATTACTGAGTATGCTGAATCGGCGAATTTTAATAATTATTTAATTATAAGTTTGTAAGTATAATTTATAATTAATCCAGAATTCCAAGTAATTTGCCCCCTAGCTCAGTCCACACTCAGAATTTCAAATTTTACTCTTAAGGCAACATTTATTGGATTTATCGAAATAAGTGTACAAAATTTCATAATTCTATTGTTAATAGTTTCTAAGAAAAACATACATAAACTGAAAAATAATAATTTCAGAAAATGCAATTTAAAGTTTAACTTAAGGTTTTTTTTCCTTTTGTTACCTATTTAGATGCCCCAGATTTGTACTCAGGGTCCTCTTTCCCTTCAAGGCTTCTCTTCTGGGTTTTTCTGCCTTCTTTCCTTTACCAGGTCTTCAACTGTTTTTTCAGCTGGAGGGAGGCGCCGTCTATTCCCATCATTAAACACAAAATGTGCATCATCAGTAGCAATTCTGGATGAAATCCGTCAGTAGCATGAAGTAAAACAAAAACTCCTTCATAAACAAAGCAGCTGGTTTGTTATTGTTTTTAACATATGGACAAGAGTCGTTGATGATCATTATGTATCACAGTCGTATATATGTATCCTGTGCAAGTTTGCTTGAAAGTAATCCAAGAAATCGTTCTTCTCCGAACTAGTATTGAAGTGTTGCTTCAAAAAGTCACAGGAAGGTCGAATCAAACATGTAAATATTTTTTAGGCACGTTGGATGTGATTTCATCATCAAAGTTTTGGGAAATTATTGTCTACGAGTTCTACTAATAAATAAAAAATAAACTGAAAAATTATATTTCGGTCAATATCATCAACGTCCCCCAATGTTGGGATGTATTTTGTTCAGCCACATTTTAAAGTAAGACCTGCTAAAACTCTGACTGAGATTTAGCTAATGGTTATCGGTCATTATTAATCCACTTCATAGCAAATTTTTCGAGCCCCAAATATGCATGTAAAGGTGGTTCGACGCATAAAAGCCTTTCTGGAACAATATATTTATATAATTTTTAGCCTCATTATCATCTGTAGACTATGGTATCATGTTTGTATGTTATTCAGTTCATGAGTCCAGCGAGTAAGTAAAGGACAAATTTTGACTACTAATGTTTGTTTAACAGTTACATATAAAAGTAAGCGATGGCATTAACATTGTAAAACAATCTCAAAATTTCTGAGGCATCATGTACCTCTACTTCCTTGCATCAACAGAAACAAAATGCAGTTACAGGATTTGGCTAGACAACGGACATCAATAAGCTGTTTAAATCCACGTGCTGCATTTCCGTTGTGCCATCAATGGAAACTCTTGTGTCACAGTTTGCACCTCTTTTGTGATTGTTATTACAATAAAATAAAAGCACGTAAGAAGATCACTTGTTCTCAGCTGAGAATACGCCAGTTTTTTTCCAAAATTATGTCACATGTACTCAACGTCAGTAATGCTCATTGCTTGTATTATGTCTCAGCCCTGAACCTAATCTGAAAGTGGTGCTGTTGAGAATGTAGCTGACGTCAACATTGTCCTAGTGTGACCTGGACTGAACTCCATAATGACAACATAAATAATAATTCAATTTTTAGTTAATTAACTTCTAATTTAGCCTCAGGCCAGTTTAATTTTTGGAAATGCTTTTTATCGAGATAACGTGTATAAGAAATGTCGATATTTTTCTATATATGTTTTAAGTAAGAAAGAATCTTATCGTCCCAGAGGTCTTGATTTTTACATCCTTCTTTAATTGACGTATCTCAGCTGGTTCAATACCCGATCCTAATACAGATCTAAAACCAAGTATTGCGATGTTTTCGTTGTCAGAGTTGATACAAATATCTCATGCACACTGTCCTACAGCATGAATAAAAACTGTTCTCACACTCAGTGAACGTCAGCAGCCCGCCAACTTTAGCTGAGTGCTCAGCGCCGTGGAACGCCACGCCATGGGGCCCGGGTTCGATTCCCGGCGTGAATGAAGGATTTTCTCCGCTCAGGGACTGGGTGCCGTGTTGTCCTCATCATCATTTCATCCCCATCCCCATCCCACAATGCCGTACGCTCATTTCCATTTCCAGTGAATGTCAGCAACTTAGGCAAAGTTTCTTGAAAGGAAAAGAAAGGAGAAAACTTGAATAACCTCGTATGAATAAGTCAATACATGTAAACCCTACTGTATTAAAACAGTGGGAAATTTCAGCAGCCTTATGCTGTACCAATTACCTCTTGCAGTAAGTGAGAAATCAAGTTCGAAAGTGAAAAAGCTCTTAGTTATTATAAACCAATCAAACAGCGATAGAATCCTAGTTAAAGTTATTTAAATGTTTTGGGGGAGGGGTTGTGAAAGTTCCCTTTACATTCGGATATTTTATTTTCTTTCAATATATTTTGCTTTTATAAACTGCGACATTCAACTTTGCAATATTTGGCGTGCGTCTATCCTATTCAGTTTGGATTCATCAAAATAATGTTTTTTGAAAATTCCTTTTGCACGTCCAATTCGCATTTTCGAGTCTTTGGTGGGCTGGTTTTTCTGTTAACTGACGCGAAACCTTCGCGGCTTTGAAACCAAGACCGTTATATCTTGGCACAGCTTCCACCATTGTGTTTTGACTCTGGCCTATTAGGTTTTGTGGTGCCGTGTTTTGTCAGATTCAGTTGCAATTTTGCTCTTGGACGAACACTGTCATAGTCTGGGATAGTACAGTGATGAAGAAGCTTGGTAATGCCTCTAAAGTTTTATGCAGTTTACTTTTGGTTAATCTGTGTTCCGGCTTGCAGAAGTGTTCTTACTCGTCGTGAATTAGAAACACATGAATTGCTCATTTTTGGTTAAATGCGAGCTTATTAACGGGGTGACTATTACATTTTCAATAGGATGTGCTGTAGATTCAAAGTTAACACTCTCCCGAACTTTGAAAGAGTAGTTGATTTGTTTAAGGTAGATTTCAGACAACATAGTCTTACAATTACTTTCGTGCGATTCAGTTCCGGATTAAATGCTCTGCGAACGCATGTGGATTTGTAATTCGGTTCCTTCCTTTGGGTAACAACACATAAAAATTAATACGCTCCTTTTCTGAATTATTTCCAATTAAACCAGGTCACCTTAGTGTTACTTTCTTTATGGTACTGCTGCACGTTGGGACACGTAAAGATTCTGGTGTGTGAGACACAATTTACTGAATTATATTTGAAATTGGTTACGACTAACGTTAAGTAGCTTTCCTTTTCATGAAAGTATGTTTTATATGGCCGCTGTTAAGGACGAGTGCTACATTATAAATGTACTGCGGAGTGATCTATTATGTCATTGAATTTCACCTCGATATACAGGTCAGTGGGTGCCTTACTAATGCTTAACTTGTGTACTGATCGTAGCACTTAAGTGATTTTTCTAAGCTAGACTCAGCAATTAAAAATCTGAGGGAATTCTCAGCTGCACTGCTGACCCGTAAAGCACAAGTCAAAATTTCCATTATTGAACAGCTTCTTGATGAATCATTAGTAGCTACTTACTGGTGAAATAATGGCAAGGCTAAACCACTTTGAGTCGCGCTTGAATTAGATAAATGTGTGTCTGTGTATGTGACTATTGTGTAAAACATTACGTTTAAGACTGCATTTCCAGACAGCATTCTGGTGCTTGAAGGTTCACACTTACTGCATAGCTTAAAGTTCGGGGCTTATTCTTTCACGGATCAAGAGAGTAGATTCGTTCCCACCACTGCAAATAACTTGCTGTGGGTTCTCAATGACTACACAGGAACAGGAATCATATCACGTCAGGGAGAATATGCTCTGTATACCATTTCGTGGCTTTAACTTCGCAATAGCAAGGTGGAGGGAGGGGGCGAGGAATACTTAATGCCCACATTTCGAAAATACAGCTATCTTGTCATGTAATCATGTAATTTATTTCCTAAAATTTTGAAAAATTATCTATTGTGTTCAATGATTTCTTTTTCAGATTCCGCACTTATTTTAAATTTTTCCTTAAATGGTAACCCAAAAATTTAAGTCTAAGTAGCGAATGCGACTTTTCGCAACAAACGACATATTCATATCTTCAAGTGCAGGGCCCTTCTTCCACATATAAATACCTTTAAAAAGTACACTATGTGATCAAAAGTATCCGGACACCTGGCTGAAAATGACTTACAAGTTGTGGCGCCCTTCATCGGTAAAGCTGGAATTCAATATGGTGTTGGCCCACCCTTAGCCTTGATTACAGCTTCCACTCTCGCAGGCATACGGTGAATCATATGCTGGAAGGTTTCTTTTGGAATGGCAGCCCATTCTTCACGGAGTGCTGCACTGGGGACAGGTCTCAATGTCGGTCGGTGAGGCCTGGCGCGAAGTCGGCGTTCCAAAATATCCCAAAGGTGTTCTGTAGGGTTCTGGTTAGGATGCTGTGCAGGTCAGTCCATTACAGGGATGTTATTGTTGTGTAACCAATCCACCACAGACCGTGCATTATGAACAGGTGCTCGATCGTTTCGAAAGACGCAATCGCCGTCCCCGAAACGCTCTTCAACGGTGGGAAGCAAGAAGGTGCTTAAAACATCAATGTAAGCCTGTGTTCCGATAGCACCACGCAAAACAAGGGGTACAAGCGACCTCCATGAAAAACACGACCACATCATAACACCAACACCTCCGAATTTTACTGTTGGCATTACACACGCTGGCAGATGACATACATGGGCAATCACCATACCTATTCCTGCCATCGGATCGCCATATTCTGTATCCTGATTCGTCACTCCACACAACGTTACTCCACTGTTCAATCGTCCAATGTTTACGCTCCTTACACCAAGCGAGGCGTCGTTTCGCATTTAGCGGCGTGATGTGTAGCTTATGAGCAGCCGCCCGGCCATAAAATCGAAGTTCTTTCACGTCCCGCCTGTCATAGTACTTCATAGTACTTCCAATGAATCCTGATGCCGTTTTGAATTCCTGTGTGATGGTCTGGATATATGTCTGTCTGTTACATATTACGACCTTCTTCAACTGATGATGATGATGATGATGATGATGATGATTGGTTTGCGGGGCGCTCAACTGCGAGATTATCAGCGCCCGTACAAATTCCCAACCTATGCTCAGTCCAATCTCGCCACTTCCACGAATGATGATGAGGACATCACAAACACTCAGTCCTCTCGAGGCAGGTGGAAATCCCTGACCCCGCCGACAATCGAAACCTGGGACCCCGTGATCGGGAAGCGAGAACACGACCTCGAGACCACGAGCTGCGGACCCTCTTCAATTGTCGGCGGTCTCTGTCAGTCAGCAGAAGAGGTCGGCCTGTACGCCTTTGTACTGTACCTGTCCCTTGACGTTTCCATTTCACTATCACATTGAAAACAGTGGACCTAGGGATGTTTTGGAGTGTGGAAATCTCGCGTGCAGGCGTATGACACACGTTACACCCAATCACTTGACCACGATCGAAGTCCGTGAGTTCCGCGGAGCGCCCCATTCTGCTCTCTCACGATGCCTTATAACTACTGAGGTCGCTTATATGGAGTACCTGGCAGTAGATGGCAGCACAATGTACCTAATATGAAAAACGTATGTTTTTGGGGGTGTCCGGATACTTTTGATCACACAGTGTATGTTGTGAACAAAAGCCGATGACAATTAACAAAAAATGGCTCTGAGCACTATGGGACTTAACATCTATGGTCATCAGTCCCCTAGAACTTAGAACTACTTAAACCTAACTAACTTAAGGACTTCACACAACACCCAGTCATCACGAGGCAGAGAAAACAATTAACAAATATGATAGTAAACAGAAATCAGTATTCTTTTTAAAAACACGTTGGTATTGTTAAGGTTGTCGTAAAATATATTGTCAGGTCTTGAACGCAACTTATACGTGAGAACCTATTAGGAAACTTTTTGATAAAAACTAACAACAACTAACGAAATTCGTTTTTTTTTTTTTAAATTATAAAGTACTCGCCGCTCCCTCCTCCCCTTTCTTCTCCAACCTTTCGTAGTACGGGTTACAGAAAATTTCATGGTATTGCTAAGGTTAATTCGTGGCACAGACGTTGGACGCGTGCGAATGAGGTATGAAATTCTAACGGAAGCGGGGGTCAGGAGGCGAGAAAGATACAGGGTGGTTATAATTGTGGGGTGTCATTTTCCTATGGCAGCAAAGATTCATAGACATGCTACTGCTGTAATACGAAACCGATTTACGCCGCGGAGAAAATACTGATCCACTTTTGTCCAACAGGTGCTGGGCCGCTCGTAATCCATTAGATATGGAAAATTTTTTGTACGTCTATCTTGCATGCAGAGCGCCAGATTTCTACATGGAGGGCAAAACTGGAACTGACTTTTTTTAAGCTTAATTCGTTTCCTGATTAATATTTCTATCAAGTTTCCTTGCTGTACGATAATTACAGCCCACACTGGACATCTGTGAGTAGTTGCACTTTAATTATTACCACCCTGTCCAGTTCGCCTAAGGGCACCAGCCTCCAGTCATAGTAAGTCATTAATTTTCGCTCTCTGCAGGTCTTATCGTCTGTATTGTTTCCTTAATGTCTTGTCTGTACACAGCTGGTCCATTGATAACTACACAGTTCGTAATTTACTATAGGTATGCACAAGTACATGTCACATTATTGTGATTGTTTTGACGGGTTGTTCCTATAAAACACGTACTATCCTCTGTGTACTCCTTATCGCCTTCTGTATTCTTACGTACTAACCACCATTGTTAGAGTTGCTGTGGCAATCATGCTTTTAATTATATTGTTTCGTAACTACAGCTATTTTCTTTAGTCCAGTTCCAATTGAATCTTCATGACATCAGTCTTCGCGGAAGTCACTCTCTCATTCTTGTAACTGTTCGTTCCTCTATTATGTGTATGTGTCTTCTCTGGATTGTGTTACATTTTACGAGCTCTGGCGTTATTCTAATAGTTTGGGCACAGCATTCTCATTTCATGTAACTGATGGCACCTTACGCTATTGTATGTTTCTTTAACATTTAGACAGACTATCTTTCTGCGAAATGCAGCTTACGAAACATCTTGAACTTCTTTTTATAAATAATGTGGTTTAAGATACACTCCGTGCTTCCTGTGATAGTACAGAAAGATTTGGAGTGGGAGAGGACCTCTTAATATCATTGTAAACAGAATAGTATAGCACTATATTGTGTTACTAGACTAGGGTCAATCATAAATATACGTACATGTATTGCTATTAGAAGAAAATGCTGCTTAGTTCATGTTTTATTTCTTACTTTATACTGAAATTTCTTTTACTTTCAACAATCATGAGTACACTTGACAATTATTTAGGAGTACATGGCTCAAAACTTATTTTCTGTTCTATGATCAAGGTAGCGGTCTAAATCTGTAACTTTAGGACTTCCAAGTACCAGATATTTCACATTAGTATAAGCCCAAATTGTTTCCACGAATCTTAAGAGGACTGTGATTAACAGTTCGCAGGCTACGAGTATTTCCAGACGAATTTTCGCCGTAGCGGAAAGGAATTTCAATCAGAAGGGCGTCAGGGCCGCTTCCGCCCACTCCTCTTCCCACGCGCTACTGAAAGCTTTTCATCGGATTAGCGAGGCCGTTTGCTAATCTCCCCAACTGTTACCATTTAGTCAGTAACCGAAAAGCACTCTGCAAGCACGAAAGCGGGTTTGCGTATTCAGCCGGTAACGACGGGGTTTCCGGCCGAGTGGTAGGTGGACACATCTGGCGCGGTTTCGGATCAGCTGCTCTCCAACACAATTAAAACAGCTATGATTCCATTATGGACACGTGTCGAAATTCCCCGGCTGCTGCTATAAAAGTGGGTCTGTCTGAAAGACCTGGATTAATCAGTTTATTTTCTTTGCTTATTCAATCTTGTAGAGCGTTGCGAGTTACTACGTACATAATCGGTTTGCTTAATATGAGCAATGAAATTTCAAACTGTTTTTCGTGATACACACAGTTACAATGAAATAACCACTAACCGGGTACAGCTATTAAAAACTTATGGAAAATACCTTATTCGGACAGAATTATATTCTCTAAATAAGGCTGTTGAGGGTCTAAAGATGTGTACTGAACAGCTGTAAATATGTAATCTTGCAAATTGCTGATAATAATAGTAAAAAAATAAAAATAGAACAATTTAATAACTGTGCTATATTTTTTTAATTATTTATGTTCAGAATAAATATGATATAAATTTCCTTGTTCCAAAAGACAGTTTTCCAGCGCTAGAAGAATACTAATATCAACATGGTATTCACTCTATAAGATGTCTTCATGAATCTTAGTAACATACGATTTCTTTTCGCCTCGTCTGCTACCTCTACCTGTACTTCGGACCATGCGTAACTACTCAAGCACCCTATAAAACTTACCATACTGCTGTTTGGCTCTCTCTCCGTAGGTCTTTGATTATGTACAAGGATCTACAAGTTACATTTTACAATCATTACAATCATAACCCCGCGGGACAAGATATATCAACCGCCAAAACTTTCTTAGGCTCTCATAACTTCATTCCTGAGTACCTTGGTTCATTTATAGGGTCAGGATAAAGTAACAACTGACAAAGAAACTGACAAATAAAAAATTATGTTGATCCATTTTACTTATATGGATTCTATTAATGTTTATCAAACTATAATAAAACAAAATTTTTCTATATTTCTATGTTTTACTCAAGTGCTGCAAATCGATTGTGCTAGAAAATTAAATACAATAATTTCACGGATGTCTCTTTGCATATTATACCTCTGTAATTTTCTCTGTCTCACCCAGGCATGTTCCTCGTTTTCCAATCCTTTTTTCACACTCCTTCAAAATCACGTACAAACAACATAGTAAATCCCCCAACTGGCTGCCCTGTACTGTTAGTTGAAATTTTCTGTTTTCAGTATACACGTTCATTCTTCTGTAAATTTTTGTAAGATCACAGACTTGACTTACTCATACCGCTACTGACGTCCTCTCGAACAAGCTTTCCTTCATTTTTGCTCAGGTGTGTAAAATCACATACTGCAACTGGTCCATTGTACACGCTAATTTGTTACAACTGAACTATCTGGAAAAGTTACAGCAAAACTGCATGACGTACTTCCCTGAACTATCCACACGTGCACAAAATTAAATGAACTACTAGTACAGAAATAAGAGAAACGAAAAAAAAAAAAAAACTGTGGAACCAAAGTGATTCAGTTGTATCATATAAATTAAATTTGAATGAAACAACAATGGTATTCATCCTAATTGAGCGTAAAATTGTACAGCATAGCTAAACAGCTATTTATATACTTTATAAAGGCCTAGCATCAGCCATTTTTGCGAAGAGGATTATAGGATTTCAGATTTGCCTGTTATGCAGACAACTGTTGCTGTTGATTAGAAATCCCTAAACATGCTTCATCACTGATTACTTTTATTCAATTCTGTAAAACGTAAACATGTTTGATGCACTGATTGTTCTAATGAAATTTAGGTCCAGTAACAGTTCATATCTGTGGCGATCATCATTTTATTTTCTACGTTGCTGGGTTCTATAAGATCCTCTTTGCGTTATTGGGTAGCACACTGTACTCGCATTCGGAAGGACGACAGTTCAAACATCTGCTCGACCATTCACATTTCGGTTTTCGTTGACTTCCCTAAATCATTCAATGCAAAGGCAGGAATGTTCCTTTAGAAAGGCGCTCTCGATTTTTTCCCTACCCTATCGTAACCCGACCTTGTGCTCCACCTCTAGTGATGTCGTTGTTGACGGAAAGTTTAAGTATGATCTTCCTTCCCCTTTTTTTACATTATTGCTTATCGGTAGCTTCTGATCTACAGCTAAATGAAATTACTGTTGAGTTTGGTTGACGCATTAACAATAATTCCTGACCGAATTTTGCAACTACATAGAATTATAAGGACTATTTCTCCTCGCCTTCTGCTTATCTGTTGTGGAAAAGCACACAAACAGACGGTATTGGTTTTTGAGGAGTTGCACTCCCAAGTTATGCCTTTGCACTTCATAAAACGCAATGAGTATGCTGCTGTTGTGAATGTAGTTCTTGTTGATGATAACTTGCATCTCAGTAATCCTGGTCTCTCGTCCATGGTTCTTCTCCTTCTCTTTAAATGAGCCTTTTTCCCTACTGTACCAAGTATCCACCTCGTTGACTCTACGATCAAAATCGATTTTCGTTAAACATAAGCGCCTTTGTACTTCTCTCGGGGACCCTATGTGTATAGATTTATGTCAAATCTTCGTCACAAATGGGTACTTCAGTGTAACCAACATTTCTTGACAACCATTCAAAATATTCCTTTATTATATTTAGTGAATTTCGTCGACATTCTGGGGCTCCTTGGAACAATATTAACTGCCTCCATTGTGGAGTTTTCGACAAATAATTTGCTTTGAATTTCTTGACCAACTCATCGAAGCTATCATACTCTCTTGTCTCTAACTAGCCGTGCTGGAGCACCTATAGCAAGACATTGCACCAAGAAGCGAATTATTTCTGCCTCTGTATAATTACGCGTAAATTTCTACTTTGTAAAAGAGTAGAATATATAAAACTGCTTCTAACTATTTCTTGTATTTCCTAGTGCATGCCTTGGAAATGTTTCGTAGGATAACATGTTTACTTTCAATGCGGTGACACAACTACCTCCCAAATCATCAAGACTTTGCCCTCATAGAAAAACAGAAAACAAAACTGAATGCCACCGAATTACATAATAACTGTATGGAAGTAACATCAAGATCACGGCGTACTCCATCATCATCATTTAATGTACAAGAAATTCAATATAGCGATTTTAATGATTTCAGAGCAACTTCGGCGCCATATCTTCTGAATCGTCACAAACCTTCATTGCAAATTAAAACAGTGAGAACGTACACGATAGAGCAGCTATGTCCAGCTGTAAGGCTCAGGGACATATATTCAGGTCCGTGGAGGACTAGCGTCATTCGCAATAGCGTTCCATTTTCACAGGAAACTGAACTAAAACCAGCAAAAAATGCAAGCTTACCTATACCAGCAGCCAAGATTGTGGACCTGCAAAACTTGATGCAATATTTGGGCGAGCACGACACCAGAACATCTTATAACAAACTTTTCTTGGCACCTGAATGCTACAATGAAGAAGCTGACACTGACTGTGATAACAGCAGTAGGTGTGATGAATGAGAAGCTGACAGTCGCTGTTCTACGAATCTAAACTGCGTGTATTGCAGGTTCAGTCCATGGAAATGGTATTAAAGACTCCTTGATTAAGAGTGTACGGTCTAATGGTGTCACAGAGGGTTACATGTAATAGGCACTTTAAGTGTAATATCATTTTCGTATGTTTCTGGCACATTGTTATGCTTATGACTGCATCGTAGCAAAAAAAGTTTGTGATAGCTGTATTTTTCAAGCTTAAATGACATATGTCCATCGTAGTTCTTGTTCTAATTTGAGAAATATAACACTTTGTGTATTTGCAAATGGATATTATGATTCTTACTGTGTAAACGCATCCCTATGCGACACCAAATTCCATATATATATCGCTGCATTATGATGGTAGACAGTTTCGTGTCGTTTCGCAGAAGATTTAATTTTGGATTAATACTGTTTTCCGAGACGCCCTTCAATTATCTCAACAGGTTTCGCTAATACTTAAGTAAAAAAATGGGCACTGATGAACTGCAACACATTTTTCATATTAGTGAAGAAGCATCAATACACAGAAACACAAAATAGAAACTACAAAAGTTTACAGTAAACATATTGGGGTATAAGAGCAAAGAAGACTGCCTCATCGATGACCTAAAGTGGACAAACTTAAGAACAGTTGTAGCTGCTTGAACAGTGGTCCATGGCGGGGCAAATAAAAGTGGCCCAGAGAACAGAACTGCGTGGTATAAGGAAACACAGCACAAGAAAGGAAATACTGTACTAATCTGATTATAGCAGATGATGAAAGTGACCACCATGCACCTCTTGGAACTTCTGGGCTTCGGTCAGCAAGTTGCTGAATTCAGATAGAAGCTGGACTGATGGAATTCCTGCAGTATCATCCGAAATGTTCTGATGCAGTTCTTGAAGACTACGAGGGTCGTTGCGGTACACATTAGACTACAGGGGGAACCACGCAAGGTAATCGCACACTGACAGATCAGGTGACCTGGGTGGCCAGCTGTGGCCGCGACCAGCCTGAGCTCTGCTAACAACTCTGCCAGGCATGAAGATTGTGATCCAACGTTCGGCTGGCTGTAATGGTCAGTTGCTCCATCCTGTTCGAGGTAATTTTCCTCCTCCGTTATTGTTGTCAGAAGTGGTTTCAAAATGTTGGCAATTGATACGTGTTACAAACCGGACACAATGGGAAGGACCAGGCCCCTTTGCTTTTTCCCTTTATCACTCTTTTATTACATCAGAGAAATACACATTTTGTTGTGACTTGGCAAGACAGCCAAGCCACTAGGAGATAGCCGAAAGGCACGCGTTTAAGCTCACGCAGGCTGGCGTGAGGTCTGGAACAGTTAAAGGAGTTGAGTCTAGTAAAAAAAGTACGTAGCTTCTGGGATACTTAACTTTAATCCATAATTGGTAAACATCGGTCTGACGGTACATGCGTCACAAGATAAATAGCAAATGATAATGGCGCCTTGCTAGGTCGTAGCAAATGACGTAGCTGAAGGCTATGCTAACTATCGTCTCGGCAAATGAGAGCGTAATTTGTTAGTGAACCATCGCTAGCAAATTCGGCTGTACAACTGGGGCGAGTGCTAGAATGTCTCTCTAGACCTGCCGTGTGGCGGCGCTCGGTCTGCAATCACTGATAGTGGCGACACGCGGGTCCGACGTATCCTAGCGGACCGCGGCCGATTTAAAGGCTACCACCTAGCAAGTGTGGTGTCTGGCGGTGACACCATACATTTTAAGACAAAATGTAACCACATGACATATTGCTCCCAGTAAAGCTTAACATAAGCAGAGACAAAACTTAGTTGCCTTAAGGGTTTCTGCTGGCAACAAATTTTAAGGAGGCAATGTAAGGTTTATATCAATTTAGCTCGAACACGTAGCTAGTGATTGAATCACGACACAGACACTTCAACAATTTCGGTAACAAATAAATAGCGTGAATTTGTACTCAAAGTAACCAACTAATCAACAGCCTTGCCATTGAATAAGTAGTACGCCATTTGGAACGAATTAGCAACACCCCGCAACTAGGGGAGTTAATACCGACAGTCTTTTAATGTCTTTCTCCCCATTAAATAAACAAACTTACAGTAATTAAATGAATAACAACTCAAACACACTACGCTCCACTCAAACTCTGCAGTGGAAGCCAAGCCAAAATGAAGATTCCATTAACTAACTAGCACTGAAGTCACACTAAAGCTCATCTCTGTGTTCCCAGACACGCATGGGGCAAACTTATACAAGACCAGATTTTGAAGGGAGCACATCAGTAAAACCGGTAGTGGACCTAACTCGTGCCACTAAAAATTAAGGTACTAGACCGGGGCACAAGGTGGTATACAATGAGGTTGCCTTAGAGATATACTGCGCTCCAAAATATTAATTCAAACGGCCAATTCAAAATTAAGTACACATAAACCAGCATTAATTAACGAGGAATGACACCAGGTCGCTCGAAGGGATGACAACACTTAATTGAAAAGACAAAATGCCGGAAGCGGCAGTAACATCAAACACCTTCTCCGAGTTTTAATCAGGAGTCACTTCCCGCTATACAAGTAAACATTTAAACAAGCACAAAGAAGGAACGCCAACGATAAAATTCAAATAAAACCCCCAAAAGATTATAAAGGACAGGGAATCCCAACTATTTAAATGTAAAAGAATCAGCTCTCCCCAAAGGCAGTGTAAACGTGAAGGCCACACTTAAGAGGCCACCAAAATTGGTTACAAAAGGTCATATACATTTGCTCCTTTTCTTTAAAGAAACGCAAGACTGCTTAACTTCTGCTGGACGTCCGGTATGGCTCGTGTAGGATACACCAGGCAGCAACCCAAGCTAGGCGGTCGCAAGGCACGGCGAGAAAAATCAGGAGAGCAGACAGGCAGGCAGCCGACACATATCCTCCATGCTGAACCGGCAGACCGCGTGCTACCAACTCCACATATACGTGGTTGCTTCCCACCTCGTACCTCGCGGCGTCTCCGCAGGTAGCCCGAGCAAACGTCAACTGCCACTCGCCCCGCGAATGCGGAAAACAACAAGGCAAGGAAGGATAAGAAACATCGAAGGATCGATAATAGACATACAAGAGACTGGCGCGCCAGTAACGAGCGCCACGGCTCAGCAATGTAACGGGCAGAAGTTAGCGTTTCATGAAAGAAGACGTGACCAATAACATGGCGTCCAGACGCTGCACGATAACCACAACGCTCTGATCTTGCAGCGCGTGTTTCGTGAAGTTACGCGGATTCTCCGCTGCCCAGAACCTGTGATTCTGTGGGATGACATAACCTCTCAGGAGAAACCAGGCTTTGTCAGACACAAAGAACAGATCTATGTCCAAGCCATTCGTTGTTATCTCAGAGTAAGTCGCTCACAAAACTGGAGGCGCTGAGGAGCGTCTACTGTTTTTAATGCATGAACAACAGACACTCGGCAAGGATGCACGTAAAGGTCCAGGTGCAGTATTGTATGTATTGTATTCTATGTTAACCGCAGCCGCAGTGGTCCACAACCCCACGACGACTACCGCAGTCCACTTCACTCCTCCACCGCCCCACACCGAGCCCAGGGTTACTGTGCGGTTCGGCCCCCGGTGGACCCCTAGGGAACGTCTCACACCAGACGAGTGTAACCCATATGTTTTTGCGTGGTAGACTAATGGTGGTGTACGCGTACGTGGAGAACTTGTTTGCGCAGCAACCGCCGACGTAGTGTAACTGACGCGGAATAAGGGGAACAAGCCCGCATTCGCCGAGGCAGATAGCAAACCGCCTAAAAACCATCCACAAACGGGCCGGTTCACCGGACTTCGACACAAATCCGCCGGAAGGTGGAATACTGGTCTGCTTGATCGGCGTGATATGTCGGTCTCTTGTGACAGGCGTCGGACTGATTTGTTAGAACTCTTTAGCAGTTTCTGGTGAACTGCAGCCTGATTTTCTGGTGTGCGTGTCGTTTCGAAAGTTTCTTGACTTGTTCAAAGCAGATTCTGCCTGATGTCATTTTCAAACTAAATGTTGCATGGCACTCCTTGCTGGCCTTTTGATACCACTTAACTTGTCAACACACAACTGACCACATCATTTCCACGACTTTGTTGTCACGTAACTTTTATAACGAACACCCGCTGCTCCAAAGTGAGTATCCTCGTCCCCTTTGAACTGCTACATTTACACTGAAACAACTCGCACTGCACTCTGAACCGTTGTGGATCACGTGACGGGTGTGCACTTGGTGTGCTAGTCACGGGGTGTGGTTATATGCATACATTCACGTCCAGTCGTATCCACTATTCCGGGCCACTTTTATTTGCCTCACCCTGTATATCTTTTCCGCAACAGCGTGCAGCAGAAAGTCGGCAGCAGAACTACTGGTCCTGGGATTGCGCTTCTGTTCGTTCACAGTTGGTAATGGTGACTGGGTATCCCCGTTTTGGGAGGTTACATCCGGTTCAACTGTATATTACGATACTAATTCGTAGGCGACTGAGGGAGCGCCACGTAGTCCACATCTATTCGCAACAGAGGACGTAGCTCTTCATATGGTTGAAGACAGCTAATATTTTCTACCACCTGTTCTTTCTATGTTCCTTTCCTTTCTTTGGATGGAGTTCTTTGCTAATTCTTAGTGGTTATCATAAAGGTTTCAAAGATGTTTCGTTATAACGTATGGCTAGGTTTGGTAACCTCGGCTATTATTTCCACACTGGCACAACCTATCAGTAGATTTCTGGAGGATCAGTTAATGCCAGATGATATACTGTGACAAATGGTGTAGGCATTGAATATTCAGAAACATGACTTCACTTTCATCTTGGTTCTTTCCTTATTACACACACTGCTAATGCTGATAGTCGAAGAACGATCAGCTGTAATTCAAATATTTTTGGTACGACGTAACATCACATCATATTTAACTGTTTGTAATGGAACTTAGAACAAATGATGTTCATGTGTGTATGGCGAGATTAGAATTTAAAATTTTTACTTTAGTGGCTATTTCACACGTTTGGAGTGTTTACTCTTAGATCCCAAAACGGCTTGGCTGTGTACTAATTATAAGCGTGTCTAAGTAAGATTTGTGGTATGGTCTCCGTAATGAGCTATGGCACCCTGACATCTGGTGCACTACTAGCAATATGCACTGATGGCAAGACTTAAAATGCAAAGGAATGTTTGCAGGGTATCATTTGGTCCAAATGTCCATTCCTTCCGAAAAAATATATGTATGGCTCCTATGGAAGTCGTTTCTAAAGTCAGTATTAGATGTTTGAAGACTGCAGGAAGCAAGACTCGCAGCACTCATCTGTTATGTTTCAAAAAAAAAAAAAAAAAAAAACAAAAAAAAAAAAGAATTAAAAAAAAATCAGCTTAGCTAGAGGTTAGCGACGGAACAAACATTCCACAGGCTGCTGCCCGGAGAACAAAAATCAAGGAAAAGTCCATCCTGGATTTGAAATTACATCAACAATAAGTATTACAGGAGCAGAAAGGAACTGTAAGGTGATAGTGGATTTCAATGTGACTTAGATTTCATTTTTTCATAAAATTATAAAATCCATTTTCCTGCAAGTTGGTTTTTCTAAGTTCAACGCCAACTATTCTATACTAAATATTAACCAGACTCAATGAAAGTTTTTTAGGAAATAGCCTTGAGTCATTTTCGTATTATTATGCATTAATATTATCGAACAAGAAGTTAATTTTGTTATCACTTTTTCGTTAGAGCCATCAGTCTTATGTCTAGTTAGATCCAGCTCGCCACGAATTCCTCACCTGTGCCAACCTTTTCGTTTCAGAATATCACTTTCAACCTACTTCCTGAATTAACTGATGAATGTAACCCGACCTCTGTCTTCCTATATAGTTCTTACCCGCAACAGTTTCCTTTAGTTATTCCTGATGTCTAAGCAAATATCCTGTCTTCGGTTCCCATCTTCTTAACAGTGTTTTTAACATACCCCTTTCCTCGCATTCTAAGGGAAACCTGTTCATTCCTTATCAGTTCATCTAATTTTCAGCAGTATTCTGTAGCATCACATCTCAAATGCTTCTGTTCTCTTCCTTTGCGATTTTCCCATAGTCCACGTCTCACTGACATACAATGCTACTCCCCAAACATACAGTCTCAGAAAATTCTACCACAAATGAAGATATGTGATTGATAGGCTACTCTTCGCCAGAAATGCACTTTTTGCGAGTCCTATCCTCATTCTTATGTCCTTGTTCCCTTCGTCATGGTTTACTTTGCTGCCTAACTTCCTTAACTTCATCTACTTTTTGTTCATCAATTAGACAGTAAGTTTCTCACTGCTCTTTTTCCTGCTACATCTCATTACGTTCGTCCGATGTCCTGTCAGTCATTGGGATCCACTGCTATACCCGCAGGACAGGACAGATAGTTTAATTTGTGGAAAGGGGCCAAAATGAGTGGCTGTCAGTTGCACTCAAACATACTTCTTTAGTCATTTGACAAACATTACAACAGTAAAGAAAACATTAAGAACAGAGCAAGCCAATCATTAATTTTAGAACGTAATTCCCGGCTAAATGCGCCATTCAATCTCATGCTTCAAGGGCAAAACAACTTTAATTTAAAATCGGCTGAGGGCCAATAACTTAAGACTCAAAAACAGGAATTTTAATTTAAAAGGCAGAAGGCCTTATCTTAAAACGTTTCACTAAATTAGGCTGAAGGCCCAAAGAATCTCGTGCCTTAAGGGCAAAACAACTTTAATTTAAAATTGGCTAGAAGCCATAAATAAACAAAGAAAAAGGACAAATAAGAAAAGGCGGCATATCAAACGGCGCTCAGAAGTTTCCAAGGGTCGGCCTGGAATTCAGACACTAACGCCCGCTTAGGTGAGACAGGCAGTCGGCCCAACTATTCTCAATCCGACGGCAACCCGACCGACAGACAGTCAACGGACCAAGCAACAGAATAACATCCGCTTTACCCAACCAGCACACAACAGGGAGTTCAATGGAACAACACAAAAGATATCAGCGCCCACAACGAGTTACATATTCAGCTGTCAAACTACACGCCGTGCTGGACAGGCACAACATGACGGGGAATATACACTGCCTGAATTTACGTCAACGCCCAGGGCAGGTAACCGGAACGTTAACGGCACAGGGCAGAAGACTGCGCTGATGCACTTCAAAAATAATCTAGTCAAGTTAAACTCCACATGAGGGTGACTGGAATTTCGCCAACTTGAGAACACGCGTGGTTGCTCACAGGAATGTCCCATAGGACCACAACGAAATTCAAACGACACAATCTGAACAGTTGGGGCTGGCTGGTAGATGAAGTAAAGACTCAACTTTCGTGTCCGGGATCGGTGAGCCACGGACCTCGTAGCAATGGGAACAGCCCCTCACACTCCGACTCTGCGTGGACGCCGCCAATGGCCTCCAACCAAACAGGAGCCACGCACTCGCTGCTCCACGCCAACCGACCTACTCCCGGACACGGCACAGCCGGAAACTATAAGCGAGAGGCCAAAGATAGTACGTGGGTGCGAATATCGATGCACGCTGCTGCTGCTACTTGCGGAAAGCAAGCATAATCGCGATAACAGAGGGAAACTAATCACAGAATAGCAACCAAGGTTTAATGCAAAGCAAAACACAAGCCAGCCACGGCTCACTCATATTCTGTACCCATTACATTGTTCCTTCCATTAAACAAGTACTGTGTAAGTAGGCTGTTTAGGTTTTTATGTTCGTAACGCCACGTAGCGCCCTGTGTGCAGTCTGTGGCTGGTTGGCCTCATTGTTGGAATATTCGCTATTGTAGTGCTGGGAAATCGGATGTGAACAGGGCGTAGCGTTGTGCATTTGGAGGTAAGCCGCCAGCAGTGGTGGATGTAGGGAGAGATATGCCAGAGTTTTGAGAGGTTACTATAAGCGGACGATCTGGACGTGTGTCCGCCAGGAAAAGGAAATTTGTAAACATGGATGTCATGAATTGATAAATCTAATTTATATATGATGCCTTTTGAACATTATTAAGGTAAGTATATTGTTTGTTCTCTATCAAAATCTTTCATTTGCTTACTATATCTGTCAGTAGTTGGTGCCTTCAGTAGCTAGAATCTTTTATTTAGCTGGCAGTACTGGCGCTCGCTGTATTGCAGTAGTTCGAGTAACGAAGATTTTTGTGAGGTAAGTGATTCATGAAAGGTGTAGGTTATTGTTAGTCAGGGCCATTCTTCTGTAGGGATTATTGAAAATCAGTTTGCGTTGCGCTAAAAATATTGTGTCAGTTTAGTGATGATCAAAATAAGTAAAGAGAAAACTGTTTGAGTACTTTGAGTTTTCGTCAGTTGTTTGAAAATCAAATAACGTAGAAGTTTACCAGCACAGTCATTCATAATTTTTCAAAGGGGACGTTACAACCGTAATGCTTCAGTTTAACCGATGTAATCAGCGAATGTTATCACTGATATCTTTTTAACTTGAGTTACAATATCACTCTTGTACCTTACTTTCATTCCTGTCACTCCTTCTTGGATGAATGGGTCAATAGGGGCGGAGACTATATCCCTGTCTTATACCCTTCTTAGTTCGAAAACTTCGCTCTTCGTCTTTTACTCTATTGTTCTCTCTTCGCTCCTGTACATATTGTATATTACTCGTCTTTACCTATAACTTACTCCCGTTTTTATCAGGATTTAGAACATCCCGCACCATTTTACATTGTCGAACGCTTTCTCCAGGTCGACTAGTCCTATAAATGTGTCTTGATTTTTCTTCAGTCTTGTTTCCATTATTAACTGCACGCCAGATCTGTTTCTCATTATTCTTGCCAGCAACTTGGATGCATCAGCTGATAAGCTGATCGTATGATAATTCTTTCACTTGTCGGCCCATGCAGTCTTCGAAATAGTTTATATAACGTTTTTTTTCGAAAGTCAGATAATATATGCCAGTCTCATTCATTCTACACACGAACGTGTATAATCTTCTTGCTACCACTTCCCCCGAAGATTTTAGGAATTCCAATGGAAAGTTGTCAATCCCTTCTGTCTTATTTAACTTTAGGTCCTCCCAAGCTCTTCTACATACAGATTCTAATACTTAAATCTCTATCTGTACCCTATCGACTTCTGTTTCTTCTTCTATCACGCTTTCAGACATGCTCTTCCACTCGTAGAGGCACTCAGTTTACTCTTTCCACCTGTCCATTCCCTCCTCTGCATTTCACAATGGAGTTTCCATTGCACTCTTAGTGTTACCGCCTATGCTTTTAATTTCACCGAAAATTATTTTGACTTTTCTATACGCTGAGTTAGTCCTTCCGCCGATCACTTCATCACGTTTTCCTTGTACCCAATTCGTCGTAGCTTCACTGCACTTCATATTTATTCTATTCCGTAATGATTTGTGTTCCTGTGTTCCAGCATTTCCCTGAACATTTTTGTAGTGCCATCTTTCGTCGATCAACTGAAGCGTTTCTTCTGTTACTTATGGTTTCTTCACAGTGAATCTCCTTGTACCTACGTTTTACTCTCAAACTTCTGTGATTGGCCTTTTTAGAGATATCCATTCCTTTTCATCTGAACTGCCTACAGAGTTCTTCATTATCGCAATATCTATAGCCTCCTAGAATAACAAGCGTATTTCTTAATTCCTCAGTTCTACCATATCGCATTCCTTTGTGCGTAGATTCATCCTGACTACTCTCTTAAACTTCAGCCTTTCTAGAGAGTCTTAACTCTCTATTCATCTTCTGCATGCGACTGCGTGGTGATAAGCTGAACTACTTTTGATGGTGTTGGTTTGCTATAGATTCTGATGAGAACAATCCTATCCCTGGACTGTTCGCAGTGGCTCACTCTCCATCCTACCTTCTTATCCATAACGATTCCCACTCCCAATACATCATTTCTGCTACTGTCGACATTACACTGTACTCTTATGACCGGAAATCTATATCTTCTTTCCATTTCACTTCACTGATGCTATTACATCTGAAGTGAGCCTTCTGACATTCCACGCCCAGACGCGTAGGATGTTATCCTTTCGTTGTTTATTTAAGTGTTTTCTAATGGTCATTTCCGCCTCGGCAGTCCTCTACAGGAGATCCGAATGGAGGACTAATCCCGAATCCTTGGCAAATGGGGAGATAAGTACACTTTTTCAGTTACAGGCTCCATGTGCTGTAGATACACTTCCTGTGTCTTTCATTCAACAGTTTTAATTGTATTATGCATTCTCATGCAGTTGGTCATTGCTGAGTCTTTCACTTTGCCGAAGGGCAAGAGAGTGCCATGAACCTTTGTCTGGTTATTTGCCCCTTTATGTAACGAAAATTAAAGAATATTTAATTTTGAAATTGAAAAAACACTAATTAGTCCGTTTATAATATTTCTCATAAAATGAATGCGTTACTGTTGAAGAAGGTCTTTCGAATGTACCTAAAAATCTGAAATGCGAAAATTGTGGTCTGAGTCCCCAATCACGCTAAAAATTCAGAACTCGAAGCAAATGAAAGTCTGGGCTTCCAGCGTACAGCAGTGCTTCATCTTGACGTAAGAGACCTCGAATTTAAAATTCGGATGAAATTCGTAGAAGCAGAAGTAAACTTCAATTTTTTGGTGGTGTCTCCTTTTAAGATGGAAAGCGTATGTTTGTACGTCTCATGGTTTGAGGCGGGGGTGATATATTTTTACGGTGATTGACAGTGTTACTTGCCTTTGTTCAAATGGTTGAAATAGCTCTAAGCAGACTTAACATCTCAGGTCATCAGTCCCCTAGAACTTAGAACTACTTAAACCTAACTAACCTAAGGATATCACACACAACTATGCCCGAGGCTGGATTTAAACCTGCGACCGTAGTGGTCACGCGGTTCCAGATTGAAGTGCCTAGAACCGTTCGGCCACAACGGCCGGCTTAGCTTTTGTCGACTGTAATATTGCGTGTCTGAACTCACTATCAGTCGGGTTTGATTAAGAGCCTGAGATATAGGACTGTTGCTAGTCTGGATTCTGTATACCTGTGAAGTTATGAAGAGTCACGTGCTATAAGCGTTTCGACAACATTCTTTCAAATATTTTGTACAAGTGATACAATATTGGTTTGGTTTATCGTTGTCAACATATGTTAGTATTATACACGGCATCAGTATGGATATAACACGTGATTAAATCCAATTTTTTTCGCTATAAGGTGCTACAACACTGTAGTCATTTTCCGCGCGGAGTGGCCGCGTGGTATGAGGCGCCATGTCACGGACTGCATCTCCCGTTCCGCCAGAGGCTCGAGTTCTCTCTCGGGCATGGCTGTGGGTGTTGTTCTTAGCATAAGTTAGTTTAAGTAGTGTGCAAGTCTAGGGATCGATTACCTCATCAGTTTGGTCCCTTAGGAATTTACACATATTTCAACATATTTTTTGTAGTCATTGTTAAAGGATCAGTTCTCTCACTCTGTTTCGGAAATATTTGACCTATTTCGTTCTGATATTATGTACATACTATTTTACCATCCTTGGAACCGTCAATTACTATGTTTGGGAACGCTATACGAAATGGCCGTATTAATTCGTTTTATGATTTTAGCCCAGTTCCCATTAAGCCAATAAACATTTCCTTGACTTTTATGTTTCCCGTCCATGAGGAACTTCTAATCTAGCTAACTGATAGTGACATTTTCATGCCAGTCTTTCGAGAGTGTGATGAAAATTAATGCCTCCGAATTTCTTATGTGAAAACTCTTAAAGCTCTCTAAAGAATACGAACTTTGTTTACATTCAACATTTTTATTATTCAAGTCTACATATTAATTTCCCAAGGTAACCATTCTGACATCGTAGGCATTTCCCCCAACAATAGATCAGTTTATTGATACCGTCACAGCAGAGAGTTTGACTTCGTTGACGGAGAGACAACCTCGTTTCTGATTGTAGCGTTTTATTACGATGAAGGTAGTGTCCGCGAAGGTATTCTTTAACTTTTGGAAACAGACAAAAATTGGATGGTGCCAAGTCGGGACTGTGTGAAGGATGATAGTTGACAGTGAATATAAGGCGTTGGTTTCTTGTAAATGTCACAGCGCCCCTCTGTGGTCTGACAAATGTCTGCTGAAGAACAGGATGGTCTTCGAATTCTAAATTCCATTACAGCACATTGTTTCTCAAGCACCGATATACACTACTGGCCATTCAAATTGCTACACCACGAAGATGACGTGCTACAGACGCGAAATTTAACCAACAGGAAGAAGATGCTATGATATGCAAATGATTAGCTTTTCAGAGCATTCACACAAAGTTGGCGCCGATGGCGACACCTACAACGTGCTGACATGAGGAAAGTTTCCAACCGATTTCTCATACACAAACAGCAGTTGACCGACGTTTCCTGGTGAAACGTTGTTGTGATGCCCCGTGTAAGGAGGGGAAAGGCGTACCATCACGTTTCCGACATCGATAAAGGTCGGAGTGTAGCCTATAGCGATTTTGGTTTATCGTATCGCGACACTGCTGCTCGCGTTGGTCGAGATCCAATGACTGTGGCAGAATATGGAATCGGTGGGTTCAGGAGGGTAATACGGAACGCCTTGCTGGATCCCAACGGCCTCGTATCACTAGCAGTCGAGATGACAGACCATCTTATCCGCATGGCTGTAACGGATCGTGCAGTCACGTCTCGATCCCTGAGTCAACAGATGGGGACGTTTGCAAGACAACAACCATCTGCACGAACAGTTCGAAGACGTTTGCAGCAGCATGGACTATCAGCTCGGAGACCATGGCCGCGGCTACCCTTGACGCTGCGTCACAGACAGGAGAACCTGCGATGGTGTACTCAACGACGAATCTGGGTGCACGAATGGCAAAACGTCTTTTTGTCGGATGAATCCAGGTTCTGTTTACAGCATCATGATGGTCGCATCCGTATTTGGCGACATCGCGGTGAACGCACATTGGAAGCGTGTATTCGTCATCGTCATACTGGCGTATCACCCGGCGTGGTGGTGTGGGGTGCCATTGGTTACACGTCTCGGTCACCTCTTGTTCGGACTGACGGCAGTTTGAACAGTGGACGTTACATTTCAGATGTGTTACGACCCGTGGTTCTACCCTTCATTCGATCCCTGCGAAACCCTACATTTCAGCAGGATAATGCACTACCGCATGTTGCAGGTCCTGTACAGGCCATTCTGGGTACAGAAAATGTTCGACTGGTGCCCTGGCCAGCACATTCTCCAGATCTCAAACCAATTGGAAACGTCTGGTCAATGGTGGCCGAGCAACTGGCTCGTCACAATACGCCAGTCACTACTCCTGATGAACTGTGGTATCGTGCTGAAGTAGCATGGGCAACACGCCATCCAAGCTCTGTTTGACTCAATGCCCAGACGTATCAAGGCCGTTATTACGGCCAGAGGTTGTTGTTCTGGGTACTGATTTCTCAGGATCTATGCACCCAAACTGCGTGAAAATGTAATCACATGTCAGTTGTAGTATAATACAGGGTGATTCAGAAAGAATATCACAACTTTAAAAATGTGTATTTAATGAAAGAAACATAATATAACCTGCTGTTATACATCATTACAAAGAGTATTTAAAAAGGTTTTTTTTTCACTCAAAAACAAGTTCAGAGATGTTCAATATGGCCCCCTCCAGACACTCGAGCAATATCAACCCGATACTCCAACTCGTTCCACACTCTCTGTAGCATATCAGGCGTAACAGTTTGGATAGCTGCTGTTATTTCTCGTTTCAAATCATCAATGGTGGCTGGGAGAGGTGGCCGAAACACCATATCCTTAACATACGCCCATAAGAAAAAATCGCAGGGGCTAAGTTCAGGGCTTCTTGGAGGCCAGTGATGAAGTGCTCTGTCACGGGCTGCCTGGCGGCCGATCCATCGCCTCGGGTAGTTGACGTTCAGGTAGTTACGGACAGATAAGTGCCAATGTGGTGGCGCTCCATCCTGCTGAAATATGAATTGTTGTGCTTCTTGTTCGAGCTGAGGGAACAGCCAATTTTCTAACATCTCCAGATACTGTAGTCCAGTTACAGTGGCACCTTCGAAGAAAAAGGGACTAAAACTTTATTGGCTGAAATGGCACAGAAAACGTTTACCTTAGGCGAGTCACGTTCATACTGAGTTGTTTCCCGCGGATTCTCAGTGCCCCATATACAAACATTGTGACGGTTGACTTTCCCGTTAGTGTGGAAAGTTGCTTCATCACTAAACACAATCTTTGAAACGAAAGATTCATCTGTTTCCATTTGAGCAAGGATAAAATCACAGAAATCGATTCATTTAATCTTATCAGCTGCAGACAGAGCTTGAACCAATTTCAGACGATAAGGTTTCATAACTAACCTTTTTCGTAGGACTCTCCATACAGTTGATTGTGGAATTTGCAGCTCTCTGCGAGTCGATTTTCCTGGGCTGCGAACAAATGCTTGCTGGATGCGTGCTTCATTTTCATCACTCGTTCTCGGCCGTCCAGAACTTTTCCCTTTGCACAAACAGCCATTCTCTGTAAACTGTTTATACCAACGTTTAATACACCACCTATCAGGAGGTTTAACACCATACTTCGTTCGAAATGCACGCTGAACAACTGTCGTCGATTCACTTCTGCCGTACTCAATAGCACAAAAAGCTTTCTGTTGAGCGGTCGCCATCTTAGCATCAACTGGCGCTGACGCCTAGTCAACAGCGCCTCAAGCGAACAAATGTACAACTAAATGAAACTTTATAGCTCCCTTAATTCGCCGACAAATAGTGCTTAGCTCTGCCTTTTGTCGTTGCAGAGTTTTAAATTCCTAAAGTTGTGGTATTCTTTTTGAATCACCCTGTATATTTGTCCAATGAATACTCGTTTATCATCTGCATTTCTTCTCGGTGTAGCAAATTTAATGTCCAGTGGTGTACTTCCGTTACACAACGCCATGTTACATGTTACTATTCGGAACCTTCTAGTTGCAGAGTGCATCAGATATGTGGACATCAAGAATGAAGATGTAGAGCGTTAACAACACTTGTTCTATTTAAAAAGCGTTAAGAGATTTCATTTAAAATTTCGGAGGCATTAGGTTTCAGCACGCCCTAGTAATTGTTGAATCACGACCGCGTCTTTTTAGTCCATTTTAAAGTTAGGTATCTGTGTATTGGAAAGCAAATTTCCATTCTCTACTTCTTCGGCGTTTATTTTAAACCGTTACAAGAAAAGTAAAAGATACAAGAACGCCTTGTTTATATGAAGAGCGTGCTAGCGTAGTTCATGGAATGAATCAGATCTCAGTCAATAATCATAGTTATAATCAGCGTTCTATGTAATTACATATCTCCCCTAACAAATTATTCCAATATATTATTCCCTCTTAGATGTTTGGTGGACAAGAAAGGCTCATATAATATATAATGAGAATATACGAGGGGACTTAGACATTTCAAGCGACAAAGTGAAAAAACGTATGGAGAAATGGAAGCCCATCTTGAATTTCTGAAAGAAGACAGAGGTCCTGTGATTATAAACAAGTAAGATTATTAGGAAAAAGCGACACTGGAAGGCCGAGATAAAGATGGTCTTAAAAATATGAAGTAGGAACAGCCACACTGTCTAAACCTTGAGACGCAGGAGAAGGTGTTCGATGAATCACTTATTGTCCCTCAATGTAGGCTGACGCATTATAAAAGCAAAACGAAGAAATTCAACTTCTCAGCAGAAATCACTTCGTAATAATTTTCTTATCCCCTCTGTGACGTTCACAATTACGAGGCCATCCGTTAGTACCAGTCCCCTCCCTTAACGGAAATTAATTTCCTATTGGCCGGAAATAATAAGGGAAAGTGGCTGGCAGTGCCGGACGTGCTGCTTCCTACTGGCTCCACCTTGAGTGCTGTGGGGTCGGAGTAGCGCGGGCTTGCGGGACTCGCAGGGGCAGCGTGCGCCAACTTGGGCTGCACGACGCCACACCACACAGCGGCTATAATTGCTCTCGAACAAAGCGTGTCTCCAGTGTTTATGCACCCACTAGCACCAACTTAAAATCGTCATTACCCACATAATCGCTGTTCACCAGAAGTGCATATTTGGCCACCGCACGCCTAGATCCCTTGCGAAGCGGTGCTGTAGTAGGACGTTTCTGAGGGCCAACCGAGAGACAGATGCTGGTGCCGTACATCATTGGGCTGTTCGAGGAACCTTTTCTGCATGGCTGTAATGTTAAATCAAAGGTATACGTCAAGTGTACAGGCAGTTTCCTTGCTCTTCAAGAATAAAATAAGGAAATTATTTACTCCCGTACATCAATGTTATCTCCACAATACAGCCCCCGTTGCACACTTAAATGCTAGCGGTCTTTCGAATCGCCGAAACTTTTCTGGCACTCGATCTTCGCAATAACTTTTGGCTCTCTCAGAGAAGTGTTTTTAATCGTATCTGTGCTTATAAACGGTTGGTCCTTTCAAGGCATTCTTCATTTTTTGAATAGAACAAAGTCGCATGGAACGATATGTGACGAATATTTAAGCTGCAGGGGGGTATTTTCTTTTTTAAGTTTTTTTTGTTTCTGAAACTCTCCTTGGTTACACTGCCGGATTCTAAAATAAACATGAGCCAATATTTCGGTAATCCATCTGTTTGACATCATCGAGGGAACGCTGGTGTTGCTGCTGCTTTATCAGTCCAGTTGAAAACTGACCCCAAGGCTGTAGTTCGTCGTCCTATATAATTCTTCATACCGCACACAGCGCTTACGCTAACCGTTGTAGTTGCTGCCCTCCAGCACTGGGTGGTGGCGACGCCATTAGTGAAACATCTGCTGGAACGATTTATCGTACTAGAAGAATATTCTCGAACACTCGGGGTGGCCGCTCCGCAGAGCTTTCAGTTTTGATGCGGAATAGTGCTGGGTTCCACCCTGCTAGAAGGAAAACCGTTTTGTCTATTAATCAAGTTGTCTTCCAACCTAATTTCAATTGTTTCTTTATAAATATTGTTCCAAAACTTTGAACTGTTGGTAACTATCACACTCTCATCAAATTTCAACCATTGTCCCAATTTTAGGCAGTATTTTGTTACCGCTGATTTTTCCGACTGTTATAGCCTCTTATGACGGCTGTATTCCACGTGCCTGTCCTGAAATGTGCAATCAAACGCCCCATGTAATCCTTCCCACATATACAACGAAGCTACAAGTCATCTTTCGCAAGTCAAGTGGTCCCCTAATGTTGTAAGTTGGACGTATTACAATGTTAAAACGCCTTGATGTTCTTCCAATCTTAGACCAAAAGCCCCAGCAAAAGGCTACAGATCAATGCTTTTTTCATGCACTTCCGGATACATCCCAGTGTTTTTCTTTTTTTGTGCCAGCAATTCACTAACAAGAAACGGTGCGCGAGCAGTGCAAAATTTATTATTTGTATCACCACAAATCTGGTGCTTCCTTTTTAATGGCTTAATTTAACTGGTGTTGAACTTTAAAATAATACTCTTCATTAATTCTTACGCATAGCAGCGAGAGTTCATAAAATATAATAACGCATTTGACTGCACATTCCCATCTTTTCGATTTAACAACGGAGCCCTACTTTGGATGTCATATTCAGAAACGAATGTTTGATCACCAGTTACGACAAGTTTCATTAGTTCTACATCGTTTTTGAGTTCATCTAGCAATTCTTCAGCAAGCTGCGTTCACCGTTGATTTGTTGAAAATTCTATACCTTGGGAACAAGTTTTTCTGTCACACATTTCATAACGAAACATCGTAAAGAAATTAATAACATGAGTCAAATGACATGCCAACATTATCAGTGCCATCTCAATGTTCATACATAATTACGTCTTACCCGTTTTCTACGATATCGTCGGATGATGATGTGCTTATCGTCTTTAACATCTTCACTGCCTTGTTAGAAGTGCTTATACTATTCGGAAACCCATGTTTTACAAGTAGGAGATTCCCCAAAATTAATAATTAAAATTTCTAATAGGAAATCTGCGTTTCACTCATATCTTTCTGATAGCTAGCGACAGACTAAATATTAGATGTAGCTAACAGTGATCACATATGTTCCACACGATGTTAACCAACGTACTAACGAAAAATTACCCAAAGCAGACTCAAACAAGACGAGAAATTACAAAAGCTCTGTTATGAACTGAATTCATGTCGCATATGCTAAACCTCGGTGAGAATGAAGGTCTGCTGTAATTACTTAAGATCAAGTATAGTACGATAAGTTATAAGATAAGTAATAAAATAAGTAACACAAAACGTTGAGTCGCAATATTTTAGCTTCCAATCAATGTAAACGTGTTTCGAAGCTAAAATTCCACTGTCAAACATTACATTGACGATGATCGGCAGTAAAAATTTTCAATTCAGCTCTAAGTAGTATATGATGGATGTAGTTATTAATTTTACGAGGTAAGGCTGAAGCCCGAATAAATTATTATGAAGGGTTACCTTTATTTCGGCATGAAGTATTCATCTTCTGCATTGGTGAAAAAATCCATATTTATACATAAATTTCAAATACTATGACAGGTTTTTGATTGTACTACAGTTAACTCAATAACAACTCAATAAACAAAGTATAATTTATTATTCTATGTTCTATTAATAAAGCAAATGTCATACAAATTACGTTTATGAAAACGTATGAAATAGAATTAAAATATTAGGAATGTCAGTTGAAAACTCTTTTCTACTATTATACACGCAAGGTGCGGGGTCTGGTGCATTTATTGACACATAGTGTGACTCAAATTACTTGTCACAATTACTGGCTTTTATTTATAAGTGAAAAATGCTTATATTTAAGTATGTAATCATGCAATATTATCAAGCTGATTTTAGATCATGGAGCCTGATGAATAGCAGGGGTTAGGAGTGAATAAGGGCAAGAAGAGATTGTGTTGTTATGTTTCTTTAATTAAGAAGAAAAATCATTCATTTTTGTGAAGCCCTTGTAGTGAGAGACAGTTATCCCTCAAGAAATAAATTGGTCTCTTACATGCCCTGTCAGTTTGTTCGTTATGTCAGGGGATTAGAGCATAAAAGCCAATAAAATTTCTTGAGGAAGCTATACGAATTGAAAGATGCTGCTTCTTAATGTGTTGTTCAGTAATCAACTGGAATAAGTTCTCTGTAAAGCAAATAAAACTAGCCTACATTTAAATATATACAATATCTAATAACGCGGCATACGCTGGTTAAATTTCTTTGTAATCTAACTTTTGAAACTGTGGATATGAAGTACTCTTACAAAATGTTTTACTAAACTGAATGCAAGATGCAGCAAAAATGTCGTCTTAACTCTGCCGTTTTTTATGATAAAATAGACCTGGTGTTTGATTTAAGCAGCCCAGACTACAGTTGCACATCTTGTGTGAACCAATGTTCCAGCCAATATTCCTATGCTAGACCTATACTCTTAGAAAAAGTGATTTTAAAAGCAGAAGCCTTAATCAGATTTCCTTCATTGTTGTAAGAAAGTTACGTGCCTGCTACATTGTGATGATTGTTAACACAGCAGATAGATTTTCATTTTGTGCTTCGTGGAGTGGGACAGTTGGGCACTGACTGACGTACATCTGATGAAAGATAAAGTGTTGTGTGATATAGCTGCTGAACGTGCTTGATGGGTGCGTCATCACTGAATAAATACTGCATCAATTAAAGGGCAATGATATCAATTTAAATTAAATATTGTTATATTGTTGTGGTATTTACTCTGTCCTCAGTCTTTCTTGATGAACGTAACTAGTACTGGGTACAACATTGCCTATTTAGGCTGGCGACTTTTCTCTCTCACATAATCCACTTTACTTACAACTAAAATAATATTGATTCGAATCTCGTTTTTTCTGCTCGTGATTCCTTTCAATAGCAATATTTCGAGAAAATGATACCTGTTAGGTATCTTTCCATTATACACGAACACGCTCTTTTAAAATCCTTTTGCAGGAGCAACATAACCGATATATTGGTAATTGAATAGTGCGATAATTGGCTTTTCCCTTGACAGGACTATAGTATCGCTAGGGGAAAGTGTTATATCATCTATTACGAATTAAAAATTCACAAACTATAATAACTGGCGACGAACAAAAAAATTTAATACTAATAAAATACATTATTTACGCTGTGAGGCAAAGAAAGACACACCACGATGTAATTACCTGAATGGGACTGAAATCTCTAGTAGTGATGTATCCATACAGACAATCAAATGACTACAGCCTCAAAGAATTGGAAGATTAACTCCAGAGAGAGAGAGCTTCACAAACTGAGGAAGTCAATAACGAGTTGGTCAATCTCTGACCCTTAGGGAAGCAATTATTGGGCCTAGCCTTGATCGATACGGTAGTTGAATGTCCTCCTGAACGATATCGTCCCGAATTCTGTCAAATTGGCGCATTAGATCTACAAAATAACGAGTTGATTGGAGAGCCCTGTCCAGAATTGTCAAACGTGCTCAACAACTGGAGGGAGACCTGGCGACTTTGGTGGCCAGAGCGGGGCTTAGAAAACACGAAGAGAATCAGTAGGAAATCTTGCCAGTGCGGGCGGGTATTATCCTGCTGAAATGTAAGTCCAGGACTGCTTGCCAGGAAGGGCAACAAATAGGAGCTTATAATATCGTCGGCGTACTGCTGTCCCACGATGAGGCCACGGATGACAACCTAAGCGGTCCTTCTGCGAAAGAAAATGGCACTTCACATCATTACTAGGGCTGTCGCGCCTTATGGGCGACGGAAGTAAGGTTGGTGTCCCAATGCTGTCTGGGTTGTGTCCAGGCACGTCTGTGCTAGCCAACGGGGCTCATTTAGAATCAGGGCCCATCTGTGAACACAGTTCTATTCCAATCACTAAGATTCTAGGCCGAAGACGTCTCTGGATACGCCTGGGACAGTGGCGGGATACCAGTCTGCCTATCACCCGCCATACCACAGGACGATTGGGAGCGATGGTCTTGGCTGCCATTTCCTTTCATAGAAAGGCCTCTTGGATGTCATCCATGATATCATTACAGCATAGAGGTACTTCAGAGATATTCTGCGCCCCGATTTGTTGCCCTTTGTGGCAAGCAATCCTGGGCTTAAATTTCAGCAATGTATTGCCGCCGCCACAAGGCTAGAGCTTCTACTGCTTGTCATCGTGTTCCCCAAAGCCAACCTTGGCCAGTAAGGTCGCCCGATCTCTCCCCAACTGATAGCGTTTGGAACATGGTAGGCAGGACACTGAACTATATCGCTATTCCGACGATCCAAAGCGCCAATTGGACAGAATTCGGCACGATATCCCTCAGAACGACCGCAGAGAAATCTGTCAATTAATGCCAACCGAATAAGTGGTTGCATAAGAGCCACTATGTGATGTCTTTCTCTTGAATAAATCATTCAATTTTTTCTGAATTAGTTATCATTTGTGGTTGGATTGTTCTGTGGGAAGAGACCAAACTGCGAGGTCATCTGTCTCATCGGATTAGGGAAGAACGAGGAAGGAAGTCGGACGTGCCCTTTCAAAGGAACCATCCCGGCATTTGCCTGAAGCGATTTAGGGAAATCAGGGAAAACCTAACTCAGGATGGCCGGACGCGGGATTGAACCGTCGTCCTCCCGAATGCGAGTCCTAACCACTGCGCCACCTCGCTCGGTGTTATCATTTGCTTTTCTGTACATGTACATGACGTCTAACGATTTCCATCCTATTCGGATGATCCCTTCGTGGCATATATTTTTTGTCTGAAAGTGTATTATACATTACTCTGAAAACAATATACAATACGTGCCATAATCATTAAGATGTTGATTAAATTTTACTTTTAAATTTTTTGTTAAGTTTATACAAGTTCTAATTAATTTACTCCAACGATACATTTAATTTCTAGAAAAGAATATTTCTCATGACGGGTTTGATGCGGCACTCCGCGAATTCCTCTTCTGTGTTAACTCCTTCGTTTCAATGCCTAACATACACCCCACATCATCAGTTATTTGTTGGATGTGTTCCAGTCTCTGTCTTCCCCTACAGTTTTTATCCGCTAATCCCCCTTCTAGTGCCTTCAAAGTTATTCCCTGACGTCTTAATGTAGGATCTGCCTCCCTGCCCGTTCTTCTTATCATTGTTTTCCTTACATTACTTTATTGCCGATTCTGCAGAAAACCTCCTCAGTCCTTAAGTTATGAATGCATCAAATTTTCAACATTCATCTGTGGCATCAACATGTCAAAAGCTTCCATTCTTTTTTATTCCAGTTTTCCCATTGTCCATAATGCACTATCATATAATGCTGTGCTCCAAACGTGTATTCTCAGAAATATATTCCTCAAATTAAGGCGTATGTTTCTCTTGATCAGTAATGCTCTCTTTGCCTGTGCTAGACTGCTTTCATGACCTTACAAACTACAGAATGTAGTGAATCTTTGCAGAACAAATTACTGAAGGCTAGTTTTTCTGAGACGGGGAAGGGGCGGGGGAGCACAGCTTTGGTAGTTCTACTAGGAACGCAAGATTATCGCGGTATGACTCTTTGTAATCATTGCCTGGTCTGTCTTTAGAGTTCGTAATATCTGTAGTCAAACTACCATGAATATTACGTATTTGCCCTGTTATCATACACTTTTACAACGTCCAGCTGATATCTTTATTTACTATTAATCTAGCTTATCACTGATGGTAATGTTGCTAATTTCTTATACTGTTTTAAAGTATGGTCCAAGTGTCGATATTACGAGCCTGTGAAACAGTTTAAGATTCATAGTCACGTTAGCCCTGTGAGAGGTGTTTCTGTCCGATAAAGGTGAGAACTATTTTCATTACGATGTACTCAACAACTTACGTATCAGTATTTTCTTATACTTACAATTAAAGGTGTCATACATTTTTAGCCTCTATGTGGGCCTCTTTTCATCCTGTTCTTTGTTTATAACTGTACTGTTACTGATCCCTACTACAGCTACACTTCGATTCTCGGATCGTATTCAAATATACATTTTCCGTACCGTTAAATCAACAAACGCAGTAAACCAATAGCATCATCATTAATTGTCCTGCTGAGTTATGGAAACCGCGCGACCACTACGGTCGCAGGTTCGAATCTTGCCTTAGGCATGTATATGCGTGATGTCCCTAGGTTAGTTAGGTTTAAGTAGTTCTAAGTTTTAGGGGACTGATGACCTCAGCTGTTAACTGTCATAGAGCTCAGAGCCATTTGAACCATTCAGTTATGGCGAACTTGAACAGGTGTAACATCTGAATTTCCTGGCCACCAACGCTATACAATATTAGTGAGAGAAAGTTACACAAAATACTATCCCTACATTTAGGGGCGTAGGGGATATAAGTACAGATATTTCTTTTGGTGATTAAGGACGGTATACTGAACGACAATACCTCAGTATTTACGTCATCTTCACACTAATGATTATAGAATGTGACAATATCAAGCCATTAACGCTTATTTTACAGCGAACTGCAGTTAAAATTCATAAGAGACAGGCCTGCATACGTATTCACGCTATTTGATATGAGGTTAATTAAGATTTCAATACAACTGAGTAATAATTCGTCGTATCATTCAAAAGCAAGTCTTCGAATGTGAAAATTTCATCTCCACCGCAAAATATGTCTGGGTGTTTCATAGTTGCAGCTAAGAACTAAACGGGCTACCAGAGTGAAACGCCTGGTTAAATCCACAGGACAGAACAGGTAGTCGGAATTGTGGCAAGGGACCAAAATTGAGCGGCTGTCATTTACACTCGAACACATATAACTTTATTTAGTTGTAAATGTCCGACCTTAACTATCGACTGCATATGTCACACAATCTTATGGCTTAAGAACACAACCACTTAAATTTTTTAAAACGGCTGAAGGCCCATGATTTAAAAAACAACTACAATAAATTTTCAAAAGGCAGAAAGCGCAAGGTTATAACCTTAAATAATATTTCAAATGTGGCTGAAAGTCAAAACAATCTAAGATATGACAATTAAGGAATTTTACTTTTAAAACGGCTGTAGGTCCATGATTACAAGCACAACTACAGTAAATTCTTACAAGTCGGAACGCCCAAGGCTTTATCCTTAATAATTTTTTAATGAGACGGAAGGCCGAAACAATCTAAGATTTAACAAGTAAGGAATTTAAATTTTAAGACGGCTGAAAGTCCATGGTTGAAAAACACAACTACAATAATTTTTCAAAAAGCAGGAGGCCTAAATCTCTATCCAAAAATATTTTAAATGAGGCTGAATGCCCAAACAGTCTAAAACTTAACAAGTGAAGAATTTCATTTTCAAGATGGCTGAAAGCCCATGAATGAAAAACACAACTACAATGAATTTTCAAAAGGCAGAAGGCCCAAAGCTTTATCCAAGAAAATATTTTAAATGAGGGTGAAGGCCCAAACCATGAAAGATTTGGCAAGTAAGGAACTTTCAATTTTCAAGCGGCTAAAGCCCATTATTTAAAAGCCATCTAAAAGCATACAAATTCAAACCATCGGCTATGAGCTATTAAAATACACACTCAAACACCAATAAGAAAAGGCAGTACAGCCAGCGGCGCTCAGAAGCTTCCTGGGGTCGGTCTGCACTTGAAATATTAACGTTCGCTTAGGGGAAAGAGGTAGTCAGCCCAACCAAGAGACAGTCAACGGACCCACCGACAAGACGACTTGCTTTCCACCCGACCAGTACACAAGGAACTCCAAAGCATAGGCAACCAAGTATGCATAAGCTGTCAAAACTACACACACGTGTTGGACAGCGACAACACGGTGAGGAAAGGACACTGCCTGAATTCTACGTCAGCGGGCATGGCAGGTAACCAGAACGCTAACGGCCACAAGGCAGTAAATTCCGATGGTGCACTTGGACTGCAAATAACCAAAATACAGTTAAACCTCACTGGATGGTGGCCGAAACTTTGCCAACTCGAACACACGCTGTTGCTCACGGAAATTCCCCCCAACAGCCAATCATGAAACCCAACGGCACAATGTGAACGGACTGGCTTCGGTAATTAAATAACCACTCAACTTTGATGTACTGGGTCGGTGAGCCACGAATCTCGTAGCAATCGGAACAGCTCTCACACACTCCGACACTTGTACGGACCGCCAGCAGGCCCGGCACTCTGCGCCGAGCGGAGATGTCCTGGCTGATCCACACCAACCGACCGTCTACCGCACACCGGCTCGGAGACAGCACTAAAAAAGCTCCACAAAGTTTCACGAACACTTGCATGAAGGACTAGACAATACTAACGGCAGCGACTGTGCGATAACAAGGACGAATCAAGAGTCGGCACACGCAGGCAACCCATAAGCGATCACCGGCCAACATACACGTCGTCCGACAAGACGACCGACCGACGACCAACCAAGGTGGTCCGCACTCAAGTGATACGCATCGGCAACCGCGAGCGAGTCATGGCTGTCCGGACCTCAGAGAAGCCGCGCCGCGACTGAACTTCTGCCGCGTCCTGAGTCAAACACTGTCAGGTCCGAACTGCACTGCTAGCACCTCCCAACTCACTGGCATATCCGAACTAACTCCGAACACACGACAACCGGGAAGTAGTAGCAGCCAGCAAAGATAATACGCCAGAGCTTATATCGATAAGCGCCGCTGGCGGCAACTCAGTGCCACCAGTAAAAATTGGTTCAAATGGCTCTGAGCACTATATGACTTAACTTCTGAGGTCATCAGTCGCCTAGAACTTAGAACTAATTAAACCTAACTAACCTAAGGACATCACACACATCCATGCCCAGGCAGGATTCGAACCTGCGCCCGTAGCGGTCGCGCGGGTCCAGACTGTAGCGCCTACCACCGCTCGGCCACTTCGGCCGGCCGTGATGAACTACACTCGTTTCACTTTATCATTACTATGTATACTTAAGTACTGGAAATTGAGTTCTGCGTCATGAGTATCAGGCGTGGCTTGACATTGCCATAGCCTCCCAAAACCGTATGACATCAATCCCTTGGGTTTATTTGTGAGGCGATATTTAAAAGCTTTGGTCGATACCAGCCCTGTTGACAGTATCGGTAAACGCCAGGAGCGAGTTATCGATGGTTGTCAGTGCCTTCATTAAACGCCTGTGATTAGAATGTGTATGGACATCGATGGGTATATTTGAGCATCGATGAGCATAAGTGCTGAAGCCTGCCTCCATTTGATGGGCGATCGTATGGAACACTTGTAATAGGTTTGTTTTCAAGTGCATTTACCCAGTCTGATAACAAAGACATTCTGTTACGTGGCGTATATTTACTCAGTCGTAACACGTCGTATTGGTGAAAACATTAGTTTCCGGATATATGATATAGGGATTACTTGCTTGTCTCATTGGTCTCTATTTGGTGTTTCGCTTGTACTTATAACAGAGAATCCATTGACACCTATTTTATGATTTAAAGTTGATGAAAAAAAAGAAGAATCGGAGGTGGAGGATGTCTCGATGTCAAGCACTGGCAAATCAGTTTCGTAAAAGAATAATAAAGACCTTCGTACTGAGTCGCTATTTGCAGGTGTAGTTTCAAGATGCCTGCTGAAAGAAAAGGGGTGGTGAACGTCTCACCATGGACGGCACAGAGCTAACAACTGCAGAGCATGATTGAATCGCTGCCGTAATCTGTGGAAAAAGGAGCAGCATAAATGAGATTATGAGTAAACTTAGCATCATTACTGAGGTACTAGAATGGAAGACAGACATCGGAATGTAACCAAGAAGATACCGAGATCATTAGAGGAGATGAAGACGTTGTCACAGGAAAGCATTTTGTGATGGGCTGCATCAAACCACTCAGAAAACTGAAGAATTTCTCCCTGTCCCAAAGCCCCCCGTCCCAAACCCCAAAATAAAAGAACTGTGGAATCGGAAAAGTGATGTACAGCACCATCAGACAGCTATACTTATTATCTCAGTGAAATCTGCAACACTTGTCTCAGACTGTGTACCTACAGATACTCTCGGGGCTTTGTTAATAATGCTTTGAACATTCTTTTTCCAAACATCGCACACTGTGTTTCTTGATTTTATGTTCTATTTTTGCTGTTGCATGATAAATCGTTGTCATGATGCTTTTAAAGTAAACCATTCATCGAAAAGGTTGAATTACTTTTGAATGCATTACGGGAACAGCCGTGATCAATGTCTTGTAAATAATTACTATTAAAAACAGTCTTGATCACAATTTATTTAACAAGGTGACCGGTTTCGACCACTACTGTGGTCATCTTCAGACCTACAAGATGTATACAGAGCACTAATTAGGGGGCTACATGCATTAATGAAAATACATAGAATTATACGGCTATAAAGCTATGAAACGTTGAATTACCATTGAGTAGGAACCCCTTTCTGTTGGAGAATCACAACTGGAGAAACCAGTGCACGTCTTACTTTATATAATGGAGGCTCCACCCACTTCTGACTGCATGATGTCATTATTAACCAATGAGTTATAAGTCGAATTACAATTTAAAATTTCTTAGTTAAAAGAACTTTGTCAAGAATTAGAAATAAATATACACTAAACTTAGCTTATTAAACAGCTTTTGTCAATTAAAAAGCGTTAAAAATATTTAAATATGTAGAAAAATGAACTTCGGTTTGGCAGTACATGGGTTGCCCTCTCGTGGCCTGCAGTGAACCATTTGGAACCACTGGTTACTATGGTGATGTTAGACGCCGTTGCAAAGATGAAGAAGCAAGCTTTTTCCACTGAAGTTGTTGTAGAGTCGATAGTTGAACTAGTGGTTGCCATGGTGAGGACAAACGCCGATGCAAAGATGTGGCAGCAGGCTTCTTTCCAACGAAGTTGTTGCGAAGTGGCATGGAAAAGACTGTGGCGTCAGACGATGTATTATTGAGTAGAAACTTGTCTTTATTGAAACGAAAAGAGTAAGCTACAATAATCTGTAGCTGATATATATACTACATGCTGCACAAATACGGTACGAAGTAGTTGTCCGTATATATGAAATATTATCTATGAAGTTAGTATGTAGATTACAAGTGCCATTTTTTTTATTTTTTTTATAAGGCATTGCTATTCCTCAAGTTACATACCAGTCATATAAGCAAATAAAAATGAAAGAATTTAAAATTATAAAATTATTAAATTATGAGCCATTGTCAAAAATAAAATAAAACGATGTGAATTAGCAAAATGCAGTCTAAAAGCATAAAAGCAATAATTCTAAAACAGATAGTCAATCATAAAATAATGTATGGTAAAATACAATTACAATGTAAAGATAAAATATTTGCTAAAAGTCTTAATAATTCAAAAGACCTTTTTTAAAAAACAAATACAGAAGAGTAGACATTCTAAAGCAGATCATCGAAAAGCTCAAAGAAATGTTTGTCTTTGAACTGAAGTTGTTCGTTTAAAACAGATAATGGATTACTTTTGTGAAGTGAAAAAATTTCAATTTCTTCTAAGGTATTTAGCAGTGGTCCTTTTGGCACAGTACGTAATATTTTCAAATTGATAGAAATGCAACCCTCAGAATGATTGTATTCATCAAGATGTTGACCGAATATTGATTTGATACGTGCAGCACCAGTAGTATGTTCTCTGAAACGTGTTAAAAAGTTTCGGCCAGTTTGGCCAATATACTGTTTCTCACAGTCATTACATATTATTTTATAAACACCTCACTTTTGGTATCTATTTGAGTCTCCAATTGTGTGTTTCAGTTTCATCTGTAGGGGGTTATTAGTTTTAAATGCTATTGCCACGCTTGTGTTCTTAAATAATTTATTTATTTTATCTGAGATAGGTCCCATGTATGTCATTTGTGTAAATCTCTTCTTGGAATTTATAACGGCATCATTTTTTTCTTGTAATTTTTTTATATAACAGATCAACCTGATGGGAATTATAATTGTTAGCAACTGCTATCTGTTTTAATGTATCAATTTTCTTTTGGATTGCATCATGTTGGAGAGGTAATTTCAGTATCCTATGCATCATGGTTTAAAAAAATGCCATTTTGTATCTTAATGGATGGCATGATGTAGCATTTATTATTACATCGGTTGATGTGGGTTTTCTATAAATAGAAATATTATGTCTTCCATTCTGTTTTGTAATTGTGAGGTCAAGGAAATTAATACTATTCTTACTTTCATGTTCTACTGTAAATACAAGTTTTGGATGTCAATTATTTAAGTTGTTAGCAAAAGCGTCAATTTCTTCCTTAGAGCCGTTATACAATAGCAGTGTGTCATCAACATATCTTTTATAGTATATAATTTTATTCATTATTTCTGGATTATTTTTGAAAAATTGGATTTCAACATAGTTGACGAAGATATCTGCTATAGTGCTAGCCAGGGAATTACCCATTGCAAGTCCATCTTCTTGTATGTATATTTTATTATTAAATGGAAAATAATTAAAATCTAGAGTAATTCTTAACAGTTTGATGAATTCTACTATTTCTTTGGGGCTCATGATTTTGTGATGCGTTAAGTCATCATTAATAATAGAGATAGTCTCTTGAATAGGTATATTCGTGTAAAGATTTGTGATGTCCAACGATGCAAACCTTGCGTTTTTTGGAATATCTACATCATAAATTAACTCAGTTAATTCGAAACTGTTTTTAATACTATAATTTTCTTCATAAACATAGAAGGATTTTAAGATTTGATTGAGCTTTTTGTTTAGGTTATAAGAGGGACAGTTGGTATTGTTAACAATTGGACGAATTGGTAAGTTTGGTTTGTGTAGTTTGATTTGCGATCTCAACTTAGGTAAAGTGGGGTTCATAACTTTAAGTGTTATTTTATCTTTACTCAATGGTAATTCAACGTTTCATAGCTTTATAGCCTTATAATTCTATGTATTTTCATTAATGCATGTAGCCCTCTAATTAGTGCTTTGTATACATCTTGTAGGTCTGAAGATGACCACAGTAGTGGTCGAAACTGGTCACCTTGTTAAATAAATCGTGATCAAGACTGTTTTTAATAGTAATTATGAAAAGATTGAAACACTACACAACCAAGTAGATCAAGTGTGTACAGCTAACAGATCTTTGCCATTTACTGTATTCCTAAATATGCAGTACAACAGAAAATAAATTTCATTTTTCAGTTGAAAATAATAAGCTTAAAAGTCTCTTCATTGACAAATGGTTCAAATGGCTCTGAGCACTATGGCACTTAACATCTGAGGTCATCAATCCCCTAGAACTTAGAACTACTTAGACCTAATGAACCTAAGGACATGACGCACATTCATGCCCGACGCAGAATTCGAACCTGCGACAGTAGCAGCAGCGCGGTTCCGGACTGGAGCGCCTAGAACCGCTCGGTCACAACGGCCGGCTCTTCATTGACAGTTGTCACTATTAGAATGCTTCTTCTCATTGATTTTGAGGTAATGTTACATAACTCAGAAACTGATATCTTTCATTTCTCGACTCTCTGAAGTTAAAGTTGAATGACAAATGCATTTTCTCTGCACCTAATAACGTATCTTGGGCAGCTGCTTCAGCATCCATTTGTTGGCAATTACGAAATCCAATTTCTTTTATTTAAATGAAGATTCTTTTAGGATACTAATTCACATAGAGATCTTCATATCGTACAATGTTACTGAATTCACAGCAACAGAACCATCTGTCTGAAGATGGAATGTAACGCCAATGTTATGAGGTCTTTTGAGGACTGCTTTTATTTTTGGGTGTGTTTTTATTACACGTAATATTAATGACCTTCACATGTTTCTATGTATGCTCAAAAAGTTCCTGAGCCGACCGTGGTGGCCAAGCGGTTCTAGGCGCTTCAGTCCGGAACCGCGCTGCTACGGTCGCAGGTTCGAATCCTGCCCTCGGGCATGGATGTGTGTGATGTCCTTAGGTTAGTTAGGAGTCTAGGGGACTGATGGCCACATGTTAAGTTCCTTGACTCTTTGAGCCATTTGAACCATTTTTGAAAGTTCCTGATTTACTCAGTTCCTCGAGACCCACGAATTTCATTTTCCTTCTCAATGTAGCATTGTCTAGTGCTTCTATTCATCATCTTCCTGGCCTCTTCACTGGAGCTAACCGTAACTTCATCATGGAAATAGAACATGCATTATCCAATGTTTTAACGGTTGAATGTTCTTAAATATGGGTTTATCGACTCTTCGTACAAGGCTATTGTTAACCGCATTACAGTAACTGAAACAGAACCTGTACCTCGCTACATTCTATTGTTCAAATTATAACAAGAAATGTTCCCGAATTGGGAGAACGTGTTTGTAACACACAAGAGAAGTTAGTGTGTTACATGAACATTTGTCCTGTACAGCTGTATTTTCTTGTTACAGCTCATGTTGCACAGTAGTGATGTAGGCTGAAGCAATGAATTCAAATTTGTGTGATGCCGGAATTTGAAGCTAGATCTCTTGCCCACCAGGCAAATGTTATAACCATTGCGCTATATTTGCACTACGGCTGTCACAGCTGCAAGGATTACTCTAGCAAGTCTTCTCCCTCCCCCCCCTCCCCCCCCCCCCCTCCGAAAGAAATTCCAATACTCGCATCACTATTCCTGAGGTACTACGATATTGGAATAGCATCTTGCACCTTGTCAATGAGCGAAATGGGTTTAATCTTACCAATAACAAAGGAGAAGGTGATATATTATCTATGTATAGTACATAATATTCGTATATAGTTGACGTTCCTGAGATATACAGCTAGGACGTGTACAGCTCATGGTCTAGTGGATCAGTTCCGCTTCGAGCGCCGAGTGGGAAGATTCTTGTTTATTACACTTGCCGCAGCGTTACTTGTGTAAAGTTTTCCTCGTTTTTCTGTCCGCCGAGTGAGTCGTAGCGCCTCCGCTCCGCCTTTAGTGTCTGTTTTTATCCGTCTACTTGCAGCGGAGTCGGCCGCTCCGCTATGACTGCCAAGGTTTCCTCGTGTATTCCACGAAAAGGTACTGTGAGCTTTACTTTCTATAAAACAACGCAATACGTGGAGTCCAGGTCTCTAGAAATCCACCATTGGCTTGTCGATACAATTCATGTGAATGATCAGGTCCATACCGCTTATTTTGATGCTGACGAGTACGGGTTTTACGTGAAAGTTATGGATCCCCTTCACGTTGAAGGATTACCCTCGCGACATGGTTCTCAAGTCACGTTCAGGCATCGTGATAATTCCGTTAGTATGGTGTCACTCGCAGATACTGAAATCGAATATACCAATGTTCGAGTGTTCAACTTCCCGCCGGAGGTTTACTAATGTTCGAGTGCTCAATTTCCCGCCGGAAGTTGACGACAATTTTCTAAAGGACATATTGACTCCTTATGGCAACGTGAAAAACGTCCGTCGTGAACGCTGGTCTATGAACACAGATTACAGTGTTATAGTGGAATTCGTTCCGTGGAAATTGTGGTGTCACTGCCAGACACCACACTTGCTAGGTGGTAGCTTAAATCGGCCGCGGTCCATTTAGTACATGTCGGACCCGCGTGTCGCCACTGTGTGATCGCAGACCTAGCGCCACCACAAGGCAGATCTCGAGATACGAGATAGCACTCGCCCCAGTTGTACGGACGACATTGCTAGCGACAATACGGACGAAGCCTTCCTCCCATTTGCCGAGAGACAGTTAGAATAGCCTTCTGCTAAGTCCATGGCTACGACCTAGCAAGGCGCCATTAGCCTTACCTACTTTGAGAGTTATAGTATAAATGTGTCAAGAAGAAGGCTGTATTCATCAAAGAATAAAAGTTAAGTATAAAGCAGCTACGTACTTTTCTTGCTACCATTCAATAGTTATCCTGTTCCAGACTTGACGCCAGTCGGCGTGTGTGTACGCGTGCCTTTCTTTCGGCTCCCTTCCCAGTGTGGCGTAGCAAGCTTGTTACGCCACAACAGATTGGCGACGAGAAAAGTGTTCTTTCTACTTGCTTTGCTCTGATTTATTTGTGTCATGGCTTCGCCACAATCTCCAGATGTACTGTCCGAATTTTATCGCTTGCAGAATCAGCAGACGCAGGTGTTATTGGATGCCCTTGGACAGCTCGTCCAGGGTCAACGTGCACTGCAACACGATGCGGCAGCCGCCGCTTCACCGCTACTGCAGCCATAACATGCAGTTGCACCGCAGTTTCGCCAGTTTGACCAAACCCACGTGACTTGGACGGAATGGTCCCACCAGTTTGCATTTCACCTAGCCGCCTACAGAATTCAAGGTAATGAGCGGCAGCCGTTTTTGCTTTCTTGTGTCGGTGTGTCCACCTACCGTGTGATAGTGAAATTGTTTCCCCGATGCGACGTAGCAACTCTGTCCTATGAGGAAATTTTGTCTGCTTTAGATGCCTATTTCAAGGAAACAGTTAATGTGGTAGCAAAACGGTATACGTTTTTTCGTACAAAATGTACGGCCGGTCAAACTAATAGGGAGTGGGTAGCAACATTGCAAGGACTTACTAGGGACTGTGCCTTTGACTGTGACTGTGGCCTTTCTTATTCAGATACATTGGTACGTGGTGCAATTGCACAGAACGTTTCTGATGTTCGCATACGGGAGCAAATTTTGAAACTAGTTAATCCCTCCCTTCAACAAGTGATACACATATTGGATAGACAAGACACACTTGACTGTGCTCAGGAATCTTTTGAAACTTCGCCAGCCGTGTGTAACATTAACCGGCCCGCCGGGCGAGCTGCGCGGCCCGGTAAGTTGCCCTCCCGCACGTCGACGCAGCTGCCGCCACGCTCTCAGCCACGTGTGCCGCGCCAGCACACAAATGCAGTGAAATCATGCCCGCGGTGTGCTACTCGACATTCGCGTGACCATTGCCCATCATGCCAAGCTATTTGCTTTTTCTGTAATAAGAAAGGACATGTTCAAAGAGTTTGCCAGAAAAAGCTCCGATCAGACACTCTTAATCATTCCAGGCCCTTTGCTTCGCGCCGGAATCGAACCAAGGACACTCAGGCTCGTGGACCTTCGCCCATGGACATTCATGTCGTCCCTTCCACCACGTCCAGTGCCACTTTCTCTAACAGTGACTGTGTTCGTCCCACAAAAACTGTGCGTCGACGTCGCCGGAAATCACGTCCATTAGCAAGTGATTCTGTACCAGTGTCTGTTCAAATTGCACAAAACAGTCGCTCTTGTCGTCAGCAGGACAATAAACTTTTTGTAGATTTGGACTTTAATGGCAAGGTCATACCGTTCCAGCTCGATACCGGAGCTGCAGTTTCATTGCTCAATCACGACACGTACAAACAACTGGGCAAACCTCCGTTGCGTGCCGCAAATGTTACGCTAAAAAGTTATTCAGGACAGCCGATCCCTGTGTTAGGACAGTGCACTCTTCTTGCAACATATAAAGGACAAACAAAACTTGTGTCATTTTACGTTCTTCGTTCTTCTACTGCAGTGAACTTGTTTGGTTTAGATTTATTTCAGTTGTTTAACATGTCTATTGTTAATCAGGTCCTATCAGTGAATCAAACTGTGCCTTCAGACAGTGTTTCTCGTCTGTGTGACGAATTTGCAGACATTTTTGCACCGGGCTTAGGTTGCGCTAAAAACTATGAAGCACATTTGGAACTGAAAGTCAATGAGCAACCGAAATTTTTCAGAGCGCGCAATGTTCCCCACGCATTGCGTGATGAGGTCGCAAGAACATTAAACGATCTAGAATCACAGGGTGTAATTGAACGTGTGCAAGCTTCTCTCTGGGCTTCACCCTTAGTAATTTTGCCGAAACCTTCCGGAAAATTGAGACTTTGCGTGGACTTCAAGGCCACAGTGAATCCACAACTAGTGACTGCTACTTTTCCTTTGCTCCGCCCGGATGATCTTTTTGCTAAACTGTGCCCGGGAAAATATTTTTCAAAGTTGGACCTAGCCGATGCGTACTTGCAAATACCGGTGGACGACGAATCCCAGCGCGTATTGGTGGTTAACACGCATCTTGGATTGTACAGGTTCAAAAGACTGCCGTTCGGGTGTGCATCCACCCCTGCATTGTTTCAGCAATATTTACAAACTTTTTGTGCGTCGGTCCCTACTGCAGCAAACTATCTCGACGATATAGTGATCTCCGGACAGACAGAAGAAGATCATCTTGCGAACCTACGAACGTGATTTCAGGTCTTGCGACAAAATGGTCTTCGCTTGAGGAAGGACAAATGTGTGTTTTTTGCTCGTGACTTACCATACCTGGGCCATGTCATCAATGCCCAAGGCATACATCCGAGTCCAGAGCACTTCCGTGCCATACAAGATTTGCCTTCCCCTCAAATGTGAAGCAGCTGCAGAGTGTGTTGGGTAAAATTACCTATCATCGCTTTCTGCGCAATGCCTCTTCCATTTCAGCTCCGCTTCATCGCTTACACCGTACAGGTGTTCCGTTTCTCTGGACGACGGAATGCGAACTCGCCTTTCGCCAGTTGAAATCGGGGTTACTTTCTAATACTGGCCTCACGCCTTTCGATCCCCGGAAACCCCTTTTGTTGATGGTAGATGCATCGGATTTCGGGATCGGTGCTGCGATTACGAATATGTGTTCTTCTTGCATGGCGTGTGCCGAACAACAATCCGCACCGCCGCGGAAAGTCTTTGCATGGCCAAAAGCCACTTCCCCTTGGCAACGCTTGCACATTGATTTTGCTGGTCCATTCTGGAATGCTCGATGGTTGGTTCTGGTCGATGCCTTCAGTAATTTTCCTTTTGTTGTCCGGATGTCTTCCACGACGTCCTCCGCCACCATCCACGCGATGTCTGCTATCTTTTGCATTGAAGGTCTTCCGCAGACTATTGTTTCCGACAATGGCCCACAATTCATGTCCACAGAATTTGTCATTCTGCCAGGCCTATGGTATTCAACATCTGACATCCGCGCCGTTTTCGCCTCAGTCAAACGGTGCCGCTGAACGATTGGTCCGGACTTTCAAGTCACAGATGTTGAAGTTGAAAGAGTCGCATTCTCGGGAGGACGCGTTGTTACTCTTTTTGTCTTCATATCGCTCTCAGCCCCGCGATGGTCGCTCGCCGGCTGAGTTGCTCCACGGTCGTCCTCATCGAACCTTGATGTCTTTGCTGCATCCGCCGCATCAGGTTGCTATGCAGCGGCAGACATCTGCTTTTGCCCCAGGCGACGTTGTATTCTATCGCAACTATCGCGGTTCACGGCGTTGGCTCGCAGGGCGCACTCTTCGCTGCCTCGGCCGCACGATGTATTTGGTTGTGGGGGCCTCTGGTGAGGTGCGTCGGCATCTCAATCAGCTGCGCCTCTGTCGTCGCACGGGGTCTGCCTCTCCCCGTCTGCTTTCAGCGACGGTGCCGTCCTGTCAGCGCCCTGGGGACCCATCTACTGGCTCGCCTCATCCCCAGGTGTTACCGACGATGCCTTCCATTTTGCCCCATGGCGACGCGCCGCCGCAGCAGCCGCCGCCGCCGCCGCCGCCGCCTGTTCTCCCGCCGGCGCCGCCCGCATTCGACGCTTCGCTGCAGCCGCCAAGCGCCTCCCTGGGTCACGCGCCGCCGATCGCTTCCCGTGACCAGCCGTCCTCCACCATGGACCTCTTGCCCGCTCCGGACCACATGACGTCATCGCGCGTCGGGTACCCCGACGCAATGGAGGTCGACCCTTCGGCCCCTCCTGTCTCATTACGGGCGCATACACCGCATGTTGACGTGCACCCTGGACTAGGTTTTCAGGCGTTTCCTAGATCCCCTCAGACCGAATGGCCGGGTGCGGGTGGCACAGCCTCGCCTGTTGTTAGGCTCCCCACCTCATCGCATACGTCAACATGGGGTCCTCCCCACGGCGGGCGGAAGCCTTATCTCACGACCGTTCGCCGATTTGCGGGGGAGGAATGTGGTGTCACCGCCAGACACCACACTTGCTAGGTGGTAGCTTAAATCGGTCGCGGTCCATTTAGTACAGGTCGGACCCGCGTGTCGCCACTGTGTGATCGCAGACCTAGCGCCACCACAAGGCAGGTCTCGAGATACGAGATAGCACTCGCCCCAGTTGTACGGATGACATTGCTAGCGACAATTCGGACGAAGCCTTCCTCTCATTTGCCGAGAGACAGTTAGAATAGCCTTCTGCTAAGTCCATGGCTACGACCTAGCAAGGCGCCATTAGCCTTACCTACTTTGAGAGTTATAGTATAAATGTGTCAAGAAGAAGGCTGTATTCATCAAAGAATAAAAGTATAAAGCAGCTACGTACTTTTCTTGCTACCATTCAATAGTTATCCTGTTCCAGACTTGACGCCAGTCGGCGTGTGTGTACGCGTGCCTTTCTTTTGGCTCCCTTCCCAGTGTGGCGTAGCAAGCTTGTTACGCCACAACAGAAATGCGTGTCAAACGCAATATACCGTCACATTTACAAGTGTGTATGTACCGCGTCCGTGTCATGTATACTGGTCAAGAGGGAACCTGCTTCCTACGTAATGAAAGTGGACACTTTCGGTTTAATTGTCCGCGGAGTGTTTTTGTGTTAAAGCTGCCACTAGTGCAGAGTCGCAAATTGACGGTTGCTAATCTTGTTCCTTCTACTCCAGCTGTCGGCCCTACTTCTGTTCGGATTATAATGATCAGTCAGTTCTAATAATCGTCTCAAATAATATCCGCCTTTACCTATGCGACGGGTTCAGAATCCTATTGGTCCCAGGATAGTACTTATAACGGCGACAAATAAGTGACGTCGCACTCAGGATGGTTATGCGTTACAGTCTGAGACGATGCAATGTCCTCCTGTTCCTTTGTCTTTCGCCGCCGATGGTTTCCTGCATTTGCCGCCTACAGCAACTGCCGAGTAGAAGAAAATTATCGACCAAATATCACCTGTTGTATTGGTAGTTCCACAGAATGCTTCCGCCTTAGTGACTGGAACTGCATTACATGACCGCAGTTCTGGGGACAAGGAAGCTGTGCCTATGACCCCTCCTACGCTTCCGTCTGCAGAGGCCGCCATCCCACTTAACGGGCAGAAACAGCATATACTACCTGACCGTGCGGTGGCACGTAAGTAATCTAAGAAAAAAGGGTGCGATGACGGGGCTTCTGGTCCGCCGATGTGTGATTCCTCTGTGGATTCCGCAATGGACCTTGACTCTCAGCTGTCTACCTAATTCTCCTCAGAGGTTCCGTACATCCCTGTCCGGCCGTGATCAATGACCCAGGCCTTCACTTCCTTTCCTTGAACGTTAATCGTGTGGAATCAAAACTGCGATTGGCTTCACTGCGTCAGTTCATTTACGATTCATGTGCGGACATAGTTCCCTTACAGGAGTTATTATTTAGTAATGACTCCTTACCTGGTTTTCGTATGATCTTTAATGTAGCACCCGAATATTCTACGGGGACCGCCTTATTCTTTCGCGAATGCATTCCTATTGCTGAGGTGGAAATGTTGGATTCTGGCAGGAGCATAAATTTTTAATCTAACCTATGTTCTTTTATATGCCCCTTCTGGCACTTGTCGCGCAGTGGCTCGTTCGCGTTTTTATAAAGAGGATTGTTTATCTGTTGCGTAAGAGTCCTCCGGGTAGTCTGTTGGGTGGTGCCTTTAGCTGTGTATTGCGTCCTGCATATCAATCTCCAAATTTTAATTTCTGTCGCGAATTACATGAATTGGTCCGCTCCTTACGCCTAAAAGACGTCTGGATATGTAAATATCCGACATTAGTTAAATTTATCCACTTCCCTGCGACTTCTAGTAGCAGGTTACATAGATTTTACTTATCGGACTGCCTGAGCGATAGTGTTCTTAACGTTGAAGTTATCCCAGCTTCATTTACGGATCACTCTCAATCTTGAACGCCCTCCGTGGATGCACAATGTCGCTCACCTCGCTGACGCCTCTCTCTAAGACGTGATGCGAGTCGTGTTGGAGCGTACTCTACGGTCCACTGGGAAATAATCTTTCACCCTTGACTGGTGGATACAGCTAGCGAAACCGAGGCTCAGGCAAACTTTGATACGTTTGTGTGCTACCCAAGCGCGAGACTTTCGGAGAACTTACGAACGTTACTATTCCATCCTGCGTGAAATTTATGCTGCTTCGGATCACGCCCCTCTGCGAATTGCCGATATTAGGCGTGTAAAGGCAAAATTGTTAACCTTGAAGAGAATACAAATGGAAGGTTTTTAAAATCCTATCGAAGCAGCGTTCATTGGTGACGGAAGAACTGACTTCCTTATATCATTGGCTTCGGTATCAGACCCGCCGCCGACGCACTTGTATTCATTCTCTCACGACAAATGATGGACATATCGTAATGGCGCAAGCTGACATAGTGCGTATCTTACACCAGTACAATGTAGACATTTACGATATCGAGGAGTTCAGTGAAACCTTTTACGACCCATTTGTCAGCATCTTGGATACGACAATTACACCTTAACAGAATGAAACGTTCTTAGCTGCGTTTCAGTTTAAGGAAGTTTACAAAATTATTGTAGAATCGCCTTCTCAAAAGTCCCCAGGTCTAGATGGACTTCCAAAGGAATTTTACATGCGCTTTTGGCCGTTGTTGGGTGCTACCTTTACCTCCCTTTTGAATGAAATGTTACAGGGTAGAGTGGTGCCGCCCTTGTTCAAAATGGGAAAAATGCTTTTAGTTCCGAAACGCACTGGACCGGCTGCCTCTGACACTTCCGCCCACTTACTTTGTTAAACTTTGATTATAAGAGTGTGGCGAGGGCAGTTAACAGTAGGATGTCGGCTCTGATGGATGCGATTGTTGCAAAACATCAAAGCTGCTTACCTGGTCGTACCATTCTTACCCCTATCCTCGAGTACCATGACGTGGTTTCGGTTGCTGCTGTAACGTCCGTCCCTTGTGCCCTTGATTTTCTGGACATCAATAAGCCATTTGATCGTATTAGTCACGACTTTCTGCTTCGGATTCTGGAGGCAGTTGGTTTCACTGTTGACACACGGCGAGTGCTCTCAAATCTGTTTACGGGTATTTCGGCTTCTGTGGTTGCTAATGGCCAACAGACGCTCCAAATAAATATCCGTAGGGGAGTGCCTCAAGGAAGCCCGCTGTCAACGACTTTCTTTGTGTTGTCTCTGGAGTCCCTATTTCGGATGCTACCATCCCAGCTGACAGGTTGGACGCTTTCCGGCGGGACTATAGCTATTCGTGCATACGCGGATGAAGTGACTGTTCTACTTCGCAATTCTGCTGAGATACCCTGACTGAAGGCTGTCATCGATGATTTTTGTCGGAGTTCAGGTTCCAAACTTAATGGAGGTAAATGTAAGCTTCTTCCCTTGCGAGGTTTTAATGACGCGGTTGTTCCATGGGCTACTGCAGTGGATCGGCATTCGTCTCTCGGTGTCATTATTGATCGTTGTCCACTCAAAATTGCGGCGTTCAACTGGAAGTCTGTTACGTAAGAAATTCAGGGAGCGATGTTAGAGCATGAAAGGTGTTCTCTTACTCTGCTCCAGAAAGTCCGAATACTGGATACATATGTCTTATGCAAAGCTTAGTATGTCGCCCAAGTTTATCCGCTTCCTTCGATGATGGCGAGGAAACTACAACAATTCTCTGGTCTTTTCTTATGGAAAAGACATATATTTAGCTTACGGTATTAGGTGATCACGAAGCCTCGCTCCTTTGGGGGGCTGGACCTGACTTATATACGCAGGAAGTCGCAGATGCTATTTGTGCGTCGTACTATTTTGACGATGATTCAAGGAACTCACACAGTCACGTCTCATTTATTTCTGTGTGTCCGTCCTGCCAGTCTTGAACCACGTATTGATGTTGGTCGCATAAATTATAAGTTAAAACACATTCGTAACTTCTACCTTGCGTTGAGCTATTTAGGGGCTGACATCTTATAGAGACCTGTCCTCACCATGAAATGCCTACATACTCTTGGGGAAGCAGTCCCTTGCCCGAACCTCGTTGAAAGAAATGGTTGGCTGGTTGTTTGGGGAAGGAGACCAGACAGCGTGGTCATCGGTCTCATCGGATGAGGGAAGGACGGGGAAGGAAGTCGGCCGTGCCCTTTCAGAGGAACCATCCCGGCATTTGCCTGGAGTGATTTAGGGAAATCACGGAAAACGTAAATCAGGATGGCCAGACGCGGGATTGAACCGTCGTCGTTGAAAGAGACTCGCCGCAAACAAGCTGGACGAAAGTTTGGTTCAATATCAGTCTTCCGATTCTGCCAATGTGCGTAGCGTCCCCGTGGTATAAGGTCGTAAATAACTTGATTCCAACGAACGAGCGACTTTTCATTATTGGGCTTAGCGACACGGATTTATGTAGTCGTTGTACGTCTCCCGATACGACATCGCTTTACTTGTGGAGGTCATAAGGCAAACTGGTCTTGGATCAGGACACAATTGGCCTTCTTTATTCGATCTTCTGAGACTGCCTACACCACGGACAGCATAGTGCGCCCAGATTCTTCTTTCTTTCCACGGTCGGAAGTGCAAACCGTTATGTGGTTGTTGGGACATTTCGTTCATTATGTTGTAGAAGGCGAGGGGGACGATCACATGAACTTCATGCAGTAGTTGAGCACGGCCTATTTGACATGCTTGCGAATGCCTCGATACCGAGACTCTTCGCCAACATGTTGAATCTTGTTTTCCGTCGGCAAGGTGTTGGTTAATCTACTTTATTATGATGATCAGTGTTTTTATTTGTTATGTATGTCCCCATCTGATCTTTTTAGGCTTGTCCTCTCCTGGTTTCCCTGTTCGTTCTTTTTTTTTTTTGTTTTTTTGTTTTGACTCAGCATCGCACCAGTTATATTGTCAAATGTGTATTGATGAAGTACATACACACGTGACCGTCTACAATTCTAAGTTTTTCTTATTTTACTTGGAATTTCTCGTAGTTTGCTATTTCGAATGCAATCTTGTTTCGTTTTCCTACCACTTTTAGATTCAATTACGAACTATAAAAATATATAAGAAACACAAAATATAAACACAATTGAAAGTTACTGAAAAACCATGTAAAATAATTGTTGATACATATTTTGTGAGCTTTGTTGTGGTTTGTCGGCCACGTTCTCGGTTTCTTTTTATTTTATTTATTGTTCTGTTAAGATAAGTAATTTTTTCTCCCTTTTGCAGCCTCTATTACATGGTGATATGACTATGGTCTACTGAAGTGCCATGATAGTACCAAGTCATTCTGATAATAAAAAAAAGAAGTGGTTAGCTGTGCGGCCTCTGGATCACGCGGTCCTGGGTTTGATTCCCGGCCGGGTCGGGGATTTTATCTAAATGGGGAGTGGCTGTCTTTATTGTTGGTAACATTTCATCATCATTCAGGAAAATGGCGAGGCTGGAAAGTGAAAGACTGGGAATTTGTGCGGGCTCTGATAACCACGTCGTTGAGCGTCCCACAAACCAAAATCATCATCACTGAAGTTGATATTCAGTGTATCTCTGGATCAGTAACTGTATATGACTAACCCTAGCAGTACCAACGTATTCACCACAACGCGTACTGCCAAGGTAGGAAGGGGGGTGGGGTGGTTGTACGTTATGCCCAACATAAAATAAAAATAGAAAAGGAAACAAATTCCTTAAATTTTGTTAACTTTCATTAACAACATACTGTTTAAGTAGGTATTGATGCATCAGTAATGCCCAGAAACTGAAAATATTCTTTAGCACAATCTTAACAGTACCTATACATTTGTCAAAAATGGTTCAAATGGCTCTGAGCAGTATGGGATTTAATATCTGTGGTCATCAGTCCCCTAGAACTTAGAACTACTTAAACCTAACTAGCCTTAGGACATCACACACATCCATGCCCGAGGCAGGATTCGAACCTGCGACCGTAGCGGTCACGCGGTTCCAAACTGAAGCGCCTAGAACCGCACCGCCACACCGGCCGGCTATACATTTGTCGTAAGGTGTACGCTGTGTTGAGAGATGCTCTGTGACCATGACATTTCTTTTAAATAAAAATTTCGTTAATTGTTGTTGACTTTTATTTATAATATACCATTTGAAGGTATATAGATGCATAAGAATCGTCCTGAATCTGAAAATATGGATATGACATTTGTTGTGAAAAGTGACATTCACTACCAAGACAAAAATTTTTGAGTTAAGTGTAATTGAAAAATTTAAAACCAGTATGGAATCTAGTGTAAGAAACTACTAAACACAATAAATATTTTTTCAAAATTTTAGTATATAAAGTACATGACTGGATTACAAAAATTTCGGAAGTTGGGCATAAGTTCGTCGTACTCCCATAGCGGTATTGTGAGGTTTAGTATATCATCTTCCACAGTTCTTCATAGCATATGAATCGCGGGGGATACACAGAAAGTAAAAGTACTGCTCGAATCTCTTTCTTAGATGAAATGTTCAAACTATGCATCGCACTGAACCCCTGAAGCGCTTACGTCTCTGGAATATTTTTTACGATTTTAGAGTCTCTTACAATAAGGGCACCATGAGTGTCTCGATCTTAACGATATAAGGTGTCAGTAACCCTTTTAACTGCCTCTCAAAATAAATCTGTTTTTATAAAGTTGAGGGGCACTGACAGGAGGAGAAATATTGTAATTACTACTTTCGTACATACACATCCTCGTAGTGATAAACACACATATTCTAGTACATCAAGTGGAGCATTCGTCCGATAAGCCAGGGTCGAAGAGTTTAAGTAATTGAGTCCTAGCGTGAACTCCACAGATCAGGATATGGTGTGTGTGTGTGAGGAGGGGGGGGGGGGGGGGGGGAATCTACAGAGAGCACTTAGCCCCAGGAACGTAGACATTCAAACTTTTTGAAGTTTTATTTCTACAAGCAGTCTGATCACAAAAGAAAAAGTTTATCAAAAAAAGTTTTTATACGATCAAGACTGTTTTAAAAATGTTTCATTTAGATCGCGGCTCTACAAATTATGTTTACAAAAATTATGTACAGATTTTTCGTTCCTTACAGATTTGTTAAACATTTCTAGAACGGATTGCCTTCTGTTTTAGTATACCGCAGATTAACATTTGAGGGCGTTGGCAAATACCGCGCCAAGTATCAAGTGAAACTTGAAGTATTGCTTTTGAGAACTGATGTAACGAACGCCCGGAATTGTTTCCCGACTTTCTGTTCAGTCTGTGCTCGTCAAGTATCTTCCCCGCCGAGAAAAAACCCGGGGTACGGTGGTGTATCGCACAGCGGAGCAGCCTCGCAGCGATAAGGGGCGGTACCTGGGGCGTGAAATGGCAGGTTAGGCGCACGCCGAGGAAGAATCGGCGAGGCCCGGCCTGCGAGGCGGGTCCTAATCGAGTCCTCCAACTGGCAACTTTTAACTGGAGCGGCATTAAGGACTTAAGCCGGCGGACGCGGACGGGCGCCCTTCTGCCGATCCGTTTAGCCGCCGGCCCCGATAGCATCTCGAGCGTCCCTCCTGACCCAGTGGGGCGGCTGCCTTATTGAGATACCGCCGGCGGCGGATCAAACAGTTTAATTAAAGAAAGCGGCGCGAGGCGTGGGTCTCCAAGGCCGGAAGACTCGAAGGCCGGTCGAAGAACTCGACTTGGGAGGGCGAAGAGAGCGGCACAAAGGACACAGTTCATCACGGAGGAGGCTCAGAAGGGAAGTTCCCACGGTGGGGAGGGTTAGGGTTGAGTCTACTAACCCAGTACCCATCGCACACTTCAGGAGTTTTAAGAAAAGATCACGAAATTATTCTTTCATTGCTCTAGATTCATTGTGCTCCAATTAATTTTTTTACATTTGAAGTGAGTAGGAGCATGATATCAAAAATAACAAGGATCAATTTAAAACAGTAAGACTGTTGCAAAATAATAGTTGGTACTTTAGTTTTATTGATAGTCTGTCAGTATGTAGTTGCTTTTATTATCGTATTAGACCTGCAACTAACGAAAGACTTTTTTTTTGTTTTATCAGACGCGTTTAGCCTCAATTACTAGCATGCATCACTTTCAACATACACACTCTGCTGTTGTACATGGAAGTTACGAACAGTTCTGACTAACAAGGGGAGGCCACAACGTTTGGAACGCGGATTTACGGGAAACTTCGTACACTCGTATTACTCCATTAGGACAACAAAATGTGTAAGAAGTAGCGCGTACTTCTCAAGCGTTACTGAGAAAATCGCAAGATAATTTCAGTCGTCAAATATATACCTGTGCGTGGCCGCTTTTACCATCAAGCAGCGGCAGCCGCGTTCAAGCCCCGTAACCACTGGATCGCTGGATCGAGTCCCTTTCGTCAATTTTTTTTTATTTCTAACACAGTCATTTTCTTTACTATTTACATTACAATTGATATAATGGGAAAAATACGTGTTTTCGGATGAACTTTTATTAAATTTACGATGTTATTTGGCAGTCTACTAATTTTTATTATCACGAATAATATAATATTCATAACTATCGACTAGTAAACGACCAAACGCATAAAGTGATACTGAAAATGTATGCTTGCCCGTGGTTTGAGAAATCCCTTATACCTGGAAGAAGCCCCAAACTACTTGTTACCTCCAAGTTTTGACCGGCACAGACGGCTTTCGAAAGATGTACAATTAATCGTCGCTTTCGACATTACGTGTACAATGGCAGGATGGTATTTTTCGTAAAAACATGGAAAACATAAAGTTAGAACGGTACCAGCTGCATTGAGTAAGTGCTGTTTCCGCATATGTAAGGTCTTTTGAGGTTTTGCGTGGAAAAACAAACCTCGTTGACATTTTCAAAAACCTCTTCTCCAGCCGATAATTTGGAAGCAAACCATGCATAACGCAGCATTTCCTCAAATATCGGCGCTGACATTTGATCATGCAGTATAGAGTGTATTTTAATAGCGTCTTCACGAGAAGCAAATTTTCGTTCTTTTTCGATTAAATACGAACAATTTTGAAGGCTCGGGCAAACATACATTTTCACTATCACTTTATGCGTTTGATCGTTTACTAATCGATCGTTATGAATATTATATTATTTGAGATAATGAAAATTTGTAGACTGCCAAATAGCACTGTAAATGTAATAAACGTTCATCCGATTACACGTATTTTTCCCATTGTAATCTAAATAGTAAAGAAAATGACTGTTTTGGACATAAAAAAACTGACGAACGGGACTCGATTCAGCGATCCAGCGATTACGGGGCTTGAATGCGGCTGCCACCGCTTCATGTTAAAAGCGGTCACTAACAGGTATATATTTGACGACTGAAATTATCTTACGATTTTCTCAATAACGCTTGAGAAGTACGCGCTACTGCTTACACATTTTGTTGCTCTAATCGAGTACTACGAGTGTACGAAGTTTGAAGTAACTCCGCGTTCCAAACGTCGTGGCCTCCCCGGAACCTTAATATTAGGTTGGTGCATGCAGGTATTCCGCTTGCTATTGCTTCATTTATCGGTTGTCATTTCAAATTATAGTTCACTGTTCCTATTCGAGTTTACATATTGTCATTTTGTCGTTTGGAGATAGTAAGTGGAGCTGTGGACGCTAGAAAATGGGCTGCCAAGTGGAAAGACAGGAACATTTATGACACATTCTTCCATTTCAGTTCAATAGAGGGGTGACAGCGGTGGAGGCAGCCAGAAACATTTGCGTCCTCTTTTGGGGCAATGCCACTGAACGGGGAACGGCAAGAATATGGTTTGCTCGTGTAAAAGAGTATCGTTTTGACATTAATGACACTCCACATTCAGGAGTTTGATAAAGATGATGAAGTGGGATCACTCCAACATTTTGCGACGCTTTCATGCAATGGGGAAGGATCAGAAATCGACTGTATGGGTACGGCGTGCTCTAACACCACAAACCACAAAAATCGGAGTGTGGGCATATGTGCATGTCTGCTTGCTCATCATGAATTCGCTCTTGAGCAAGACCGACCACTACCATTCTGCATCGTTAGTGATGACGGGAACTGATGCCTTTAAGCTAACGTAAGGAAAAGGAAGGAATGTCTCACTTCAAACAAAGCAGCAACTTCCCGTTCAAAGACCTGCGTGCATCCACAAAAGAATTAAGGATCACGAAGTGTATGAGGTTAAAGAACTCTGCTACCTAGGCAGCAAAATAACCCATGACAGGTGGAATAAGGGTGACACATGAAGCTAAATAGTACTAGCAAAAAGGGCACGCCTGACCAAGAGAAGACTATTCCTATCAAATGTAGGCCTTAAATTGGGAAAGGTGTTTCAGAGCATGTTTGGAGCACAACGTCAAGCGAAAGGAGGAAGCTATTTTCTAGATCGTGCGCTAGAAACTGTTATTTACGCAACAGAGGAAATGGAACATCGTAGCTAACATCGTAGCTCCCGTACGTGCATCTGGTAGAACGGCCAACTGCCCTCGTGAGGTATAACCATCACTGCTGACAGTCATAGTCCACAACTGAGACATCTTGCAGACGCAATCCAACAACAACGACCAAGAAAGCTGCGAGAAATGATGATATTGTACCTGTCGTACGCTAGAAACTGTTATTTACGCAACAGAGGAAATGGAACATCGTAGCTAACATCGTAGCTCCCGTACGTTTTACCCACTCTTCTGAGCCCTGAAACCTAAGGAAGCAATTCTTTCCACCGCGTTCTACACAAAAAGATACCACAGACGCTGCAGTGTGCAGGACATCCATTTCAAAAGCAGCCAACCTGAGATTGCCTCCCACGAAAAAGTGTTGCTGAAAATGCAGCACAGCCAGACAACTAGCTCTCTCGGGAACAAAAATATGTGAAACTACCTACGTTTTACAGAATCCAGTGGATCACTCGAAGTCAATTTAGAGACGCGAATCTCTCCAATGTTAGTATTCCCCTGTCAGTATCAACGATTTTCTATTGCGACATTTTTACACTGTCGGCATAGAATCAAGTATCCAGTCACAGACGCTGCTGCGTCGTCAATATTCTGTGAACTATTACTGAAGCCCATATTGGCCGGCACACAAAGAATCTCTTTTTACCAGCAATTTATTTTACAATATATGGGACCAGATTTCGCTAAACTCTGAAACACTGAAGTGACAATGAAGAGAATGAAGCATCAAATCTTAGTAATTAGTATGAGTCATTGGGTGGAAGATACGTTAGTATATTAATAAATTCAGCAGCATTGCGAACATGATGAGAAAGTTTCCCGCAAAAGGCCTCGGTAATGAAGTCAGACGTTTAGCAAAGTCACAATTCAGTGCGCCGACATTGCTCACAGTTTGACGTAAAGATAGATTTGGTTCACGAATTTTCTTAAGATCCTGTAACCTGGGTCGAACGGAGCTGTGAAGTCTTAGTAATTTCTGCCTGAAAAAAGAATAATTTAAGAACGTCGTTTCTCTTTCTACTCTATCTGTAGACCGTTGTCAGGTTTACTCAATAAGTTGTACTACTTCTGTCTGTAGATCATCACGTGGTAATATGTGGCGTTTACCTTTTCCGCTTGAAGTATCACCGTATGAGGATATTCTCTTAGGCTAAGTAGTGCGACAATTTCCTTGCAGAAGATGTTACTTCTTTAAGCGGGAAAGTATGCAGCATGTTTTTCATCTTATTTCTTCTTCTGCGTTACTAGAAAGACGTATAACAGCTTCTTCAGAATACTAAAATGAGTTAAGGGCAAAGATTTAAGAGTAGACGCAGCAGAGGACGTGTAGAGCAATATCATTGTTATGTATGCGCCTGCTCCCCTCGGATGGAACAACATTCGATGAGCATTCATGCAAAGAAATCCTGCATGCATGCTCCACAGCGCCAGCTATTGGTATCAAGTCAGCAGGAATATACGTAATGAATGCACGAGTACAGGTTGTAGACATGTGGATGACGACATATGGAAGTCTGGGTGTGTCCGTGGAGCGCGCTCGGGTAGCCTAAGGGTAGGGTGAGCGATCGCGACAAGCGGGAAATGCTACTCGAGTGCGGGTGCGACACAAATTTTTACTATCGTCATTTCATTATACAGCTGATGGTCGTTCATATTCACAACTGCGGATATATATTTCATTCACTATCGACATCAGTCCATTACTTGGTAATTTCACAGACGTTGCCATTCCTAAGACGCGATAGCTTATCACGTACATGATGTACTACATCGGATTTCTGTTTCAACCATTGACGTGGTAACTTTTCAATTACTGTTTCAATGACATTATTAACAAAACGAAAATAGTATCTATTGTGTCCTAAACAAACAATTATCATTCTAAACGAAGAGCATCTCTTTTTAATGTCTTACATTTAGAGATTGTATTTCTTTTACAATGTTTTTGTATATTTCGCAGTACATAAACATCTGAAGAAAACACACACAAAAGAAGGCTATAATTAGGCAAGCTTTTGGGGTTACAGAAGAGTTGAAGGGGAAGGAAAAGGGATGAAGGAAAAGAAGCGGCAAGGTCTAGGAAACAGGCTGGATTCTGGGAAAGCCACGCAGAACCGCGTGTCGGGAGGAAACTTAACAGATGGTATGAGAAGGAAAGACATTGTTGGGGACTGCACCGGACGAGATTTGGAAACCTGAGAGCTTACAGGTGGAAGACAGAAATTACTACTTAAACTTCGTGCACGAGTTAATAAGAGAGAAAAAGTAAGTGCATTGAACGTAAAAGAGGTGGGTGGGCGGCGGTTAAAAAATATAAGGGTAAGAAAATGAAAGATGTAGAAAACGAAACCGGTGTGAAGAAAGGAGTAGTACTGTGAAGAAATGCTGAGGTAGAAGACATTAAGGTAAATTTAGATGAGGTCGGTGGCGAGATGCATGGAAATGTTGTAGCGCTAGTTCCCACCTGCTATGTTCTGAGAAACTGGTGTCTGGGGGAAGAATCCAGATGGCGCGTGTGGTGAAACAGGCACTGAGATCACGATTGTCATGTTGTAGCGCATGTTCTGCAACACGATATGGCGTCTTGCCAGTAACACCCTCTACTTACGCCCATTCATCCGGACTAATAATTTGGTGGTAGTCATGACGATGTAAACGCTGAACAGTGTTTACATAACAGTTGGTATACGACATGTGCCGTGTCAAAGGTGGCCCTCCTTTTTATAGTATATATTTTTTCAGTCACAGGGGTGGTATAGGTAGTGGTAGGAGAGTGCAGAGGGCAAGTCTTTCAGCGGGGACTGTCACAGAGGTAGGAGCGTCACAGTAGGGAGATGGGAGCAGAAAGAGCGTAGGGTCTGCCAAGATTACTGCGGAGATTAGGGGGACAGCGAAAAACTATTCTAGATATGGTGGGCAAAAGGAAGTATAAACAAGCACTCCGGCTTCAGGCCACAAGTGGCCCATCGGGACCGTCCGACCGCCGTGTCATCCTCAGTTGAGGATGCGGACAGGAGGGGCATGTGGTCACCACACCGCTCTCCAAGACGTTATGATGGTTTTCTTTTACCGGAGTCGCTACTATTCGAATAGCTTCTCAGTTCGCATCACGAGGCTGAGTGCACCCCTGAAAATGGCAACAGCGCATGGCGGCCCAGATGGTCACCGATCCAAGTGCCGGCCATGCCCGACACCACTTAACTTCGGCGATCTGACGGCAACCGTTGTATCCACTGCGAAAATATCTGCCAGTATCTCTTTAGCAATAGCAATAACGACATTACCTAGTAAAAGGTTTTTACTTTTTTCGAGCAGGTATGCCATTGGAATATACAGAAAGGCATTACATTAGACATAGTAAAAAGTGGCACTGCTTGTCAGTGGAGCGTAAAAGTGTGCGGTTTACACCACTGTGCAACCTGTACCCATTATTCATCACCATAGCAAGCAGATCAGACAGACACCTCTTTTAAGAACTGTTCTTCGAACTAGGCATTAGCAACATTTCCTGGAAATGTATGACTATCCAGTGTGGGTCGACAGCAGCCTCTTCACAATATCACAGAAATCTCGCCTTAATTGGAGGCGAAATCCTTCGATGACGACGATTGCCTTTAAAGCATCGAACTTACTAGGAAATGCAAAATACTGACAAAAATTTGAAGCAACTAGAAGGCTTGATTGTATGTGAATGCAACGTCGTGCTCTTAAACTCTGTCAACGGGTATGTAAATGATTAGAAATTCAGTTCACTGTGTGAGCTGGAACGACCACCAAAAGTACATTGTACTGTTCGCGTTCAGTGTTGTCACTAGGCATTGGTGTGTTATACGAGGTACATGAAGAATGTCGGATGTTATCTTCTTGAATGGCACGCAGATTCAGCGTATTCGTGTGAGACAGCTTCATCAGCATCAGGTAATGTTTCAAGGGATCTCTTTGTAGGCTTCAATTTGGGCTGGTGGCCGAATCGTGTAATATCCAGATTTCTAGGACATTTGGAAGTGACACTCGCCCGATATTGGAATGCTTGGTCAACTTTTAGGTCGACCACGTCTGAGTACTACACGGTAGTCCGCCCCTGGTAGTTGAGTGGTCAGCGCGACAGAATGTCAGGGCTAACGGCCTGGGTTCGATTCCCGGCTGAGTCGGAGTATTTCTCCGCTCAGGATCTGGGCGTTGTGTTGTCCTTATCATCAGCATTTCATCCTCATCGACGCGCAAGTCGCCGAAGGGGCGTCAACTCGAAAGACCTGCACCAAGCGAATGGTCTACCCGACCGGGAGGCCCTAGCAACACAGAATTTTACCACACGGAAGGATCAAAAGTATTGTGCGCGAAACGCAACGTAAACCCTTCACATCTGCGCTTGCTAGGAGAGAAGAAGTAATGGACTCCCTGTAACATTCTGTATCATCTTGCAGCATTGGTCAGAGACTAGCAGCAGCCCGAATAGGGGACAGCCGGTAGTATGACAGCAAAAACCGCTGTTTTTGGAGTGTGGATGTGACCTGGAAGCATGGACTGCTTATTAATGGCATCCGACTGCTGCGATCGATCTCAGTTCTCTAATAACGAGGTCGTCCATCGTCACCGAGAATGGGCGCGATCTGGGGAGAGCTCTCATTCTTCCAGTGATTTGCAGAGCCACAGTGCTGTTGCTCCTGACTTCATGAAGGAGGCATCGGACAAGATTTCAGGACACAGATGGTTGTGACTGATTGAAGTCTGACAGCACAACCCACGGAAGAGACAACCTGGGTACTCATGCCACGTGACTTCATGTGTAATGTAGAGGTACTTTCGTGCCCAGAAATATCACCAGATCTGTCACTTACTGAGCATGTTTGTGACCATCTCGGTCAACTCCGTCCCTGCGGCGGTATCCAAGAAATCAAGGACTAGTCACAACAGTTTTCTGCCAGTTTGCTTTAGGAGAAGGTAGCACAACCCTAGAACCTCCTTCACAGTGCATGCATCCAGGTCATGAAGGGATGAAACATCATAGTGGTAAGGTGTCTAATACTACCAAGTTCTTTGTAAATTTTAGTCGGTGTTGTGATAACTGATAGGACGTCATACACCCTTTTAGCCAGAGTACGTTCATTTAATTTTCTCCTCCTCATCTGGAACTTTCAACTTTTTTTCGTCATGCTGCATAATTTAACGAGAAACTGTGTATTGGTGGATCAGAGAATTTTGTAATTTTTTGTTGAGAAATATGGCCACTTGCTGTACGAGTGAGCTAAGTGGTACCTTGGTTGGAAGGGTTGGAAGAGAGAACAGAGTTTAGCTGCCGTATCACTCGCTCGCATTGTAGAAGAACGCGGAATTATGAGTAAAAGTCTGTCGGCCAAGCAGCCGAATTATCAACGCCCGAAATTGCCATCGTCACCAGGTCACTCCTGCCAACTGATATCCTGGACCAGTGAGTGTGACATATACACTAGTCGCCTGCCCCTCTACTAACACCGTGTTCGGAGCGCGCGACGTGCCGGCCGCTGTTGTTGGAACAGCTCCTGCTCGGAAGTCAAGTGGCAGGCTTCAGTCGGCGCTCCGCCTTCGCCGTGTTCGGTGTTTCTTTACCGCTAGGGTTGCAGAATTTTCAGTGCCTTAGCACACTCTTGATTTTGCTGAAATTCATTTTCCTTTTTGATGAGTTTCTTAAGTGGCCGGATTTCGATAGCCTTCTTGACTACCTAAACATAATGGTGGGATGTGTTGTACAACTTTTTGTATCCTCGTATTTCATCCTGTGGTTGGTTTCAAGGCAGTGTTTAGCAAAGGCTGATTTTGTAATCTGCTAGACGTCTGCTTGCCGATTGTGTTCATACACCTTTCCTCGATTGTGCGAATGGTTTTGTAGATATATGCAAGCCCGTACTCGCGTCGTATGTAATACACTCCAGATTCGTGGAGTTCCAGTTCGTCTTTCACTGTCTCTAGAAGGCTTCGGTCTTTTTACGGTAGGCGGTACACACATTTAATATTTTGTCGTCGTAAAATTCTACCGGTAATTCCAGAGACGTTGCCCGCGTGTGAAGTATGTGTTATATTTTCTTTTGTTGGTCTTCATCAGGTGGTCTTTTGCTTAAAGAAGCGTCGAATTTGGCGAATGCTATAGCTGTTTTTCTCGACCACGTAATTGATGTGGCCCAGGTCCGAACTTAGTCTTTCTTCGTGGGAGATCACGCAATCTCTGTGGACTTGCCTGCTTAGCTCTCCTCCCCTTTGTGGCAGGTGATGACAGCTACAGGCGAGAAGGTAATGGTTGCTGTGGCTTTTCTCCCGATAGATGCTGTGTCCCTGTGTTCCGTCTGTTTTTGTAGTATCAGAACATCCAAGAACGGCAGCTGACCGTTTTGCTCCACCTCCACCGTGAATTGATTCGGTTGTAGAAAGAGTTCAGGTGTTGCAAGAAAACTTGAGGCTCATCTTTCCCGTGAGGCGAAATAACAAACGTATCGTGAACATATCTGTAAAAGACTCTCGGTTTTAATGGCTGCCGAGTCTAGCGCCTTGTCCTCAAAGCCTTCCACGTACATATTGGCCACCACATGTGACCGAGGACTACGCATAGGCATGTCAGCAGTCCGTTCGTAGAGCTGAACGCTAAAATGAAAATAAGTGGACGTGAGTTCAAAATTGAACAGGTTTGTGAATGAGTGCGCTAATTCCTTTTCAATAAGTACCAGCGACACCTTCAGTGGAACTTTTGTAGAATGTGACACGTCGTCGAAACTGACCACGAGATTTGAGCCGACCAATCTGAGTTTTCGGAGACGTTCCACGAAACGAGCCGAGTTCTTGATGTGGTGCTCACACTTGCCAATGAAAGGGCTCAAAACAAACGCGAAGTGTATCGCAAGCTGCTAGGTTAGCTCTCCTATTGTACTTACTACTGGCGTCGTAGGTGTGCCCTCTCTCTGTACCTTGGCAAGCCCGTAGAGCCTAGGCGGTGCAGTAGCACGGGTCCGAAATTTCTTTGCTGTCCCTTCTGTAAATGTATATCGGAGACGATCAGTCGTCTTGTACTACATCCGGCTGGTAGGATCCGTCGTCATCATCGATTCCCGAGCGCAACCTCCCCCCCTCCTCCCCCCTCTGGCCTCATGCCCACCATCACGGCTGGTACATGGCACGATTGAAACATGTGATCAGTGGAAAGGGGTCGCGACCGCTACATCTGTTGCACCCACTGGTCCAGGATATCAGTCAGCAGGAGTGATATGATTATTGTTCATCATGTAGCCGAAATTTCGTTCTAAAACGCTCAATTAGTCCGGCTGCACCCCTGGGACACTTCCAGATAGCATATCCGCCGCGCTCCGTTACTATATTGGCCGTACCGTCTTGAAATGATACATCTGGCATTTGCCTTGATTTAGGTAATCGTTGGGAAATCTAAATTAGGACAAATGTCCTCGGATTTAACCCCCCCTTTCTCTAGTTTTCCAGTCGAGTGGTCCAATGGTTGCTCCCTCTATCTCAGGTCCATCGGGATTGGTGTTTGAATAATGCAGTATGTTCTTTTTCGTTGCATATTTTTTTAGCCAGCAAAACGCCATGTGATCACAGCAATTTGGAAGTTGTTATTTATTAGTGTTCCCTAGCCTAATTTTAGGTAGGCTCACTAATTTTCGGATCCTTGTTTTGTAACAGTTTTGGCGCACAACATTCCCGGAGAACTGAGTGACGTTAGCTGAGTTCGTGTTCTGCTGTTGATGTATTAGGTTCAAAGTTGTAAGTGAAACTAGAGACTGTGTTTATCTTGTCTATCGCATGCAATTGAGCGAGAGCAGAGGAGACCAGCGTCGTGTTATTCTCTTGTTGCGGGTCTGCTTACCGCCAGCAGCCGGAAACATACAAGCCGAAGGCTGACGCACAGGTGATGGCGCTGGATTCACCTGAATCGATTATATTAATTCATTGTACATTTATAAAGGAAAAAGAAATGCGTTGTTTAATATTACTGAAATATTCTGAAATCATAAAAACAAATTACTCTTTTCTCAGTTGACGACCTGTATTGTCTCTCTTCATCAGTCAAACTATTAACTATATAAAATGTTATAGATTTCATTAGAGCAGAAAAGGCGAGAAACTGACTCGAGCTAACGACACATACAGTCGTTTCAGTTATCTGTTTAAATATCTAAACGTAACATTGCAATGTGATATGAAATGGATCGAGTATGTGACGGTTGTAATAGGGAACGAAAATGGTCGGTTTATTGGGAAATTTTTAAGAAAACATGGTTCATCTTTAAAGGATACCGCAAATAGGACTAGTCTTGAGTACTTCTCGAGTGTTTGGGATCATTACCAGGTAATATTAAAGATAACATCGAAGCGGTTCAAAGGCGGGCTGCCAAATATAGTACTCTTAGGTTCGAACAACATGCAAGTGTTACTGAAAAGCTTCATAAATACAGGATGGTCCATCTGAAGTTTCGGATGAGATTATTTCGAAAACTATACATCGGGAAAAGATAGTGGGTAAGACAAGTTCGTAAGCTCAATGGGGGACATCAAATGATACTACACGTGACCTCCAGCCACCGCCCCCTTTAGTGGGGCGGGGGACAACTTTTAAATCTCAAATAGAAACACCCATTTTTTATTGCAGATTCGGATTGTCCATAAAACAGTAACCAAGTTTTGTCTGACACATTTTTTAAAACCATTTGTAACGACCCATTTGAAAAATAATGAATTACTGTGCTGGTAAAATTCTACGTTAGTTGGTTTTCAAACAGCTGAGCAAAACTTAACGTAGTCAGATAGATTTATCTGTACTTATTCTGATCATCACTAAACTGACACACAATACTTTTAGCGCAACGCAGTCTGACTAACAATAATCCCTACAAAATAATGGCCCTGACTAACAATAACCTATACCTTTCATGTATCTCTTACCTCAGAAAGATCTTCGTTACTCGAACTACTGCAATACAGCAAGCACCAATACTTCCAGCTAAATAGAAGATTCTAACTAATGAAGGCACTAACTACTGATAGGCATAGTTAGCAAATGAAAGATTTTGGTAGTGAACAAACAATGTATTTACCTTAATAATGTTCAAGTCATCATCATCCATCTTTACAAATTTCCTTATTCTAGCGGACACACGTCCAGATCATCTCAAATCTGTGGCATCTCTCTCTCCACATTCACCAGTGCTGGCGGCTCACCTCCAACTGCTCAACGCTACGCGTTGTTTACATCCAACTGCCCAATACTACAGAAGCATATATTCCAACATTGAGTCCAACCAGCCACAGACTGCACACAGCGCAGTCAGCGATCTTCATACAAAGCGCTACGTGGCTTACCAACATAAAAACCTAAACAGCCTACTTAGACATTGACAGATGGTGCTGAAACCGAGAAAAAAGTAAAATTGGGGAAGAACTCTGATTTATTTAGAATTAACCGAGAAAGACGCATAAAATCAATAAAAATGTGCACCAATTCTTTCGTTACGTAAAAGTAAGCTATTTTTGTACAAAATGTCCTGTATCCTACTTTTAGCGTTACCCAGGAAAAACGGCATGGATGTAGTAGAATTATATTCCCATGGGGTGCTGCATTAGTGTGAGTCCCCTTGTCTCTCACAATTTGGGGAAATTAGCCACGAAGAAATTGTTCAAAATTATCTCCATTTGCTTCAATGCCTAAAGTCAATCGTCTGCGAAACTTCTCTACAGTTTTGAGCAGCACATCCCGTGGTATGGCTGCACACGCTCTTCGAATGCGTTGCTCCATATCGTTTCGGGTTGTGGGCTGTCTTTGATAAACAATGTATTTTAATTAAGCCCACAAGAAACAATCAGGTGCAGTTGGGTCTGGTGAACGTAGAGGCTACTGCATTGGTGCGCCGCGTCCTATCCACCGACCAGGGTACCTTAAATTTAAAACGTCCCGCACATTTTTAGCGGAATGGGGAGCTGCTCCGTCCTGTTGGAACTACATTCGTTGCCCAGTTTCTAAATCAACACCTTCCATTAGCTCCAACAAATCATCGCGGAGAAGTTGTAAATAAGATTCCCCAGTAACGTTTCGGACAAAAAAAAAAAAACGGTCCTATCAAGTAACCGTTTAAAATTCTACACCAGACGATTACCGACCATTTGTGTTGATTGTCAGTTTCGATTGACAGCGGACCAATAATGACAATCATGACGATTTAATTTGTCCTTGCTTTTGAATGTGGCTTCATCGTTGAACATAACGTATCTAAAAAAATCATTGTCACCTGTTATCAGCCGGCCAATGTGGCCTAGCGGTTCTAGGCGCTTCAGTCTGGAACCGCGCGACTGCTACGGTCTCAGTTTCGAATCCTGCCTCGGGCATGGATGTGTGTGATGTCCTTAGGTTGGTTAGGTTTAAGTAGTTCTAAGTTCTAGGGGACTGATGACCTCAGATGTTAAGTCCCTTAGTGCTCAGAGCCCTCTGAACCATTTGAACCTCTTATCATTTCCAAGGCCCTTTGGCTGGAATGCACACGTAATTGCATATCTTTCGGCGTTAATGCCTGTGTCAGTGTGAGATGATACGCATGATATTTATGTGTTTTCAAAATCCTCAAAACAGTTGAATTCGGTATTCCAGTTTGTCTCTGAATCGCATGACAACTTATTTCGCGATCCAGTTGAACACAGCGGAGAACGGTAAGGGTACCAGTGTCATTTTCATTGTATTCGCGATGACGAGATGGGCGTTGCATATATCCATTTCGTGCTCGTTGAGTGCAATTTCGAATAATGTTTTCACTTGGATTTCGTCTGTTTGGGAAACGATCGGCATACAATTGATCAGCTGCAGCGTAATTGTTATGGCTTTCACCTAAAATTAACATCATATCAACAAACTCTGTAGGAGGATAGTGAGCCATGTTTCGCTAAAGAATAACCTACTTTCGTCAATTGATGTTTACGGTTCACAATCTGAAAGTGAAGTGACGTCTGATCGATTTGCGCCGACCTTTATTTGAGCCATAGTTCACAGTTTGGCCACGGTAGCGCCACAGTCGGGTGAGTAATGCAATTCTGAAGAGCTCCCTTACGAGATTTTAATACCGTTCCGGCGTCCCTCCATCGAAAACTGTGACAGGTAGGATACATTTTGTAAAAAATAGCTTAATTTGGCGTAGTGAAAAATTGGTCCACATTTTGTATCGATTTGATGCGTCCTTCTCGGACCTTTCTAAATAAATCGGAGTTCTTCCTCAATTTTAATTTTTCTCGATTTCAGCGCCAACTGTCAATGGTTTAAAAATGTTTCAGACCAAACTTGATAACTTTTTTTATGGAGAATCCGAATCTGCAATAAAAAATGGGGGTTTCAATTTAAGATTTACGGTAAATGTTGCCCCCTGCCCCACCCAAGGGGGCGGGAGCTGGGGGTCACGTGTAGTATCCTTTGATGTGCCCGTTTAAGCTTACGAACTTGTCTTACCTAATATTTTTACTCGATGTATAGTTTTCGAGATAATCTCATCCGAAACATCAGATGGGCCACCCTGTATACAAAAATGTGAGAAATTAGTGCTCATCCGGATGCATACAGACAAATGCTTTCCCGTCGCTCTATTTGTGAGTGGAACAGGAAAGGAAATAACTAGTAGTGGTACGGGGTACCCTCGGCCAAGCGGCGCACGGTGGACTGCCGAATATCTATGTAGAGTGCGGTAGCGTTCTCGCTTCCCGCGCCCGGGTTCCCGGGTTCGATTCCCGGCGGGGTCAGGGATTTTCTCTGCTTCGTGATGACTGAGTGTTGTGTGATGTCCTTGGGTTAGTTAGGTTTAAGTAGTTCTAAGTTCTAGGGGACTGATGACCATAGATGTTAAGTCCCATAGTGCTCAGAGCCATATCTACGTAGATGTAGGTGTAGACGTAGATCTGTTCTGGCTGATCGCAGTAGACTAAAATACGGAACTGAGTAATCGAATCTGTTATGCAGTGGATCATATAACGATAAATCAAAGCTATGGGGGTCGGTTCTCGCAAAACCAATGAAGGAGTAATAACTAGGGAATATTATCTACACACTAAATTGAGAGCCTTGGTAAAATTTATCTTTAATTTTGTTCAGTCTCTGTAACCATACTCATAAGGGGATGTCATATATTAATGAGCTTAATAAAATACTAAAAACAAAAGGAGATACGAGCAGTGAAAATCGGGACAGTTTGATTGCTTGACAAGTCTGCAAGCAGTGGGTGAGGTAAGAGTAATGACCACTGGACACCAAATGATTGCCCCTGTAGTACCAGAAATGTTGAAAATGATTTGATGTCCTGATACCTAGGGCAGCTTGGTCACTGATGAGCCCTTTGCCACAAGACAAAATATCAACAGAGATTCGATCGAAACCACCTACACATAATCCTCACATGATAGCCAATGCCGCTAGGTATTCTCACCAGAAACGACGAGTGACGGCACCTTCGTCTGCAGTGGCCCGTCGGCAGCATGAACCCATCACTACTGGAGTGACGAGCCGATTCCGAAATGCATCTTTGGGCACTTTCCTGCATACCCCAACAAGTGTCTCCATTCTGCAATCAGTGCCGTCCAAAATTTTTACATTTTCTCTCTGCTCCAGAGTTTCTCGCGTAAGGCCAAAAGAATTTCTGCGTCAGAGGGAAAGCATGGCTAACGATTAATCAATCAAGTTTCTAGATTTTAAAATTTTGTACATAACTGGACCAGCAACCGTGCGATAAAATAATATAGCAGAAGTATTAAACAACCAATCACAGCAAAATGGAACGCTTATTTAAAAACCTTTACCATGATTTCAAAGTTTATAAGATCGTCTTCTTCAGGAGGATGTAGTGACTACCTAAACAGTTTCAAAGTGGAAACAGTGGAACCTCTCTTAGCGAGCATACTTGGATCCAGAATCTTACTCGTAATGTGAAACACTCGTTAAGCGAAACAATTCATCCCATATTAATTAATGCAAAATACGATAAAGCGTTCAATGCAGAAAAATTACTAGGAGTTTTGTCTCATTCATGCCATTTATTCATAAAAAATTATACATACAGTATTCTCTGCACATAACTAATTTGTTTTTTACTAGGAAGCTATTTATGGTCATTTGTTTCTGCCGACGCTTCAAAACTTGTCGAAAATGCGGCGCAGTACAATCGTCAAATAAATTTGTAGCGAGTGTAGCCACTGCTTTATTGGGGTAATGATTTACCATGTACGATACAACCTATCTCCATTCTTTCAGCATTTCTGTTACTGTGCCACAAGATTACTGTTTGCTGTTGCTGCCCCCTCCTCCTCTTCCTCCTCCTCCGAAGAACTCTACAACCTACCGTGAAACTCTCTTCAACTCCATTAGTTCTTCGGTGGTCATTTCTTGGCTGTGATCTTCCACAAGCTCATCGATACCATTGTTATCCACTTTCAGTCCCATGCTCTTGGCCAAAGAAACAATCTCGTTGACTACAGGCTCCACAGGTACTGACTGACATGCCTCAGAGAGACATTCGACATCGCACTCCGGCCAAAGCTTCTTCCTAGCAGATCTCTTGGTAACCCCTTCCCACACCTTGACGTGGGCAAAGACTTTGAAGTGATATTTCCAAAACTCCCTGAGAGTGAGATTGGTAGCTTCAGTCAACTCAAAGCAATGCTCGAAGAGTGTTTTAGTACAGAGCTTCTTAAAGGTACAAATCTGCTGATCCCTAGGCTAGAGTAATGGAGAGGTGTTGGAACGTAGAAATGTGATACTGATGAATGGAAATTCTTCCTGGAAGTGGTCTTTTAGGCCTGGCGACTGAACAGGAGCGTAGTCCATAACAGGCTAGACATGGAGTGGCAGATCCATCTGAAGCAAATATTTTTTCATCGAATGACCAAACACTTCAGTGATACAATCCCAAAAAAGTTCACATGTTACTCAAACCTTGTTGTTGAACATCCATATCACATTTAACCTGCTGTTCTGGACTTTACACGTCTTGAAAGCTCGTGGAGTTTCTGAATGGTAAACAAGCAGTGGTCTAATTTTTAAATTGCCGCTTGTATTGGCACAGAATAGCAGTGTGAGGCGGTCTTTCATTGGCTTGTGTCCGGGTAATTCATTCTCCTCTGCTGTTATAAAGGTACGCTTGGATATATTTTTCCAGAGTAGACCGGTCTGGTCATAATTAAAGTCCTGTTCCCGTAGATAACCCTTAGAATCTATGAGCATCTAGAATTTGCTTTTGAAGTTCTCTGCTATCTTCGAGTCAGAGCTGGCTGTTTCGTCTTGCCTCACAACGCTGTGGATGCCGGTTCGTCTCTTAAACTTCTCGAAACCCCTACGGCTTCCCTTAGACACTTTTTAGGCCACTGATAATTCTGGAGTCTTCTTGATGAAGTAGGCGAAAATCATTCTTGCCATGTCACAAGTGATGTCCTCGTTAACAGTGTCGCCTTGCAATTCATTTTCATTTATCCATATGAGGAGTAACATTCCGACATCGTCCGTAATACGAAACCGCTGTTCAGATACCCTTGCCGCTGCCTCTTGAGCATCTATCTCCTTAATCTTGTCATTTTTATTGAGAATACTGCCAAAAGTTGATGTAGAGCTATTGTATGTGTGTGCTAAATCAGCAGCGTTCACACCAAGTTCACGTTTTTCAATGATTTTACGTTTCATTTCTAAGGTAATTTTCTTTGTCTTATGGTTGAAGAATCATGAAAGGAGGTTGTATATATGGAAGAAGCCTGGAGATACTAGAACGTATCAGATAGATTATGTTATGGTAAGACAGAGATTTAGGAACCAGGTTTTAAATTGTAAGACATTTCCAGGGGCAGATGTGGACTCTGACCACAATCTATTGGTTATGAACTGTAGATTAAAACTGAAGAAACTGTAAAAAGGTGGGAATTTAAGGAGATGGGACCTGGATAAACTGACTAAATCAGAGGTTGTACAGAGTATCATGGAGAGCATAAAGGATCAATTGACAGGAGTGTGGGAAAGAAATACAGCAAAAGAAGAATGGGTAGCTTTGAGGGATGAAGTAGTGAAGGCAGCAGAGGATCATGTAGGTAAAAAGACGAGGGCTAGTAGGAATCCTTGGGTAACAGAAGAAATATTGAATTTCATTGATGAAAGGAGAAAATATAAAAATGCAGTAAGTGAAGCAGGCAAAAAGGAATACAAACGTCTCAAAAATGAGATCGACAGGAAGTGCAAAATGGCTAAGCAGGGATGGCTAGAGGACAATTGTAAGGATGTAGAGGCTTATCTCTCTATAGGTAAGACAGATACTGCCTACAGGAGAACTAAAGAGACTTTGGAGGAAAGAGAACCACTTGTATGAATATCAAGAGCTCATATGGAAACGCAGTTCTAAGCAAAGAAGGGAAAGCAGAAAGGTGGAAGGAGTATATAGAGAGTCTATATAAGGGCGATGTACTTGAGGACAATATTATGGAAATGGAAGAGGATGTGGATGAGGATAAAATGGGGATGAGATACTGCTTGAAGAATTTGACACAGCACTGAAAGACCTAAATGGTTCAAATGGCTCTGAGCACTATGGGACTCAACTGCTGAGGTCATTAGTCCCCTAGAACTTAGAGCTAATTAAACCTAACTAACCTAAGGACATCACACACATCCATGCCCGAGGCAGGATTCGAACCTGCGACCGTAGCAGTCGCGCGGTCCCGGACTGCGCGCCTAGAACCGCTAGACCACCGCGGCCGGCTGAAAGACCTAAGTCGAAACAAGGCCTCGGGAGTAGACGACATTCAGTTAGAGCTACTGACAGTCTTCGGAGAGCCAGTCCTGACAAAACTCTACCATATGGTGAGCATGATGTATGAGACAGGCGAGATACCCCCAGACTTCAAGAAGAATATAATAATTCCAATCCCAAAGAAGGCAGGTGTTGACAGATGTGAAAATTACCGAACTATCAGATCAATAAGTCACAGCTGCAAAATACTAACACGAAATCTTTACAGACGAGTGGAAAAACTGGTAGAAGCCTACCTCAGGGGAGATCAGTTTGGATTCCGTAGAAATATTGGAACACGTGAGGCGATACCGACCCTACGACGTATCTTAGAAGAAAGATTAAGGAAATGCAAAGCTACGTTTCTAGCATTTGTAGACTTAGAGAAAGCTTTCGACAATTTTGACTGGAATACTCTCTTTCAAATTCTAAAGGTGGCAGGGATAAAATACAGGGAGCGAAAGGCTATTTTAAATTTGTACAGAAACCAGATGGCAGTTATAAGAGTCGCGGAACATGAAAGGGAAGCAGTGGTTGGGAAGGGGGTGATACAGGGTTGTAGCCTCTCCCCGATGTTATTCAATCTGTGTATTGAGCAAGCAGTAAAGGAAACAAAAGAAAAATTCAGAGTAGGTATTAAAAACCATGGAGAAGAAATAAAAACTTTGGGGTTCGCCGATGACATTGTAATTCTGTCAGAGACAGCAAAGGACTTGGAAGAGCAGTTGAACGGAATTGACAGTGTCTTGAAAGGAGGATAAGATGAATATCAACAAAAGCAAAACAAGGATAATGGACTGTAGTCGAATTAAGTCGAGTGATGCTGAGGGAATTAGATTAGGAAATGAGACACTTAAAGTACTAAAGGAGCAAAGTAACTGATGATGGTCGTAGTAGAAAGGATATAAAATGTAGGCTGGCAATGGCAAGGAAAGCGTTTCTGAAGAAGATAAATTTGTTAACGTCGAGTATAGATTTAAGTGTCAGCAAATCGTTTCTAAAAGTATTTGTATGGAGTGGAGAACCATGGATGAGAAATAGTTTGGACAAAAAGAGAATAGAAGCTTTTGAAATGTGGTGCTACAGAAGAATGGTGAAGATTAGATGGATAGATCACATAACTAATGAGGAGGTACTTAATTGGGGAGAAGAGGAGTTTGTGGCATAACTTGACTAGAAGAAAGGATCAGTTGGTAAGACATGTTCTGATGCATCAAGGGATCACTAATTTATTATTTGAGGGCAGCGTGGAGGGTAAAAATCTTAGAGCGAGATCAAGAGATGAATACACTAAGCAGATTCAGAAGGATGTAGGTACAGTAGGTACTGAGAGATGAAGAAGCATGCACAGGATAGACTAGCATATAGAGCTGCATCAAACCAGTCTCAATACTGAGGACCACAACAACAAACATGGTCATCTTCTTGCGACTGTATCTTAGAAGACATTGCGACGAAGGTTATTAAAATTCACACAAAAGGAAATATTGTATGAACAGAAATTCAGAAAAATTTGTGATCACAATCTGTAATAAGATGGTAGAAGAAAGAGCACCGAACCCAGACTGCAGTACGTTCTAAAGACCTGGTTTGTATTTCCTGCAGACAATGAGGTGTTCATATTGTTGAACGTTTCTCCCGCCGCGCGCGAACGGCAGGTGACGTCGCACTAAATCGTCTTCACTAATTATGCGGAACATCGTTGGTTAAGATAGTATTCTTTTACAGTGTGTTTTGCTCGTTACGTGAATTGCGCTTTACAGGAGGTGCTCGTTAAGCTTGGATCTTAGAGATGTTGTGTTACATGTTGTGACAGAGATACGTTAGGTTAAAATACAACCGCGAAATGTGTCTGTCAAATATACAGTTTCACTTGCATAATAATTAAAATATATCAACATGATGGTTGTCGCTGAGTAATACCTCACCGATGACAGCTAGTGCAGAAGCCAAATGTTGCGTAGCACTTGCGAAACATTTAGGCTAATGGTAGCTTCCGGCAACGCTTGTGCGTCAGCTGTGCATTGGTGACGTAATACCAAATTTCACGACGTTGAGTATGTTTTAATTATTTTTGAGGCGAAATTTTGTATTTCACTGACACATATTTCAACGTACCTTCGCCTAGACATGTATCCAAGAAAGCCTGAACCTTTTTTGTGTTCGTAGTTGGGTGTTATTGTATCTGTATATATATTATAAAATGTTTTCACTGTGAACCTATATAATTTGTCACTATATACTCCTGAAGAAGACATTCGTTTGAACTTTGAAACCATGGTAAAGAGCATTTAAGCAAAACTTCCTCTTTGAAAATAAATGGATGTTTACTGATTCTACAAGAGGAAACATGTAGAGCCGGCGATCCAGCACCCACCAAGCACATATTTTTTTATGTCTCCCACAAAAGAGGTGCTTCCTGGCTTATAAAAATTCTGATCATGAGAATTTCAAACTGTCACTTAGCAGGTATTTCTTTAAGTTGCTCAATGAGACACCTTCCTGTATTATGAGAGAGAGTACTTGTTATCCACATAGACTGACACCCGAATGATGCCCTCCCTCCCCCCCCCCCCCTCTCCCAAAACAGCAGGAAGAACAATAACTGTAGCCTAGCTTTCTCGCATGAAAGCAGTGAGATGGCTACCTTTCACCCAGGATAACTTCTACCAGCTTTCTCGGAGGGCTGGTCGCCCAAAAAACACACCATCAGTCTTTTCTTTGAGCAGTGGTATCAGATGGTGAAATAATAGACTTTTGTTTATTTTGCACTGTCTGGACACAGACCATTACCACACTAACCGATTGTTCTGAAAATATCTCCGCCTCATAGGGCGAGGACTGCAGTTCTGAAGACTTTGGGTCGCACATGTGCCGCCCCCCCCCCCCCCCCCCCCCCAGTCGGCGTAGATAGGTTGGAAAAAAAAATTGAGGTGGGTGTTAGCGGCTATGTCTTCACAGTCATTACTCTGTAGCTAGCCACTGGTCACCAAGGGTGATTTATGCCAAAATACTCTTAAAATAGTCCTAGACAGCGTCCAAAATTTTATTAACTGAATTAAGATTCACCCATTATAAAAATTGCACATCAAGAATATTTGTAAGTTTCCGTCTAGCATTTCTTTAAATATATTTACAGTATTTTTTAATACAGGTTTTGGCACTACTGGACAAAATAATGTAAAACCAAGGACTCTGAGAGTGCTGTTTTAGCGTAGCTTTAATTCCATATTACTTCGATTTTCTCATAGTGGACTCTTCTCCACCATTCTGACCAAGTGATTTTGGCTTTCTTAAGTCTTTCTGCTACTGACACAGTCCGTTGGCGAATTTATGGCTAAAAATTTATTTGTCTAACAGTTTAAGTGTTAGCTCTGTTTCCTTCGTATCATCTTTGCTGCGACTGTAGTAGAATCCTACAGCCCGTCTAACAACTCTGATGTGTCTTGTTATTCTCATAACCCATAGATTTTTAGGATGCATTTTCTCAAATCCGAATAAACTTTGGTTACTTCTCAGCTGGGATTTTTTCAACTTCTTTATTTATGTATGAAATTGGTTTTGTTTACTCTGGTATAATGACTCTTGTAGCACCACGTGTGTGTGTAGTTTGATATTCATTTACTGTTATAAACATCTGTCAAGTCGGAAAGACGCTTCCATTTTGTGGCAATAGATTTCTTAAACAATCTTTTTAAGCCAGTCCTCTGTCTGTTTACGTCTAAATATTTTAATTGAGAAACTATCACTTTTTCCGTACATTGTTTTTAGAATTTTTGGTGCAACATTGTTGCTAGGCATGTAGTACTTTTTTTCAAATGACGTTTGGAGAACTGTTACCTTTTTTCTTTTTGTCATGGTATACAACTTTGAGGTTTTCTGAAAAATCTAGGCGACCTTTCGTAAAACAGTTTCTTCTTAATTATGTTAGTTCGTCAGTTTGAAGCTCCTATTTAGGTTTTTGAAGTTCTTGGCTTACTTTATCTTTCCTAGAAAGGTTTGAGGTTTTCTGCAAAATCTAGGCGACCTTTCGTAAAACAGTTTCTTCTTAATTTTGTTAGTTGGTCAGTTTGAAGCTCCTATTTAGGTTTTTGAAGTTCTTGGCTTACTTTTTCTTTCCTAGAATATGGTTTGGAACTTATAGAAAGAAGCCATCAACTACTTTCGCTCCTGCTTGACTTCCAAATTTTCCGAAATTTCTATCCTAGCTTTCACTTTTGATTTTGTAGTATTTAGTGTTCCACTAACAATATTCGAGGTCTTTTCACAAACTGAAAAGATATGATCCACAAAGTCACCAGGTTTTTAAAAAGCTAAAGGTGCAATTTACTTTCAAAATCAACCTATTTAACTGTTTGAGAAGTAGCTGTAGAACTAAAAATTACTGTAGGAAATATCTAATTTGATGGTAATATATTTCAAGATCTTGAATTTTGGTTCTAACTGCGTCCAGTCCAGGAGACTAAGAGATAAAATTTCATATCATGATTAATATTCTGTTAGGGTTGAAATAATCATTAATAACTAAATATTGCTATGTTGTTGCTGTTGCTGTGGTCTTCAGTCCAGAGACTGGTTTGATGCAGCTCTCCGAGCTACTCTATCCTGTGCAAGCTTCTTCATCTCCGAGTACCTATTGCAACCTACATCATCATGAATCTGCTTAGTGTATTCATCTCTTGGTCCCCCTCTATGATTTTTACCCTTCACTCTGCCCTCCAATACTAAACTGGTGATCCCTTGATGCCTCAGAAGATGTCCTACCACCCGATCCCTACTTCTATTCAAGTTTTGGCACAAATACCTCTTCTCCCCAGTTCTGTTCAGTACCTTCTCATTCGTTACGTGATCTGCCCATCCATTTTTCAGCATTCTTCTGTAGCGCCACATTTCGAAAGCCTCTAATCTCTTGTTGTCTAAACTATTTATCGTCCATGTTTCGCTACCACTCGATACAAACACTTTTAGAAAAGACTTCGTCATATTTAAATCTATACTCGAGGTTAACAAATTTATCTTCTTCATAAACGCATTCCTTACCATTGTAAGTCTATATTCGATAACCTCTTTACTTCGACCATCATCAGTTATTTCGCTCCCCAGATAGCAAAACTCATCGACCACTTCGAGTGTCTCATTTCCTAATCTAACTCCCTCAGCATCAACTGATTTAATTCGACTACATTCCATTATCATCGATTTTCTTTTGTTAATGTTCACCTTATGTCCTCCTTTCAAGACACTGGACATTCCGTTCAAATGCTCTTCCGGGTACTTCGCTGTCTCTGACAGAATTCAAATGTCATCGCCAAACCTCAAAGTTTTTTTCCTTCTCCGTGGATTTTAATTCCTACTCCTAATTTTTCTTTTGTTCCTTTACTGCTTGCTCAACATACTGACTGAATAACACCGTGGATAGGCAAAGCCCTGTCTGACTATGTTAGGTTAAACTATTTCAGGGACTTGTTGTAAACAACTACAGAAAAACCTGTATAAAAACATGATTTTTCTAACTCTACACTATTCCTATGTGTAACATAAGGACAACAGACGAAGGGAACTACACAGCTTAAGATGGTATTTAGAGTGTAAATGTAGATGTAGACGTTGAAGCCTTAGGCACAAACACGGTTCCATTCGCTGCACCCTTGAACCGGTTCCTGACTTACCCCTAGGACAGGGTCAGCCGAAGAGATAGCCGTGTATCTGGAGAGCCATGCGTCTTCCCGGACCCGCCAGATAATAGAATTGTTGTAAGCCTGCAGCGCAGCGGTAACGGATGCCGCTCCGTCGTCGGACGCACCGCGGAGATGAGAATCTCGCTGGTCAAGGGACAGTCCAGAGTTGGCCAGTCTGTTCCAGTCACCTTAGGCAAAGGGCTTCGCAGGTTGCGTCTGAGCGGACAGCAGTCTAAGGAGCCGACTGTACGCCAAACACCTTTTGTAGCACGTGCTTATTTGAGTGGTTATTCTGTGACAAAAGCGTTCGTACTAATATACCGTTTTAAACTAAATGCAGTGAACATTGCAGACATGCTGAGAGGATATTTGTTTCATGTGATAAAAATTGCTCAGTTAGCTTTGCGCGTCAAAGTCAGATAAAATCCAGAACTCTCGATGGCTGATTCGATTATCGTCGTCTGACATCACATGTTTCTACTACTTTTAAGCAATTTCAGACTACGATTGTTCGTGAATACTTATACTAGGATCATGATGACAAATGTACCATTGACATTCTAAATTGCTGTGGACGCCATTTTTAATTTAAGTTGCCGTTATTTCTATGTAAAAAATGTTTTCTCAAATATATATACGTACTAGTGATTAATAGCTGTCTGATTATTACATTAGCTGCGTGAGCAGCAGTTGTAAACCTTTGGTTACATCTAATTTCTATCATGAGATATACCCCGCATGATGTGACGTGACTTACTCTTGGAGGTCGATAGAAATAAAGTCGAAGTACCCATCGATTAATGCTAGAAATCCACCTTATGGATTTCCTTAACTCTTTCCACACGAATTTTCTTCAGCCTATGTCGTCACAGCACTCGTAATATTTGCACTGACAATAATCTCTATTACATATAATGAAATTCTGCTAAATCTTACTATAAACTAATAATAAAACGAAATACATATACATTATAACACAGAACAAGTCATGATTTGTCTATCATTACACGTATTTCATCACTTACACATGTAATGAAAGACAGATCATTACAGATCATTTCCTCACCTCTCCCTCCACCCCCTGAACCATGGGCCTTGCCGTTGGTGGGGAGCCTTGCGTGCCTCAACGATACAGATAGCCATACCGTAGGTGCAACCACAACGGAGGAATATCTGTTGAGAGGACAGACAAATTTGTGGTGCCTGAAGAGGGGCAGAAGCTTTTTCAGTAATTTCAGAGCCAACAGTGCGGATGATTGACTGATCTGGCCTTGTAACATTAACCAAACCGGCCATGCTGTGCTGCTACTGCGAACGGCTGAAAGTAAGGGGAAACTACAACCATAATATTTCCCAAGGGAATCCAGCATTGCTGTGTGGTTAAATGATGGCGGCGTTCTCTTAGGTAAAATATTCTGCAGGTAAAATAGTGCCCCCTTCGGATCTCAGGGTGGGGACTACTCAGGTGGACGTTGTTATCAGGAGAAACAAATCTGGTTTTCTACGGATCGTAGCGTGGAATTTCAGGTCCATTAATCGGGCAGGTAGGTTAGAAAATTTAAAAAGGGAAACGCATACGTTGAAGTTAGATACAGGTGGGAATTAGTGAAGTTCGGTGGCAGGAGGAACAAGACTTCTGGTCAGGTGAATAGGTGCTATAAATACAAAATAAAAATAGGTTTTATGCAAGAGTAGGTTTAATAATAAATACAAAATTGGACCACTGGTAAGCTACTACGAACATAACAGTGAACGCATTATGGTAGCCAAGATAGACACGAAACCACGCCTACCTCAGTAGTACAAGATTATATGCCAACTAGCTCTGCCATCGACAATCGAAAGGCAACAATATTGACGCTACTGGGCTTCAGTAAAGCTTTTGACACTGTTAACTTTGACATATTGCTCAGAAAAATGCAACAGCTTAATTTCTCTGATAGTGCAATGAGATGGTTTGAAAGCTACTTAAAAGACAGACAGCAATGTGTTGTCTGCGTAAATGAAAAATCTTCCTGGAAACATGTTTCCTCGGGAGTGCCACAAGGATCAGTCTTAGGACCACTTTTGTTTTCTTTATATGTCAACGATATTTCTTCGGTTCTGTCCTCCTGTAAATATCATTTCTATGCCGACGACCTCCAGCTCTACCTAAGCATCAGACCTGAAGATGTAAACACTGCAATCGCTCAGATGAATGATGATCTGTCTTCAGTAGTGAGATGGGCGAAAAACCTGGGGCTTAAACTAAATGCAAAAAAGACGCAAGTAATCTTAATAGCCCATCAAAAATTAGTAAGTTCAGATTTCCGCGAACGGCTACCTCCTATTCTGCTCGACGGTACTCCAATACCATATCAGAAAACAGTGAAGAACTTGGATGTAACTTTGGATGAGCATCTCAACTGGGCGGAGAATACAGTCGCAGTGTGCCGAAAGACGTCTGCTTGTCTCTATGCTCTCAAAAAGTTTCGGAACATATTTCCACTGGACTTGAAACGCCAGCTCGTGCAAGCACTCGTTCTACCGAACCTCCACTATTGTGATGTGATTCAACAAGGCATGAGTAGTGAAAACAAAAGACGGCTAGAGCTAACCATGAATGCCTGTGTGCGTTACACCTGCAACATTCGCCGATATGATCATGTTAGTGCTTCATACTCCGAGCTAGGGTGGCTGCGGCCGGACAAATTGCGTGACTACCACACTCTATGTCTACTCCACCGACTCCTCATCGCGCAAGCACCCCAGTACCTTGCTTCAGAGATTAAAAACCTGTCATGTCATCATAATCGAAACACGAGGTCACTCTTATTTGGTATCCTAACTGTGTCCACTCACAAAACAAAAACTTTTGCAAACTCCTTCTCAGTTGCCGCTGTCAGCCTCTGGAACAAACTGCACCTTACCTTGCGCAAAATTCATTCTCCTGCTGCTTTTAAGAAGAAGTTGAAGCATTTCCTACTATCATCCTCACAAAGTTCTCCACAAAATTAATGTACAAGGACAATCCCCTCATCTATCAAATAGCAAAGCTAGCGTCTCCTATCTTGCTCCTGAGATGCCTTCCTCTTCATCTTTCTCCATTAGCCACGCAATCTTCTTTTCCTTTATATTTCCTTAATTATGTTTCATCATGTCTCTATTCTTCTACTCCCTTCACCATGAGTCTCCCTCATACTCCCTGCTGCCGGCACTCCTATCTAAAATCTGTCTCTTCAATAATGTCTAATTATAACAGTACTTGTGACCTAAGAATATAAACTCTATATGTATGTATTTTTCCAGGTGTACCTTTCAAATTGTTTATTTCACTTTTTGTACTAGATGTAGTTTAACATGCCTACTAAAACATATGAATGTAAAATAAGTAGAATGCCTGGTTAGATGTAAGAGAGGGCCTGATGGCCCTAATCTTGCCAGGTTAAATAAATAAATAAATAAATAAAGCGATTGAAGAAATGTATGATGTAATAAAAGAAATTATTCAGATACTGAAGGGAGAAGAAAATTTAATAGTCATGCTTGACTGGAGTTCTATAAAAGCAAGAGAAGGAAAAGTAGTAGGTGAATATGGAATGGGGGCAAGGAATGAAAGAGGAAGCCGCCTGGTGGAATTTTGCACAGAGCATAACTTAATCGTAGCTTACAGTTGGTTTAAGAATCATGAAAGAAGGTTGTATATGTGGAAGAAGCCTGGAGACTCTGAAAGGTTTCAGATAGATTATATAATGGTAAGACAGAGATTTAGGAACCAAGTTTTAAATTATAAGACATATCCAGGGTCAGATATGGATTCTATCCACAATTTATTGGCTATGAACTATAGATTAAAACTGAAGCAACTGCAAAAATGCGGGAATTTCAGAAGATGGGACCTGGATGAACTGAAAGAACCAGAGTTTGTAGAGAGTTTCAGGGAGTGTTTTAGGAAGCGATTGACAAGAACAGGGGAAAGAAATTCAGTAGAAGAAGAATGGGTAGATTTGAGAGATGAAATAATGAAGGCAGAGGAGGATCAAGTAGATAAAAAGAGCAGGGCTAGTAGAATTCCTTGGGTAACAGAATTTACTTGATGAAAGGAGAATATATAAAAATGCAATAAATGAAACCAGCAAAAATGAATAAAAACGTATGTAAAATGAGATCGACAGGAAGCACAAAATGGCTACGCATGGATGGCTAGAGGACAAATGTAAGGATGCAGAGGCATATATCACTAGGGGTAAGAGAGATACTGCCTACACGAAAATTAAAGACACCTTGGGAGAAAAGAGAACCATTTGTATGAATATCAAGAGCTCAGATAGAAAACCAGTTCTAAGCAAAGAAGGGAAAGCAGAAAGGTGGAAGTAGTATATAGAGTGTCTATACACGGGCGATGTTCTTGAGGGCAATATTATGGAAATGGAAGAGGACGTCGGTGAAGGTTAAATGGGACATATGATACTGCTTCAAGAATTTGACAGAGCATTGGAAGATCTAAGTCGAAACTAGGAATTAAAGTTTGTGTAAGGCGATGTTGGATATGCGAATCTACTGTCCTGACCGCTAAGTCGAAACAAGGCCCCGGGAATAGCAACATTCCATTAGAATAAGTGATAGCCTTGTGAGACCCAGTCCTGACAGGACTCTAATGTCTGGTTAGCAAGATATATGAGATAGGCAAAATACCCTGAGACTTCGTGAAGAATTTAATAATTCCAATCTCAAAGAAACCAGGTGTTGACAGGTGTGAAAGTTACCGAACTATCAGTTTAATAAGTCACGGCAGCAAAATACTGACACCAAATACTTACAAACCGGCCGCCAAATGCAAGTCTTGTTTCAATCGATGAATGGAAACAGTGGTAGAAGCCGACCTTGTGGAAGATCAGTTTGGATTCCGAAGAAAAGTTGGAACACGCGAGGCAATACTAACCCTATGAATTATCTAAGAATCTAGATTAAGGAAAGGCAAACCTACGTTTCTAGCATTTGTGGGGCAGCCCTGGACGCATAGATACCACAGTAGGCGGCCGAAGTTCCCTGCATAGGGGCCTCCCTACCAACGATGTCGTACCTCGTTTCATTTCTTCTTTCTTTTCCATTTGCGTAACTACGTAACATGTATGTCTGAATAAACTGAAACATTTCTTCGTATCGGAATATTTATTTCGTGAACAAGTGACACTACACGTTCACAATAACAACTGGCAGCAGGAACATTTATGGATTACTCCCAACCTATACTTGGATGCTATTCTCAGAAGTCCAAAATTTTGCAGATGTACATGACCTCTCACATTATCGATTATAAAATTATATGAAAGTATCTAGTCGCCAGTCCACACTAGCGCACCATGTTTCCAAAAAAATGGTACAAATGGCTCTGAGCACTATGGGACTTAACAACTGAGGTCAACAGTCCCCTAGAACTTAGAACTACTTAAACCTAACTAACCTAAGGACATCACACACATCCATGCCCGAGGCAGGATTCCAACTTGCGACCGTGCATCGTAAATAGTGAAATATTAATGCCATAATCCTGATCTAGAGACACCGTCTTTGATGCCACATTTTAGTAAATATCAGCATAAGCAGTGAGACAGCTTTTCGTGACTGGTCATATATACAATGTGGGACTACAGCGCAGATAAACCTGACCCATCTTAAAATGAACAGACTTCAGAAGCATGAATAAATTCTACAGTATCAGAATCGACGATGATGTGATTTGAGGGTCTCAGAGTCTCAAATCGATTACTTTACGATAAAATCAAAAATGTAGTGTACTGTAACTCATGCAGAGTCCCACAAAGTAGATTTTCCTATCAGTATAACATATACTGATGTCTGATCTAGTTTTAATCTGTGATGTGTGAATTGACATACCTCCGGAGTGTGCTACCGTCTAGCGGGATTTACTTTAAGCGAAAGGCGATAAAAGTCTGGAACGCTATGCTGCCATACCGTGGCGTTGACGTAAACTTGTAGCTGACTGGTAAGATGTGACTGTGCACTCTGTGAAACATGCACGTTGTTTATCAAATTCGTATGTGTTTGGCCCATAAGACAACTATGTCACGCCAGTTGCCCATGCGTAAAAGCTTCTTAAGGTTTCTCAACTGAAGGTGTGCCCTGACGCTCACGCCAAGTTTCATGGAGTCTTATGGAGGAGGAAAAATATAGCAAAGCGCAGTAGATTTAGCGTCCTGCATTGGAGATTACTGCACCTACATAACGTTTAACAGCCTAAAAAGAAAAAAAATATCTGCAGGGGTCAAAAGTGCTCTTAAACAACAGCCACCACTGATTTTTAAGGATTATTTCTAAATCACAAGGAGGAAATAAGCTGGATTATTACTCCACTTAGGAGAGGAGTATTCATGCTTATGAAAATTCTAAACAGAAAAGAGCAGATTCTTGCGTTTTTGGCAAAATGTTTCATACAATAAACAAAACAGCAAGTCTCTCAAAATATAATGAGAAAGCAGTACGAAAAAGAGTGGTGAAAAAGCTTAACCTATATTTAGGTTGTAATGTGTGAGTTGAAGAAAACAGTCGAAATTCGACATATGCCGCTGGATCAACAATCCTTTCTTGGCTTTCCATTCCGATGACTCGCTAAATCTTTAGTTATACAGTGTCCTAGGCGGAATGGTCAGCGATACGACAGCAACATCATTAGAAGCAAAACGTCTAGTAAACATGGACTCTAAAAAGGCATGCCTTAAGAGCTATGAACAGTTGTTCATCTTTGTTAGTGTGAAAGAAGTTTCTTGTATTGAACAGTTGCTCATAGTTTTTAAGTAAAACATTGTAAACTCGCAGTTTACTAGCCAATTTTTTCTTGTTTTGGTACATACTACCTTTTCCCAAAATATGGAAAGTGAAGAGCTTTCAACAGAAGTGATTTCTTTCGCAGTACTGAAGATGAAAAAGTGCTCATAGTTCTTAAGGTTTGCACTTTAGTACATCACACTTCTGCTCCGAATGATTGTTCCTGTCATATCCCGGAATATCGATCATTCCTCCTGGGGCACTCTATAGACTCTTATGCAAGCAGATCATTCACATCGATATAAACGTTTTTGTTTGTACTTCAGATGCATGTGTAGCTGTAGTGTATGAAATAAATCTGGTTTCTGATGCTTAGCTTATCATGGCTGTCGGATCAGTGTTCCACGAGATGTAATTTTTGTATTTTAATGAGATTTTATTGAGTCTTTGCGGATGCTACGTGAACACAAGGACATTGGAAAGAAGGAGAATATGCATAATCACTGTCTTTACGACGAGAGTCCTTTCGACTGATGTCTCATGATCGTTGTGTGGTAAATAATGTAACATTCCTCTGAGATAAATATAAGGACAAAAATCGTATGTTGCTGAAAGGATATTCGAGTTTCTATCAAAATTGTTTTAAAATAATGTTACATAGCTCAACCGAATATAAAACCTTCCTTAAGATCCGTTTCTTTTGCCACCTATGCGAATAGATAAGAGGAAGGTTTCACTACAACTACAAAATCTCAACATCTACCTACTGTTGCACTTAGTTATGTTGACAACGTAAAAAATACATTACGTCACCGTTTGCAGATTTTAGCCGTAATGTGAATCTTTGTTTTTTATTTCATAGACAATAACTTATCTGTTGACAGCCTGAATATAATCTCTGGTCAATGCTTTTGACTTCGATCGTAAAACAACAGTATGTTTTGTACACATATGCGGTATCTGTTGTTTCAGACACATGTCCAAAAGAACAGACACCACATATACGTATAATTAAGGCGACACCGCCAATGACCTCTTCAGTGCAGATGCACACCAAATTCCAGCTCTCACGGGAATCGACGAAATGTCGCGAATAATGAGGGTAATGGGCAGGGGTCACTACACTGTACAAGTTGAGAACTTGGTTCCGAACGGAGGCTTCCGTGTTATGATCCATGCCCACTATCCCCCACCCTTCAGCGCCATGATGGTACCTAAAGAAAAAAAAAAGGAATAAGTCACTAAGTAAGAAAAAATGGTCTGAGCATCTGCCTAATAAGCAGGAGACCCAGGTTGGAATCCTGATTCGCCGCAAGTCACCAACCTTCCCCATGGATTTAAATCAGTGTCCACTCACAGTAAACGCCCTTCTTTTTTTGTTACATTGTTTTGTGACTATATTTTATGTTTAACGTCCTTTGAAATGATATCATAAGACAAAACTTCGGTAGCACTTACCTATCATTCCCCAGCCGGTATCAAGGCAAAACATTCATGAACCAAATTAGAGACCTCATATCGCCTACATGAACTTCGAAGCAGTGGCTAGTGACATTACGAAACTCTAACAACATCAAAGTTGATGTTCACACTAATTTCAAAAGAGACAAGGAAAGTCTAAGTATAGAGCAAATTTTTGAAACTCTCTGCTGACATTCTCAACCTCTCGTCAGCACTAAAAACTTTATGAGTAACAACGCGCACGTATTCCAATGCGAAGACTTATTAATTATTGATTCCAATTCTCTGGGGGCTAATTATACAATGTTTCAACCTTCACTTACCCAGTGGCTGTAGTGAAATAGCATAACCGGTTGTAGGGGGGCGCACTTTCTTTCTCCTTGTTTCTCAAGCTGTTTAAAGAGTGTAACTGAATAGACGCCTTTCGTTATTATGACAGCCATAAATATTCCTCGGCGGTAGCAGCATTATATAAGCTAATGTACTAATGCAGCTTTGTTATCCATAAGACTCTAACAGGGCAGTCGTCAAGCCATATGGAACAAGGTACTCTTAGGCAAAGCAGGCATTCAATTACGAAAATAAAATCTACCCGTCTTTGGGTGCCCCGTAATATGAGAACCTTGGTCCCAACATAAAACCGAGCCACTTCCCACTCGCCTCCTTCCCACACCCCTCCCCCACCCCTCTCCCCTTTCCTCACCAGAGTACCACAATTTCCAGAACACGGATGTCCTCTCTAATTTTTATTTTTCTTCTTGCCGTTAACGTATACTCCTAGCAATGGAACGCCTCTTGTTTATATTGCCGTATTTGTTGGCCCAAAATATAAAGCGCTCCTCGCTACACTATAAACGCCGTTATTTATGGCGCAATAAAACGTTAATTAAAGTCTTAAAGCAGAAATTTTAAAGCCACGGGTGGACTTATTCTGTAGGCAGCTTCATTCAACTTCCGGAATTGCCATAACGAACAACTAAGAACGACTAATGCCTTAGATATTTTGTACACTGTTTGAGGTATTAACGTTCGACTTTCACATTAGTTTACTTAATTGAAAGGGAGAGAACTTCATTACTGATGAAATGGTATGGGCAATTGCAAAGAGAGGATCAAGAGAAAAACTGGGGAAGAAATACTACTGAAGCAATTTTTATAAAAATGTAGAGTTTTCCAGCAGTTTACACATTCCGAATAGGAATGGCGATTAACGCTGGAACAACCGGTTTTCGGTTGCTTCGGTTTCCTTCAAAGCCACTTTAACCGGTCTGTTAAAACCACTCAATCAATTTTTCATTTGTATTATTTCCTGTAATAGACGTATAAATCGAACAAAGATTGAAAGAAATTGACTTCTTCAGTTTCGAGACACATAAAATCAAAATATTAAATGTAATAGGAGAATAAAAGCAAACTCCGCCGTTCACTGGTTGTCTCGAAAAGTGATAAATCATCTGCACTCTGTTGATTACATTTTTATGAAACCCTTCTCAAAAGTCATGTTGTAATCGATTATTATCATGATACTATTTGGGTATTATGAACAGTCAGTGCTAAAGAGCGAGGAGAAAGACTGAAGAACATTATTTATCTTATTAATTTGTCCGTTATTAAGGGCTACAAGCGGATAAAGGCATAGTATGTAGACACTGGAGGCAGGTTAGCTACTCTCTATTTTTATTGTAAACTGTGAATGAATTGTTTAGTTTTAAGTTGTCTACTCATATGACGTCACAAGTTAGTTGTGGATGTTACCGTTATTAATCTTTTAAAGCAAATGAAACATTACACTTCACTGATACCACAGAATAGGAGTGATAGCATTCTGACGACGACATCGAGAAACTACCATGCAGACCAGTTGTGGCAGGTCCCGCGCACTTCATGTACAGGCTAGCTATGTAGTGGGCCACGCCACTTCTTAATTGGTACATAATTGTCTCAGTAAGGCTGTACCAATTCATATGCGATGTGACTGCTCGTTCCTGTCGGTTTTGTTCTCGAAACAGCACTGATCCCCACTCCCATTTCCCTTAGAATGTAATATTTCAAAGCAATGGGAATTTTAGGAGTATAAATTGCTCGTTTTCTAAAGAAACGTTTATCTAAAAACCGAAATGTTTTAGCCCTGCAGCCATGGCTAATTGATATTTACATTTTTATACTCGATCACTAGTAAAAAATAAAACATAAAAAGCACATGTTGTAACCGAGCCGAGAACGAACAGATAACGAAAAATGTCGGCTATTCAGAACTAAAATATCAGTACCGGGTTTAACCGACCGGTTTTTTTATCCCTAATTCAGAACAATATCTCTCTGCGAAAAAAACTGCAGTTTCTCTTTCTACAAAAGGTTTTCCAAATCACCAGGTCTGATACAAGGCAGATTGCAGAGGTTTTTAAATAGAGAATTTTGATATGAGAAAACGAAGCCCACAAAAGGATATTTCAGTACACATCGGTGTTGAATGAGCAATATGTACCAGAAGTCTGTAAGTTTAGTGCATTAGCTTATATAATACTGTTACTGCCGAGGAATATCTATGGCTGCCATAATAATGAAGGGAGTCTATTCAGTTACACTCTTTAAACTGCTTGTGAAACAAGGATAAAGAAAGTGCGCCCTCCTATAGTCTCTTACGCTATTTCACTAGAACCACTGGGCAAGTGAATGCTGAAATATTGTAAAATTATTCTCCAGAGAATTGGAATCAATAATTTGTAAGTTTTCACTTTGGAGTTTGTGCACGTTGTTACTCATAAAGTTTTTTAGTGCTGACGAACTGTTGAGAAGGTCAGCCGAGAGTTTCAAAAAAATTCCTCTGTACTTAGACCTTTCATATTGCTTTTGAAATCAGTGTGAGTATCAACTTTGATGTTTTTAGAGTAATGTCACTGGCAGGTAAGTGCGACCTAAGCTTTTGCCTTATGATATTATTTCAAAGGACGTTAAACATAAAACGACCTATACGGAAAGTTTTATGATCTTACTTGGGAGAAATTTATCGCTGTCGATATGAACTTATACTGACATAACAAAAGGCGTGGGATCGCGAATGTATGTATACAGATGACTGTAGTATGGTGAACACATGGTATAAAATGGCAGTGCGTTGGCGAAGCTGTTGTTTGTACTCAGGTGATTCATGTGAAAAGATTTCACACATGATAATGCTGAGATTACCAAATTTCAGACATTACCTCTCACCAGGAACAACGCAGTGCTCGACGTCCTTCACTTAACAACCGAGAGCAACGGCGTTTGCATAGTTGTCAATGCCAACAGACAAGCAACACTGTATGAAACAGTCGCATAAATCGATGTAGAACGTACGACGGACGTATCCATTAGGACAGTGCGGCGGTATTTGGTGTTAATGGGCTATGGCGGCAACGAACGACGCTAGTGGCCTAGCGAACAGCTCGATACCGCCTGTAACGTCTCTCCTGGGCTCGTGACCATATCGGCTGGACGCTAAACGAATGAAAAGCTGCAGCCTGGTTAGATGAGTCCGAGTTTCAGTGGGTAAGAGCTGATGGTAGTTTCCGAGTGTCTAGCAGACGCCTCGAAGACATGGATCCAAGTTGTCAACAAGGCACTGCACAACAGTGTGGTGGGACCCCATAAGTGTGTGGAGTGTGTGTACATGGAATGGACTGCACCCTCTGAATATTCAGTTACTTGGAGGCCTTCTTCAGCCATTCATAGACTTCATGTTCGCAAACAACTATGAAATTTTTACAGGTGACAATGCGAATGTCACTGGGGCACAATTGTTAGCCATTGGTTTGAGATTAAGCTGTACAGGTAGTATGGCCAATTATTTCTGCAGGGAACTTCTAGCGACTTGACGAGTCCACGCTACTTCGAGTTGTCGAACTACGGTGGGCAAAATGTTTCAGAAAACTATAAAAAGTAGGAAAATAACGCAGATTGTTTGCAGTTTTCAACAGTTTATCATTTTTCGAGAAAAGCAGTGTACGTCGGAGTTTGTTTTTATTTTCCTCTTTAATTTACTATTTTGATTCTATGCGTAACAAATTTTTTCCAGTCTTTGTTCAGTTTATACGTCTATTACAGGAAATAATAGAAATTAAAACCGACTGAGCAAGTTTAACGGTCTAGCGTCGAGGAAAAACAATATAACTTACATCCGGTTGTTTCAGCGTTAACCGCCATCCTTATTCCGAATGTGTATACTGCTGCAAGAGCTATACAAATTTCATTGAAAATTTCTTCAATACTGTTTCTTCCTCAGAGGTATCCCATAGCTAACGTCGCCTCAGAGTGCTATAAGGTGGGTCACTAAAGGCGCTGAGAGACTCCAATGTCATCAATATGCAATTCTTCAAACAGTGGAATTAGACAAGTTTCGAGCAGTAATGGAAAAGAGCCAACTATCCAGTGGAATTCACCATTCCAAGAAAGACTGCAGTGGTGGAGTATGAGTTACAATCTAATTGGCCAAACGATCACGTACCCGTTCAGATGATACATAATTATCAATCTATTCAGACTATCGGTTGCCAGTTCGTGTACTTGTTATTAGCGTACGTAATTGTTGTACGGTGCAATTTGTTGACTTTAATTGTTGCTACTGTATAGTGTAAGTTTTTCATATCAACAGAATAACCGAATGATGATCGCCAGGCATTAGTTTCCCTGAAGTGTCATCTTAAGATTGTGATGATGTGTCACCCGTCAAGTAATGGAATTAAAAAGTCGTACGGGAGGTCCTTTTCTATGGAGTTTTCCGTTATTACTTTAACGAACTCCCTAAATTAGTCTGTGACATTAGATACCAAGAAAATTACTTACAAGTTCGCCCTACGTTGGGAGCCAAAAATGTAGTGAACACGAAAAATTAAATGAAACACAAAGGGTACAAAATTAACGGGTTCAGGAATGAATGTAAAAGATTGCTTATATGATGAAAACGTGAAAGGAATGTATTTATTTTCGTGCTGTTTACACAAACCAAAACAAAATTACAAATCTCAGGGCCGATTCGACTGGGCGCAGATACGACCCATTTATTAAGAGGATGGAAGGAAGGAACGAATCGTCTCACCATTATTCGTTATCGTTCGTCGTATACCGCTCTCGGCGGCAGGCGCTGCGTCGGTACGGCGCGTCGTCTCGGAGCTGAGCTGCACGGGTTGGCTGCCCTCGTCGGCAATAGCGTCAGGTACGATCTCCGCGTTGTCTGACATTTGTTGGTCGCGTGGCCGAAGCTATGCCATCACAGTGTCGGAAGGCGGATTTTGGCGATCGATGGAAGAGCGGCCATCTCCTCTCGCTTCCGCGGTGTCTCCTCGACTCTTCTCATCTCGCTTCTCCTCCATCTCCCAGCTCAACTCCTCTTCGAAATATTCTTCCTTTCGACGCTGTCATTGGCTGACGAAATGTTCAATGCAGCCCAATGGCAGATCGCCATATCATCGCCACGCCTCTCCATGCAGGGTGGAAATTTTCTATCTGACGTGGGCTGGAGTGTGGCTCGTGAATGTGTATGTTTCTCACGATTTCACATTCTTAAGATGGCTTCCTGCATTCCAAGGCTGTTGGGAGAGCAAGTAAACAACACTTCTTTATAATAACTCTCTCTGCGTAAAGCCTGGACAGACTCATGTTTGGGCTCCGTCTCAAAATCTCCTGGCGTCCGTCATTTACAAGGAATGTCCTCGCTGTCGAGAAAAAACATCTTCTTAAGAATGCTGGCTTCTTCCACACCCATCCCTGTGCAAATTCCCCGCGATTTTTGGATGCTGCTCCCTGTGCCCGTGTGGTGCTGGAACTGTCGGCACACCCCTGGTTTCAAAGGCAGGTAAGATGACTGCCACCAGGGGCCCTATTCTGTATCGTTCATACCGATCGGGGTAGTAGGTTAGTCTCGATAGTGACGTCATTTTCGGTTCTTTATCGAAATATCCTATTCAGTAAGCTTCTGAGACTTGTGACCGAACGGTCCTCCCACCGATTTTACGACAATTGTACCGAGAGGTTTTGGATTTAGGTCTGGCCCTGTCCATCGGTGACCTGTGGTTTATGTACACCTATAATTTGTTATTTTAAACGTATTTAGCTGTTTTAGCTTTCAATTTAGTGATTGTATTACGAAAGAATCACCAGAGGACGCATCCAGTTGGAAAGTTCGTAACAGACTATTTTCCTTTGTTAGAAATATGGTTAGGTGAGGTTGCTACTGTGAATGATTACATAAAAAAGAAAAAGTTTTCGGTCAATATTCTCTCATTCTCTCAAAATACGTGTTATTTTTATACAAAAAGGGTTTAGAGATCATTAAATATCAAGACACAGGCTTTGCTTACGTATATTACATGAGTGTGAACTGACGTTACTAGCGCCTTTGTGTACTTTTTCCCATTAATGGGTTAGTTAGTAATTATCGAAACGTGTTTACAACTTCCAAATAACAATGGAAAGCAATTATGTGAAGCCTGATATTGGAAACCTTCCAAACTATTACGCATTTATGACTTACGCAGCACCGTTTGGCAACGAAGTCAGCTTACGTACCTCATCACAATATTACAACAAATGAGCACTATATGTTTGTCGTTTGGCGTGACCAAGAATGCAGGCTAAGCTTCTCGGATTGAAGCGGAAACAGCTGGAAGGTCATCAAGTAAGAGCAATACTTCACGATGCTATAAAAGGAGAACTAACATGTGATGAATGAGAGAAAGGGGCAACGTAGAAAAATAATACCCGAACTAAGATCATCTAACGGCAGATTACTGACGGAGCAAAGTGACGTCAAGAACGACATTCACAAATACTTCACAGAGTTATTAGGCAATACCATGACGGATATCCCGGCGGACAGTGACTTTATGACGGGATTACCACGTAGGCTCGACCAGGTAGAAGCAACAAACCTGTTAACTGAAATTGCAGAAGAAGAAGTCACAAACGCTATAACACGAAGCCCGAAAAATCCTGGGCCTGACGGAATCCCGGTGGAGTTTTAATGTTCAGAAGGCAGTTGATTCCCAAATGAACGTGTATCTGCAACGAACTAATGAATCCCGCCAATGGCGTTTCACACGACTTCCAAGAAGGAACCATTGTTCTAATCCCCTGTGCGGCTAGTCCCGGTGGAGGTTAGAATCCTCCCTCGGATATTGATGTGTGTGTTAGTCTTTAGGATCATTTAGTTTAAGTAGTGTGTAAGCTTAGGGACTGATGACCTTAGCAGTTAAGTCCCATAAGATTTTACACTTTTTTTTTTTGTTCTAATCCCGTAACATCCTCCAGGAAACTCTGTAACAAATTTTAGCCCTATCACTCTCCTAAATTATGACTATAAAATATTTGCCCGCATCATAAATGAAAGATTAAAATCAGTATTGAACACAGTCACTGGATCATATCAATCGAGCGTAGGAAAATACAGGTCAATTTACCGCACACTGTGCGACTATAGAGATATTATTTCCATTGCCGCAGCCTGTTAAATAAAGTGCACCATCGTATCATTGGACTTTGAGGAAGCGTTCGATAGAATCGATCATGGTTACCTTTTTCACACCATGCGTGCCATGAAATTTCCACAAGGTTTTATCAACACTGTTTCAAATCTACTGTAGAAATCAACATCGACAATTATGATGAATGGTCAGTCCAGTAGGCCATTTGTAATGAAAAGTTCGGTGCGACAAGGGTGCCCGATGTCTATGTCACTCTTTGCAATAGCAGTCGAGCCATTACTTTTTCGCCTGAGCCACAACCTACAACGATTCACTACACGCGGCCGAATGAATTGGTTGCAGGGCATATGCCGATGACGTTGCATTTATTGTCAAAGACAACGACGAGATACAGAAAGCACTCGACATAATAAACAAATATGAAAAAGTATCTGGTGTGAAACTGAATAGAAATAAATCTGGCATAATGAATATTGGAAGCGGATTAGTAGTTCCCATTCATGGGCCAATAAAAGAAACTGTCATAATGATATGTCTTGGGGTGGAGTATACAAGGAATATTCGGCAGACCATCGCAGTTAATTACAGAAGAATCCTCAACACCATCCGTGCCTGTATACGTCAGCACAATCTCCGTACTCTTGATGAGATACAAAGAGTGGCTCTCGTCAACATCTATTTGTCCTCTAAATTAAATTACGTGGCGCAAGCCCTGCCAATGCCGAGGGGAGTGGCGAACAGGATTTCGGCTGCTTTTGGCCACTTCGTCAGCCGCGGCCTCTTCTTCAAAGTCAAGTACCAAACGTTGACTCTACCGACTGAGAACGCTGGATTGAATCTTACAGACGTGTACAACAAAGCACAAGCATTGTCCGTCTGTAAAACATATGAACTGTGGAAGCGGTCAGTGAACAGTGTTGCCGCATTTCTGTTAAATGAAATAGCACCGGCCAGCCAGGACGCCCCAATAGACGTTCACCACATCCCAAATTAACTTTACCACCTCAAATATTTCTTTGCAGAATATAGCTACATTAGACTGGGAACACCCGAGTAAGATGTCATCAAAGTCAAGAAAATATACCGAAACTTAATGAACTTTCAGACCAAGAACATCACAGAACAAAAATACGTCGGTCACTGTTGGCATGAGATCTGAAGGAATATACAACCCTCGCATTTACCAACAGAAGTGCGGTCGTTTTGTTATTATTTTGTGAATAGGAAATTTCCAACGGACTCCAGGCTACATTTCATTCATCTGGCTGATTCGCCTTTGTGTATCACTTGCAACGTGATTGACACAGATGAACATCAATTTGTCTGTGGAAATGCAAATAATATATTGTTGTCAATCAGAAAAAATTAGCAACAATGCAGACAAAAACGCCGTATTTGATAACGCCAACGTGCCTTTTATACCAGGAAGAAGAATTATACCCAACTTCGAAGAAAAATGCCGTCAGCTGGTTGAAAGGACACGCGGTATTTTACCTACTCTCCAGTAAAGAAAGGAGCGAAGGAGATTTTTGGAAGTATAGACGTGCTCAAAAGTATCCGAACGACCTGAATTGCATTTCGCCTGATTCTCATGCAACCCACATAACGCAGCTGTCTAGCAGATCCTCTAATCGCTCCTCGGTACATTCGTTTGACTATTGAAAATGGTTCCAATAAGTCACCACTAGAAAACACTGCTCTTTATCGCAATAACTCAAGATGTAAAGTAATACCAAGGTACTACAAATATAAGGGAATCCCTTTTTACAGATAAGACTGTCCTTAAGGGTTATAAGCTCACATTTATTACAATAAATGACACACCTGAAATGTTACCACTCTCATTATTACGTCAGATAAGTAATGCACGTAGTACGTCCGTCGTATCCATGATTTCCTCTTCAAAATAACATACCGTACTTATTTTTTAACACAAAATGACATTAAAAATTTAAGTTATTCACGAGCAGCTAGTTAAGAATATGTATGAACTTCATATGACAAAATGAACCGTCTCGTTCTGCATATGGATTCAAACCCAGGTCATGCAGACTAAGCAAAGACTCCGTGACTGTTCTAGGCGCTACAGTCTGGAACCGAGCGACCGCTACGGTCGAAGGTTCGAACCCTGCCTCAGGCATGTATGTGTGTGATGTCCTTAGGTTAGTTAGGTTTAATTAGTTCTAAGTTCTAGGCGACTGATGATCTCAGAAGTTAAGTCGCATAGTGCTCAGAGCCATTTGAACCATTTGAACTCCGTGACTGACGGAAACTAACAGACATTCCTGACTCGGCATACAGAGAGTGATATACCTCGATTTTAAGCCGTATCAGTTAGCAAATATAAACTTTAAATTACATAACCTAAACATTTTTAACGCACGCGAATTCCAACCCAGCATCTATTGTCCTTGTTAACGAACTACGACAGATGTTTAATACTGCTTCTTCACAAGCAACTTACATGAAATGTCGTGAGGTAAAGCTTTGTGTTGGACGGGGATTGGAATCCAGAACCTAATCGGATTGTTATCGAAGCACAATCAACTGCGACATATCGCATTTCCCGACAGTAGCTAGATATTTTAACTAAAATGGCGAGAAGAAACATTAATTTTTTCCTTCCTAGGACTCCAACCTGGCACCTATCGCTGTTATATTCTAGAGAAAACGAACGTTAAATATGGGTTTGTTACACCAGCAGCGACGTGTGAGCATGTTTGAACTAGAAATAATATGACGAAGAGTTCAGTGCTGACTGGGAATCGAACTCCACGCATATCGTTGTTGACTGTACACAAAGAGACGTCAGCTACCGAATTTTTCTCCACCAGCAGCTCGGAATAACATCCTTGAACTTACAGTGATCTCGCAAATAGATCTGTGTCTGACTGGGCGTCAAAAACGTCAGATATCGTTAGTGTTGACAACGAATGAAAATACATCAAAAATCTAAATTATTATCCATCAGCAGATAGGTGTTCTCATGCTAGAGCTTGATAATACATAATGAAAACTTTAGTGCCGGGCCAGGATTCGAACCCATTCACGTGCAATATGTGGAGATGTTGAGGAATCTGCAGGTTTGAACAAACAACAAATTGTGGTCGAGCTGTATTGTCACGAAGGGATCAGATTCCCCGTTAAGGTCGGTCTGAGTTGCATTTCCAGTTCAGAACAAATTTTATCGACATACAGAAGCTCAGATAAAAGATGGAATAAGTGTCCTGTGACCCTACATAGCGTTTCTTTTGTCACTAGAAATAAATAACTAGTATAAGAAAGATTACTGCTTATAGAGTTTCTACGTGACGCAACTCCTGACTTTATTGTGGTTTAACCTAACGTCTACTTGGTAGAGAAGGAATATCATGTTTAACGTGAATTTAAGACCACAATGCCATTATACCTTCTCCACTTGGCGTAGCCAGAAGAGAATAGAATCTGCCTCTCCTCATCAGAAATCTTCAGCGGAAGTTGAAATCTAACCCAGACCAGAAGTATATGAACCTATCATCAATCCAACAGACCACCAAATCCTCAGTTATGTGACTCATTTTTCTATCGTAACACCGTTTCGCCACATTGAATGAGAATCCTGACACACAGGCTCCCTGTAGTACATTGCAACATGTTCAGTAAGTTCATTTACTTGGTTGACCGAATCACCATAAACTAGCTGCCTCGGCTACCCAGTGCATACATTCGACTCTGTTTTGTAATCACCGAAATAAAATCACGTAACTGCCACCTACACAGAACTGCCAACAGTGTAGAATGCAGAATTTTAAATAAGAAGTGTTCGTTTGCACTTGAGCTATTCTATTGCGCTATCCGTTTGTTGAAAACGTCCTGCAGTGCAAAAGAAAAGCTGTAACTGTCTGTCTCACACAATTTATCAGTCTAATGGAACTTGGAACATAATTCCCTTCACTTCTCAACCCAAAATAGTCGCATGTGGAAAAAGGGCTAACTTCTGCGACACTTCCTACATTATAGAAGCTAATATTACATTTGAACTAATATTGCGAAAATTTTGAACTTGGATAACTTAGAATGAAAATCTTTCTGTTTATTGCAAAGGAAAACAATTGATTTTCTAAGACATTCTCTTTTATACACAACTCGAAACAGGTCACGTCGACCAAATCATATGGAAGAACCGACAGCGACGTATATCGGAAGATCCCTTGGCTTTTAGATTGGCAGGATTCGACAGCCAATCCTAGGTGCAAGTAAATGAAGAAAGGCAGCGCGTTTTTGTTATGAAGTAACGTCTTCATCCAATACTCTAGTTTTAATGTAATCTACGAGTAATTGCTGATGTTTGACATTATTATGAAAAGGATTCTGTAGACATGGAAACATGGAAAGAACCTCTTCTTCTATAATGACCAAAAGGCATTAAATAATCTTCAGTAACATGTGTTCCAGCAGTGATATGAAGTAAATGATAATAATAATGACGGTAATAATCGAATTATCCGGTAACTTCACACATCACAGTGGATTTTCTCGAACTAAGAAGTTTGCCGAATTAGTGAAAATTTCAAAATGGCCCTACATTGAGGCTATGATGCCTAGAAGAGTGTGTTAAATTAAATTTTTTAAGATTCATTTTATTTCTTTTAAAAAATATTTTTTCCTTAAAATTTGTTCTGTCTTAAATTGTGGTGGATTACATTTACATGAACCCCTTTTACTAAGGCCTTCAGCTGTGCGTATTCATTAAAGGAAAACTTTTTATAAGAAGGAATGGGTTTACTATAAATTGTTTGTCTGACTTGTTGCAAAAGGCCTTCAGCCGTTGTTTCAAATATTATTGTGGCCTTCAGCCATGCAAAAAGTAATGTTTCTTTAATTAGGATTTCGGCCGTTCTGTTGTAAGTTTAAAAGAAAATTTGTTGATTAGAAAAAATTGTTTATTAATGTGTTTCAATTATAGTTGTTCTTCAGACGTTTTGTGTAGGCCTTCAGCCGTTAATTGTTTTCTAATGCATGTTTCTTTTAAAAAAAATTTTACCTTCTATGTTTAATTGCTTTTGATTTCTGAGACAGGCCTTCAGCCATTCTTGTTTTTGGTGTGGTTTTGGGCCTTCGGCCCAGAAAGCATGTCAAATTTTCTTTAACTAGGCCTTCCGCCGAATTGTCTAATTGTGATATTTAAAAGCCATGTATAAATAAGTGGTTCTTAGGAAAATAAAATTGCGTGTTTCATTGTGCAACTCACAATAACTGTTCAGGGCCCCATCTACAATCGTAGCCTTATCGTGTGCGCTCTCTGAGTACCTACCAACCAGGTTTCACCTAATATGCAGAAAGGTGCCTAAATCATAACACTTAACCACCAACATTTTTGCGCATTCTTATCTGCAGCCGTGTCCTCACATCATGCCGATAATATTGATGTTGAAATCCATCCTGTCTATCTAAGTTAAAGTTCTTCACATCACTGACGATCACTTTACCCCATTCTGAAGTCCATAACATATGCTTTCTGCAAAATCCAATCTAGCCTGTTTGTGTTTGGGAGCTAGGGTGGATTTCTACAGTCGTTCCTTGAAAGCAAGATGTGTGTCATCTGACAACATTAGTCGTACACGTCTGGCAGTTACAGCCAACTGTAAGTAAGTAACAAGTTGAGATTAATAACCACTGGTGGTCCATGATTTGCGCAAAAGTAACCATTTATACTTCCGTAAAAACTTTCTAATTTGCCCATGCTTTCCTTTCTGACCATACCGTGTGCCCATTGGAACGAAATTATCAGTCACTGTACTTGAACAGTGAACTAGTTTAACAACTAAAGAGCCCCCTATCCTTGTTCTTCCGATATTTGCTTTTTCTTCACATGATTGTTTTCCGCGTCCCACTGTCACAATCCTGGTTTATGTACATAATACAAACTGTCACTACGGTGTGTGTTTTCTGTCTGCAACTAAAGGGATTCACGCAAACACAAACACCGCACAGGGCCGACTGTCTTTATACTTAGTTCCGCCCTCTGCCACCTGAATCGTTGATGTCTTATTACATGCATACATACACAAAATTTGATAAATTTGACTGGAATTCTCGCTGTGCTATTGCATATACATTATGTACAGCTACTAAAACCGACAACGTTAATTTTCCAGAATATTTCCATGTCTTTATTACACTTCCACCACTATATTCTTCGCTTTGCGCGAACGGTCAAACAGTTTTCACTACATGGAGTGCAACTGAGGGAACTGTGCTATAGCGAGTAACCTGAAGTTGCTGTGTACTCGCCGTTTCAAAGATGGTACTATAGCGCCACCACTGTCAAATAACTGACGTATTACACGCCAGTACCAATGTTCCCAGAGTTAACTGCTATTAACAGATGTCCGATGACGAAAGGTGATGACGTCGACATCGTTACAAGTATTGTCGTTGCTGTTGTGGTATTCAGTCCCAAGACTAGTTTGGTGCAGCTCTCCGCGCTCACAAGCCTCTACATCTCCCATAAACTACTGCAACCAGCATTCTTCTGAATCTGCTTACTGTATTCATCTCTACGATTTTTACCCCCGTCCCACTATGCTTCCCACCAGTATTAAATTGGTGATCCCTTGATGCCTCCGAATGTGCCCTACCAACCGAATCCTTCTTCTGGTGCGGTTGTGCCACAAATTTCTCTTTTCCCCAATTCTATTCAGGGTCTCCTCATTAGTTACGTTAACTACCCATCTAATCTTGAGCCATTGGTGCTTAGCCATTTTGTATTCCTGTCGATCTTATATTTTAAAAGTTCGTATTCTCTGTCGCATGCTTCGTTTACTGCATTTTTAAATTTTGTCCTTTCATCGATTAAATTCAATTTCTCTTGTGTTACCCAAGGATTTCTACTAGGCCTCGTGTTTTTACCTACTTGAACCTCTGTTGCATCCACAGTTTTATCTCTCAAACCTACCCACTCTCCTTCTATTGTATTCCTAACGCCTGTTCCTGTCATTTGTTCGCTAATGCTCCCATTGGAACTCTGCACAATCTTTGCCTCTTTCAGTTTATCCAGATCCCATCTCCTTAAGATCCTACCTTTTTGCACTTCCTTCAGTTTTACTCTGCAGTTCATAACCAATAAAATGTGGTCAGAGTCCACATTTGCCCCTGGGAATGTGGTACAGTTTAAAACCTGGTCACGAAATCTCTGTCTTACCACTACATAATAAATCTGAAACCTTCCGGTCTTTCGAGGTTTCTTCTTTCATGAGTCTGAAAGAAAGCGGTAGCTATTGTTAAATTATCCTCTGTGCAAACTTCTACAGGCGGCTATCTTTATTATTCCTTTCCCCCTTTCATATTCACCTACTACTTTCCCTCCTCTTTCTTTTCCTACTATCGAATTCCAGTACCCTGTGACTATTAAATTTTCGTCTCCCTTAACTACCTGAATGATTTGTTTTATCTCATCATAGATCTTCCCTATCTCCTCCTCATCTGTTGAGGAACTTAGCATATAAACGTGTACTGAGGTGGTGGATGTGGGCTTCTTGTTTGGCTTGGTTACAATAACGCGTTCACTATGCGTTTCATACTAGCCTATCCGTGTTCCTTCTTTTATTCATTATTAAATCTACTGCCGTATTACCCCTATTTGATTTTGTATTTCTAGCCCTGTATCTACCTGATGGAAGGTCATGTTCCTCCTGCCACCGAACGTCAATAATTCCCACTGTAGCTAACCTTACCTTATCCATTTCCGTTTTTAAATGTTCTAACCCACCTGTCCGATTAAGGGATCTGACTTTCCACGCTACGATCCGTAGAACGCCAGTTTTCATCCTCCTTAAAATGTCCTTGTGAATAGTCCCCGCCCAGAGATCTGAATGGGAGAATGTTTACCTCCGGAATGTTTTACCCAAGAGGATGTCATCGTCATTTAACCATATAGTAGAGCTGTATGCCCTCGGAAAAATTACGGCTGTAGTTTCCCGTTGCTGTCAGCCGTTCGCAGTATCAGCACAACAAGGCCGTGTTGGTTGATGTTAGAAGGCCAGATCAGTCAGTCACCCAGACTGTTGCCCCTGCAACTACTGAAAAGGCTGCTGCCCTCTTAAGTAACCACACGTTCGTCTGGCCTCTCAACAGATACCCCTCCATTGTGGTTGGTACTACGGTACGGTTGTCTGTATCGCTGAGGCTCGCTAGTCTGCACCCAAACAGTAAGGTCCGTTTTACATGACAAGAATTATTGAGCGCAAAACAACCACAAATGTACGTTCCCTCACTTAATTAATTGAAAATGTGACAGATACAAAAGCTGTATTTTGTAGTGTGTAGACCAGAAATCTCTGTCATCTTTACATTTGACTCGTCAGACTTCTTGTTTGTCCACGAAATTCGAGCAGTCCAGCTTGTAGGACGTTATATATATATTCATAAGCCTTATGCCTCCAGTTTAATCTCCTTTACAGTCACAACGCTGAAAAATTGATGTGGATGCTGGACATATTTATCCTAACAACCATTTACATGACGGTGTTTCCTGTAGGTAGACTTTTCATTTTTTTTATGGAGTCACCACCAACTTGCACACTGCCTTATTGACAACTTGGGTCGATGGCTTCTTGGGGCATGCCCACACTCGAACCCTAACATTAGGTCTTACCAACTGAAATCTTGATTAATCTTAACAGGCCACGATTTCCCAGTCATCTAGCGTGCATCTGATGTTGTCACGAGACCAGCAGGGGCGTTGCAGACGGTGCTGTGCTATCACATTAAGGCTTTCGCGTCAGTCGCCTGCTGCCATATCCCATTCGCTAAACCGTCCTAAAGGATACGTTCGTCGTACGTCCTACATAATTTTCTGCCGTTATTTCAAGCAGTGTTGCTTGTATTAGCACTAACAATGCAAACGGCACTGCTCTCGATCGTTAAGTGAAGGCGGTCGGCCACAGTGTTGTACGTGGTGAGACTTAACGCAACAAATTTAGTACTCTCAGCAGGCTGTTGACAATGTGTATCTCGGAATATTGAATTACCTAATGATTTCCTATATGGAATGTCCCATGCGTCTCGCTCCAACTACCATTAGGCTTTCAAATTGTGTTAGCTCCGGTCGTGCGGCCATAGTGACGTCGGAAACCTTTTCACATGAATCACTCGATTACAAATGACAGCTGCATCAATGCACTGCCCTTTTACACCGCGTGTACGCGATGCTATCGCCATCTTTATACGAGCATATCGTTATCCCACATGATTTTTTTTTTACCTCCGTGTATGTTCCATAAATGATCGATGGGATTCATGTAGGGCGATCTGGATGGCGGAATCATTTCCTCGAATTCGAATTGTCCTCAGTGCTCTTCAAACCAATCGCGAGCAGCTGTACTCCGGTGATATGGCACGTCGTCATACATAAAAATTTAATCGTTGTTTGATAGTATGAAGTCCATAACTGCCACAGTTGGTCTCCAAGTAACCGAACATAGCCATTTCCTGTGAAAGATCGGTTCAGTTGGATCAAAAGCCCACCCAATTATGAAGCCAGCACCAGCTTGCACAAGCCTTGTTGACCATTTGAGTGCATTTCTTCCTGGGGTCTGAGCCACACTGGAACCTTACCATTAGCCCTTATCAACCGAAACCTGTTATAAGACCAGGTCACGGTTTTCAAGTCTTCTAGGGTCCAACCGACATAGTCATGAGCTCAAGAGTCGCGCCGTAGGTGATGTCTTTACTGTCGGAGAAGGCATTCGCGTGGGTGATTGCTGCCATAACCCATTAACGCCAAACTTCGCGACAGTGTCCTAACGAATACGTTCGTCGTTCGCACCATATTGATTTGTGCGGTTATTTTACACACTGTTGCGTGTCTGTGTGCACTGACAACTCTACCCAAACGCCGCTGCTCCCGGTCGTTAAGTAAAGGGCGTCGGCCACTGCCTTCTCTGTGATGCGCGGTATTGCTTGAAACATGGTATTCTCGGCACACGCTTGACACTGTGCATCTTGTAATATTGAATTCCATAATGATTTCTGAAATGGACTGTCGAAAAAATGGTTCAAATGGCTCTGAGCACTATGGGACTTAACAGCTCAGGTCATCAGTCCCCTATAACTTAGAACGACTTAAACCTAACTAACCTAAGGACATCACACACATCCATGCCCAAGGCAGGATTCGAACCTGCGACCGCAGCGGTCGCGCGGTTCCAGACTGAAGCGCCTAGAACCGCTCGGCCACTACGGCCGGCAATGGACTGTCGCATGCGTCTAACTCCAACTACCATTCCGCATTCAAAGACTGCTAAATTCCCGTCGTGCGGTCATAATCGCGGGGATGGTAGTCACAGCAATAATACGAATGATAAAAGTCACTGCCTGTTAGCTGACGATATTAAAACATTATTTAGTACTTGAGAGAAGGTCAACTTCTTTTCGCTTAGATGGTCTGAAAACAAGCGATTTTGTCCTAGAAGCCGGCCGGAGTGGCCGTGAGGTTCTGGGCGCTACAGTCTGGAGCCAAGCGACCGGTACGGTCGCAGGTTCGAATCCTGTCTCGGGCATGGATGTGTTCGATGTCCTTAGGTTAGTCAGGTTTAATTAGTTCTAAGTTCTAGGCGACTGACGACCTCAACAGGTAAGTCGCATAGTGCTCAGATCCATTTGTCCTAAAAGTTCACTCTCTCAAAAGTAATTATTACAGACCCCTCCTTATTACTCAAACGAATGAACTAATCATTATTTTGTAGTTGTTATAGTGTTCTGAAGCAAGCGACAATGATTGTTACTCACAGATAACGTAAGAACTTTCCCCCCTTCTAACAGCCGTGTACCGCAAGTCTCTAGAGGAACGGAAGGTTCCAAATGATTGGAGCACAGTTAGTTCCAGTTTTCAAGAAGGGCCGTCGAGCAGATGCGCTAAATTATAGACCTATATCTCTGACATCGACCTGTTGTAGAATTTTCGAACATGTTTTCTGCTCGCGTATCATGTCATTTCTGGAAACCCTGAATCTACTCGGTAGGAATCAACATGGATTCCGGAAACAGCGACCGTGTGAGACCCAGCTCGCTTTATTTGTTCATGAGACCCACAAAATATTAGATACCCGCTCCCAGGTAGGTGCCATTTTCCTTGACTTCTGGAAGGCGTTCTGTACAGTTCCGCTCTGTCGCCTGATAAACAAAGTAAGAGCCTACGGAATATCAGACTAGCTGTGTGGTTGGACTGAAGAGTTTTTAGCAAACAGAACACAGCATGTTGTTCTCAATGGAGAGACGTCCACATACGTTAAAGTAACCTCTTGCGTGCCACAGGGGAGTGTTGTGAGACCATTGCTTTTCACAATATATATAAATGACCTAGTACATAGCGTCGGAAGTTCCATGCGGCTTTTCGCGGATGATGCTGTAGTATACAGAGAAGTGACAGCATTAGAAAATTGCAGAGAAATGCAAGAAGATCTGCAGCGGGTAGGCACTTGGTGCAGCGAGTGTCAACTGCCCCTTAACATAGACAAATGTAATGTATTGCGAATACATAGAAAGAAGGATCCCTTATTGTATGGTTATATGATAGCGGAACAAACACTGGTAGCAGTTACCTCTGTAAAATATCTGGGAGTATGCGTGCGGAACGATTTGGTGTGGAATGATCGTATAAAATTAATTGTTGGTAAGGCGGGTGCCAAGTTGAGATTCATTTGGAGAGTCCTTATAAAATGTAGACCATCAACAATGGAGGTCGCTTACAAAGCACTCGTTTGATCTATACTTGAGTATTGCTGATCAGTGTGGGATCCGTACCACGTCGGGTTGACAGGGGAGATAGAGAAGATCCAAAGAAAGTGGCGCGTTTCGTCACAAGGTTATCTGGTAAGCGTGGTAGCGTTACGGAGATGTTTAATAAACTCAAGTGCAGACTCTGCAAGAGAGGCGCTCTGCATCGCGGTGTAGCTGTCCAGGCTTCGAGAGGGTGCGTTTGTGGATGAGGTATCGAATATATTGCTTCCCCCTACTTATACCTCCCGAGGAGATCACGAATGTAAAATTAGAGAGATTAGAGCGCGCACGGAGGCTTTCAGACATTCGTTCTTCCCGCGAACCATATGCGACTGGAACAGGAAAGGGAGGTAAAGTGCCCTCCGCCACACACCGTTGGGTGGCTTGCGGAGTATAAATGTAATTAACTTGCATGAGAAGTTAAAGTCTTAAATACTGCTTTGGGCATATGAGTAAAAGTAATAAATCTTCCTTAATACAATAAGTCTAAAAAATAAAAGGTAAAGTCAAGTTCAAAAAATGGCTCTGAGCACTATGGGACTTAATATCTATGGTCATCAGTCCCCTAGAACTTAGAACTTCTTAAACCTAACTAACCTAAGGACAGCACACAACACCCAGCCATCACGAGGCAGAGAAAATCCCTGACCCCGCCGGGAATCGAACCCGGGAACCCGGGCGTGGGAAGCGAGAACGAAAGTCAAGTTCAAAGTTGGTCACTACCGTCTAATCATTACAGCTTGCCTCTACAAAAGCATGGACCAACAAATCAACCAATTTGCCGGTATCCACTTAGAAATGCTCATGGGTTGGCGAAAACGACACGCTAGCTTAAACTTGGAACAACGATTTACGAGTGCAGTTTAATAAAGTACCACTCCCTAAAACTCAGACGGGGACAAAGGCTGTAATTGCTTTCGACCAGGACAACAACGGAGTAACCCGTTTTCGCTTTCCATTCACGAAATAAATCGTTTTAATTAAACACAACAGCGTGTATGAAACAATTTTTCGCTCTGTTATCGCAGCTGTGGCGGCGGCGCCCCCGATAAGAGATTTAAATGCTCCCGTCGCCTGATCGTAAATAACGCCGGCCCATCGTGCCCGCTGCGCTGTTTGACAAGCGCAGCGCCAAGGGTGCTAACGGCAGCGCTGGATGCCCAGTCCCCGGGTTTGTGCGCGGCTGAATTACAGCTCCGCTTGGCAGACATCCACCAGCAATAAAGCCAGTATCACTCATTCATCCATCCATCCAAGACCATACGATCGTCCCCATGTTAGACCGTTGAACAATAGTTGGGCTGTTATAGGATTCGTGATAATCCCCTAGTCCGCAGCTCGTGGTCTTGTGGTAGCGTTCTCGCTTCCCGCGCCCGGGTTCCTGGGTTCGATTCCCGGCGGGGTCAGGGATTTTCTCTGCCTCGTGATGACTGGGTGTTGTGTGATGTCCTTAGGTAAGTTAGGTTTAAGTAGTTCTAAGTTCTAGGGGACTGATGACCATAGCTGTTAAGTCCCATAGTGCTCAGAGTCATTTTTGACAATCCCCTATTCCGCCCCCTCCCCCTCCCCCTCCCATATCCCCCTAACCCCGACAGTCCCCCAAAGAAAGCATGTTAGTTAGGACGTTTATAATATTAGATGTATGGGTTAAAAATATCTAATTTTTGGAGAATTAAGTAGAATAAAAACTAAAGGCTTCTGAACTGTTGAGGCATTCAAAAAATTTCCAAGAAATGATTAACATGGATGTTTTGCTTGGGGGCCTGCATATGCGGGTTGGCTTATGGCTAGACTGCCTGTAGAGAATTTTACAGCCAGGAAAAGACGTGCCTCTGCAGGCTACACGCACCTACTGTCAGCAAAAAGACGGACACGGTTTGTGAGTCCATAGTTTGTATAGGAATTTTAGTAAGTCAAGATAGAAAGGGAACAAAAGGCCTTCCACTATGATAAAATAACAGGAAGACCGACGCACCGAAATCGGGTGGAAATGATAGAAAGCGACAGCAATCTACAGGGTGATCAAAATGTCAGTATAAATTTCAAAACTGAAAAAATCACCGAATAATATAGATAGAGAGGTACAAATTGACACACATGCTTGGAATGACATGGGGTTTTATTAGAACAAAAAAAAGTTCAAAAAATGTCCGGCATCTGATCAGAATAGCAATAATTACCATAACAAAGTAAGACAAAGCAAAGATGATGTTGTTTACAGGAAATGCTCAATATGTCCACCATCATTCCTCAATAATAGCTGTAGTCGTGGAGTAAGTCGAGGAGTAAAGTTGTGAACAGCACTGTAAAGCATGACCGCAATTATGGTGAGGCATTGGCGTCGGATGTTGTCTTTCAGCATCCCTAGAGATGTCGGTTGATAACGATACACTTGCGACTTCAGGTAACCCCAAAGCCAATAATCGCACAGACTGAGGTCTGGGGACCTGGGAGGCCAAGCGTGACGAAAGTTGCGGCTGAGCACACGATCATCACCAAACGACGCTTGCAAGAGATCTTTCACGCGTCTAGCAATACATGTTTTTTTTTTGTTCTTATAAAACCCCATGTCACTCCAAGCATGTGTGTCAATTTTTACCTCTCTATCTACTTTGTTCCGTGGTTTATTAAGTTTTCAAATTTATACTGACTCTTTGATCTCCCGGTACTTACACTGACAAAAGAGACTGCGACACCCAAAAGAAGAGGAGGAAACCGAACGATACTTCACGGGTTGACAGAGTGTATGATGTTATTTCAATGAATTGAGTCCCACCTACAAGTACCTTGTTAATACAAGCTGACTTTTCAGTAAGACGTTGCCCCCTTCTGGCTTGGATCCATGCACTGATTCGCTTATGAACGGTGTCATAAAGCCATTATAATCCCCTACAATTGTAAGTGGTTCATGATATCGTGGATAATAGTAATAGGACTTCGTTGTCAACCGAGCTGGTCCCATACATAATCTGTCGGGGACAGATCTGTGGTTCTTATTGGCCGTAGGAGAACCTCAGTATCTCGCAGACAGTTCACAGAGACAAGCGCCTAGAGAAAACGTGCAACGATATTTTGTAAATGGTCACATGGCAACTGTGGTCTGGGGTAGCGTCTTTGATTCGTAATCAAAATGCCTTCGGTGCCAGGTTCAAATCCTACCGCTGCTTAAATTTTCATTTATAAGCAGCATTGGCGGCCGAAGACTTACGGCATAAGACGTCACCCTCATTCTGCCAGCGGCCTTTTCAAAGAGGGCTGACGAGCTGACAGAGGTTCAGGTCACTCTCTTGTTCTAGTGGTGGGCAACTGCCCCTGAAGGCGGAAGAATCAGCAATGATCAACGGCCTGTAATTGAAGAAGGTGTCATGATGATCTCTCAATTGGCAAAAGCTTCCCGAACAGTCCTCCATTCGCATCTCCGGGAGGGGACTGCCAAGGGGGAGGTAACCATGAGAAAAAGAGTGAATAATCAACGAAAGGAGAACGTTCTACGTGTCGGGGTGTGGAATGTCAGAAGCTTGAACGTGGTAGGGAAACTAGAAAATCTCAAAAGGGAAATGCAAAGGTGCAATCAAGATAGAGTAGGGGTCAGTGATGTGAAGTGGAAAGTAGACAAGGATTTCTGGTCAGTAGAGTATAGGGTAACATCAACAGCAGCAGCAGAAAATGGTATCACGGGAGTAGGATTCGTTATGAATAGGAAGGTAGGGCAGGGAGTGTGTTACTGTGAACAGTTCAGTAATAGGGTTGTTCTTATCAGAATCGACAGCAAACCAACACTGACAACGATAGTTCAAGTATACATGCCGATGTCACAAGCTAAAAATGAAGAGATAGAGAAAGTGTGTGATATTGAAAGGGTAATATAGTATGTAAAGGGGGGTGAAAAATCTAATAGTCATGGGGGACTAGAATGCAGTTGTAGGGGAAGGAGTAGAAGGAAAGTTTAGAGGAGAATATGGGCTTGGAACAAGGAATGAGAGATGAGGAAGGCTAATTGAGTTCCGTAACAGGTTTCAGCTAGTAATAGCGTATACTCTGTTCAAGAATCACAAGAAGAGGAGGTATACTTTGAAAAGGCAGGGAGATACGGGAAGATTTCAGTTAGATTACATCATGGTCAAAGAGAGATTCCGAAATCAGATACTGAATTGTAAGGTGTACACAGGAGCCGATATAGACTCGCATCAAAATATCGTAGTGATAAAAAGTATGCTGAAGTTTAAGACATTAGTCTGGAAGAATCAATACGCAAAGAACTGGGATACGGAAATACTAAGGAATGACGAGATACGCTTGAAGTTCTTTAAGGCTCTAGATACAGCAATAAGGAATAGCTCAGTAGGCAGTACAGTTGAAGAGGAATGGACATCTATAAAAAGGGCCATCACAGAAGTTGGGAAGGAAAACATAAGTACAGAAGAAGGTAGCTGCGAAGAAACCATGGGTAACAGAAGAAATACTGCAATTGATCGATGAAAGGAGGAAGTACAAAAATGTTCCGGGAAACTTACGAATACAGACATACAAGTCGCTTAGGAACGGAATAAATAGGAAGTGCAGCGAAGCTAAGACAATGGCTGCTGGAGAAATGTGAAGACATCGGAAAAGAAATGACTGTCGGAAGGACAGACTCAGCACTTAGAAAAGGCAAAACAACCTTCGGTAACATTAAAAGCAAGGGTGATAACATTAAGAGTGCGGATAGGGGGAAAGAATACACTGAAAGCCTCTATGAGGGGTAAGACTTGTCTGATGTGATAGAAGAAGAAACAGGATTAGATTTAGAAGAGATAGGGGATCCAGGATTAGAATCAGATTTTAAAGGAGCTTTGGAGGACTTAAGATCAAAGAAGGCATAAAGGACAGATAATATTCAATCAGAATTTCTAAAATCATTTGGAGAAGTGGCAACAAAACGATTATACAAGTTGGTGTGTAGAATGTATGAGTCTGGCGACATACCATTCGGATTTCAGAAAATCATCATCAACACAATTCCGAAGACGGCAAGAGCTGGCAATTGCGAGAATCATCGCACAATCAGCTTAACAGCTCATCCATCCAAGTTACTTACAAGAACAGTATACAGAAGAATGGTAAAGAAAATTGAGGAAGTGCTAGATGACGATCAGTCGGGCATTAGGAGAGGTAAAGGCAACAAATGGTTCAAATAGCTCTGAGCACAATGGGACTTAACTTCTGAGGCATCAGTTCCCTAGAACTGAGAACTACTTAAACCTAACTAACCTAAGGACATCACACACATCTATGCCTGAGGGAGGATTCGAGTCTGCGACAGTAGCGGTCGCACGGTTCCAGACTGAAGCACCTAAAACCGCTCGGCCACATCGGCCGGCTAAAGGCAACAGAGAGGCAATTCTGACTCGCGGGTAGTAATGGAAGCAAGACTAAAGAAAAATCAAGACACGTTCATAGGATTTGTCGACCTGGAAAAAGCGTTCGGCAATGTAAAATCGTGCTATATATTCGAAATTCTGAGAAAAGGAGCGGTAAGCTATAGGGAGAGACAGGTCATATACAATATGTGCAAGAGCCAAGAGGAAGTAATTAGAGTGGACGACCAAGGACGAAGTGCTCCCATTAAATAGGGTGTAAAACAAGGATGTAGCCTTTCGCCCCAACTGTTCATTCTGTACATCGAGGAAGCAATGATGGAAATAAAAGAAAGGATATCAATGATACGATTCGCTGGTGTTATTGCTTTCTTGACTGAAAGTGAAAAAGAATTACATGATCTGCTGAACGGAATGAACAGTCTAATGAGTACAGAGAATGGATTGAGAGTAACTCGAAGAAATACGAAGGTAATGAGAAGTAGCAGAAATAAGAACAGCGAGAAACTTAACATCAGGATATATGGTCACAAAGTAGATTAAGGAATTCTGCTATCTAGGCAGTAAAATAGCCAGTAAAATAACGAAGCAAGGAGAACATGAAAAGGATTCTAGCAATGACAAAAAGGGCATTCCTGGCCAAGAGAAGTCTACTAATTTCAAATATCGGCCTTAATTTGAGGAAGAAATTTCTGGGAATGTATGTCTCCAGTACAACAGTGTACGGTAGTGAAACATGGAGAAAACCGGAAAAGAAGAGAATCGAAGCATTTGAGATGTGGTGCTAAATTAGGTGGAATGATAAGGTAACGAATGAGGAGGTTCTGCGCAGAATCGGAGAGGAACATGTGGAAAACACTGATAAGAAGAAGGGACAGGATGATAGGACATCTGTTAAAACATGAGGGAATGACTTCTGTGGTACTAGAGGTAGCTGTAGAGGGCAAAAAATTGAAGAAGACAGAGGTTGGAATACATCACCAAATAATTGAGGACGTATGTTTTAAGTGCTACACTGAGATGAAGAGGTTAGCTCAGGAGAGGAATTCGTGGCGGGCCGCATCAAACCAATCAGAAGACTCATGACCAAAGAAAAAAAAAACAAAAAAAAACATGATAATATCACACGATGTAACACATGATGACGCAGGAGTTCCTTCAATCGCTACCACCTGTGACTTGACGTAATACCCCTTAGCTTCACACAGGACTAGCGCCGCTGTGCATTTCCTAGCACTGGCGGAATTGATGGCCGCCAAATTCACCAAAGATGATCACCCGGGGTGGTGCAGGATCGCGTGAATCATTACTGAACACAATATCACGCCATTAACCAGCAGTTCAGTTACCTGTTACGGCATCATCCCAGACGCAAAAGTTTGTGTTGAGGTGTTAACGGCAGACGATGCACGGGACGGTAATTCCTAGTTCGCCTCACCTAGTTTCCGACCAATGTTGTGATATATTATACAATGTTGTACTATTCGTTGCATAGTTCTGAGATTTCTTCCTCAAATTAAGGCCAGTGTCTGACAATAGTACACTGCTCTAGGATAGGAACGTACATTTACCCAATGCTAGTCTGCTTTTAATGCCCTTTCTGCTCCGTCCGTGATGAATTATTTTGCCGCCTAGGTTGCTAATTCCTTAACTTCATCTACTTCGTGATCACCAACTATAACGTGAATTTTATCGATTTTCTCATTTCTGGTACTTCTAGTTACTTCCATCTTTCTTTGAATTACTCTCAATACACATTCTCTGTTCATTAGACTCTTCATTTCAATCAACAGATCCTCAATATCTTCTTCACTTTCATTGTCATCGACCAGTTTATCACTGATATCCTTTCTTGCTGAATTTTAATCCCTCTCTGGACCCTTTTATTTCCGTCATTGCTTCAGCGAAGTACAGATTGAACAGCGGGGGTGAAACCCTATTACCCATCCAATAAATGTAGCTCCAACCTATGCCCAGAGTGTGAGACTTCGACTGGTTTGACTTCCAATGATAAAATACCAACGGCCGTTATTTTGATTTTATTGGTTAGGCAACCAGTTTCGGCATTACATTGTGCCATCTTCACGCGTGTATGTATCGAGTAGCCCTCATGTTAGAAACCAATGCAGCACTGCCAACAGGTAAAGATTTTTTTCCCATACCACTGACTTGCTGACAGCTGTCCAAGGAGCGCGTATACCCTTGGGAAAAAAGTCTTCACGATACCAGTTGACAGTGCTGCATTGGTTTCCAACACGAGGGTCAATCGATATAGGCAGACCTGAAGATGATATAATGGAATGCCGAAACTGGTTGGCTAACAAATAAAACCAAAATAACGGTAGTTGGTACTTTATTATTGGACATTACCGGTCCTTCCCTATTCCTTACCTTTATTTTTTCAGAATTCCGAACATCTTACACCATTTTCCAGGTCGACAAATTATAGGACAGTGTTCCAATTTTTCTTCAGTTGTGCTTCCTTTATCAAAGCAACGTCAGATCTGGCTCTCTGGTGTCATTTTCTATTTTAAAGGGAATCTGATCGACATGTGTCATGTCCTCAGTTCCCTTGTCCATCCTTCTGTTCATTATTTTGCCAGCAACTTGAATGCAAAAGCTGTCAAACTGATCGTGCGATAATTCCCGTACTTATCTGCTCTTGCTATCTTCGGAATTGTGTGGATGACGTTTCTCCCAAAGTCCGATGGTATATCGTCAGTCTCATACATTCTACACATCAACCTGATTAATTGTTTTGTTGCCAGTTCTCCCACTGGTTTCAGAAAAACCGATGGAATGTTATCCATCCATTCTGCCTTATCTGATCTTAAGTCTTCCAAAACTCTTTTACATTCTGATTCTAATACTTCATCCCCTATCTCTTCCCTGTTGACTCCTGTTTCTCTTTCTATAACGTCATCAGATAAGTCTTCCCACTAGTAGAAGCCTTCAATGTACACCTTCCGGCCATCTGCCCTCGACCCTGAATTTAACAGTGAAGTTCCCATTGCTCTCTTAATGTTGCCATCCTTGCTTTTTATTTCACTGAAGACTGGTTTGACTTTTTTGTATGTTGAGTGCTTCCCACCAACATTTCTATTTCGATTTCTTCACTCTTTTGAAGTAGCAATTTTGTCTTAGCTTCCCTGCACTCCCTATTAATGTCGTACCTAAGAGACTTGAGTTTCTGTAATCGGGAATTTCCCTCAAGATTTTAGTACTTCCTTCTTTCGTAGATCAACTGAAGTATTTCTACTGTTATCCACTGCTTCTTCACAGTTACCTTCCTTGTAGATGTGTTTCTTTCCAACTTCTGTATTTCACTTTTTACAGATTTTGATTCCCCTTTAATTGGCGTACTTAGTTACTCGTAGTCGCAGTATCTGTAGCCTCAGAGAACTTCAAGTGAGTCAATTCCTTCCTTAGTACTTCCGTATCCCACTTCCTTGCCCGTTGATTTTTCCTGATTGGTCTCTTGAACTTCAGCCTAGTTTTCATCATCACCGAACTGTGATTTGAGTCTATGCCCGCTCCTGGGTAAACTTTGCAATCCAATACGTGATTTAGAAATGTCTCTCTGACCAAGATGCAATCTATTTGAAATCTTTCCGTATCCTCGGCCTATTCCAAGTATACCTCCCCTTGTTGTGATTCTTGAACAGAGTATCGGCTACAACTAGCTTAAATCTGTTGTAGAACTGAACTGGTCATTCTCCTCCCTCGTTCCTACTATCAATTCGATATTCTCCCATAAATTTTTCTTCTACTCCCTCACCTACAACTGTATTCAAGTCCTTCATGACTATCAGATTTTTATCTCACCTAATAACGAGCATCAAAATCGATTCAGGGTTTTGTGGACACAGAGTTGTCGTAGCGAGATTGAATACTGTAATCACCAAATTCTCGAAAAATAAGCGAGAAATAAACCTATTCAAAAAAGCAGATAAAAGTTCACTTGATGCCTCCTAAGAGACAATCTCCACTCATTGCAAATTAATAGTGTATGTGTAGACCAGATGTGGCTTAAATTCAAAGAAATAAGGTCGGCAGAAATTGCAAGATTTATACCAAATAAATAAAAAATCGACGGAGCTGATCCTCCTTGGTACACAAAACGGGCTAGAAAACTGTTGCAGAAACAACGAAACAAACATGCCAAATATAAACAGACGCAAAGATTGGCGATGTTATACAGAATCTCGAAATTTAGCGAGGACTTTGATGCGAGATGTGTATAACAGTTTCCACAACGACACTTTGTCTCAAAACCTGTCAGAAAATCTAAAGAGATTCTGGTCGTATGTGAAGTATGTTAGCGGCAAGAAACAATCAATGCCTTCTCTGCGCGATAGCAACGGAGGTACTATCGAAGACAGTGCTGCCAAAGCAGAGTTACTAAACACAGCCTTCCGAAACGCCTTCACAAAAGAAGACGAAGTAAATGTTCCAGAATTTGAATCGAGAACAGCTGCCAACATGAGTAACGTAGAAGTAAATATCCTCGGAGCAGTGAAGCAACTTAAATCACTTATTAAAAGCTAGTCTTCTGGTGCAGACTGTATACCAATTAGGTTCCTTTCGGAGTATGCTGATGAATTAGCTACATACTTAACAATCATATACAACCGTTTGCTCGACGAAAGATCCGTACCCAAATACTGGGAAGTTACACAGATCACACCAATATTCAAGAAAGGTAGTAGGAATAATCTACTAAATTACAGGCCCATATCGTTAACGTCGATATGCAGCACGAATTTAGAGCATATATTATGTTCGAACATTATGAATTACCTCGAAGAAAACGGTCTATTGACACACAGTCAACATGGGTTTAGAGCACATCGTTCCTGTGGAACACAACTAGCTCTTTATTCACATAAAGTGTTGTGTGCTATTGACAAGGCATTACAGATCGATTCCGTATTTCTGGATTTCCGGAAGGCTTTTGACACTGTACCACACAAGTGGCTCGTAGTGAAATTGCGTGCTTATGGGATATCGTCTCAGTTATGTGACTTGATTTGTGATTTCCTGTCAGAGAAATCACAGTTCGTAGTATTTGACGGAAAGTCATCGAGTAAAACAGAAGTGATTTCTGGCGTCCCCCAAGGTAGGGTTATAGGCCCTTTGCTGTTCTTTATCTATATAAACGATTTGGAAGACAATCTGAGCAGCCGTCTTCGGTTGTTTGCAAATGACGCTGTCGTTTATCGACTAATAAAGTCATCAGAAGATCAAAACAAACTGCAAAACGATTTAGAAAAGATATCTGAATTGTGCGGAAAGTGGCAGTTGACCCTAAATAACGAAAAGTGTGAGGTCATCCACAAGAGTGCTAAAAGGATCTCGTTAAACTTCGGTTACACTATAAATCAGTCAGATCAAAAGCCGTAAATTCAACTAAATACCTAGGCTTTACAATTACGGACTACTTAAATTGGGAGGAACACATAGAAAATATTGTGGGGAAGACTAACCAAAGACTGCTTTTTATTGGCAGGACACGTAGAAAATGTAACAGACCCACTATGGAGACTGCCTACAATAAGCTTATCCGTCCTCTTTTAGAATACTGCTGCGCAGTGTGGGATCCTTACCAGATAGGACTGATGGAGTACATCGAAAAAGTTCGAAGTAGATCTGCACGTTTTGTATTATCATGAAATATTGGAGAGAGTGTCACAGAAATGATACAGAATTTTTGCTGGAAATCATTAAAAGAAAGGCGTTTTTCGTTGCGACGGAATCTTCTCACGAAATTCCAATCACCAACTTTCTTCTCCGAATGCGAAAATATTTCGTTGACACCGACCTACATAGGGAGGGACGATCAGCACGATAAAATAAGGGAAATCACAGCTCGTACGGAAAGATATAGGTGTTCATTCTTCCCGAGCGCTATACGAGATTGGAATAATAAAGAATTGTGAAGGTGGTTCGATGAACCCTCTGTCAAGCACTTGATGTGATTTGCAGAGCATCCATGTAGATTTAGACGTAGATACGTATTGAATTTCCCGATAGATATCCCCATCCTCTGTTTGCGACGTCGTTGTATATACCTGAATTATTGTTGTGCATGGTTTGCTGTCGATTCTGAGGCGCATTTCTCTATCACTGAACCGTTCATAATGCACTCTGTGCTACCTTCCTAATGATAATGAATCCTAGCCCTGTTACACCATTTCCTGCGGCTACACTCGTCTTACCAGTAATCCTTTCACTCCACTGTTTCCCACTAAGTGTAGATTGAGCCTCTGCATTTCCCTGTTCAGATTTGTGGCTTCCCTATCACGTTCAAACAGCTGACATTCCTCGCCCCAAGTCATAATGTTACCCTTTAGTTGGTTATTCAATCTTTTTCTCACGGTCACCTTCCCCTTGGCAGCCATCTCCGTAATCGTTCGCCAGTTGAGAGATCATTATGACTTTTTTTTAAATTGGGGACCACATGACTTGGGGATTCACATTATGTGTCTTTAAGGCTACGGAAACAATTGCATCCTCATGCCGTTGATCATTGCTGATTCTTCCGATTTTTAAAGGCAACTTCCCACCCGAAGGGCGAGAGAGTGCCCTGAACTTCTGTCCGCTCCTCCGCTGTTGACCGGAGAGGGTGACTTCTTATGGCGGAAGTCTTCGGCCGTCACTGCTGGTGATTTTTATTCCAAATTTAAGCAGTGGCGAGGTTCGGACCTGGGACCGAGGACTATTTGATTACATGTCAAAGACACTACTCCCTCTTTACTGTACATCAAGTTGAAGGACGTGGTGCAGAGTGGACATGGGTCGAGCGTGGAGGCATGACCTGTCTACTAACACGATAGTGGAGAGGCAGCCAGAAGGAAACATTGTACCTCTTCTTAATAACTTTTATTTCCATTTTTTTATATCCCAGGGAAGATAGAAAAAACAATCCTTTGTTGCAGAACAACTACTGATGTAAAACTTCCTGGCAGATTAAAACTGTGTGCCCGACCGAGACTCGAACTCGGGACCTTTGCATTTCGCGGGCAAGTGCTCTACCATCTGAGCTACCGAAGCACGACTCACGGCCGGTACTCACAACTTTACTTCTGCCAGTACCTCGTCTCCTACCTTCCAAACTTTACAGAAGCTCTCCTGCGAATCTTGCAGAACTGGCACTCCTTAAAGAAAGAATATTGCGGAGACATGGTTTAGCCACAGCCTGGGGGATTTTTCCAGAATGAGATTTTCACTCTGCAGCGGAGTGTGCGCTGATATGAAACTTCCTGGCAGATTAAAACTGTGTGCCCGACCGAAACTCGAACTCGGTGAGCTGTGAGTACCGGGCGTGAGTCGTGCTTCGGTAGCTCAGATGGTGGAGCACTTGCCCGCGAAGGCAAAGGTCCCGAATTCGAGTCCCGGTCGGGCACACAGTTTTAATCTGCCAGGAAGTTTCATATCAGCGCACACTCCGCTGCAGAGTGAAAATCTCATTCTGGAAACATCCCCCAGGCTGTGGCTAAGCCATCTCTTCGCAATATCCTTTCTTTCAGGAGCGCTAGTTCTGCAAGGTTCGCAGGAGAGCTTCTGTAAGGTTTGGAAGGTAGGAGACGAGGTACTGGCAGAAGTAAAGCTGTGAGTACCGGGCGTGAGTCGTGCTTCGGTAGCTCAGATGGTAGAGCACTTGCCCGCGAAAGGCAAAGGTCCCGAGTTCGAGTCTCGGTCGGGCACACAGTTTTAATCTGCCAGGAAGTTTCATATCAGCGCACACTCCGCTGCAGAGTGAAAATCTCATTCTGGAAACATCCCCCAGGCTGTGGCTAAGCCATCTCTTCGCAATATCCTTTCTTTCAGGAGCGCTAGTTCTGCAAGGTTCGCAGGAGAGCTTCTGTAAGGTTTGGAAGGTAGGAGACGAGGTACTGGCAGAAGTAAAGCTGTGAGTACCGGGCGTGAGTCGTGCTTCGGTAGCTCAGATGGTAGAGCACTTGCCCGCGAAAGGCAAAGGTCCCGAGTTCGAGTCTCGGTCGGGCACACAGTTTTAATCTGCCAGGAAGTTTCATATCAGCGCACACTCCGCTGCAGAGTGAAAACCTCATTCTGAACTACTGATGTAAACAATCATCCGTTTCAGGAAGGACACAATTTGTGAGCTCTAGAAAATACCACCAGACACATCGGAAAAAGAAATGATGGTTGGCTACATGACAGTATTCCTCGGCGTTGTTATACATTAGTTTGTAACTGATACATAATGAAATGAATGAGCTATCGTTGGATTGTGATTAAGGATCATGTTCTCAATCTAAGAAGCAGGCTGTAACCCATTTTTGACCGCTTTCTGTTGGCATGCCTTATAGTAATTATGGCCTTTATATAGGCAAGTACATCGTCTAATATTTCCGTGCTCTAAACATGGTGTGTTGCACTATAATAGTATATTTTTAAGATTAGTTGCGCTAGCTCCAGACTTTGGGTTGAACACCGCTGTATGTTAATAATTTACTAGAAGTATTTTTGGCATTGAGTCTAACTTCTTTTTATAATGTTCAAAAAAATTTAATTTTCTTTCGTATTTATGTTGGTGCTTACTTAGCTATTCTCCCATAAAGGTTCGTAAATATGATGCAAAGGATGTCTTAATTACGTTTTGTCAGGAAGAAATCATCAAGAAGTTTCTAGCATTTTGGAACTTTTATATTTGGAAACATGGTTGGTTTTACGTAGTAATGAGAAGTATTTGACGTTCAATGGCAGTAACCGTGCACGGCAGCGACGCCTGTCGTACTTGTTGTCAGTTCATCTGGTGCATTGGCTCTTGACAATTAGTCTTGTGGCTCCCTAGTAGGCATTACGTGTGATCATATGGATGCAATATTGTGGAGATTTGTGTACATTTTAACTTTTACTTTTTGCGTGGAAACACATCATTCATGTCACATGTTGTGCATCCGGAGATTTAATGAGAAGATTTGGTGTGCGTCTGGCACGAGATTTTTATAAGATATATTTTTGTAAGATGTACGAAGATATGTTGCCATTGGTTCCTCTGTTGGTTAATCTGGCATTATTTGTTAAACAGTTTGTCGTGCCTTTTGTAATGTTATTACAGATCTGATGATATTAAAATAGTTTACCGGAACCGGTTATCCACAATACGGAGTTTTATTGCGATCTTAGCTAAGATGTTTTTCTTCTCCCTAATAAAAGAAGTGCGCGGGGGTGGGGCGGGGGTGTAGGGGGGGGGGGGGGGGGGCAGGTGGAAGCGACGCAATATCCCAATCGTTGGAACTGCGCAGATCTGAAACTTTCCACCTCTCCAGGAAACATGCTGCCCAGAAACTTCGCAGTGTACGTTTTGTATTTCCAGCGACATTGGATTATCTGATGTTGTTCTAGTAGATAGAGCCAATAACCAATGCCCGATATTACGGTCCGTGAGAGCACGTTGGTGCGATGCGTGTCCTGCAGTCCCAGCGGATTATTGCGGATGTTTTCTGGCGAGTGAGGAAGGTTGGTGGGGGGGGGGGGGGGAGGTAGGATAAAGCGTCTGTCTCGATCGCGAAGTTGTCGGTGCGCTGGAGGAGTGCCATGACGCGTTGCGTCAGCCGCTAAGCGTCCTTCGCCTCACCGCACTGCAGGCAGTGTTCGTCGGTGTCCAGTACGCCAGATGTAAATCAGAGTGGGGAATGAACCATTCCTCAACCATACCAATGTTGTACAACCGTCGGCGTGTGACTGTTGTTGTTGATATTGTTGTTGATATTTGTATACCAAGACGATCTCGCCGCCATGTTGAGCAGAAGCGTGTGGACAGACTACCAGATCTGTCGCCAATCCCTCGTTCGAGATTTAAGTTCGACAACATTGATGCAGTGATGACGCCTTAAGTATCTAAATACCCCATGGGTGGTGCGAGTCCTCGTGGTATGTATTGGTGACCGAACATAACTAAAATGAATAGAGCGACGCGTGAGAAAGAAGATGATACAGCGGCTACCACCACCGACGATTGAAAGGACTGGGCAAGAAAAATGTCCAGGATCACCGAGGTGATGGCGTGTTGCCGTTGGTTCTAGATCCGTACCATCACTCGCAGGTATAGAGTGAGAGACATTTCCGCGCGTTCGTGAGATTAAGTACTCCTTAATGTTGTGGGCAAGTTAAAGTCTCATATTTGACCTTAATCATCTTCCCCAGGGGCCGTCATTAACCTGTCAGCAATAACATTTCGCCTTGGCAGCAACTGTTCCACGTATACCAGTCGTGAAGAAAGATGAACATTGGTATATATCATTCTTCGGAACAGGTTGAGTACGAAGCAAGTTGTTGCGTATGTGCAGTCGGACGTGCTGGAGCAGTCACTGGTAGTACAATGGAGATTCGCTAAACACCGTCGCTGGGCCAGATGCCGTCGCCTGTCCTGCTTCAGAGAAACCCACCCCGCCTGCAAGATATGGACAGAGCCGGTGGAATTATTGTTATTTGGGAACTCCAACGTTGGGCGCGTTATGGGGCCAATTAGTGACATCACTGCCAAGAAGGGGAAGGATGCCGATGAGCACTCCGTGCACATACCGGGTGGAGTCATTCCAGACGTGGAACGGTTCCTCCCAGATGCCATGAAGAGCACAGGGTGCAGCCAGCTGCAGGTGGTAGTTCACGTCGGTACCAGTGATGTGTGTCCCTTCGGATCAGAAGAGATTCTCTCTGGTTTCGAGCGGCTAACAGAAGTGGTAAAGATTGCCAGTCTTGCTTGAGAGATGAAAGTAGAGCTGACCATTTGCAGCATAGTCGACAGGACCGACTGCGGATCTCTGAAACAGACCCGAGTGGAGGCATTCTCTGAAAATTATTTCAAGGATGAGACCACACTGGACATCTCAGTAACAAATAATCCTGAGTTAGTAACAAACGGATACATGGATTACTGAACACAGGGTTATCGTAGCGTGAATGAATATTGTACCCCCTAACTCCTCCAAAAAGAAATTCTGGTCGTACGTGAAGTATGCTAGCGGCAAGACACAATCAATGCCTTCTCTGCGCGTTAGCAATGGAAGTACTATAGACGACAGTACTGCCAAAGCAGAGTTACTAAACACAGCCTTCCGAAACTTCGTCACCAAAGAAGACCAAATAAATATTCCACAATTCGAATCAACCACAGCTGCCAACATGAGAAACATAGAAGTCATCATGGATTTAGAAAACATCTTCCTTGTGAAACACAACTAGGGATTTCAGATTTATTCCATATTTCTAGATTTTCGGAACGCTTTTGACACTGTACCATATAAGCGGTTTATAGTGAATTTGCGTCCTTATAGAATATCGTCTCAGTTACGTGACTGGATTCATGATTTCCTGTCAAGGAGTTCACAGATAGTAGTAACTGAAGTGATTTCTGGCTTTCCCCAAGGTAGTGTTATTGGCCCTTTGCTGTTCCTTATGTATATAAACGATTTGGCGGACAATCTGTTGTTTGCAGATGACGCTGTCGTTTATCGACTAGTTAACTCATCAGAAGGTCAAAACAAACTGCAAAACCACTTAGAAAAGATATCTGTATGGTGTGAAAATTGGCAATTGACCCTAAATACCGAAAAGTGTGAGGTTATCCAAATGAGTGCTAAAAAGAATCCGTTAAACTTCAGTTACACGATAAATTAGTCAAATCTAGTGGCAGAACATTCAACTACATACCTAGGAATTACAATTGCAAACAACTTAAATGGCAAGGAACACATAGAAAACGTTGTGGGGAAGGCCAACCAAAGACTGCATATTCTGGGAGGACACTAGAAAATGTAACAGATTTATCAAGGAAACTGCCTACACTATGCTTGTCCGTCCTTTTTTAGATTACTGCTGCGCTGTGTGGGATCCTTACCAGATAGTACTGACGGAGAACATCGAAAAAGTTCAAAGCGAAGCAGCACAGCAGCACGTTTTGTATTATCGCCAAATAGGGGAGAGAGTGTGACTGAAATGATACAGGATTTGGCGTTGACATCATTAAAAGAAAGGCGTTTTTCGTTACTTCAGAGGCCGGCCAGTGTGGTCGTGCGGTTCTAGGCGCTTCAGTCTGGAACCACGTGACCGCCACGGTCGCAGGTTCGAATCCTGCCTCGGGCATGGATGTGTGTGATGTCCTTAGGTTAGCTAGGTTTAATTAGTTCTAAGTTCTAGGCGACTGATGACCTCAGAGGTTAAGTCGCATAGTGCTCAGAGCCATTTTCTTTACTTCAGAATCTCACGAAACTACAAACACCAACTTATTCATCCGAACGCAAAAATATTTTGTTGACGCCGACCTACATAGGAAGAAACGGTCACCATGATAAAATAAGGGAAATCAGAGCTTGTACGGAAAGGTACAAGTGTTCTTTCTTTCTGCGCGTGGAATAATAGAGAATTGTGAATGTGGTTTGATGAATCCTCTGCCAGGGACTTAAATGTGATTTGCAAGGTATCCATGTAGATGTAGATGAATGAAAGTTACCCACGCCTTCTGCTCTACTTGATCTCAAGGGCTCGAAAACTTAAAATCATGTTCTCAAAGACATTTGAGAAATATTTACAATATACACTCCTGGAAATGGAAAAAAGAACACATTGACACCGGTGTGTCAGACCCACCATACTTGCTCCGGACACTGCGAGAGGGCTGTACAAGCAATGATCACACGCGCGGCACAGCGGTCACACCAGGAACCGCGGTGTTGGCCGTCGAATGGCGCTAGCTGCGCAGCATTTGTGCACCACCGCCGTCAGTGTCAGCCAGTTTGCCGTGGCATACGGAGCTCCATCGCAGTCTTTAACACTGGTAGCATGCCGCGACAGCGTGGACGTGAACCGTATGTGCAGTTGACGGACTTTGAGCGAGGGCGTATAGTGGGCATGCGGGAGGCCGGGTGGACGTACCGCCGAATTGCTCAACACGTGGGGCGTGAGGTCTCCACAGTACATCGATGTTGTCGCCAGTGGTCGGCGAAAGGTGCACGTGCCCGTCGACCTCGGACCGGACCGCAGCGACGCACGGATGCACGCCAAGACCGTAGGATCCTACGCAGTGCCGTAGGGGACCGCACCGCCACTTCCCAGAAAATTAGGGACACTGTTGCTCCTGGGGTATCGGCGAGGACCATTCGCAACCGTCTCCATGAAGCTGGGCTACGGTCCCGCACACCGTTAGGCCGTCTTCCGCTCACGCCCCAACATCGTGCAGCCCGCCTCCAGTGGTGTCGCGACAGGCGTGAATGGAGGGACGAATGGAGACGTGTCGTCTTCAGCGATGAGAGTCGCTTCTGCCTTGGTGCCAATGATGGTCGTACGCGTGTTTGGCGCCGTGCAGGTGACCGCCACAATCAGGACTGCATACGACCGAGGCACACAGGGCCAACACCCGGCATCATGGTGTGGGGAGCGATCTCCTACACTGGCCGTACACCACTGGTGATCGTCGAGGGGACACTGAATAGTGCACGGTACATCCAAACCGTCATCGAACCCATCGTTCTACCATTCCTAGACCGGCAAGGGAACTTGCTGTTCCAACAGGACAATGCACGTCCGCATGTATCCCGTGCCACCCAACGTGCTCTAGAAGGTGTAAGTCAACTACCCTGGCCAGCAAGATCTCCGGATCTGTCCCCCAGTGAGCATGTTTGCGACTGGATGAAGCGTCGTCTCACGCGGTCTCCACGTCCAGCACGAACGCTGGTCCAACTGAGGCGCCAGGTGGAAATGGCATGGCAAGCCGTTCCACAGGACTACATCCAGCATCTCTACGATCGTCTCCATGGGAGAATAGCAGCCTGCATTGCTGCGAAAGGTGGATATACACTGTACTAGTGCCGACATTGTGCATGCTCTGTTGCCTGTGTCTATGTGCCTGTGGTTCTGTCAGTGTGATCATGTGATGTATCTGACCCCAGGAATGTGTCAATAAAGTTTCCCCTTCCTGGGACAATGAATTCACGGTGTTCTTATTTCAGTTTCCAGGAGTGTAGTTAACCCGAGTAGTGTACAACTCAGAAAACGTCACACGAACTGCACTAGGGTCACAGTGACCCTTAGTTATTTAGTATAGAATATAAAGTATTTTATCATGAAATTGGACTCTAATATACTGAACACATTTTATACTTTTTCAGTCCATATTAGTATTAATGCATCCAGAACACGAGTTTAAGTAAAAACTGCCATGGAAGGTGTTAAATGATGAAACTTGAAAATGATCTATATCTAAACACTTTATTTGCAGTTTAATTAGATGAAGATGCCAGTCACTTAATGAGACGGACATATCATAAAAGTATTTTGAGGGGGTCACATTTATTCATAAATCCATTCATTCATTATTTACGCAGTCTAGGAATATGGACTATAGTGTTACAGGCAACTGGTAGGGCTATTGTATTAGCAGTAGATGTGTTCCGACAATGGCCGTTCTTATTGCAGAGGCTGTATCCTCTTCATTCCTGTCTTAAAATCGGCAGTTTCACCACTGTCCGCCACTGATGCAGGAGCGTCTGCTTCAGAAACGCTTTTATCATGAAAGTCAATAACGGTAGTTTCAAGACTGTTTCTCTAACAATGCATCCCGCATAGCATCTTTGAAAAATGTTCAAATTTGTGTGAATTCCTTAGGGGCCAAACTGCTAAGGTCATCGGTCCCTAGACTTTCACATTACTTAAACTAACTTAGAGCTAAGGACAACACACACACACCCATGCCCGAGGGAGGACTCATACCTCTAGCGGGAGCGGCCGCACGATTAGTGACATGGCGCCTCCAACCGCGCGGCCGCTCCGCGCGGCTTGGCATCAAAATGTTCAAATGTGTGTGAAATCTTATGGGACTTAACTGCTAAGGTCATCAGTCCCTAAACTTACGCACTACTTAACCTAAATTATCCTAAGGACAAACACCCAAGCCCGAGGGAGGACTCGAAACTCCGCCGGGACCAGCTGCACCGTCCATGACTGCAGCGCCTGAGACCGCTCGGCTAATCCCGCGCGCAGGTTAGCATCTTTCATGAACAAAATATCATTCCAATCTGTCGCATTCATCTAGATTTTCCTCACACTCGGCAACAGTGAATAGTTACATGCTGGGTTCTTCAGGATTACGATAAACATTCGAAAAATATTTCTCTCAAATTAACTAAACAGCAGTATCTCACAGCTTCGAACGTCCACCTTGCACTGTTTCTTACCCAGTGCTGAATTTACGTTGGTGGCAGTGGCCTGTTTATAGGCAGTAGGCTGAATATACATTGGTGACAGAGGGCTGTTAATGTGCAGTGGTGCATGAACAGTAACAATCAAAATACTCTCGGGTCAGACTGACCCTGGCGTACGGTGCTAGGGTTCAGAAAAAACACGCAAAAAAGGTGAAGATGGAGTATTGCCTAAAGTAGAAAGAAAGTCTAGGAATTATAGCGGAATATTAAAAGTATTTCAGTAAAATACTCCCCACTATTGTGGAAGATGAAAGAGAACGGGGAAAATGCTCAGGTATTAAAGGGGCAATCCATTCTCCACAAAACTGTGGGAGTAGCCCTAATCACCACAAAACTATGGAAAAATGCTAGTGAAGACATCGTTACAAAACCCAAGTAAATTTTTAATAAAATGTCGTGGACAAGAAAAGAAAATCTCTCATAATTGAAAGACGACAATCCGACGTCAAGCATTACTTTCGCAAAACGTCAAATCACAGCTTTCTCATTACATTTCATTGTTTTTGTCGATTTGGGAAAAAAGGAAAAAGATTATTAGCGCAGCACAAGAACCTCTCTCGGGAATACTAGTTGAATTTGAATTATAACAAATGGCAAAAGACATTATTAAGGAGTGTGGCGTTTGTGCGTGTGTGTGTGTGTGTGTGTGTGTGTATGTCTAATTTCAGGTAATGGAGTTCAAAGGCAAGCCATCTTTAGGTACTGGAAAGTCTGATATTATACATGAGTGATCGTACCATAAACGCACTGTTTACTAGACAAACCTGGTCTCCGCACAAAACACTAAATGAAAAATGAAAAGGAACATCAAATTACGATAAAAATCTTAGGCCAGAGGTAGGACTGACGACAAAAGATGAATACGTCACAAAGATAAATACGTCGCCCGAGACCAATCAGAGATCTACAAATCAATGTTACCATGAGTATGTGATCACTCATTAGAATCACACTTTCTTGCGAAATAAGATTATTATTCTCAGTCTGGAAGCACGCGGCCGCTACGGTCGCAGGTCGAAGCTGCCTCGGGCATGGCCATGTGTGATGTCCTTAGGTTAGTTAGGTTTAAGTAGTCCTAAGTTCTAGGGGACTGATGACCTCAGAAGTTAAGTCCCAAAGTGCTCAGAGCCATTTTTTTTTTCACCCCAAAACAAAAAGAAACTTGAAAAAAGACTTACGCAATTAAGACCACAAAATATAGATGAGCGAAATGTAGTTAAGGTTAAGTACAACACACAACGACGATCTCTCTAGAAAAAAGAGAGAGGGGCAAAACAACATGCGTTGTCGGAGCAAGAGAAACACACTCACGCGATGTGCGTGAAGAAATGATGCGTTTAAGCGAAGGCCAAAAAGCATGTAATTCGCGTGATCCTGAGCTACTCATTCGCGAAAAATGAGGTTACTGGTCTGCACAAGCTTTGTCCGTGAACTGCTGGAATTAATTCGTCCACGTCTTTAAGTCTTCGATACAACAGGTTACTGTGTCACAGGAATAAATATATCACCATTCGGAGAAGGAATTCTATGTATTTAACGATACTTCTCACCTTAGTTACATCTTTAGCCTTGTGAACAAATGATTTAGTTAATGTACTAAAATGACTACAGTAAATCAGAATGTATGTATGAATTAACGAATTTAAACTCTACCACTTTATTGCTTTTGACATGGAGTAGTAATTAAGTTAATGAGATTTCATCTGTAATATATCCATTGGTGGCATTTACGTTCCAGTGAGACACAACTAGCCGCATATGTAATTCGCTGAGTAACAGCGCATGACGTGTTGTGTGTGTGTATGTGTGTGTGTGTATGGTTTTTTTCTGTGTTTTACCAGTCTATTTATTTGTCGTCTCGTGATACGTTTGTGTGTTTTGTGCCTGATTAACGACAGTTAATTACGTAATGAATTGTATAATTAGGTCATAAGTAATGATTGTAGGCTGCCATAATGGTTTCGCCCACTATGTTGATACATGGTGCAACTAAATTTACCTTGCTCCCTGGAAAGATGCCCGAAAAAGTTTCACATCCATAAATCGCGTTCTTGCCACTTCGACACTACAGCGTTGGCTTTCCGTTTCTGGCAATATGGGATTTCTCTTTTGTATTTCTGTCTGCTGTACACAAATGCAGACGGAACTAGCAGCTCTTCTCATGTATAATGTTTTTCAGTTTCGAAAGGTATCTGCAGTTTAACTGTGTCATTTTTTCTACAGCATAGAATTATAGAAAAATAAGTTGTTTTATCTTTAAAATGGTCATGGGAACTTATCATTTAACATACACATCTGGTAATATGGGGTTTAATGAGGATCAGATTAGATCATATGGTTCAAATGGCTCTGAGGACTATGGAACTCAACATCTGAGGTCATCAGTCCCCTAGAACTTAGAACTACTTAAACCTAACTAACCTAAGGACAACACAAACATCCATGCCCGAGGCAGGATTCGAACCTTGGACCTTAGCGGTCGCGCGGTTCCAGACTGAAGCGCCTAGAACCGCTCGGCCACACCAGCCGGCAGAGGAACAGATTAGAGAGGAAACAGATGTGTAGGGCTTACTGACAAATAAAACAAATGAAAGCAATGTTACAAATTCCAAAGCAATATATGAAAAATTACTGTGACTTGCTCAACCAAAAAATAAATACAGTTCCACATGGTGTGGAGAGGGCATATGTTATGAGCTGGTGTCAGACGTACGTGAGCCAACGGTGTTGCCACACTGATTATACCGGTTCCCATCAGATCACTGGAGTTAAACGCTGTCAGGCATGGCTGCGACTTGTATAGGTCACTGTCGGGGTCTGCCGAGTGCTGTTGGCAAGCGGGGTGCACTCAGCCCTTGTGAGGCCAATAGAGGAGCTGCTTGATTAAGAAGTGGCAGCACTGGTCACGAAAACTTACAACAGTCAAAAGAGCTGTGTGCTGACTGCATGCCCCTCCGTATCTGCATCCAGTGGCGCCTAAGAGCTGAGGATGACACGGCGGACGGCCGGTTACGTTGGGCCTTCAAGGCCTTTTCGGACGGTGTTAGTTTTTTTCTTTTCCCTGCCCTCCGCCACACACCGTTGGGTGGCTTGCGGAGTATCAATGTAGATGTAGATGTAGATGTAGAAGGCCTGGGATCATGTTCTTTTAATGGGCTGCATGTTTCTGAAATATACCGCGTTTAGCTGTATATGGAAACTTACAGGAACATTGCGGATTCATGATTTCGAACCACTTCGTCATGTGTACATGTAAAAGATAGGAAACGTACCGTCGTCATTTTGATAGAAAACAGATAACTATCCTAATAATCTATGCTTATGACAACCAATATAAAGTAATCACGCGTCAGTAAAACATTTAAGTACTATACGGGAAGGATAGGGATGTAACTTTTTCAAAATAAAATACTGTTAGGTGGAGGAAGCAAGGTCTCATAGTTCAAATCGAGAAGTTGAGAACCCGACAGATTAAAAGTGTCATTACGTACAATGAAAAGACAAAAACAGGAAAACAAGGGTAGGGCACTAGCCCCAGCTAGCAACATTGAAAGTTCATGGTTAAGAAAACTTACTTTATTCTAGGAAGCGGCGGACAGGAACTCTCCAACCGCTACGCCAAGCATGACACCACTGATAGTCAATATGCTCATATGTATCACGAAGGGCACTAGTACCACCATACGCATTGTGTGGACAGTTACATTTTCGAGCATATCCAAATAACATGGTATTGACTGACGCCTCCGTTACACAGCGTAACTATATAAAGCATAACATGCTTCAGAGTAAGAACCGTAAATTCAAACAGACCAGACACAAAAGCATATAACAGCAATCCCAGGAACAGTGCCCAAGCAGATGAACGACTGTGACATTAAGTTCTTGAAAGGCAACAAAAATTCAACAGCTCATTGTAATTTCTTAATTCAACATGATTGTTAAGGGTGTTTTGGGGATGTAGCTTTAGACTCCACATAAGTTCAATCTTTTCTAGAATGTTTAAAGTCACGCCCTTTAGTTATCTGTGTAGCGTTTTTAAATTATTAGCTACACCTGTTATGGAGTGATCAGAATCACGGAAGCGGATACTTAAAGTAGACTTCGAATTCTTCAGACTCCGGTGTTTTCGGAGCGTAATACCAACCACCCTGTCAGTCATATCTGGCAGGACAATTGTCGCAGCTGATGCAGTTTACGACAGTAGTGTCGTACTTTTCACATCCTACCTTCTATTTAATTCGGGTGTATATTGCATCAACTGCAATTGACTTGACAGATATGTGGGGCAGACTATCAGAGACTTTGGTATTAGTTTCCGAGAACACCAGAGTCCGGGGAATTCGAAGTTTACATTAACTAGCCACTTACGTGATTCTAGCAACTCCGCAACAATTGCTGCTAATAGTTTAAAAATTCTACTCAGGTAAGTAAAGACACCAGCCATCAGCATTCTGAAAGTGAGTGAAATTTCGCAGAGGCTGAATTTGTATCAAGTGGAGGAAGGTATTACAACAAACTGTCGACCTTCGATTGCCTTCCGAGGACATAATGTCACGGTTTTTCGAATGCTTGGTTATTGATCCTCGGCTTGTTGTTATATGCTCCTGCGTCTGGTCTATTTGCTTTTAATGATTTATATTCTGATGTATTTTATAATTCATACGGTATTATTTCCATAATATTTGTCTACACTTGAGAAACTTTATAACTTTTCCCGCTATGTGCATGGTGGATCTAGTACCATCTATGATGCACATGAGTTCATTGACTATCAGTATGGCCCTCCACGGCGAGGTGATTGGAGGTTTCCTGTCCACCACTTCCTGGTGTGAAGTGAGTTTTTTTAAGTATACAGTTTCAATATTGCTAGACGGAGCTTTTACCTTTTCTTGCATTATTATTTTGCTGATTTCATTGTAGGTAAACCCGCTTTTAACATGTCGAGTTCTCAGCTGGTCGATTGCAACTATGTCGCACTGCTTGATCCAGATAACAGTATTTTATTTTAAAAATGCAGTGTCCCCATCTTTCCCGTATCAGGGCTTAAATGTTTTACTGCCGTGTGAGTACTTCATATAGGTTGTCACGAGCATATATTATTAGGATAGGAATCTGTTTTCTATCATAATGACGACTGTACATTTCCTATCTCGTTGATGTAACCTGTAAAAGCGATTTTAAATCAAACAATTGTTCAAAGGTCTCCGAGCACTATGGGACTTAACTTCTTTGATCATCAGTCCCCTAGAATTAGAACTACTTAAACCTAACTAACCTAAGGACATCACACACATCCATGCCCGAGGCAGGATTCGAACCTGCGACCGTAGCGGTCGCGCGGTTCCAGACTATAGCGCCTAGAACCGCATGGCCACTGCGGCCGGCGATTTGAAATCTTAAACCGTTCGTTTCCCTGTATACGTACATATACAGCTTAAAGCTGTTTATTTCAGAAACGTGGAATACCTCATCTGCGGTTGCCCTCAACAGAAAACTGTTTGGTAATGGGCTTTAGTTGGTACAGAGGGCCATTTTGGCACAAGGATCGTGAATGAGTTTGGTGAATTGGGCTTGGATTACCTGCCATGAATGAGTTAGTATGGATCCATACTGATTCTTGGGACGAGTAGGTTAAATTGGGACTGTGGACCGTTTGTCATGATTACCTTAATGCTACTGATTCTTGGAACAAGTAGTAACAATTGTGTTTGGAGACCACTGGTCAAGGCCAGCTTAGAGGCAAGGTAATGCACTGATGTTGTGCTGGCAGATGATATCACTGGTTTAATGAGGAATGTCAGTGAGCATGGACGACAGGCGCCAGCAACTTCCATTGGCTGCTACACTGTGGATGGTTCTTAGGGTCACACGCTGCGCCAATGTCAGTAGCTACTTGGCTGCTATAGGCCGGCAACGGCTTGGCATGTTTCAGCCATCGGATGCGTCTCGAACAAAATCAAGGCATCATGTGCCGGTTTTGGTTTAGGCGAACTCATGGACTCGAGGGCCAGGAGGCTGCGTTGCATATTGTGACCGTAGGCAGCTCAGCACATGAGGTCAAGCGCTATACAGTAAACCAGACTGCCCGCATCAGTAGAGGTCTTCAGGTCAAGCAATGGAGAGATCTGCGTACACAGAACGAATTCTGTGGGGTGTGGATATGAAACATTACTCCTAAGATAGGCCATCAAATATTAATTTAAAATAACTGGAAACGAAATAGGTTTTATTAATGACAAAAGCGCTGCCGATGTGTGGCACTTACATTAGTCTCAAAGCAAGAGTTCAAAGCGACAATCACCTGCAACACTGCATGCTTTGCAACAACTTATAAATCCTTGCTGCACTTTTGCATACATGCCTGTTACTTTCTGCACAAATCAATCGTTTCAAGTAAGCTCACCTGACCAAATATTAGTTACTCCTGAAATGACCACACAGATCGCTTTGGATTGCTGCAGGTTGCTTACAGCTGCTAACGAGGGGTTACGTGACCATACACTTCCGACATACAGGGAGTGGACAAAAATATAGAAGCATCACAAACGCAGTATATTACCACGCCTAATAAGGTGTAGGAAACCCGTTGGCATTCAAAACTGCTTCAAGTAGCCTCGGAATAGATAGGTACATGTCCTGTACGGTTTTCAGGGAGATCTCATACCATTCTCGGCGCAAAATTGTCGCTAGTTCCGGATGGAGGTGAACAGCGATCACGCATCCTTCTCTTGAAAGTAGACCACAAAGGCTCGACAATATAGGCGCAGCTGTGATAGTCCGAATTACGATGCAATGCACTGCGGTCACTACAGCTGTTATGAAATACATATAATGTATTTGCATTTGCGAATAGGGACAACTAAATGCCAAATTGTAACGCGACCGCTCGCGACAAGTGGAAATTCCGGTTTCGAGTCCCAGCCCGGCACAAATTTTCATTGTCGTCTATCTGTTATAAAGATGACGGTTGTCCATATTCGCAACTGCGAATACTCTTCATGTATTTCATAAAGGTTGTAGCCGCAGCTGTCTCCGTTCTTTCGGACAAGCATGCTTGTCGGAATAACACAGGCACAGCAGTGTCATACACTACTGGTCATTAGAATTGCTACACCACGAAGATGACGTTCTACAGACGCGAAATTTAACCGTCAGGAAGATGATGCTGTGATAAGCAAATGATTAGCTTTTCAGAGCATTCACACAAGGCTGGCGCCGGTGGCGACACCTACAACGTGCTGACGTGAGGAAAGTTTCCAACCGATTTCCCATACACAAACAGCAGTTGACCGGCGTTGCCTGGTGAAACGTTGATGTGATGCCTCGTGTAAGGAGGAGAAATGCGTACCATCACGTTTCCGGCTTTGATAAAGGTCAGATTGTAACCTATCGCGATTGCGGTTTATGGTATCGCGACATTGCTGCTCGCGTTTGTCGAGATCCAGTGATTGTTAGCAGAATATGGAATCGGTAGGTTCAGGAGGGTAATACGGAACGCCGTGCTGGATCCCAACGGCCTCGTATCACTAGCAGTCGAGATGACAGCCATCTTATCCGCATGGCTGTAAAGGATCGTGCAGCCACATCTCGATCCCTGAGTCAACAGATGGGGACGTTTGCAAGACAACAACCATCTGCACGAACAGTTCGACGACGTTTGCAGCAGCATGGACTATCAGCTCGGAGACCATGGCCGCGGTTACACTTGACGCTGCATCACAGACAGGAGCGCTGCGATGGTGTACTCAACGACGAACCTGGGTGCGCGAATGGCAAAACGTCATTTTTATTGGATGAATCCAGGTTCTGTTTACAGCATCATGATGGTCGCATCCGTGCTTGGCGACATCGCGGTGAACGCACATTGGAAGCGTGTATTCGTCATCGCCATACTGGCGTATCACCCGGCGTGACGGTATGGGGTGTCATTGGTTACTTGTCTTGGTCAACTCTTGTTCGCATTGACGGCACTTTGAACAGTGGACGTTACATTTCAGATGTGTTACGACCCGTGGCTCTACCCTTCATTCGATCCCTGCGAAACCCTACATTTCAGCAGGATAATGCACGACCGCATGTTGCAGGTCCTGTACGGGCCTTTCTGGATATAGAAAATGTTCGACTGCTGCCTTGGCCAGCACATTCTCCAGATCTCTCACCTACTGAAAACGTCTGGTCAATGGTGGCCGAGCAACTGGCTCGTCACAATACGCCAGTCACTACTTTCGATGAACTGTGGTATCGTGTTGAAGCTGCATGGGTAGCTGTTCCTGTACACGCCATCCAAGCTCTGTTTGACTCAATGCTCAGGCGTATCAAGGCCGTTATTACGGCCAGAGGGGGTTGTTCTGGGTACTGATTTCTCAGGATCTATGCACTCAAACTGAGTGAAAATTTAATCACATGTCAGTTCTAGTATAATATATTTGTCCAATGAATACCCGTTTATCATCTGCATTTCTTTTTGGTGTTGTAATTTTAATGGCCAGTAGTATATTTATTTGCTGTCACCCGGCAAGCGACTTTCAAGTAAAGTGTCTCCTGTGTACGCGACTATACACAATGGATGTACCAGTAGGCGGTGGGTCGCGCTCGGGCTGCCAAATGGTAAGGCGACCGCTCGCTGAACATGAGAAATCAGGGTTTCGAGTCCATGTCCGGTAAAAATTTACGTTACTGCCATTCCATTTTATAGCTGACGGTATTCCACGTTCGGAAATGCGAATACATTTCATGTATACAGTGGTATGGTAACAGCGGTAACCGTGAGAGACGTGACAGTTCATCCTCGCGCTGACAACACCAATCCTGGATGACGAGAGCTATGTGAACCGGGGCTTTGTCATCTTGGAAGCAGCGTCGCCATTGGGGAACTAACACTTTATAATGGGATGAACCTGATCAACCGAAATTATCGTACAGTCCTTGGCACCAATGTGCCTATGCAGAGGATCCTTGGAGCCATGGAATACCACGATAAGCCTGCCCTAGTGTTCATCGAAACCCCGCCACTATGGGGACACAAAATCGGCCAGAAGTTGTAAACACTTTGAAGCAAGACTCATCCAACCAACTGATTGTCCTTCATTGCGCAATAGTCCAGGTTTTATGGCTTCGGCACCACGTTTCCTGTTCCAGACATGGTCATCGCTGAAGAGTGGCTCTGGGAATCAGGCTCACCCAGCAAATTCCTGCTTGCATGGCTTTTTGGTGTTGATTTGATGCCGCCAGTGTTCGCCAATGCGACGATCAGTTCGGCAGTGATTCTGCAGCTGTCCTCCTTTTCCGTTATAATCCTTTTCAATGACCCTCTGTTATGATCACTCAGCACACACTTTCGTCCTCTTTGCGATGTAGCGCATGATGTTTTTCTCCTTTCCTTGTATGCGATGCAAATCTTGGCTATGGTGTCTCTTGAAGCACCGAAAGCTCTCGGCTACGTTGGCTACAGAATCACCCACCATACGGGCACCAACAACTGTCCAATGTTCAGTGCACTGAGCTCCAATATAACGCACTCACAGCTACACATAACACTGCTGCGACCGCAACTGACACTTGCAACGCACTGAAGATACTGGAAAAGTGCCTTTCGTCACCAAATACAACAGCGCATCCTGCAAGCCTGGCTATCATTTACACTTAAGTTCAAGCACTCATATCTCGCTTTGTTTCCATATTTTTGTCCGATCCCTGTGAGTCCCAGTAGTGAAGTAGGTCGCTCGTATGAGACGGTTTTGTGGAATGAGCGCTGTAAGCTGGCTCATGTGGAGACGTGAAAGAACGCCAGGAAGGACCTGTCCTGTTTGGACACACTAATGACCACCCTGTGGATGAAGTTGCCCTATTTGTTGGTGAATGTATGTCGCTAAACGCCACTGTTAACATGCAACTGCACCTCTTCTACAGGTCAAATCACAAAGAAACTGAGCAATAGTGTACTGCTGAATATTTGATTTTGTGAGGCGTTAAGTCTGCTGTGTGTGAAGGGTGTTGTGGTAAAACTTAAATTGACATTATTAAAAGAATGTAATATTAAGAACGAAATAATGTTTTAATTTTATGAAATATATAATGTCCGCTCATTCTCGATAGAGTGAAGACGTACCAGAATGTCTATTTCATCAGTGTTGGTGGCAGAGTTGTGTGCTTCTTTGTACACCTTCGTGATGAGGATGCTGTGGATACTTACATCTTATGAGATAACAACAACCGCATTAACAGGGCTCGTTAAAACATCAGCTCTCAGTATCACAGAGAATGTCTGGAACTATTTGGAACAATGGGTGGGACGTAGAAATAACCATCTCCACATTTTGAAAGCCTCATGGGATGACTACATCGGCAGATGTCACACGTGAAGAAATATGTGGAATCGCGGAACAGAGAGAACCTTTTATTTTCTTTTTTCTTATGCGGCCCGCCACTAATTCCCGATCCCGTAACACATGTCCTATCATACTGTCCCTTCTTCATGTCTGTTTCCCGTACGTTTCTTTCTTCTTCGATTCTATGGAGAAGCTCCTCATTCCATATACAGTTCACCCAATTTTCAGCATTTTCCTACTGCACCACACCTCAAAAGCTTCGATTCTCCTATGTTCCGGTTTTCGTACAGTCCATGTTACATTACCATACAATTCTGTGCTCCAAATGTACTTTTTCAGAAACGTCTTCCTCATATCAGATCCATGTTTGATATCAGTTGACTTTTCTGGGCCAGGAATGTCCTATTTACCTGTGCTAATTGGCTTTTTATATCCTACTTGCTTCGCCCGAATTGGTTTATTTTGATTTCACTGTTTCAGAATTCCTTAACTTTGTGTTCTTTATAATAACCTATTTAGATTTTATCTCATTTCTGGTACTTCTAATTAAATCTTTCTTTTCCCAGTTTACTCTCAGTCTATATTCTTTACTCATTAGACTGTCCATTCTATGCAACAGATCTTGTATTTCTTCTCCTACCTCACTGAGTTACCATTGTTATCAGCGAATCTCATATTTTAAAGCCGTTCACCCCGGATTTTAGACAAACCCTATAAGCTTTCTTTTATTTCCGTCATATCTTCTTCGATATATTGACGGAAAAATTTGGGAAAAACACTGCACACCTGTCTTACACTCTTTTTACTCCGAGCACTTTGTTCTTTATCTTTTACTTTCTATTGTTTACTCTTAGTTCTCTTGCATATTGAACATTACGCATCTTTCCCTACAGTTTACTCCTATTTTTTTCAGAATTCAAATCATCATTACTTTTCCTAGAGCCAAACTGGTCGTCATCTAATTTTCCATTGTTCCTTATATTATTCTTGCCAGCAGCTTGGATGCATGAGCTGTTAATCTGATTGCAAGGGAGTTCTTGCACTTATTTATCCTTGCTATCTTCGGAAATGTGCAGGTGATTTTTTTCCGAAAGCCTGATGGTGCATATTCTACGCACTAACTTGACTGGTCCTATGGTTGCCATTTCCCAGAATGATTTTAGAGTTTCCCATGGGATGTTACCTATCTCCTCGGCCTTATTTGGTGGCAGATCTCCCAAAGCTCTTTTTATTCAAATGGCTCAAATGGTTCTGATGGCTCTGAGCACTATGGGACTCAACATCTGTGGTCATCAGTCCCTTAGAACTTAAAACTACTTAAACCTAACTAACCTAAGGACATCACATACATCCATGCCCGAGGCAGGATTCGAACCTGTGACCGTAGCAGCCGCGCGGTTCCGGACTGAGCGCCTAGAACCGCTAGACCACCGCGGCCGGCTCTCTTTTTATTCTGTCTCTAGTACTGTACCCCTTTTCTCTTTCATATCAACTCCAATTTCTCCTTCTATCATGTCAACAGGCAAGTGTTACCTCTCATAGAGGCCTACAATTACTCTTCCCACTTACCCGCTTTCTCCTCTTCATGAAACACTCGAATTCCCATTGCATTCATTATATTACCACTCCTGCTTTTAATTTCACAAACGGTTGTTTTGATTTTTCTATATACTGAATCAGTCGGATAATCATTTCTTTCATGTATTTCTTCAGACTTTTCGTGCAGCAATTTTCCATTAGCTTCCCTGAACTTACCGTATAATTCAATCCTTATTGATTATTTGCTATATTCTTTCCCAGAATGTTTTCGTACTTCCGTCTTTCATCGATCAATCGAATTTTTTCTTCTGTTATCCAAGGTTCCTCTGCGGTTGCCAGTTTGTCCATCTTCTGTGCTTGTCATTTATAGCGATATTGTCCTCTTCTACCGATCTCCAACTAAACTGCCTAGTGTGGTATTCCTTACAGCAGTATCCTAATCCTTAGCGAACTTCAAACGTACCTCATCATTCCTTAGTGCTTCAGTATCCCAGCTCCACCCACAATTATTCTTCCTCACGATTTTCTTAAACTTAAGTCTAATCTCCATAATTACTAGACTGTGATCCGAGTCTGCATCTGCAACTGTGTACACCTTACAGACCAATACCTGATTTCGCAAAGTTTACTAGTTAGCTGGAATCTTCCCTCATCTCCAGGTCTTTTCAGAGTATATCTCCTCGTAAAACTTTATCAGAGTATTCGCTGTTACCATCTGAAATTCATCGCAGACGTCAATGAGTCCTTTTACTCCCTCATTCCTACTGCCAAGCCCCTATTCCTCTGCCTCCAACAACCAGAACTATTGTCTACAAACTAGCTGCAGTCTCCCATGTGCATGAGTCCAATATCAGGACTAACGGTTGTTACACTGTATTAGAATACGTCTACGGGAGGAGATAAGCTATTTGTCCAGTGCTCTTAGTCCTATTCTATTTCTATAACTGTCTTTTATACACGAAGTACCTCATGTAACCAAATACGAAAAAATAGAATCTCAAACAATTTCACTTAAGGTTAAGCAGTCTGTTAATACCTCTCACACAGTTACTGCTTGCTGTAGACCTCGTAACACCTGAAATACTCATTCTTGAACATTAGTCGGCACCTCAAAATACTGTGTTAAATTTACACTTTGTCTGCATCATTTAATTTTTCAACACTTGCATGCCACGTAAACGACTATTTACTTCAGTTACTGAGTGATTTAGCTGAGTGATCTCAGTTCTTCTTAAGCAAAAACTGTTTCTTCCGCGTAAATTAGGATGTTCCGTTGTAACCACCCCACCGCAATTTTAAAAGAAAGAAAATAAATATAACAATACTTAATAGAAATGGGAGCCAAGTGTAACCTCCCCACAAAAATTTTAAAAGAAAATAACGATACTAATTAGAAATGCTGATGGACGTGGCTCTATGCGTAACCTGCCCACAATCAAATGTACTGACAATGGCAACGAATGTGAAATTCGCAATCTGACTCAATTATAAATCCTGATGAAAAATTAAAGTCCATTCAGTGATAAGAAAATTTAATTAAACCGAAATATCGGTCTTTGGCCCTGTGTAAAACAATCAGAATTAAAGTCTTACCTCGGAATAAATGGATGTCACATATCTGCTCTTGTTGTTGCGCACCGCTTGGAGGAACTGCATTGCAAATAATAATATTCTGTTTTTTTTTTTTTTTGATTCTAGTGAAATTTTTCTTCAAAAGAAGTGGAATGAAATGGGAAGTGCAACGAGATCTTTAGTTCAATAAAAAATTAAATTTTTGAAAAAATGCTTTTGAAATAAAAATTATTATTGGGGAACTTGTTGGAGAATAATTACAATAAATAAATTTTTACATTATCTAATGATTATATTAATTAACAGTATACCTTATTCCTCATCTTGACCATTGTTGCCGACCGCCTACATCACACAACCGCACTGGGCTGCTACTACTGACCGACCGCTCTGCATGACGACTACAGACTGAGTACTGCTCTCAACTAGACAGAGCTACAGACTCGCAACGACTGAACTGACAGACTCGCAACGACAGACTGATTGCTCCTCTGCATAGCGACAACTAACTCGCAAAGACTACTACTGACTGAGAACCGCTCGCAACACTCGCGCGGTCAAGCGCATACTCTCTGGTCACAGATGCTACAATGCCTCGCCATCGCTGCTGCGTTACATACGTGTTTCATAACCCTCCACTCGGGGGGCAAAAATTTGGCAGCGATGGTGAGTCATTTGGACTTGCCAAGCGCGGCAAAATTTTTCTTTAATTAACAAAATCCTACAACTTACAGAATATTTAAATGTTGTGCACACGCACTAAGTACAAAATATATCAGACAAGGACAAAATGTGAATACTAAACATAGTAGCAAATCAGAAAAAAGTATATACAAACTTTTTGACAGATAAAGTGCACAGGCACTGAAAAAATTCTTTAGCATATGCAGAACAAATAAACAGACTGGCAAGAATAATTAGATGTAGTACATAAAGTAAATGTTGTGCACACGCACTAAGTACAAAATATATCAGACAAAGACAAAATGTGAGTACAAAACATAGTAGCAAATCAGAAAAGTATATACAAATTATTTGACAGATAACAAAGTGCACAGGCACTGAAAAAATTCTTTAGCATATTCAGAACAAATAAACAGACTGGCAAAAAATATTATGTTGACAAGTGTACATGCACTGAAAAATGTCTTTAGCATTTTCACAACAAATAAACATAATGGCAAAAAAAAAATTCATGTCCAAAGTGCACATGCACTGAAAAATGTCTTTAGTATTTTCACAACAAATAAACATAGTGGCAAACATCATGTCGACCAGTGACATAAGTGTACTCACACTGGAGTTTAGCGAATCGAAAAATGTATAACCTATGAACATAAATGATGTTACCAAAAAAAAAATTTTTTCTTTATGTGACAAGAATCAGGATAGGAAAGGGAAGGATTGCATCATGGCTGTAGCACTTTAGATTGCACACAGCTGCTCTGAAAGTCCATATCTTTCCACAGTAGTACAACACCAAGTGACACAACTTGAAGTTCTTTTCCCATCAGAATTTATCAGTGTAGCCAAGACACTGAACTGTCGTAGTAATGTTCCATGTTTTCATTTTGGCAGTACATTAGGTACACCAAACAGTGGGACCATAATAATGTCTTCATCGCTCATGGTGGTGGACAGCATGTCGTGTCAACACCACACTCTTACAAGGCACACCAACGTAGAATTAGTGCAAAACCAAATATAGTGCTCCATGATCACTGGGATAAACAGGACAAATGGACATTGCAGTAATTCAGGGTAGTCAGCTTATGAGGTGAAGGACATCAAGTCACATAATATTGACAATTACAGTCTTCATTGATAGTTCGTGGCATTCATAGCCCAGTTATTGAACATTTCTGTACCAAGTATGTAGTATTACAGAAAAATGTTCATTAATTGTTTTACATAGAATCAGTAGCCTTCTTTTCCTGGTTACAAAATATTATGAAATAATCGCATTCTTTTCAGTTCCAGAGTATAATTAAGAATCATTAACCTTTTCCTAATTACAGTTAATTAATCATTTGTCATTAATTAATCATTTGTCTAATTACAGTTAATTAATCATTTGTATAATTACAGTTAATTAATCATTTGTCGTTAATTAATCATTTGTCTAATTACAGTTAATTAATTAATCATTTGTAGCCTTAATTAATTACAAAGCATTATTAAACAGTACCATAGTTAATTAATTATGTGTCATTCCAATCTATTAAGAATCATTAGTCTTTTCCTAATTACAAAGCATTATGAAACAGTCACATTCATTTCCAACAACAAAGTATGAACATTGAAAACAAGAGTTAATTAATGGCATAATTAATAACAATTTCGTTGATTGACATTAATTATTGGCATTCAGTGGCCATCAAGTATTGAATAGAATAAAACATAGTTCAGCATTCAGTATTATTCAGATCATTACAAAGTCATTATTAAAAATCAGTTAATTACAGTCAAATCATTAGTAATCACAGGCATTACAATAAACAGTGGCAGTTATTAGCTAGTGACAAAGCATTATTTTGAATATAGTCTCATTAAGAGGTCATTACTCGAGTGACATGCTATTCAGAGTTGATCAGTATTATTCAGAATTATCATAAACTAGTGACATTATGTGGGACTGGTAATACATTTTTTTTGGTAGCAATGCATTGCGTTGGGATCGATAATTAATTGCTGAGGCATAATACTTTTTGCTTTTGACCTATTGCTGCAAATGAGGATAGGTAACGTCATTCGTCATGAGTCAGCTGTAGCAAGATTATGTAACAAGGCAGTACATGTGATCACATTTATAAATGATAAACACAAATGGGTAAAAAATATAAAAATGCAAGCACTAGAACAGGTATAATAAGTAACAGGTTTAGTAAGTGTCATGAAAAACTTCTCCTGGAAAAAATACAAAAACGGATTATTGACCTGAAAGAAGAAACGCACACTATGCTGAAAAGTAGTGAACTTCGAATTAACAAGTAGTGAAATGTGTATAAAATGTGTTCCATAGCTGTCCTTTCCAAAACTTTCCGTCATCCTACTATGCAATGTAACACCTGCTGTCAAAGCAAACTGCAACAAATACTTAAATAACTACGTAGCATAAATACATTACTTCAACATTATCCTCATCTGTAAAGAAAAAAACTTCATTATCCATATCATCATAACTTCACCTGTAAAGAAAAACTTCATTATTCATAATACCATATCCTTCATCATTATTCATCAGTATTCATTATCATCTGCAAAAAATCACTTCATTACTCATTACACAACTATTCCTTATCACTAGCATATTTCATCACTAAAACTAAGATGTGTAGTTCTCTCTGACAGCCTGCATCAATCACCTTGTATTCTGAAAGAAAAAATTAGTTAAGACTGCTATTCTGTGATGAGTATAGTATAGTCTTGTTAATGCTTGTTAATCCTGATCCCTTTACTCTTCCTCATAAAGTTATTGCATCTCCTTTCGTTTATTCCGTAGGTGAAATTCCCATTTATGTTAAATTTATTTCTTAGAATCATCATTCCTTTCTGAAATTGATGAACAAAGATTAATGTCTTGCATTTAAATCCTATACCCACTAAATAATGACTGGTTTATGGTGACACAATTAACCATACAGCATAACATGACAGAAAACGTAATATGTCCAAGACATTGACAGTGTTCGGATGCGAAAAAATGTACACAGAATAATACAATGCAGTAGCAAAAAAATGTGAAACAGTCACGATGTTGAGATGTCATAAGGCAAAAAAAATGTCAAAGTCGACTGGTGTGTGTTATATCTTAACTATTTCATAGTGCATACAAACAAAACTGGAGTACAGTCATATACACAAAAAAAAATGGAAAATGTGCACGGTCTGATGTGTAACGACAAGAAAAGCGACCTGCTAACCTTACCTTGCCGGGCACTTGCCAAGAAAAAAATACGATAATCATCAATAAGTAGTCAGGTGAATTAATTGCATTAGTAAATGGCATCATAGTGTGTTGAATCATACAGTGGTTTCACTCAATAAACGGTTTAATGTTTGAGATATGGTGATTGCCTTTCGATTTTCTGGTTCTCAAAGTTTCGACGTGTACAACATTGGGGTGAGGGATGCTGCGAATCCGATACGGACCTGCGTATAGAAGTTCAAATTTACTGCACTTACCTTTTAATTTGCTGGATAAATAGTGTGTACGTACTAATATCTTCTGTCCAACGTGAAAGTCGCGGCGTGTACAAACCTGTTTTTGCTGTCTTCTCCGGCGCTCTGCGGCACGTTTGATGTTGTTCAGCGCAATGTCAATTATTTCGTGGTGTCGTAGGCGACGATTTTTGGGGAATTCTATTAATTCTTTAATTTTGTTCGGTGGTTCAACGTTTTTCAGTATAACAGTCGGAGATAGCATAGTGGATTCATTTGGAATAGAATTAATTACATCTTGGAATGAGAGTATGTGTGTATCCCAATCAATATGTCTTTTGTGGCAGTATATTCTGCACAGCTTACCAATTTCCTTCATTAATCTTTCACAGGGGTTCGAAGAAGCGTGGTACTTGGATATATAAATCGGAGAAATGTTTCTAGCTCGTAACATGCGTGTCCATATACTACTACGAAATTGTGATCCATTGTCGGAAATTACTTTCATTACATGCCCTACATGAGATAGAAAATGTTTTACAAATGCATTTGAAATAGTTTTAGCAGTAGCTTTGCGTAACGGAGTGAAAGTAACAAATTTTGAAGTGAGCTCAACAGCGACAAAAATGTAGCAAAAACCTCTGTTAGTTCTCGGAATCGGACCAAAAATATCTACTGCGGCCATGTGTCTTAATTTCACAGGTATAATGGGATATAAAGGAGGAATATGTGAAGTGGTGTCTGATTTAGCTTTCTGGCAAATTTTACAAGACGCTAAAACTCGTCGTATACGTTTTTCCATGTTGGTAAAATAACAGTTCTGTCTCAGTATAAGAAAACATTTTCTTGCTCCGTAATGTGCGTAACTTAAGGGGATACGGAATCACCTATCCCCGCAATGTTAATATATGCCTACTATAGGGAACATTTTCTCACAAACTACTGGAGACAGAGAGGTAAAAATTTTACTGTATGTGCATTCATATGTTACAACAATACTGAAACAACAGTTTATTGTCAAAGTATTTTCTTACAGAGATATTGTACATTTATTTTTAAGTAAATTTTTTCCATCGCTTTTTACTAGACTATCACCCCTAAGTCTTTTGTAAATCAAGTAATTAAAAAATCGTTGTTTCAGTATGTAATAGGGACCTATGTCACTACGTCATACAAATTTCAGACTTCTAGGTTGACCAGTACCTGAGATAATGTTCCTAGATGAAGTAAAAAGTAAACTTACGGGAAACGGAGAAAGAAGATTAAAACATTCCTGATCCGTAGCTAATACCCCCTTCACAGTCTTCATAATCATCTTCAAGTCTTCTTTTGGCACCCCTCTGCACCTGTCTTGCTTTTTTCACTAATGTCTTGATTATATTATCAGCATGCCTTAGTCTGTGCTGATCTAAAAAGAACATAGCACGTACCGTACGGGAACCAACACACATACCCAACTTTTGAAGGACCTGGCATTTAGTTATATTTCCAAGATTGAAGGTTGCCACAGCATCATACACACCAAAATGTAGTGTATTAATTCCGACAAACACTGTTTTTGGGAGACGATGCCATATCACACTATTCAAGCACTCGTTGGGGTTCTGCGTTTTTCCGTGAAGACATTTCATCAGAAGACTTCTGTCAGCCAGATCTCTGAAAATGGGCTTTATTTCTGCCATGATGGCTGATGGTAGACTGTGGTGGTGAATGTATTTCTCTCCTGTTGTTAGTCCCCTATTGTATTTACACCAGCTGTTTTCACCTTTGGGGCACAAACCATGTTGTGGATGCTCATCCGTGGATGCGGTGTGGAATTATAAAGCCCATATAGCTCTCCTCATTTCTTCAAGATTGCCTGTATTTTGCCTGATTGCAAGGCCATAGCAGTTCTGAATGTGGTCTATTATGGAATCAGTCAATCTTCCTCTGCCATCCAAGGTTTTCCCATCATCTAGTTTTTTCCCTTTCATAACTGATTTTAACCTTCTCAGCCTGGCACCCATTCTCTTCTGCACATGTCCTATACATTCAAGTTTGCTTATATTTACACTGTTCCCATATGGTTTGCTTTCCAAAACTTCTTTGAATGCTTTAGAGTCACCATCTCCCAGATATTTGACATAGCGAACATTATACCACTGTGAAGAGCGATGAAAAATTTTCTTCACCCCAGCAACCTCCATGCCACCACTACTACCATAATAATTAGCAATACAGTCATCACTGTGTTCATTTTTCAGCCTGCCTGTGCACCTACAGTATTTAGACATTATTGCAACATCAATAACCTTGCTAGTATCAACACTAGTTGCTGTTACAACACCATTGTTGGAGGTGTGGCCCCTTTTCTGCCACGTGCCATCAAACGCCACTGTGAGGTCACGACTGCCGTCATTTTCTTCCACTGCTTCTTCCACAGCAACCTGCATTGACTTCTGTGCTACATCTTCAACTGCAGATCCTAGTACATAATTGTAAGCTTCAAACTTTGAAGGTGCACTTGGAAGATTTAGAACACCACATAGCATATCACCAGCTGCTTTGCCCTTACCAATTGCTCGCAATCCATAAACTAACCTAATATTTACACTATAAAGTTCAGTTTTCTTGTATCCATTATCTACAGTTACTGAAACCGAACTTGGAAACTTACAGCTGTATTTACAAACACTGCATATTAAATTAAACTGGGCAGCCAGGCCAACATGGGATTCTACTTTCAGAGAAACGTTTCCATGACATTTTTTGCAGCACAAACTGTTTTCAAGAGCTTCACACAATATATTCGTATCAATGAGTTCAAAAACTTCATTCCCTCTATCAAGTAAATTATATTTCTCTTCCAAATCTCTTAGTTTTTTATGAGAAGCACTGTTTTCATTTGGTGTAAGTTCGTTCGGCAAATCAGTAATAAGTGGATTCACATTTTCCAACAGTGATGATGATGAACTGCTTTGCTTTGCTAATGAATCATTATTTCTTTTCTTTTGCCAGTTCACACGCTTTTAAAATACTTTTGCTTTAGCTCTAGGCATTTTCACTGCGAAAAATGAAGCACTAAATACGAAATAACTCAACAACAACTACTTTCTTATATCACACTGTTTACAAAACAGTCCCGCCACAAAGTCAAAGAGTAACTTGAGGAAACCAGAGAGAAACATTTTCGGGCAACTAGTGTATAAATAGTCGCTGGAAACCGGGATATTTGAATTCATGTCACTTTAAAGGTACTGCCAAAAAGTTCATGGTCAGCCACGAGAGACGTGTATAACTAAAGCGCAATACCCGATCTCACAAATATATAAAAATAAAATAGTTATAATTGTAGTAGAGCTATGTATGATACGTCATTTTAAAGAGGAAACATGGCAGAATATAATACGCCAATAAAAAAAAATTCGATTTTTTAACCCAAAATCCGATTCCGTATCCCCTTAAATGAGTGTACCAAATTAGTTTGTTAACCAGTTCGTCAGGAATGCATAATAACCAATTGTTGCTGTCAGGATGAGAGCGGCGAAACAGAATGTCATTGCGTACAGTGTAGTGGTTTCTAATCGTAACATTTTTTCTATCTTGCCAAAGGTGTTTAATTTCTTTCCACACATTGTCCTTATTTTGTTCTTGTGCTATGTCCTGTAATGACGATGAAATAAAATTTTCAAATGCAACCTGCTGAATGTACATGACACTGAAATTTGCTTTGCAGAAGTTGGTTGCTACGTCTTGCTGATTGTTACTGAGAGAACGCGATAGTGCGTCTGCTATAACATTTTGCGTACCGGGAATGTGAACTATTGTAAAATTAAATTCCTGTAAATATAGTTTCCATCTGCTTAACCTGTCGTGAGTGAATTTAGCTGAAAGTAAAAATTGTATCGCTCTATGGTCTGTGTAGACGGTGGTATGTCTGCCGTAAAGAAAGTGCCTAAATCTCGTGAAAGCCCATACAACACATAATGTTTCAAGTTCTGTGACGGAATAATTTCGTTCAGCAGGTGACAAAATGCGACTTGCAAATGCGATGTTTTTAATTACTGTAGAACCATCTTCTTCTATTTCCTGGAAAATGTGTACGCCTAAAGCGGTGTTGGAACTGTCGGTAGCAATGGAAAAATTTCTAGTAAGATCTGGATGCGATAAAAGTGGTGCATTCAACAAAGCATGTTTCAGGTTCATGAATTCAGAGTGTGCTTGCTTATCCCAAGACCAAATAGTGTTTTTACCTGTTAATTGGCATAGTCTAGGCGTGTCTAAAGCGGAGTGATGAATAAATTTACGAAAAAAGTTAATTAAGCCCAAAAAACTGCGTAATTGTTTCTTCGTCGTAGGAACAGTAATGTCACGTAGAGCTTGAAGTTTCTCTGGATCAGGTGCAATGCCTTCTGCTGAAATTACGTGTCCAAGAAATTTTATAGAAGTTTTGCCAAAGTGCGATTTACTAAGATTAACTGTAAGTCCTTGTGCATGAAAAGTTTGTAACAGTTGTTCAAGAATCAGATTGTGTTCGGACCAGTTAGCTTCTGCGATAAGAATGTCGTCTACATACGTCGTGATTCTGTCTTTAAGTTCTGTCGGAAGTATTGTGTTCAAACCGCGAATAAAAGCTGCAGAAGAAATAGTTAAGCCGAATGGTAATTTGCAAAATTGATAACAGTCGCCAAAACAGAGAAAAGCTGTATATTTTCTACAATTCGGATGAAGTTGAATTTGCCAAAATCCCGATTTCAAATCTAATGTGGAATAAATAGCTGTACCGTGAAATTTCTGTAAAAGTTCCTCTAATGTCTGTGGTCGATCTGTTTCATTAATAATAATGTCATTAATGTGACGTGAATCAAGTACAAGGCGAAGTGAGCCATCTTTTTTCTTAACAATATGTAGCGGGTTTATGTACGGACTAACTGCTGGTTCTATAATTCCTTGGTCGAGCATATCCTGCAATTCTTTTTTAACCTGTTCTCTGTGAATGTATGGAATAGGATAATGCTTTGCTTTAAATGTGTCATGCGGTTTGACTTGAAATTCATACATAAAGCCGGACATAGTACCAGGAATGTTGTCAAAAACTGGAGCTTGCTGTAAAAGAATTTTGTGTAATTGCGTTCGTTCGTCGTCTGTAATTGCACTACTCTCTTTAACTTTATCGGAAATCATTTGTATTACGTCGTAGTCCATTTCGTCTGGAGTATTATAGTTGTGTACGTACGTATCCGTTAACAATGTGGGATTACAGTCTATGTCACGTGTTGCGGAAATGACCTCTGTGCGGTTAATTGTTTGTTCTTCCGCAGATAATGAGTGCTGAAATTCTAAAGCAAGTTGTACATTTTCATCCTTTAACATTAAATAAGAATTCTGAAAATCAATGACTGCTTCGTGTTGTACCAGAAAATTCGTGCCTAAAATAACGTCTGTTGTCAATAAAGGAACAATCCAAAAATTAGAGTGAAACGTGTGACCTGCGATACAAAATGATAAATGTGTCTGTAATTTAACGTCTACTCCTTTACTCGATACTGCTCCTTTCACTTTTGTTTTGCCTAAAGGTAATGTCGGATAAGTATTCTCTTTGTTGCACTCATTAAAAGTCTCCTCATTTATTACTGATATAGGTGATCCGGAATCAATTACTGCTGAGAATTTCGATGAACCAATTTTAATTTCTATAACAGGATGTGAAATGGTTTTCTGAATAACTGGTCTTTCCTGTAAAAGAGTGTCTCTGATGTCGTCAAAAGTAATTACATTTTCGTGAACAACATTTTGCGTTTCTAAGGTAGTGCTTGTATTATTGCAAGATGCGTCCTGTACATTATCTAGTCAGATTCTATCTGACGTGTTATTATTATTAGGAGGATTCTGTGGCATTTCGACTATTTGAACTGTCCTATTCCTTCTTCCAGGCGTGTTACGCTCTGGATGGTACCTACTGTCGGGTTCATTCATGAGAATATGTTCTTGCGTATGATTTTGCTGTTGGTATGACCGACTGTTGTTAGATGTTCGCTGAAAATTGTCCTCATTATTTTTACGTCTGTCGTAATAGTCATTCCTATACGGTGCATTACGATAGGAATTGAAATACTGTCTTCTTTGTACGTAGTTGTTTCCTTGCTGACGTACGTTACTATTTGTTGGACCAGGGGCTATACGTCCACGCGGCGAAACATTAAAGCCTGGTTGACCTTGTGTATTCCATTGTTGGTTAGGTATGTTAACCGGCTGGTTTTGATGTTGTTGTTGTGAAACACCTCTATTGTTACTAAAGTGTTGTTCCTGTTGCTGAAAATTTTGACGGTATTGATAATTCGAATTTTGCCTGTTATTAAAGTTTTGGTAATTGTCGTTCCTAAAACGTCTGTTATCTTTCCGATTGGAATTACGTCCCTGATCATAATTGTAGTACTGTTGTTGACCTTGGTTGTTACTCAAAAAGTTTTTGTTTACAAAAGAATAATCAGATTGCTGTACTTCCAAGAGCTGTAAAAGATCTCTGAATGCTGAAATGTTTTCTTTTTGCTGGCCCGTTAGAAGTGACACTCGTAATGACCGTGGTAATTTAGAGATGCATAGTTGTATAAGTGCGGATTCACTGTACGGTTCACTTAGGTACTGGTTTTGTTGTACCATATGCTCAAAAAATTGCGTTACACTGGGAAAATTTGAGTTTTCATAGTTTGGCAAACTAATTAGTTGGTCTTTAATTCCGCGCTGTGTCGTCTTCGACCAGTACGCTGACAGAAAAGCATTCTGAAATTCCTCTACCGAGTAACACTGTCTCGCGATCGGTCTCATACGAGTTGCCGGTTCGCCTTCCAAAAAACTGCAAATAAATTCAAGTTTATGTGTTACAGGCCAAGTCGGTGGAAGAGCAAAGCTAAACTGTTGAATCCAATCCAGTGGGTGAATCTGCGTTCTATCGTTTTTAAATATTTTGAACTTTCTTACTGACAGAAAATGTTTATAGTCGAAATTATCATCTCTGTGTAATGAAACAGGTTCAGGATCGTAAGAGAATCTATTGAACTGCGGTTGATCGGAATCTAAATCCCGTACTCTCTGTAGATTACCCAAATTATACGCGCTGCGTGAGTCTGACACATGTTCATAAAGTGGCGTCTGTTGTGGTATGTTATTAACTGACATGTTTTTCATCTCTGTTACTTCTTGTTGTAAATTTGATAACTTCCGACGTAACGTGTTGTTAGATGAATCGATTTCATTAATTGTCAGCTGTAAATTTTGAAATTCAGGTGTTTGGATAAAAGAAACCGGTGCAGTATCGTCTGATTTATTGTCATTAGTATTTTCGATAACATCAATACGACTGGCCAATTCATCACATTTTTCAGTCAATATCTTAACCTGATCATCGGTTTTAGAATCAGACGCATTAATCTGTTTTTGCAACTTGCGCGTAGTTTCGCTCAGTTTTTTAACATCAGCTTTGATAACATCACAATCCTGTGTTAGATCTAACTGTTCGAATCTATCTGTCACTGTTTGAATATTTACTGTGTGTGTATCTGTTTGTGATTTAAGGTCAGAAATTTCATCCCGTAATTCCGCGTTCAATTGTTCTATGGTATTAATTTTGTCGGACACTGTAGTAATATTATTGTCTACATACGTCTTCGCTTTCGCGAATATTTTACGTTTGTCCTCTTGTCTCTGTGCAGTGATTGTTTCCATGACCTGTCGTTTTACTTTGTTTTGATCCTGAATAAATCTGCGGAAACGCGTATCACTGTTCTGTATGTGCTGATTAAAGCGCTCGTTAATCTGAGTGTTCTGCTGTTCGAATTTCGTGTCTATCTTTGCGTCCATAGTGCGCGAAAGTTCTACCGTCATTGCTCTAAACTCGTCCCGTAATTGTGTAGCTTTTTCAGAGCATTGTTTAGCGACTCCGCTAATTTCGTCTCTGAGTGTATTTGTCGCGGCTGTTTGCATTTCCCTTAATTCTTGCGCAACCGACTTTATTTCTTCGCTATTTTTTTGTGAACAAGCCTCAATTTCCACGCGCAACTGTTCCTTAGTGTCATGGCACTGCGCGGCAACGGCTGTAATTTGTTCACTAAGTTGTTTGACCTGTTCATTGAGTTGTTGTTTGAGATTTTCGTTATCTTGTTTGTTCTGTTCCCTAAGTTGTTTAAAATTTTCGTCATTATTGTCAAGTTTTTCATTAATTTTATTAAATTTTTTATCCTGTTCACAAAATTGTTGTTTGAGCAATCTTGCCATAATTTGTTCAAAGCCAAAGTTAGCGTTTATACTCTCTGTGCTGTTTAGTGGTGGATCTGGAACTCTCTCGCTTACTGTAACCATTTGGTTATTCTGTATTTTAGAAAAAGGTTTGCCAGTTAGACATACACTGTCAGACATTATTTCGGAATTAAATACATCTGTCCTACTTTGTGTGATCTGTTCATTTTCATTAGACAGATTTGACTGTACATTACTTGAATTTTCCAAATCGGGTGTGTTAAGCTCTACAGCGCTCATTACCATAGAGCATTCTGCGTCATCAATTGTCGTCAAGTTAACAGACGAGACAATTGAGTTCGTTTGTTCATCATTAAGGTGAAAGTCATCATTAGTGGTTGGAATGCACTGATTGTTAGTGAACGCAGGATTGTCATCATTACGTTGCGTATCACAATTACTATCGGTCACGTTGTTTAAGTCGGTAATTTCATTCACAATACTTCGCGATACACTATTCACAGTCTTTCGCGGCATTTTTACAATAGTCAAAATTTTTCACAAAACAAATAAGCACAATGCAAAAGCAACACACAAATACAACAAAGCAGCAAATTGCCGTTGACCTGTAGAAAGAAAGTCACAATATTATTAAAAGCGTTGCGCCAAATCCTAATTATCTAAGCAAATAAGAGCAGATATCTGACTGTCGCTCAAAAGACTCTCAACGAAATACGATCCTGGACTGGGTGTCGCCAAGTGTAACCTGCCTACCGCAATTTTAAAAGAAAGAAAATAAATATAACAATACTTAATAGAAATGGGAGCCAAGTGTAACCTCCCCACAAAAATTTTAAAAGAAAATAACGATACTAATTAGAAATGCTGATGGACGTGGCTCTATGCGTAACCTGCCCACAATCAAATGTACTGACAATGGCAACGAATGTGAAATTCGCAATCTGACTCAATTATAAATCCTGATGAAAAATTAAAGTCCATTCAGTGATAAGAAAATTTAATTAAACCGAAATATCGGTCTTTGGCCCTGTGTAAAACAATCAGAATTAAAGTCTTACCTCGGAATAAATGGATGTCACATATCTGCTCTTGTTGTTGCGCACCGCTTGGAGGAACTGCATTGCAAATAATAATATTCTGTTTTTTTTTTTTTTTTGATTCTAGTGAAATTTTTCTTCAAAAGAAGTGGAATGAAATGGGAAGTGCAACGAGATCTTTAGTTCAATAAAAAATTAAATTTTTGAAAAAATGCTTTTGAAATAAAAATTATTATTGGGGAACTTGTTGGAGAATAATTACAATAAATAAATTTTTACATTATCTAATGATTATATTAATTAACAGTATACCTTATTCCTCATCTTGACCATTGTTGCCGACCGCCTACATCACACAACCGCACTGGGCTGCTACTACTGACCGACCGCTCTGCATGACGACTACAGACTGAGTACTGCTCTCAACTAGACAGAGCTACAGACTCGCAACGACTGAACTGACAGACTCGCAACGACAGACTGATTGCTCCTCTGCATAGCGACAACTAACTCGCAAAGACTACTACTGACTGAGAACCGCTCGCAACACTCGCGCGGTCAAGCGCATACTCTCTGGTCACAGATGCTACAATGCCTCGCCATCGCTGCTGCGTTACATACGTGTTTCACCGTGATTGGATGTTGTATTAAAAACGTGTTAGTGCAACAGTAGACGCCTGAAAATCTCACAATAACGAAAAGAATTTCATCAATGAAGTAATTTTAAATACAGATATTTTTGAAAATTATACTATTTGTGACAAATACGAAACGATAATTAATGATAAATTGACCGACTCTATTGATACTTGTAATGAATCTAACGATCTTATCTGGAACGAACTCTTCACTGGTAATGGTTGATGATCCCTTACTGTCGGCAGTTAGTATTAAATTATGGGATAAAATCTTTGAGTGTTCGACCTATGTTTTAAGATAACGCCTTATAAAAGACGAATTATGGTTCGTTTAACTGCTGAAATTTGAAGTTAAACGAATGTAACTGAATATTTTCATCACCACAAATAGTTACATAGAAATCTGTAGTATTTACTGAACAGTACGTAGTGGTACTGATGCTGTGAGCCGTCTACAGCGCTCTAAATAAGATTTCCCATCTTACACACCACCTCTTGTGTACGGATTCCTGTTTGTTCTTTTGATGTTCAGCAGTTCTGATGGTGCTGTATTAATAATGTTGACCTATTGAAATGATGTGACATCCAACGTGAATAGCACTGACATATGTACGTTTATCCTGCGATGGCAGTTATTAACTGAAACCGATAGCAACAATAAAAGAGAAATAGAAAACTGCATGTCACGCATTACATAAAATATTAAACAGCTGCCGCTCACCTCCACCCGGCATCCCTTCCCAACCTCTGGAATCATGAGTAGTGCTGTAACCAAAGAAATAAAGCTGTAGCCGTGACATGACAAGTATGTGATCCACACGCAGCAGCTGAAAGGTTTTGTCGGCCACTTTTAGGCTATCTGCCGGCACATCGCTGAGGACGGACAGACGTAAGAAGTCGCCGAAAGAAGCGGAGCGGACAAGTGGTCCGTGACGTGCCGTGGTGGTGGGGAAGAAGAGCGAGTAGGAGCAGTTTTCATTACGGCAACTGTCAGCTGCTGCCTCCGGTGACGTTCTGGGGCTCCTGAGAGCAGCGTATCAGTTTTCCAGATACGCCGTCCGGCGGCAGTGCTGTCGACGTCAGGGCGCGCCGCTGTACCGTGCCACCGCATCGCGTGTCCTCGTCTTCCGACACCCAGCACTCGGAGTGCAGCGTATGAAAAGTAATGCGAGAGCGATACAGTTTTCAGTATTAGTTCTTATACACTGAACGCTGACAATGGGAATAACTATGCTTACGTTTAACCCTTTTTTCTATTTCTGGAAATTTCTTTTCTAGTCTAATTTATCCCTTTCGAACCTAACGAGTATGACGTCGGTGCCAATTGTCACGTTATATATAAAAAATTATATATATATATATATATATATATATACTTTATATATTTTTATTTTTAATTTATCAGCATGAATTCTTCTCTTGTTTGAGCGTGACTCTTTCTCTCAGGGATATTATCTTTTCTTATCACTTTTACTTACGTGCATATGTAAATATGAAACGGGTTCTTGAAGGGCCGCTGTTATTCATGTACCAACTTTAGATTTTGAACGTGTTGACTAAAATATAGTTGCCGTTAACTGAATTGAATGTCATTTTGTTAATTTCGATTTATTGATTGCAAAGCAAAGCTCGAGAGATTTTCGATTGTTGCCGTGGAGCGGCCAAGATAAAACTTAATGAACTCATGGAAGCTGTATAATTTAAAAAATGAACTTTAACGTAAATTAATTATCTGTTGCAATTTAAAAAGGCTCTTACAACGAAATCTCTCGCATTTACAGTTACTGTTATCACTGAAAAATAAATTAAAACTTCGGGGCGTAATGGCCGACCAGTGGCTGCATCGGAAGATGAGCTTCTCGCAGCGCAAATTACTGAAAAATTGCTTATTGAAAATAGTTCGCCACTGCGAGCATTTGAGGTGACAACTATTACAAAGAAATTCATTTTGTGATAATAATAAGAATTTTATTTTATCAGAAATGCGAATAACTTAACATAAAATATGTGTAACCGCCCAATGGCTGCCTTCCGTACCGCGAAACAAAACAGTGTGTGTCCCATAAAATACGTCCTTCCTCCTCGGCCGTACAATCGCGCCTCTATCGATCCTTTTTTATTTTCATAGATATTAAATAAAGATGCTACTCTTAAATTATCGCTGCATATCAGTTGTTTCAAGAACATTAACTATATCTTTTATACTAATTATGTTCATAAAATAGAAATACATAAGATAAAAAAAATTTGGTTCACCCTTAACAGTATTGTTCACTGTTTACAACCGATAAAAATGTCAATATTTATGTGACGTACCGTCACACGGGACATATATGTCCCACGAGAAGTCCCAAGTAGACTGTTGGGATAAAGGCGCCCCATTTTAACAATGAATTTGCACACTACAGACTTTTAAACTTCCCTCCTTGGGTCTGTACTATTGGCAGCACTTGTGAAAGTGTCATGGCGGCATAGTTCTGAATAAATCACATGTTCGTGGTGATATTTGCATCGTTTTTTGAAGAAAATCATTGAAATAGAGCTAAGAAAACGTGAGTGTCGTATATAAATATTATCTACACCCATTTATTTTGTATTGATTTATAATTCGCAAGATTGTGAAAGTTTATCGTATGAAAAAAAAATAGTGTTTTTGCGACTTGAGATGTGTATGTCCCAGTAGTTCTTTTTCTTGGGACATCATTGTCCCACCAGTTCTCAATATAAATGAAACACACTCTAATTGTTTTTATATTCTTTATTATTTCAGTAACAGTGACGCAGGACTGAATCAAGGATGGCTTCTGATATGGATAAACGTATCTTGCAGTTGCTTGATGAAGACAATGATGACTGTGTTGATGATCCTGACTTTTCTTGCTGTTCTAAATAGCATGATAGCAATGCTTCTAACACGAGTGATTCTGAAGTCAGTGACCAAGACAACAATGAGATTTCGTACGTCGGAGGTTCAACTAACAATGTAGTGTTGTGGTCAAAGGTAGATGCAATGTTCAGACCTCGAAAGACTATGCCAAACATGGTAATTCCAGTTGTATTAGCAAAATTGGATAGGAGTGCTTCGGAACTGGACGTCTTTGAGAAAATATTTCCTCCCAGTCTTTTTATATTTATCTCTCAGTGTACTAATCAGAGACTAAAAATGAAGAAAACCACAGTTCAGAGCACAGATCCTGGAGAAATTAGGTTGGTTCTTGGTGTTATGCTTGTAATGTATTATAATAGAGTGCCCTCATTTTCGGACTATTGGTCACACAATGCTTCAATGGGAAATGTTGCAATAAAAAGAGCAATTTCCAGGGATAGGTGCAAAGTGTTACTTTCTAAACTGTACTTCAATTTACCTGAGAAACCAGACACAGCTGGTAAGCTGTACTACCTAGAGCCAATAGTCACTTGTCTGAAAAACACTTTTCAGAAAGCGAGGTCGGAAAGTACAGCACACAGTATTGACGAGTCTATGATAAAGTTCAAAGGAAGGTCAGCCTTGAAACAATACCTTCCTATGAAACCAGTGAAGCGTGGGATAAAGATATGGATGAGGAGTGATTCTGTAACAGGCTACACATATGACTTCAACATATATTGTGGAAAGAATGCAAATAATCTGGATGGCACATTGGGTGAGGGTGTAGTTCTGCAGCTCTCAAAAACAATTAGAGACACTAATGTAATGTTGTCATTCGATGGATTTTTTACATCAATTCGTTTGATGGTTACCTTGCCGCTTGCAGCTGTTGGTACATGTATGGCTAACAGGAAAAATATGCCAAAGTCAACAAAGAAACTTGCAAGGGGGGAATGTGAGTTCCTTTGCAATTCGTCTGGTACGTTGTGTTGTAAATGGCAGGATATCAAAGAAGTAATGTTGATCAGTAACTGTCATTCTAATGATGTATGTAGAGTGAACAGAAAAGCAAAAGATGGATCTAAATTGGTTGTAGAATGTCCAGTGGCAATGAAAACTTATAACGATTATACAGGGTGTTACAAAAAGGTACGGCCAAATTTTCAGGAAACATTCCTCACTCACAAATAAAGAAAAGATGTTATGTGGACATGTGTCCGGAAACGCTTAATTTCCATGTTAGAGCTCATTTTAGTTTCGTCAGTATGTACTGTACTTCCTCGATTCACCTCCAGTTGGCCCAATTGAAGGAAGGTAATGTTGACTTCGGTGCTTGTGTTGACATGCGAATCATTGCTGTACAGTACTAGCATCAAGCACATCAGTACGTAGCATCAACAGGTTAGTGTTCATCACGAACGTGGTTCTGCATTCAGTGCAATGTTTACAAATGTGGAGTTGGCAGATGCCCATTTGATTAGCAACAGCCGTGGCGCGGTACTTTTGTATCGAGACAGATTTCCAAAACGAAGGTGTCCCGACAGGAAGACGTTCGAAGCAATTGATCGACGTCTTAGGGAGCACGGAACATTCCAGCCTATGACTCGCGACTGGGGAAGACCTAGAACGACGAGGACACCTGCAATGGACGTGGCAATTTCCTGTAACAAAGTGTTTGAAGTCACGCTGGTACGTTCTGTTGCTGTGTGTTTTCATTTCATGATTAATGTGATTTGAAGAGAAGTAATAAAATGAGCTCTAACATGAAAAGTAAGCGTTTCCGGACACATGTCCACATAACATATTTTCCTTCTTTGTGTGTGTGGAATGTTTCCTGAAAGTTTCGCCGTACCTTTTTGTAACACCCTGTATAAGTGGCATGGACTTGGCTGATTCGATGAGTACACTGTATGATATAGACAGAAAATCTGATAAATGGTGGAAGAATGTGTTCTGCAAACTGTTGCTAACTAGCGTTGTAAATGCCTGGATTTTACAAAAGGAAATTCAACACAAGACAGTGCCACTGAAACATTTTCTAGTCAACCTAGCAGGGCAGGTGATTGCCAAGGGACTAAACACTGCTAAGGTACAACGGAAATCCTCAACTGGGTGCCCTTCTAAGAGAGCAAGAGTTATGCAGAATGTAGGGCTACACCTCCCTGAAGAAGGACCTACAAGAAGAAGGTGTTATTTTGTGTTCCAGCAACAACATGGAAACAAGAACAAAAACTATCTGCGAAATGTCCCAGCATCCATTATGCAAAAAGTACTTTGCAACATATCATATGTAATTATAATAAATTATGGGATAAAATCTCTGAGTGTTCGAGCTATGTTTTAAGATAACGCCTTATAAAAGAGGAATTATGGTTCGTTTAACTGCTGAAATTTGAAGTTAAACGAATGTAACTGAATATTTTCATCACCACAAATAGTTACATAGAAAGCTGTAGTATTTACTGAACAGTACGTAGTGGTACTGATGCTGTGAGCCGTTTTTTCATACGATAAACTTTCACAATCCTGCGAATTATAAATCAATACAAGATATATCGTTGTAGATAATATTTATATACGACACTCACATGTGTAATTCTTTGATAGCGAATGTGTTCTACAAATTGTTACTAACAAGTGTAATAAAAAACTGACTGTATACTTCTTGTTTTCTATATATATTTTAGTAGCCGCTACTGATGGTACAACGTTTGCCCCGTTCAGTAGGCGTAGTGGGACACCTGTGTCCCACTCAATAAGACTACTGGGACACCAGTGTCCCAAGGCCTAATTGCAGTAGGTGAGTTCAGAATTGACAAAAATGTATTCGTAATATTATCAAGACTAGTAAAACACTACCTGGTCAAAAGATGAAGTTTCTACATAAAACTTAAAAAATTCGTCTTGAAAGGGTTATTACACTTCTGTACAATTGTAACCGGAGAAAAATTTGAAAGACCGTCACTACCTTGAGCTATCCTAGTACTACGATCCAAGTTTTAATGCCATGAAACATTCCTTTTTTTAAAATGAAATTTGGCCAATGACTAGATAAAAACGCAATGTCACAAAAATTTTTCCTGATATGCTGTAGCGACTGCGAACTTTCGTATAGTGCAACGTAGTAATGAAACGAGGAATTAACATAACCTAAGCCATGGGCCCTAACCAAGTACCGTGTGAGCCAAAATAAGTATTCCTTCGGATTAATAGATTAGTTTTCCTGCTCAGTAACGAAAAATAATAGCTACGCAGACAGTGATTTTTCAAGATGTGCTTAATTTTAATTAACTTTGGAGTATTCAGCCCTCTCTTAAGTAATGTTGACCGCTTACCGCAAGGGCAGATGGCCAAGTGGCGCAGCCATTGAGTGGTTAGACGATATGAGAGTGAAAGGTTTTATTGTTTGTCTTCCAGATAAGTTACGAGCGCCCGCTATTCGTACCGTTTGGTTGCTATCGTAAAAAATTTTGACTCAGACATAAAATGCAGTCCTGAATGAGCACTACAGAGACGAAACATATTTGTAGCAAGTTACTTTTTCTCGTCCTGTGCCAACCTTACCATGACAGACTAACATTTACTCCCTAAGATCGTATTTACATGCTCGATATATTCCAATCTCTGTTTATACAGGGTTGTCCATTCATCGTAACCGGGCCGAATATCTCACGAAATAAGCGACAAACGAGAAAACTACTATGAACGAAACTTGTCAAGCTCGAAGGGGGAAACTAGATGGCGCTATGGTTGGCCCGCTAGATGGTGCTGCCATAGGTCAAACGGGTACCAACTGCGTTTTTCTTAAATGGAACCCCCATTTTTATTACATATTCGTGTAGTACGTAACGAAATATGAATGTTGTAGTTGGACCACTTTTTTCGCTTTATGATAGATGGCGCTGTAATAATCACAAACATATGGCTCACAATTTTAGAAGAACAGTTGGTAACAGTCAGGTTCTTTAAATTAAAATACCGAACGCAGGTACGTTTGAACATTTTATTTCGGTTGTTCCAATGTGATACATGTACCTTTGTGAACTTATCATTTCTGAGAACGCATGCTGTTACAGCGTGATTACCTGTAAATACCACATTAATGCAATAAACGTGCAAAACGATGTCCGTCAACCTCAATGCATTTGGCAATACGTGTAACAACATTCCTCTCAACAGCGAGTAGTTCACCTTTCGTAACGTTCGCACATGCATTGACAATGTGCTGACGCATGTTGTCAGGCGCTGTCGGTGGATCACGATAGCAAATATTCTTCAACTTGCCCCGCAGAAAGAAATCCAGGGACGTCAGATCCGGTGAAAGTGCAGGCCATGGTATGGTGCTTCGACGACCAATCCGCCTGTCATGAAATATGCTAGCTATTCAATACCGCTTCAACCACACGCGAGCTATGTGCCGGACATCCATCATGTTGGAAGTACATGCAGTGAAACATCTTGTAGTGACATCGGTAGCACATTACGTAGGAAATCAGCATACATTGCACCATTTAGATTGTCATCGATAAAATGGGGGCCAGTTATCCTTCCTCCCATAATGCCGCACCATAGGCCTACATTAACCGGCCAATGTCGCTGATGTACCACTTGTTGCAGCCATCGTGGATTTTCCGTTGCCCAATAGTGCATATTATGCCGGTTTACGTTATCACTGTTGGTGAATGAAGCTTCATCGCTAAATAGAACGCATGCAAAAAGTCTGACATCGTCCCGTAATTTCTCTTGTGCCCAGTGGCAGAACTGTACTCGACGTTCAAAGTCGTCGCCATGCAATTCCTGGTGCATAGAAATATGGTACGGGTCCAGTCGATGTTGATGAAGCATTCTTAATACCAACGTTTTTGAGATTCCCGAATCTCACTCAATTTGTCTGCTACTGATGTGCGGATTAGCCGCGACTGCAGCTAAAACACCTACATGGGCAACATCAATTGTTCCAGGTCGTGGTTGACGTTTCACATGTGGCTGAAGACTTCCTGTTTCATTAAATAAGGTAACTATCTGGCGAACTGTCCGGACACTTGGATGATGTCGTCCAAGATACCGAGCAGCATGCATAGCACACGCCGGTTGGGCATTTTGATCACAATAGCCATACATCAACACGATATCGACCTTTCCCGCAGTTGGTAAACGGTACATTTTAACACGGTAATGTGAAGCAAGTACCGTCCGCACTGGCGGAATGTTGCGTGATACCACTACTTAAACGTTTGTGGGTAATACAGCGCCATCTATCAAAAAGCGAAAAAAGTGGCCCAACTAAGACATTTATATTTCTTTACGTACAACACGAATATGTAATAAAAATGGGTGTTCCTATTTTAAAAAAACGCAGTTGATATCCGTTTGACCGACGGCAGCGCCATCTAGCGGGCCAACCATAGCGCCATCTGGTTTCCCCTTCAAGCTAGACAAGTTTCGTTCTTTGTTTTTTTTTTCTTTTTTCGTTTGATGCTTATTTCTTGAGATATTTGGCCCGGCCACTATCAATGGACCACCCTGTACACTCTACAGCTCCCTTTAGTACCATGGGGGTTATTCATTGACGTCGCAATACATCTCCTGTCGTCCGGTCCCTCCTTCTTTCTGCCAGTGTTTTCCATATATTCCTTTCCTCGCCGATTCTGTGGAGACCTCCTCATTCCTGACCTTAGCGATCCACCTAATTTTTAACATTCATCTGTAGCTCCACATTCCAAATACTTCGATTCTCCCCTGTTCCGGTTTTCCACTATTCACGTTTCACTACTACACAATGCTCTGAGAAATATCTTCCTCAAAGCAACGCCTACGTTTGGTATAGTAGACTTCTCTTAGCCAGGAATGCCCTGTTTGCCAGGGCTACTCTGCTTTTTATGTCCCCCTTGCTTCGTCCGTCATTCGTTATTTTTCTCCCTAGGTGGCATAATTTCCTAATTTCACCAACTTCGGGATCAATTTCGATGTTAAATTTCTCGCTGTTCTTATTTTGGCTACTTCTTAATACTTTCTTCTTTTTTCGACCTACTCTCAATCCACAATTTTGAATAATTACATTGTTCATTCCGTTTAACACATCTTGTGATTCTTCTGTACTTTTCCTCGGGATACAAATGTCATCAGCGAATCTTATCACTGATAGCCTTTCATCATAAATTTTACTTCCACTCATAAATCTTTCTTTTATTTCCATCACTCCTTTTTTAGATGTGCAGAGTGAACAGTAGGGGCGAAAAACTACATCCCTGTCTCACAACCTTTTTAATCGCAGACCTTTGTTCTGCGTCTTCCATTGTCATTGCCCTCTCTTCGCTCTTATACGTATTGTGTGTAGTTAAAGAGGTAGTGCTGTTTCAAGATTTGCTTAATTTGGATTGATGTTAGTGAATTTCGCCGTAGCCTATGTAAAACTGGCCTCTTACCTTTGGGGTAGAGCGTTAAGTAGTCCAACCACTACTGGGTTAGAGGATGTGAGAGGTGACATCTTTGATTGTCTTTCAATACTGACAATACACGGGCGTGCGCGATACCCACCGATCAGCTGCTATGTTGCAAATTTTGACAAGTCGTAACACGTATTCCTGAGAGAGCAACATTTGTGTTCATGTCTCAGATTGGATGACAAATATAAAAGTAAGTACCATTACTGTTATTAATCCATAAATCATCCGCTCACACAGATAACACAGCAACAATTCGTCAGGCAGTTACAGCGTCAAAACTATGAGGTCCATGAGGCAGACAGCAGTCTCAACAAATATCAATCGAGGCGAAGTGTTACGAAAGTTGTTTGGACGAACCTTGCTTGGGAGCCTTCGGCCAACTTATCGTGTGCTTGACAACTTACCTAGCGATTACTATAGCTACACTATTGGGGCCTCGAAATATACTTATTTATGCAGGTTACAAATTAATAACAACATCTGTAAACATGCGGCCAGAAATGCCGCTCCACAATATCAGGATTGGCTGTTGAAGAAAAATGTTTGACGACCACTGTGTCAGGTCATTAGAAATTGAAACTGTATCCTTTCTGGCAAGTTTCACACAGTCATTCCCTATCTGTGTTGCTGCGTCCATCCTTGCTGGAGCAATTGGTGCAGTGAAAATAGAACTGCGCACGGTGTCCCACAGAAAGTTGGAAATGAAGTGATCTCGTGTGGTAGTTAAACGTTGACGACTTCCTCACTGAAAACAAGTGTCTTGAAGTACCACTGGCATATGCACTTATGCTGTTAGATGGAATTTGAATCTAAAACTGAAACAATCTCTGTGCTGAAGTCAGATCATTTACTTTTTCGTGAAACAGTATGGAAATGAATCTAATTTTCTTGTGAAGAAGGTTGTCAGGAGACCACATGTAAAGACCAAACGGGTGGATGATAACTTCGTCAGAGTCGGAATTTATAGTAAATCTTAACAAGCATTTGTATATTATACAGAAAAAGAATTCGCGGCCTTATGTCTTGCAAGTATCCTCGAAGAGACTACGTGATTTTACGTCAACATACGTTTATAAAAGACAGAAAAACAGTCTTATTTTCCTTTCGGTACCCGTAATATTATTTAATGAGAGGAAAAGCAGTGTGATAAATTAGTTGCAGACTCGGATGAATGGATAGAAAATGGATATAGATTCCATTCTTTGCAATCCAGTTGTGAAACTGAAAAAAAGAACTATTTTGCCCACCTGGCAAGCAATTCATAAGTGAATGAATCTGATAACAACATAAAGGTTAATTACGCAAAAATAGCTCAAGCAACAACAATCTAACGACAATCCTGGACGATGGTGCTTTAGTGGGCCCATTATAAGACAAGCGTCTATACTACGCTGTATCCAACAAGCAGGAGAGAATAGCGTGTTCAAGGTAACAGTGAAAACACTATGTCCATTGGTACCACAAGCCATGCGTGGCCTCGGTACACGACCTACGCGCCGGGCAATAGTACCGTCCAACTGATCTCAAAGTGTAATTATGTCTTGCCTTTGCGGCTCTTAACCAAAGATAAACCTACTCTAGCAGACACGGGACGGTCTTTATGTTCACTGAATCGCCCAAGTCCTTATCGATATGCATATGAATACAGGGTGAGAAATGTGTCTACAGCACATGACATGCAACTTCTTCTACAAATTTCATTGTGTAATAAGATTTCCTATATTTTTAAGGTTATGACAGGTTTCATTTCCATTCATCTATCTTCAGATATATAGAGATAAGACAAAAAAAGAAAGTACGTAACCACCATATAACTTAATGTACACAAAGCTGCTATTAAACCATATCTAAACCCATATGCAGCAGAACGTACAAGTCGCAAAAATAAAAACACTTAAGTGTCTATACAGAAATATGCATACTACGCCGTAGAACAATACAGTATTGTGGTAGCGTATGTGTTGTTAATATATGCTCATTAGACAATTGCCTCTAGGCAGCGAGTGTGCATCAAACGGAATTCTTTATTATTCCTGAATTATTTGGTACATTCAAATTACAAATAACAGAAAGTATATCCACGTTCAATACACGTACTTGTTCATGGTAAAAGAAAGATAGAGTCACAGAGATATTTAACGAACGCTGCAGACTGGGTCTGAACTCCTGATGATTCTGTAGGTAGAACGCCATCACGGCGAGCTCCATGGCGATAACTTGTAACGCCGGAAATGCATATCCTTCTATTTCCATCTATTGTACTATAGATTTTTCCTTATTTTGTTACCCGAAGATATGACATTTCTGTGTCTTTATATATTGTAATTGTTTTACTATTTGTATATATTTATGCATTTATTTCGATTTATAATTGGTTTGTTTTGTGAATATTATTTATATTTATACGCTGGGTCTGGCCTAGGGAAACCGTTGGGTGGCTTGCGGAGTATCAATGTAGATGTAGATGTAGATGTAGATATCGAACCATAACATCGATAGGTCGTGTGGAGAACCAAAGTGTTTAGGATCTTTGGTAGTGTTAACTCAGCCGCGTGGAGCGCGGGCAGAGCAGAGAGGGTCTGGCTGGGGTGGTGCAGTGGAGCAGGTATGTTGTGTGAAGCTTCCGCGAGTTGCCGCGCTTTCGGGGTTTGGCAGCATGTAATTGCGCTCGACTCGCGATGATAGTTTCTGACATGGTGTCGCGGACGGGAAGCATTAGCTGGCGCACCTAAAGAGCCCGTTTCGCCTGGTGACCGTGTCGAGAAGAAGGCGCGCCAACATCCAGCTTCTGCAACAGCGACGGCCGACAATGAGTGACTGTCGCCACCTCCTCGATCGACGGCTTCAAACCTCCAATCAGCCAACAAGGAAGACTGGAAGCACGTAAAGTTTTAGAACTGTATGGCAGACCTCAGCTTTTCGAACTCTTAAAATTGTTTCATAACTAAATTACAGCAACGTAGCATGAAACTTTGTTGCTCATTGTCCCAATTGCATTGCCAAGCAGGGTCCCTTCCTTTTCCGAAATGAGCCCGAGTGTCGTTGAAATTCAAACGCCAGCATCATTCGATTTCACTGCTTTAATTTCAAAGTTCAGTTAAGGTATTCATAGCTGGCTACAAAATTTAGATTGCACAAGCACAAATTAAGAGTGCGAGTTTTGTTACCGTATTTTAGTTACCTGTGACTGCAGCTCAGGTTGGTGCGTACTAAATTTTACTATTGTTAATTGTTCAGAATCATTTAATTCAAGTTCAAAGTTAAATCTCTTATTTCTAAATTGCGTAGATTCAAGTAGCTTTTGAAATGATTGTTGAGGTAGTCCAAGACTAACCGTATTTTACTGAATTTCGATGTGCTTAAGAAAGAAAGCTCACTATTAACTTCATTCACTAAATTAACTTTCGATTTTCCGGTTTTATTAATTCTTTTGCTAAATTAAGTCAGAGTGTAGCGAAATTTATTACTTCTGACAAACTTTCAGTTTTCACACTACACGTGTCAACCTTCAGTTGCCACGCTTCTAGTGCTAATTATATTTGTAATAACCTTTCTTTTTCAGTTACTATAGTAATTGTCCTTAGGACTGGCGACCGTAATTTCCCCCAAATCTCAAATATCTAATTACCGCTAGTTAAATGTTAGCGTAACGGCCGCACATTTACTTCCTTTATTAACTTTACCCCTTTTCAAAATTAATTTCCACCAGTTTCATTTGCATTTTTCCTTTCATTTAGATGTAACCCTTTCCTCCCTCTTTCCCAAATTCCCATTAGGTACACGCGGTTTAATTTTTCGCTGTCATTAAGGTCGATAAGTGAGGGGGAGGTTACAAACTACAAAGGTAAATACTAGAAACATAATTTCACCTTACTCACGATTAAGGGAGCAACTAAGGTAAACCCCAATGTCGAGCTAAATGTTGACTCGGTTCAAATGTTAGGGCGGAAAGGGATCACTATGTGATAAATAAGCATGGGTCCTCAACAACGCCATGGTTAGTCCGTCCTCTATATCTAAAGGCGTTCTGCATCAGATAAAAAGCAGACAAGTGGTCAATGCACGAAATGGGCTTGTCGATACTAGTTTTTGAGCACCTGATGCGTTAAGACTTATTCATGTCTCCTGGCAAACTCTCTGAACTCAGGAATTCTGAATAGCATATCTGAGCATGTACTGCCATTGGCGTGGCTGTAGGGCGTCGGTATTCCAACGTGACAGCATAACATTGTGATTATTGGGTTTAAAGGGACTCACACTTTGATTTAAGACAATGGCTGCGCCTAATTACTTCTATACCTCTTTCTCATCACACGAAGTTTGACTAAGCAAACTATAACGTTGACCAATTACTTCTATTAAATCCTAGGCCCTGAATACTGGTCACTGAAGATGTAAGGGAAGTTGAAAAGCATTTAATAGCAGCTAGGTTTATCACACATTCGACGTTAGCGATAGGACGAAACAGAAGTAAAATCAAAACATAAGTAATCACACGAATCTCCGCTTCAGTCTGTTCTTTATCTGCTTGGGAGGTCGAGAAACTGTGCAAAGAGGTAGAAACACAGATCTGCAAGAACAAATCTTACTGGTTGATGGTTATGGGGTCTTTCACAAAGTAAACGTAAGACAGAAACAAAACGATTCTTCAGCTGGAAGCTTCCGGAATAATATCAGAATTAGCAGAAAGTATATGTTGGTAGAATCTGCCTCTATTAACATATATACCTTTAATTATTTTAGGCTGAAGAAAGCAGACAGCATGAATCAAGTACACCGAAGAACTAAACTACCTCTAATTAGTCCAACGCAAAACTAATACAGTGGGATGTGAGATCCCGATATTCGCGTTAGGGTTTTCAGTGGGAAGACTGGTTGCGTACAACTCTCAAAACTAATTATTCCTGTGCAGTGTCTGCATCTTTGCAGAGGAATTCCCCTTGAACTTGATGACTGAAAAAATACCCTCAGAACTGGAAATAAACGAACAAAATAGACTGGAAACGAGAAAGGTATATTTTAAGAATTTAATTTAAGAATATACTGGTGCACCAGATGATTTTCACCGTAATGTACGCGATCTAAAATAGATCGTAGATACATAAGTAACAGATGTAACTAAGCAAATGGCAGACTATATTGCTTGTAAAAGAGATAGCAACCTGAAACTGAAATAGAAAAAGGCAAACCATTCTAGAAAACAACTGTATAAGCACAAATGCATTGCCGAACCAAGTGAAGCTGTTCGTAAATGTCTCCGAAAAAATGTTATAAAGTAAAATCAAAATGTGATAAGAAAGGAAACGGGACAGTCAGTAGAGTGTGATGCAAACAAAAGTGTATGTTGAGCAGATGTAACGTGACACCTGTTAATATGACAGATAGAAACGTAACTTGAAAAGTGAGAAAACTGTATAATTAATCATTGATTTTGTTGATTTATGTAATTCAAAAGATGAAATAGAAAGACGGACAGATAATACCGAAAGTAACGACGTTCTGGAAAGTGAAGGTCATTTGAGGTAAGGTGGAAAGTACCTGCAAATAGTGATATTTAAGTAAATCTGATTGAAGATACAGGAAATATTAGATAAATAAGTTGTAAATTTATATGCAGAATGTCTGTGCAATAAGAATATTTTCGAACTCGCGTTGAAGACGGGACAGACACAGTGTATTAGGTCCAATGTGCCTCCACCAGGTAAAGTGCAAAATTACTATCGCCACTATTCGAAAACGTCAGATATTAGTAATTCAAAGGTACAAGTACGGGTTAGAAAGGAGTACAAGTGATGGGATGGCCAGTTCTGTGTCACGAACATTGTTGCAGAATGGAAAACGGAATATGGATTACAACCTACTTCAACCAAATCCTTTAGTAGCAGTCGTTCAGAATCTTGACTCTTTTTTCAGTCTTTATTGTAAGAGACTATCAAAAAGTTTTAGTGCTGAGGCCATACAGTCCAGAATCGGTATGCCAGTCACGCAAAATCGCCTTGACTATTGAGGCAACCATGCACGACGCACCATGTTGAGGACACCCATTTGGTAAAACACTATATCCTGCTGCGCAAAGGAGCTCTTCAGTGTCTGCTGTGTTTCCTCATCTGACAGAAATCGTCGCTCTTTCTAGGCCTTTTTGAGGCGACAGAGGGCATGATAAGCTGGGGGTGGGTGGTCGAGTGTCTCCCACTTCGCGTAGGCTGGCCTACCAGATCGACCAGCGTCAAATCGCGAATAGGACGGAACTTGACAAACTATTCCACAACGATGGTTTTCTACAGAAGTGCTGCCCCATACACATACTTTATTCTCTGATGAATGCCTACCGGTGTTTGCACTTCAGCAGCTAAGAAAAGAATAACAGCATGTTTGTCCTACTTGGACGCATTTCGTAATAATGTCGCCATAGTTAACATTTTCACATATACCAAACGCATGTCGGAAGGACACGAATGCTACAGTAGTCCCTTGCTTACATGTCGGTGCTTGTATACCTGCAATGGATTGGTGTTACACTGCATATACGCTGCATCAAAATCCTCGAATGGAAACTTCTTGATCACCCTTATAATATACTAGAGAATGTATGCATTCTATAATTTCCGCCAGTTTTGGTCAATATAACTGGAAAATCAGTTCGATTAAGGAACCAATATTTTTTCCAAGCAACTATTAACAGCATCGATGTGCTTGGAGAAATGCACGGTATTCACAGTGCTGTCATACAATACATTTATTCACTACTGGTTTCGTTCATGGACAATCTTCACAGCAGAAATGTATCTAGTATGACAACATGACATGGCATACACGCTATTTAACTGGAAAAGTATACGCTTTTTCTGACATGAGATCGCACGGCGTTAAGCGTCAATTTTCTTACATTTTCAAGTCAGCAATGACGTATAATTTCCTAGTCAAACAGCACGTATGCCACTTGAAATTATCACAAAAGATATTTTTCGATTGTGAAGATGGTCCACGAGCGAAAACCGTAGTAAATGAATGTACAGCAAGACAGGACAGTGTGTATCATGCAATTCTCAAGGTAGTTAAGTAAGTTGGTTCGATACCATGTAAGGTGCTCTTAGTAGGCGAAAGGTTTCATGAGACCCCTGGTATGTTAAAGACCATAAGGCAGCGGTTCCCGGCCTGGGAGTAACTACGCTCCTAGGGATAAAATGAAATTTTCTGAGGGGTAACAATAAAAGTGTTCAATTGTGTTTCGGTCACCACAGTAAATAATTTTTAAAAGAGCATTACTATTATTACAGGTTATCAAAACTGCCAGAACCAGCGCCTTGAATGTTCCTGCATGCGCTGCGTACAGCACTTTAGACATCGCCATCAATGAAGAACAAGTTACCAACAGTGTAATAGTTGTTCAGAATAAGTTGAATGATGTCTTTATTCAAACTGCATTTGTCAATATTTTGCTTGCCTGTTTAGATTCTTAAGGCGACAGATACTTTGGCCGGCTTCCACCCAATTGTCATTAGCAACATGGGCAAAGATCGCGGACTGGCAACACAACAGTAATACTAATTACATAAGTTACTAATAATTACATTATCCCAAAATACTAGGGTTAACGTATGACACAACGTTGTAAGGGCTATAATTTTGGAGACGACTCAATCAACATCATCTTCTTTACGTATTCCAGATGCTATACGCATCCTTTATACTTTGTGCCATATATCTCTGACAGTAAAATTGAGGTACATACACTACATAAATGTCACATGAAAATGTTTCTCCAAATTGCAGGGCTACCCATAATAGTCTAGAATTTGCTTGATTACTATCCTCGCAACAGATAAACGAACTTATTGACAGCACGACATACAACTGACCATGTAGTGGCTACTAAATAGCTGTAGGGCCTACCATATTATTATTAGTGACCTTGTTATTTACACATCTGGTCTAGCGTTAGAATCTTGGGTTAGTAATCAAAATTTTCTCGGTCCTGGGTTCGAAACCCGCGACTGCCAAAATTTTGATTAGTAATCAGCACTGATAACCGAATGCTTCCTGAATAACTCACCCTCATTCCGCCAGCGTCCTTGCCAAACAGGATGGAGGAGCGGAGAGAGATTCAGGACACTCGCTTGTTCTTGGGGTGGGAAACTGCCCCTAAAGGTGGAAGAATCAACAATGATCAACGACATGAGGATGCAGAAGGCAGTGGAAATACTAGATCCAAGACACATAACGTTTCATGAAGATATCTCCATTGACAAAAGATTACGGATAGTAAGTCATTCGTATCTCCGGGAGGGGACTGCTAAGGGGAAGGTGACGATGAGAAAAGACTGAATAGCCAACGAGAGGATAACGTTCCACGCGTAGGAGTGTGGAATGTCAGAAGCCTGAACATGGTAGTAAAGCTAGGAAATCTAAAAATGGAAATGCAAAGGTTCAATATAGATACAGTACATGTCAGCGAATAAAATGGAAAGAAGGCTAGGGTTTCTGATCAGATGAGTGTAAGGTAACATCAACAGCTGCAGAAAATGGTGTCACGGGAGTAGGATTCGTTATGAATAGGAGGATAGGCTAGATAATATATTACTGTGAACAGTTCAGTCATACGATTTTTCTTATCAGAATCGCCAGCAAACCAACACCGACAACGATAATTCGTGTATCTATGCCGACGTCGCATGCTGGAAATGAAGAGATAAAGAAATATATGAAGATATAGAAAGGATAATACAGTACCTAAAGGGAGATGAATGTAGTCGTTGGGTCGGGAATGTAGTTGCAGGGGAAGGTGCACAAGAAATGGTTACAGGAGAATATGGGCTTGCGACAATGAATGACAGAGGAGAAAGAGTAATTGAGCTCTGCAATAAATTTCAGCTGGTAATAGCGAATACTGTGTTCAAGAACCACAAAAGGAGGAAGTATACTTGGAAAAGGCCGGGTGATATGGGAATATTTCAGTTAGATTACATCATGGTCAGACAAAGATTGCGAAATCAGATACTGGATTATAAGATGTACTCAGGAGCATATATATACTCAGATCACAAAGTAACAGTGATGAAGAGGAGGCTGAAGTTCAAGGGATTATTCAGAAATAATCATTATGCGAAGAAATGGGAAACGGAAGTACTAAGGAATGACTACATTTAACTGAAGTTCCCTAAGGCTATAGATACAGCAATAATAAATAGCTAGGTAGGCAGTAGACTTCAAGAGGAATGGACATTCCTTAAAAGGACAATCTCAGAAGTTCGAAAGAAAAACGTAGGTACAAAGAGCGTAACTGGAAAGAAACCATGGGTAACAGAAAAAATGCTTCAGTTGATGGATGCAAGAAACAAGTACAAAACTGTTCAGAGAAATTCAGGAATCCAGAAACACAAATCTCTGAAATAAATAGGAAGTGCAGGATGTTAAGACGAAATAGCTGCATGTATAGTGTGAAGAAATAGAAAATGAATATTTGTCGGAAAGACTGGTTCAACACATAAGAAAACAAAACAACCTTCGGTGAATTAAAAGCAAGCGTTGTAACATTAAGAATGCAACTGGAATTCCAGTGTTAAATGCAGAGTAGAGAGCGGATAGTTGGAAAGAGTACATTGATGGCCTCTGTGAGGCGGGAGATTTGTCTGAAGTGCTAGAAGAAGAAACAGGAGTCGATTTAGAACAGATGGGGGATCCAGTATTAGAATCAGAATTTTGAACAGCTTCTTGGGGCTTAAGATCAAATATGGCTGAAGGGATAGATACATTTCATCAGAATTTCTAAAATCATTGGGGGAAATGACAACAAGACGACTTGTCAGGTTTGTGTGTGTAGAATGTATGAGCCTGGCGACATAACATCTGACTTTCGGAAAAATATCGTCCAGACAATTCCGAAGATGCAAAATCTACTAGAGCGATAATTATCGTACAATCAGCTTAACAGCTCATGATTCCACGTTGCCGAAAAGAATAATATACAGAAGAATGAAAAAGAAAACGGAAGATGTATTAGATGAGGATAAGTTCGGCTTTAGGAAAGGGAAAGGCACCAAAGAGGTAATTCTGAAGTTGCGGATAATAACGGAAGGAAGACTAAAGACAAATCAAGACACTTTCATAGGCCCTGTCGACCTAGAAAAAGCATTCGGCAATGTAAACTGGTGCTAGGTATTCGAAATTTTGAGAAAAATAGCGATAAGCTATAATGAGAGACAGATTATATACAGTATGTACAAAAACCAAGAGGGAATAATAAGAGTGCACGACCAAGAACAAATTGCTTGTGTAGTCATCCGCCCTTACTGTTCAATCTATACATCGAAGAAGAAATGGTGGAAATAAAAGAAAGTTTCAGGAGTTGGATTAAAATTCAAGGTGAAAGGATATCAATGATACGATTCGCTGATGACTTTGTTATGCTGAGTGGAAGTGACGAAGAACTCGGGATTTGCTGAGTGTAATGTACTGTTTAATGAGTTCAGAATGTGGACTGAGAGTAGGTCGAAGAAAGACGAAAGTAATGAGATGTAGCAGTAATGTAAAATGCGAGAAATTTAATATCAGGATTGATGGTCAAGAAATAGTCGTAGTTAATGAATTCTTCTAGCTAGGCAGCAAAATAACCAATGACGAACAGAGCAAGGAGAATATCAAAAGCAGACTACCTCTGGGGGCATTCCTGGCCAAGGGAAGTCTACTAGTATCGAGCATATGGTCTAATTTGAGAACTAAATTTCTGAGAATGTACGTTTGGAGAACAGCATCGTATTATAGTGAAACGTGGACTGTGGGAAAACTAGAATGGAAGAGAATCGAAGCATTTGAGATGCTGTGCTACAGACGATTTTGAGAATCAGGTGGATTAATAAGGTAAGGAATGAGGAAGTTCTACAGAGAATCGGAGAGGAAAAGAAGATGTGGAAAACACTGACAAGAAGAAGCGATAGTATGGTAGGACATCTGTTTAGACAATAGGGGATGAGTTCCATTGTAGTAGATGGAGCTGTGGAGTTCGATAACTGTATAAGAAGACAGAGATTCGAATACAACCAGTAAAATAACTAGGGACGCAGTTTCCAAGGGCCTCTTGAGATGAAGAGGCTGGCACAGGAGAGGAATTTGTTGCGGGCAGCATCAAACCAGTCAGAAGACTGACGACGCCATAAAAAAATTTGTGCCCGTGGTCAGACACAGAGCTGAAGACATACAGCTGTAAGTAGGCTGTTTAGGTTTTTATATTGGTAACGCCATGTAGCGCTGTGTATGAAAATCACTGGCTGTGCTGCATGCAGTCTGTGGACTGTTCGCATTTTTTCGGAACTATTGTGACACTATCAGAGCTTTGAATGTCGTATTTGGTATGGGAACATGAGTTTTAAAGTACGTTTGAGGTAGATGACACTATTGAAATAAGCAGAGAATTTTTTTTAGGTTTTGAAATTATTGCAGAAGGCTACGACGTTTTTGAGATTTGACTGAGGTGTTATGCTTTTAAGGTATGTTTATGATCAATAAGCTGATGCTATATGAGGAATTTGATTATGCTATGATTTATTATCATGAAATATTGAAGTGTCGACGCAATATTGGAGTGTCGACGAATATGTATATGTGTAATAAAGTAAGGAATAATGAGTAGTGGTTAAGGACTCTGATTTGTGAAAAAGGATGTTGGAAACCAAGAATAGTTTTTTAAGAGTTATGAAATGTGTGTACTTGCGTGAATGTATCACAATGCCGGCGAAAATTTTTGGACACCGTTATATTTATATGATATTGTATCTACGCATTTGTAAAGCAAATTCTCGACCTGTGAAACTTTTTTATATGAGACTGTCACTGTAGCACAAACTGTTGTCGTAAATATTTCGGTAAGAAAGCTAAGTGACCTTGATGTAATGCGTTGTGGGCGCCCAGCTGTGCCACCTACCTGGAGAAAAAGCCATTAGGTGGAAAAAAAAGAGGCCATTAACCTCACTATTGACATTCCTTTGTAGAAATCATCGCAAATATGACACACTATTACTTGGAAACAATGTGGAGCTCATACTTTGTGTTAGTTACTGAAATGCTTATGAATTGATGGGAAATATTCTTACATCTGGACACCTGATTAAGACAAATGCCTTCTACGTGAGTTGAGAGAATTTCTACTGACTTATGAGATGCAATATGGCTAGTGAATGACGTTTCATGCCTTGTTTTCTGTATATATTTGCCTATTTTGTTCAATATCTAGTTTCTAGTTGTGCTGCAGCGTTGATTAAAATAAAATGTAATAGATGTACTAATATCACTATTTTATGCCTATAGATCCATTAAATAATAATTATATGATCTACTTTCTTTAAAAAAATGGAATACAAATAGACATATTTTCCCTTCACAGGAATCGCATTCATAATTTTTCAACGATTTGGTAACATTTATGTCAGAGTACCTTTTTGTGATGCATCACTCTAGTGTTAAGATCTGTCATAGGTATTAGACATTTCCTATCTTTACTGTAATATTTTTTCTGCTTGAACTTTGTCATGTTTAGGTATAAGTTATAGCATTTGCTGCTGCTGTTTATCAGGCATAGTGCTAGTGAATTTCACTTTGTGTTACTCTGTTAAGCCAGTTTTACTACTCATTTATTTTTCTCGTTGCTGCACATTGGCTCATATTAGTTGTATGTTGCGCTTGCTTTGCTAATTTATATTTATTGCTGCTAGCCTTGCCATTTTGCATTTTGTGTCTTTGCTGTTTGTGTTACTTTTTGTGGTGCTGCTTTGCCTCATCCCTTAGTTTATGCATCTGAGCTCAGTAAATTTAAGTTAGCTTCAGAGGGGGTAGGCTATATAAGAGAATGAGGTACGATGAATTGGAAGAAATGCATTCAGAAGTTATACGAAAAAAGTTTGTAAAAGAAAAGATACTGTACAATAAAGAATAATTATTTTGAAAGAGGATATGAATAGAATACAGAAAGCAGGTTTAGATAGGACTTTTGTGAATAATGATGAAATAAGGGAGATCTCCAAGAAGTAAAGAAAGTTTTGTTTGCAAAATACTGCAGTAAAACAAACCCTGTCATTTCCTTTGTATTATTCCGCTATGTGTTTGTGTACCCTTGTGTATTTGTGTTCTTCCTGTCTTTATGTGTTTATCTGATAAGAGTTATGTTGTAGAATTTTTCTAATAATATGTTATTTACTTTGTAAAGATGTTTAGACTTTATTTATTCTGTTTTGTTTTAATACTCATGTGTGAAATTAATGTTTCGAAAACTATTCTCATTATTTTATTTATTTACTTATAATTCCTGTAACACTGATGTAAATGTTTATTTCTGTTCTTTTGTAAAGCCTGTATTACTACAAATGTTATCTGTATTATTATGTTTTAATGATGTTTTCTGTACCTTTGTGATTGTATTCTTATGTTATAAATTTGAAATTCACAAAAGTTCATCAAATTAAGTAACTTGTAAGCATTCATTTCAGTGCACACGTTTCTGTTGGTCGTAGTATAAGCACAATGTGTGAGAAGTTGGGACTGTTACTGTTTGCACATGTGTTAATAATTCAGCAAGGGACTGGTTAACAGAATTGCTGGTTCTAAGGACAATTCAAAAAATTTTGTGAGTGCACAAGTGCTGGTTTATGGACTTGCTATATTGTCCACAAGACTCTTCGATGGTGATTGGGCACCTGCACAGTCGCAACAGATGGCTGCTGGCCATCTCTGCAAGGACTGCAGTGGGTCTGCACCTTTGATGGCCCATCAATACCATAATCTCTTCCAGGACTACAGTCTGTATGCTCTGTCATGACCTACCTACCAATACTATTCAAAACTTCGACTGACTCTGCTGTGGCTTTGCTCTGTTGTGGCCCATCACCTGTCTGCGTATCAAGAGTCAGCGTTATCTTTCTGTTGGAAGGACAACACTACTTCTTCAAGACTGCATGGAAATCCACTACTTCTGTGTGCATTTTATTTCACTGCTTAGACTTTGTCATAAAATTCTAATTAATACTGTAATGAATGATTAGGACTGTCTTTATGAACTGTGAGAAAATCTTTGCTTTTGACCAACAGAGTATCTGTAAGTGTGTGCATTTGATGTCTCTGTTATTGTAATTATGAAAAATTTTAACAAATATGTATTGGCCCGTGCCCAAAACAATTTGTAAAAATTTTTGTGGGGAGCATGTGGGCTATGTAAGTAGGCTGTTTAGGTTTTTATGTTGGTAACGCCACGTAGCGCTCTGCATGAAAATCACTGGCTGTGCTGTGCGCAATCTGTGACTGGTTGGCATTGTTGTAATATTCGCTATTGTAGTGTTGGGCAGCTGGATGTGAACAGCTCGTAGCGTTGCGCAGTGGGAGGTGAGCTGTCAGCTGTGCTGGATGTGGGGAGTGAGATGGCAGAGTTTTGAGAGTGGATAACCTGGACGTGTGTCCATCAGAGACAGTAGATTTGTAAGACTGGATGTCATGAACTGATATAAATATTATGACTTTTAAACACTATTAGGTAAATACATTGTTTGTTGTCCATCAAAATCTTTCATTTGCTAACTATGCCTATCAGTAGTTAGTGCCTTCAATAGTTAGAATCTTTTATTTAGCTGGCAGTATTGGCGCTCGCTGTATTGCGGTAGTTCGAGTAGTGAAGATTTTTGTGAGGTAAGTGATTCATGAAAGGTATAAGTTTTTGTTAGTCAGGGTCATTCTTTTGTAGAGATTATTGTAAGTCAGATTGCGTTGCGCTAAAAATATTGTGTGTCAGTTTAGTGTTGATCAGAATAAGTTAAGAGCTAACTGTCTGAGTACGTTCAGTTTTGCTCAGCTGTTTGAAAATCAAATAACGTAAGGGATTTACAAGCACAGTAATTCATTAATTTTTCTAAGGGGACGTTTCACAGTTTCTGCCAGCACAGAAGTAAGGAGTCCAGCAGTCAAATGATTTACAAACAGTAAGTATAGTGAACTTATTTGTAGTTGACTGATTCCAAATGGTGGTGCACGATGTCGGTGAAACAAGTGTCACTAGGAAGAGGAATGGTGCTGAGGAACCACGTTCCGCAACAAGTGTCTATACAGCATATACGCCTACATCTACATACATACTTTGCAAACCACCTTACGTTCATGGCGAAAACTGTCATATATGCAGTCTCCGTTACAAATAAATCACAATTTCCTAAAATTCTCCCAATAAGCCGAAGTCGACCATTTGCCTTCTGTACTACAGTACTTACATGCTCACTCCATTTCACACGGCTTTGCAACATTACGCTCAGATAATTAATCGTCGTGACTGTGTCGAGCAGCTCACTACTAATGCTGTAACCGAACATTATGGGTTTGCTTTTCTTCTCACCTGCTTAACTTATTTTTCTACATTTAGAGATAGCTGTCTTTCATCACACTAACAATAAAATTTGTCTAAGTCATCTTGTATACCCCTATAGTCATTAAACGAGGACATTTTCCGAAGCACCACAGTGTTTATCCAGTCTGCCAGATCATATATATATGAAAGAGGGTTAGAGAGTGAGTGTTAGAAAGTCTTCGAGCCCCTCACATATCTACCTATTACATGTGCTTGTCCCTTCATTGACAAGAAGTGTGACACTGTTTCAAACACCATATGGATATCAATGTGGATAGTTATCTTCCATTTCTGAGAACGAGCGATACTCTGAGAATTTCTTCATCTGTCTACAAAAAACGGTTGTCAGAAATAAACAACACAAATTTTTTCATTGACTCATTTAGTTCCTGGTTTAAAAAAGACCTAGAAAAACTATCATTTATCTGTCTTTATTTTAAAAAGAAATCTGTTAGAAGAAAATTCTTTTACATTCAAAGCTTTGTTTAGACGCTGATTTTCACGGTAGTAGTGGCCGGTTTGGGGAGGTGGGGGGGGGGGGGGGGGCAGGGATAATGATAGAAGAAAGTGGTTGGGAAGCACTGCCATAACTTATTACAGTTGCTGGAACATACTTGAAGTTCCTTCATTTTTCTGATAGTAATTCACGGTTTACCTCTTGTGCAGATGAGTTGCATTAAACAGTGGAGGAGTGTAACAGAGAAAATTCGAAAGCGGTCCTCAAAAACAATTATAATACGTACAGAATAATGTGTGAGAGTCCCAGAAATAACATTGAGGTCACAGGACAACTTTTTATGGCTATTTTATGTACGGTTTGAAGCAACAAGATGAGCAGCAAAAGAAATAAAGAGAAAAATAAGATGTCCTCCAATACTTTTGGTAAACTGAATAGTGGACCCATACTACAGTTTCCACTACGTCTGAAAAATGAAGTTCACAGTGAGTGAGTGTTACCACTTGTGATTTAATGATAGTAAGGCATACACTTCCACTAAAAATATAAATAAATAAATAAATAAAACCTGTCAGATGCTCAATGAGCCATGCAGAGAATCGTGACAGGTACTCTCGTTGATATAGGGAAATAAATAAATGGGTCAGGAAACGAAATGGATCAGAAATTAATAGCTGTGACTAATGCCAATAGATTGGAGCTGAGAGAGACGTACAGCCAGTCCAATGGATGGTCGCTGAACCAAGGAAATTATTTGGTTTTCTCAGAATCACAAGAAATAGAACTGAGGATCTGGTGGAAGTTGTCATCAGAAAGACATTGGGCGTTAGTCTCTGAAGAAGATCGTAATTCATGAAGATATCTGGAGTACGTCTTTATCCAAGCAGCGGAAAACAACTGACTAATGACGATTATCAATTTCATTGCAACTCCTGAAGGTGCTGAAGGTGAGAGCTGACGACAGAACTACACTCATGCTCATAAATTAAGGATAATTTCAGAATGTGGTGCCACACAACGGGGCACTACACAAAATTGGTGCTAATAGCATAGGCGCATAGGGAGCACACACGACACAGATCTGTAAGCCCACGGTATTGGTGATAAGTTGAGAAAACAATCCCGAAACACATGTGCTACAAAACGTCACGGTTTCCTGCGCATGTACCCCGACATCAACATGCGATATGATTACCATGCACATGTACACAGGCCGCCCAACGAGTTGCATACTCTGGATCAATTGGTCGAGCAGCTGCTGGGGTATAGCCTCCCATTCTTGCACCAGTGCCTGTCGGTGCCCCTGAAGTGTGCTAGGGGTTTGAAGACGTGCAGCGATACGTCGACCGACAGCATCCCAGACGTGTTTTACAGGGTTTAGGTCTGGAGAACAGGCAGACCACTCCGTTTGCCTGATATCTTCTGTTTCAAGGAACTCCTCGACGATGCCAGCTCAGTGGGGCTGTGTTTTATCATCCATCAGGAGGAAGGTGGGACCCACTGCAGAAAAGGTGGACATACTGGTGCAAAAAGACGTCTCGATACACCTGACCTCTTACAGTTCCTCTGTCAAACACATGCACCAATCATAATCCCACCCCACACCATCAAAGCATGACCTCCATACAGGTCACTTCAAGGACATTATGGGGTTGTATATGGTTCCAGGCTCACGCCAGATGAAAACCCGGCGAGAATCACTGTTCAGACTATACCTGGACTCGCCCATGAACATAACCTGGGACCACTGTTCCAATGACCATGTACTGTGTTCTTGACACCAGGCTTTATGGGTTCTCCTGTGACCAGGGGTCAGTGGAAATCACCTTTTAGGTCTCCAGGCGAATAAACTGATCAGTCGTCTGTAGACTGAGTGTCTGGAGACAGCTGTCCCAGTGGCTGCGGTTAGGTCCCGAGCAAGGCTAGCTGCAGTACTCCGTGGCCGTCTGCGGGCATTGATGGTGAGATATCGGTCTTCTTGTGGTGTTGTAAACTGTGGACGTCCCGTACTGTAGCGCCTGGACACGTTTCCTGTTTGCTGGAATCATGTCATAATCTTGAGATCACGCTTCGTGGCACACGGAGGGCCCGTACTAAGACCTGCCGTGTTTGACCAGCCTCTAGTTGCCCTAATATTCTATCCCTCATAACGCCATCAGTATGTGTTCTTTGAGCCATTTTCAACACACAGTCACAATTAGCACATCTGAAAACGTCTGCACACTTTTTCGCTGCACCGTACCCTGACATGCACCAACACACCTCTGCGTATGTGGACTGCTGCCAGCGCCACCGTGCCACGACCGCATGTCAAATGCACCGCATGGTCATACCCCGATGTGTTTAAATCCACAAACCGCCCACCAGAGCGTTGTTTCACAATGTATTAGCATTATCCTTAATTTATGAGCATAAGCGTGGAATTATTAACTAGCTGAGATGGCTGAGGATCTATTGGAAATTTGGGAATTTGTGGTAAGGTCTTATGGGACCAAACTGCTGATGTCATCGGTCCCTAAGTTTAAACTAACTTACGCTAAGGACGACACACACACACACACACACACACCCATGCCCGAGGCAGGACTCGAACCTCCGACAGGGAGAGCCACGCGAACAGTGACAAGACGCCTCAGACCGCGCGGCTACCCTACGCGTCCGGGCTTATAGAGAGATAAATTCTGGCAACGACAAAAATCTTCTACTGTGTACTTATGTTAAGGTGCTCTTAATGAACTATTATATGTTTTGAAGATACCTTTGCCCTTTATTCTGGGTCGAACATCGGACATAATTATTAGGTCGTGCTTCTGTTCTAGGAAAACCTTATCTCTCATACTTAATCATCTCACCATAATCGATTAGTGAATGGAAAGGCATACTACAAATTTAAAGGAAAACGATGTTTCCTATAGGGTGTTATCCTAAATCAACACTTTATTCAACGCTACTAGATAGTTTCATGCGTATTCTCATTGTGTAGGTCACGATGAATGTGGATATATCATCAAAAATGGCATAAATCATAAATGAGGTGCCATATCAGTTACATAAATAATTCTAAAGTCCTGTGAGGCATGCTATCACGCTCTACTTGTTCAGTTGTGTGATGTAAACAAGTAACCCAAGTATTTGCATTTAATGGGCTACACTTCGAGCTCCCGGATAATCACACAGCCGAAAATACGTTGTAGTGAACATATAATATAAAAAGATTCTTTAATCCCTGACATTAAAGCAAGTGGAGCTAAACTGATACCACTCAAAAAATTGATGAAGATGATTTATCCACACACATTGTGCACTACAGACTTATCATACACTCGGAACATCACAGTTATTGTCGTGGTCTACAGTGCAGAGACTGTTTTAATCCAGTCCTTCACACCAGGGTATTCTATGCAAAACTAATAATTACTGCAAAATTCATGCATTTGTATCTGCTTACTGTTTTCACACTCTGGTCTCCCTCTACAGTTTCCACCCAGTAAACTAAAGATTCATTGATGCCTTAGCAGAGTTCCTATAAACCAATTCCACCTTTTAGTCTTTTGTACAATACTTTCATTCCTCTTCTAGTCGCTTCAGTACTACCACATTAGATAGTCGATCTTCAAGTCTCGTCTTCAGCATTGATTCATAGCACCATAATTCAAAGTCTTCTATACTTATCTTGTCTGAACTGCTAATCGTAAACGTTGCACTTCCGTACGTTGCTGTACTCCAGTCAAATAATTTCGGAAAAAATTCTTCAAATGGTTCAAATGGCTCTGAGCACTATGGGACATAACATCGGAGGTCATCAGTCCCCTATAACTTGGAACTACTTAAACCTAACTAACCTAAGGACATCATACACATCCATGCCCGGGGCAGGATTCGAACCTGCCACCGTAGCAGTCGCGCGGTTCCGGACTAATGGGCCTAGAACAGCTCGGCCACCGCGGCGGCGGAAAATTCTCGTTAAATTTATATCAAATATTAACAGTTCCTTTTTTTCATAAATGATTATATTGTTATAGCTAGTTTGTATTGTAGGTCCTCTCCGCTTCGACGTTCATGTGTAATTTGGCTACCCAAATTGAAAAATTTTTCTCCTACCTTTAGTGTGCCTCTGCTTAACCTAATTCCCATAGCATTACTTTATTTGATGTGAGTACATTCCATTATGCACGTTTTATTTTGTTGATACTCACCTAATGACCCTTTCTCAGACGCTATCGACTCCACTCAGCTGTTCTGCTAGTCCGTTGCCGTTTATAACTGAATTGCAATGTCGTCGCTAAGCCTCAAAGTTTTTTTTCTTCCCCGTGAGATCTAATTCCCTTTGTACATATCTTCTGAGCTCCTTTACTGCTTACTAAGTGTGCAGCCCTGTTTTATTAACTTCTCAACTAATGTGTCCTCTTGGTGCCTCTCGACTCTTGCAGCTACCGTTTGGTTTCTGTACAAGTAGTAAATACTCTTTTGCTCTCCGTATTTTGTCCCCGGTACATTCAGAATTTTGTACGGTGTATTCCAGACAAAATTGTCAAACGCTTTCCTTAAGTCTACAACTGCTATAAACGTACGGTGGCCTTTCCTATACCTGTTTTCTAAGAGAAGTGGTAGCATCATTATAGCCTCTCGTGTTACTAGAATTCTCCGAAATGCTTACATATCTTCCACGAGGTTGGCTTCCATTATTTTTTCTATTACTCTCTAAATAATTCGTTTCAATATTTTGCGAACAACAGTTATCAAACTGACGAGTCAGTAGTATTCACACTTGTCAGCATTTGTATTATTATACTTGTAATTATTACGTTCTTCTAGATGTCTGAAGATATTACGTTTGCATCATATGTCTTGTGCAGTAGACGGAGTAGCTTCGAATAACTGTATCTGGGCTAGGATCTCAATACTTCTGAGGGAAGATTGTCTACTTCACGGGTCTGGATTTAAATGATTTTGTCCAATTCTGCTCGCAATATATCTATCTCATCTTTAACTGCTTTCTTTTCCCTTTCTGTAATATTGCGTTCAAGATCATATCCTACGTACAGATTTCTTATGGATTCCTTTCAGCTTTCCGTTGGTACTGGTTTTCCATCTGAGCTCCTGATTTTCATACAGAATATTTAGGGGGTATCGTCTCCTCCTCTTCCCTCGAAAACTTACTTTAAGTTTCCTGGAGTTGGTACCTAAATATCGCCTGCTCATACATGCTCCCACAAATTTGCTTACCTCCTTCGCTTGCTTCTGTTTTATTCCTTATTTTCTTTTCTCGTCATTTAAAATCTGTGTCTCCTGCGTTTTCCAAGAATCACTGCTGAGCACTCTCCTTGTACCAATTTTGATCCTGGACTGTCTTCACTGTTCCATCTCCCAAAGCTATCCATTCGTCTCAGATTCCTTCCCCTTTCCCTGTTCGATTGAATGTTTCAAATTAACCAAGTCCCATTTCCTTAGTTTCCTTTCTTTTTACAAATTCTCCATTTCTAATCTGCAATTCATATCCCATAAATGATGGATACAGTCGACATCTGTTGCTGAAAATATTTTACAGTTCATAATCAGTTTTTGCAATCTGTATGACATAGGGAAGCAAAACGTGATGATAGTCTTAGAAACAACGCCGAGGGAATATGGAAGAGTTAGGCAAGGTTCAGGGAAAACTTCTTTCACCCTTTAGTTTACATATATAAAAAAAATTCCAGTGTTTTAATCAATATAATAACAGGGTTTAAAGAATTTAAATAAATAACATATAAGGTAACAACAGATGTACTGATCGTCTCGAAAAAGGCTTACAGTTGTCCATTTCTTAAAGGTAGGCTTAACTATTTAAGAAGAAAGGAACAATTCAAGAGTCGACCTAAAAAGGTGTTTTAAATCCTTTAAAGCTCTCAGTGAGTTGAGAATGTTTAGCGGTAACCAAGCAATAGAAAATTTTCTTAGTAAAAAGGTATTAACCACTGTAACCATCTAGATCCTTTCACTATAGTCTCATGTCCGATAGCTGAATTGTACATCGAACGCCGTAGTCAGACCAGTTTTTAACCATCTTCCCTGTAAACCTAACAATGTTGCCTGAAACAAAATCAGGTCTATTTACTTTACGAATATTACACTCCTTCCGTTTCAAGTGAAAATTTGGCTTTAATAGGATAACTGTTCACCCCCATTAACTTCACTTACTGTGTTCGTAAGCAACACACTGCCTAACAATTGCAGGACACATTGTACCCTTATTAGCATTTAACTTTTACAGAGAAGATTGCCATTTCTGTATTTTTTTCTTTCGCCACATTAAACCATGACGCTACAATACTTCACAGTAGTCTTAATATTCGTTCAAACGATAATATAGTCCGTTGGCAAATGCTACGGATTGACGATGATGATACTGATACGCCCACCGATATCTTCTTTAATTAAGGGCAAATGGATGAAAAACGAAAGATTAATCATTTACTGATGTCGTACCAAAGAAAAACTCCAAACTCTTATTTAATTAACATCTGCAAAACTGTTCATGTATTTCTAGTGCGACTCGATAGCTGGCGATGGCTCCGCGAGAAACTTGAAAAATGCGCTCGTCTCGGAGAAAGTTGCGTGATAGAGGGCGTCTGGAATTGTTGGACGAAGAAGCAGGATACTGTATCCAGCAGAAAAGAGGCGTGTTTAGCTCTGAATATTCCATAGGATCGTCGGTGTACGATTGACACCATATATACATAAGAAGGGATGAAGGACGGATCCTCAAAATTAGAGATCAATATCCTTAACATCGGTTTGTTGCAGGATTATAGAACATATTCTCAGTTCGAATATAATGAATTTCCTTGAGGCAGAGAAGTTGCTGTCCATGCATCAGCACGGCTTTAGAAAGCATCTCTCCTGCGAAACGCAACTCGCCCTTTTTTCACATGATATCTTGCGAACCATGGATGAAGGGTATCAGAAAGATGCCATTTTCCTTGACTTCCGGAGAGCGTTTGATTCGGTGCCCCACTGCAGACTCCTAACTAAGGTAGGAGCATATGGGATTGGTTCCCAAGTATGCGAGTGGCTCGAAGACTTCTTGAGTAATAGAACCCAGTACGTTGGTGAGTGTTCATCAGAGGTGAGGGTATCATCTGGACTGCCCCAGGGAAGTGTGGTAGGTCCGCTGTTGTTTCCTATCTACATAAATGATCTTTTGGATAGGGTGGATAACAATGTGCGGCTGTTTGCCGATGATGCTGTGGTGTACGGGAAGGTGTCGCCGTTGAATGACTGTAGGAAGATACAAGATGACTTGGACAGGATATGTGATTGGTGTAAAGAATGGCAGCTAACTCTAAATATAGATAAATGTAAATTAATGCAGATGAATAGGAAAAAGAATCGTGTTATGTTAGAATACTCCATCAGTACTGTAGCGCTTGACACAGTCACGTCGATTAAATATTTGGGCGTAACATTGCAGAGCGGTATGAAGTGGGACAAGCACGTAATAGCTGTTGTGGGGAAGGCGGATAGTCGCCTTCAGTTCATTGATAGAATTTTGGGAAGATGTGGTTCATCTGTAAAGGAGACCGCTTATAAAACACTAAACGACCTATTCTTGAGTACTGCTCGAGCGTTTGGGATCCCTATCAGGTCGGATTGAAGGAGGACATAGAAGCAACTCAGAGTCGGGCTGCTAGATTTGTTACTGGTAGGTTTGATCATCTCGCGAGTGTCACAGAAATGCTTCAGGAACTCGGGTGGGAGTCTCTAGAGGAAAGGAGGCGTTCTTTTCGTGAATCGCTACTGAGGAAATTTAGAGAACCAGCATTTGAGACTGACTGCAGTACAACTTTACTGCCGCCAACTTACATTTCGCGGAAAGACCACAAAGATAAGAGAGATTATGGCTCGTACAGAGGCATATAGGCAGTGATATTTCCCTCGTTCTGTTTGGGAGTGGAACAGGGAGAGAAGATGCTAGTTGTGGTACGAGGTACCCTCCGCCACGCACCGTATGGTGGATTGCGGAGTATATATGTAGATGTAGATGTAGATGTAGACAGCAATGCTCCTCACAAGGTGTTTCTGGTTGACAACGACCAGGTATAACGATAAACGGCCAACTGGTGTTACAGATGCGTAGTGAGAGCACCGCCGTGGTTCCACGATGACGTGACGTTGCAGCGTGCCTGGTAAATTTCGTGTGTAGCTTACGAGCGTGGACCTGATGCCGCGGTTAGCCACACTCGTGGGGCTCGGCGGTTGTTGGGCCCGGTAGTGGCGCATGCGACCGCAAAGTATTCGGAGATGAATGGGGATCTACGTTACAACGCCGGGGCGAAGTTAACGGCGGGGAAACGAGGCCCATCTCTGGCGTGAAATATGGTCTCGCAGGTGCGACCCCGGCAGCCAGGTGCTGCGACGCCTGAGCAACGTACGCAGGGACACGAAAATATTCACGAAATTACCCTGCATCAATTCTCGTGGGAGTGGCACATAAATGCACCCACTCGCTGCAGTGCAGGGCACTGTGCAGCGTATTTTAGAACGAGCAAAATATATGTTCGAGACATAAAACAAAACAAAATATGCAGAGAGGTCATTTCTATCGTAAGTCACCGACACATCACAACTACATACATATTCCGCAAGTCACAGTACGGTGCGTGTCGGAGGGTGCCGTCCGTCACTTGAGGTGATTCCCTTTGCTGTTCCACAATCAAAAGGAGCAAGACCAAATTTTTCTTGTCTTCCGGTCCTTGCGTAAACTGTACGTCACTAGCAGTAGCATCGTTCCGATAGCATGCCGCAAATACCGGTTCTATAAATGTTCTCAATACTCCCTCCAGCGAATAGCGTTTGAGTCCACGGAGAATTCCTGTAGTACTTGTATGTTCATCTACATCTACATCTACATCCATACTCCGCAAGCCACCTGTCGGTGTGTGGCAGAGGGTACATTGAGTACCTATATCGGTTCTCCTTTCTATTCCAGTCTCGTACTGTTGGTGGAAAGAAGGATTGTCGGTATGCCTCTATGTGGGCTCTAATCTCTCTGATTTTATCCTCATGGTCTCTTCGCGAGATATGCGTAGGAGAGAGCAATATACTGCTTGACTCCTCGCTGAAGGTATGTTCTCGAAACTTCAACAAAAGCCCGTACCGAGCTACTGAGCGTCTCTCCTGCAGAGTCTTCCACTGGAGTTTATCTATCATCTCCGTAATGCTTTCGCGATTACTAAATCATCCTGTAACGAAGCGCGCTGCTCTCCGTTCGATCTTCTCTATCTCTTCTATCAATCCTATCTGGTACGGATCTCACACTGCTGAGCAGTATTCAAGCAGTGGGCGAATAAGCGTACTGTAACCTACTTCCTTTGTTTTCGTATTGCATTTCCTTAGGATTCTACCAATGAATCTCAGTCTGGCATCTGCTTTACCGACGATCAACTTTATATGATCATTGCATTTTAAATCACTCCTAATGCGTACTCCCAGATAATTTATGGAATTAACTCATCCAGTTGCTGACCTGCTATATTGTAGCTAAATGATAAGGGATCTTTCTTTCTATGTATTCGCAGCACATTACACTTGTCTACATTGAGATTCAATTGCCATTCCCTCCACCATGCGTCAATTCGCTGCAGATCCTCCTGCATTTCAGTACAATTTTCCATTGTTACAACCTCTCGATATACCACAGCATCATCCGCAAAAAGCCTCAGTCAACTTCCGATGTCATCCACAAGGTCATTTATGTATATTGTGAATAGCAACGGACCTACGACAGTCCCCTGCGGCATACCTGATATCACTCTTACTTCGGAAGACTTCTCTCCATTGAGAATGACATGCTTCGTTCTATTATCTAGGAACTCTTCAATCCAATCACACAATTGGTCTGATAGTCCATATGCTCTTACTTTGTTCATCAAACTTTGTTGGTCAAATCTACGTATCTCGCCCATTCGCCTACCCTGCCACATACCTATCGCGCTCCTTTCATTTCATATCCATTTGCAACATTTCGCCTGGACAGTTAATCGTCCTACATGTGTCAAGCAACATACTGCTAGCCCTGTTTTCCAAAAAAATCTGCAGAATACCTTTGTTATGCGTGTTGTTGTGTGATTTTGCGAGTCCGTTCTCTTACTCTTTTTATACGAGGGTTGCCCAGAAAGTAATGCACCGCATTTTTTTTCTCCGCCGAATACAATGCTACGAATCCGAAAGGTTACGTATTAGTAGAAGTCTCCTGAGTGAGCGCGCCAAGTTTCCGTCACTTTCGACAGATGGCGTAGCTGCAGGGCAGTTTCAAAATGGCGTCAGTAGGTGATGTACGTGACAAGCAACGTGCCGTCATTGAATTTCTCACTGTAGATAAACAATCTGTGTAAAAGTTTCACAAACGCTTGTGCAAAGTCTATGGGGCAACTGCTGTCAACACGAGTACAGTTAGTCGCTGGGCACGTAGGGTGAGGTCATAAGAAGGCGGTTCGCCGGAGCTCCACGATTTTCGGCGGTCGGGGAGACCATCCACGGCTGCCACATCTGATGTCACTCGCGAGTTTGTGCCATTAAAGGATGCCATTCGTGGAAGATATTCTGAGTACGATGAACAGGTGATTCATGCAATGAAGCAGTGGCTCCGCAACTATCACAAAGATTGGTACCGACAAGGCATACACACCCTTGTTTCGCACTGGAGGAAGGCCATAGAACGGAATGGAGATTACGTGGAAAAATAGGATGTGAAGATAAAATACCATCCTTTCGTGTGTGTAATTCTCATTATGTTCAGTAAAGATTTGTTGAAGAAAAAATGCAGTGCTTTACTTTCTGGGCAACCCTTGTATAAGACAATCACCTCCACCATTTTCTAGTCGCTTGGGACTTCGAGCTGGAAGAGAAATTTACGATAAATGTAAACAAGTAAGGGCCAGTGAATTATAGTACCCCCTGTAAAACTAAACTGGGATTTTACCCGACCGGGCAAGTTCTTTATTTTCAACTCTTTCAGTTTGTTCTTAATAACAGCGATGCCAATTTCCGTATCCACCTCCACATGGGAGTCTATGTAACAGTCAAACGATAGTATGGCTGCAAGCTCATCATATATGAATAAGTTTTTAAATGGGAGATTTAAGACTTCAGATTTTCTGGTCTTACCATTCACGAAATCTATTTATTAACACAGTATTCCTTCAGATGTTGATAGAATTTTCCGGTCTGGAATAAGAGTAGCTTTTGACTACTTTGAAACTTGGGTATTCATTATGCTCTTTCATTTCTTCCCGTTACATTTTGGTTCCAGTTGATAACCTCAGCACAACATAGCAAATCTCAATCTGACGAATCTGACGTAAAATTATGAAAATTACAACAAAGAAGGTTTAAGATCAGAAGTAAACCACCAGTCCCAATTCTACACCAGGCTATAATACAATACAGGGTGACACTGAAAACTGATGATATATGGATGTAAGTCAAAAATTTGTATATCCAAAAATATGATTAACAAACATTCTAATAAAAGATAAAATATCATGCAGCTTTCGCAGATGGTCTGAAGATGGCAATCTAGCAGAAATAGATCCATTAGAATAAATACATCTTTACAATAGCAGCAATCTGGATGTTACTACACAGTGTCTCTATGGGAATTCTACTGCAGCAATAACCACCAAGAATAGCTATATAACTAGTTCACGTATTCCCCTTAAGTCAACGCGGGGGAGAAGCACCCGTTCTGTTTCTACCTCCGTCCGCCGTAATGCAAATATCACCAGATTTCACAAGATCAGTATACAGAAACTCTGTAGTGCTTCCATTACAGCCCACATTAAGAAAAAGACTCATATAAGTACACTCCTGGAAATTGAAATAAGAACACCATGAATTCATTGTCCCAGGAAGGGGAAACTTTATTGACACATTCCTGGGGTCAGATACATCACATGATCACACTGACAGAACCACAGGCACATAGACACAGGCAACAGAGCATGCACAATGTCGGCACTAGTACAGTGTATATCCACCTTTCGCAGCAATGCAGGCTGCTATTCTCCCATGGAGACGATCGTAGAGATGCTGGATGTAGTCCTGTGGAACGGCTTGCCATGCCATTTCCATCTGGCGCCTCAGTTGGACCAGCGTTCGTGCTGGACGTGCAGACCGCGTGAGACGACGCTTCATCCAGTCCCAAACATGCTCAATGGGGGACAGATCCGGAGATCTTGCTGGCCAGGGTAGTTGACTTACACCTTCTAGAGCACGTTGAGTGGCACGGGATACATGCGGACGTGCATTGTCCTGTTGGAACAGCAAGTTCCCTTGCCGGTCTAGGAATGGTAGAACGATGGGTTCGATGACGGTTTGGATGTACCGTGCACTATTCAGTGTCCCCTCGACGATCACCAGTGGTGTACGGCCAGTGTAGGAGATCGCTCCCCACACCATGACGCCGGGTGTTGGCCCTGTGTGCCTCGGTCGTATGCAGTCCTGATTGTGGCGCTCACCTGCACGGCGCCAAACACGCATACGACCATCATTGGCATCAAGGCAGAAGCGACTCTCATCGCTGAAGACGACACGTCTCCATTCGTCCCTCCATTCACGCCTGTCGCGACACCACTGGAGGCGGGCTGCACGATGTTGGGGCGTGAGCGGAAGACGGCCTAACGGTGTACGGAACCGTAGTCCAGCTTCATGGAGACGGTTGCGAATGGTCCTCGCCGATACCCCAGGAGCAACAGTGTCCCTAATTTGCTGGGAAGTGGCGGTGCGGTCCCCTACGGCACTGCGTAGGATCCTACGGTCTTGGCGTGCATCCGTGCGTCGCTGCGGTCCGGTCCCAGGTCGACGGGCACGTGCACCTTCCGCCGACCACTGGCGACAACATCGATGTACTGTGGAGACCTCACGCCCCACGTGTTGAGCAATTCGGCGGTACGTCCACCCGGCCTCCCGCATGCCCACTATACGCCCTCGCTCAAAGTCCGTCAACTGCACATACGGTTCACGTCCACGCTGTCGCGGCATGCTACCAGTGTTAAAGACTGCGATGGAGCTCCGTATGCCACGGCAAACTGGCTGACACTGACGGCGGCGGTGCACAAATGCTGCGCAGCTAGCGCCATTCGACGGCCAACACCGCGGTTCCTGGTGTTTCCGCTGTGCCGTGCGTGTGATCATTGCTTGTACAGCCCTCTCGCAGTGTCCGGAGCAAGTATGGTGGGTCTGACACAACGGTGTCAATGTGTTCTTTTTTCCATTTCCAGGAGTGTATATAAAGCAAAAAGCTACTTCTATAGTGACCAGCCTTTCCTGTGTATACGTTTCATGTGTTCTCATCGAAACTAGAATGAAGAAAGCAGTGGGCAATATATTAAGAAGTTAAAGTCACTGATACGGTGTCAGTGGTTTAGACCACATCTGATGTCAACATTCGTCAAATGAAAAATGAATTAAGAAAACAAGCCGCTGTTTGTGTATCTGCGTGTTTCGAAGCTCACATTACTTAGTTTGGCTTTTATACGAGTTTCTTTTATTACCTCTGTCTTCCAAAGCAGACTGTGTAACCATTTATTACCAGACCGTGGCGGTTTTAATTTCTTCCCTAGAGGAAGGCTGCGTCGTATTTTTCTTCCCCACTGAAAAATGGCCCTCTTTAGGAACTGGAATTTAGTACACTGTGCACAGTCCGAGAGGGGAAAAAAAGACGACTTAGGTCGTTAGTTCAGTGAAAGAGTTTCCCCAAGAATTGCTCCAAGTTCCTCTACTCAGTCTCTCGAAGCCTGATGCATGACTTGTGATTACACCAGTCCTCTTTCGCGGGTCTCAGAAGTGAAAGTACTTAGACAAAGTTAAGTATTTTGCACTGACAGATCTGTGATGTGGTTCGTAATCTGTATGTGTGAAGGAAGGAAACTCAGATTCATTTTCATAGCAGAGAAGATTGTGATGTCTTTCCGTATTATTAAAAAAGAAATTAAAGTGTTCACAATTAAGTAAGCTGAATGTAAATATACCAATATTGCGTTTGACAGAATGTGTATTAAATAACAGTAAACGCTTAATGTTGTTGCGAAATTCTTGCGCTCTCGACGATACAACTAATTGATGTTAAACAAAGAGTGCAATAAAGAATTTTTCACTTAACGCCAAAATGGATATAACGTTTGGTTAAGTCATCTGCTAGTGAAGTGGATGTGTCTTCGCTGAATTTAAGGAGGTATTGGGAATTGAGCTCTTGTTTTGTTCGTAACAGAATACGCAGAGCTCTTGTTAAGTAACTCTGAAGGCCGTTAGTCCCTCATGGAGCATAAACCTAAATTTATATAACGTCCTTCAAGTGATGCACGGCTAAATATGAGGATAACATTGTTCTATTTCGTTTCGTCGTAGTTAAATCGACGGGTCTGTTAAGCTGGCATAAAAACGTATTTCACCACGCTTCATCACCCGTCAATATACAAGAAAGAAGTTGCAGCTCGTTTGTTTTAAACACTACCAGCGTTTCTCATTCTCATTTCGTAGACTATTTCTTTTTTATACTCTTCGTCTATGACTACAAGAGTCTAAGTTACTCGTATACGAGCTAAATTATTTCTTGTTTAATACAACCTCCTTAAAAATTTCCACTAGTTAACAAAGACCTCTTAATGAAAATACTAAAGGAATTGACTTTTTAAATAAAGTGAGATGTGTTTCGTCTCACGCTACAAATTAACAGGTTGGTTATTGTCATTATTTTCATCTTTCAGAGAGAGATAGTCTATGTTTGGTTGGTTGATTTGAGGGAGGGGACCAAACGGGGACGCCATCAGTCCTATGATTAGGGAGGAATGGGGAAGGAAGTCGTCCATGCTCTTTCAAAGGAACCATCTTGGCATTTGCCTGAAGCGAGTTAGGGAAATCACGGAGAACCTAAGTCAGGATGGCCGGACGCGGATTTGAACCGTAGTCCTTCCCAACGCGAGTTCAGTGTGCTAACCACTGCGCCACGTCGCTCGGTGATAGTTTGTGTCTGTGATCGTAATTTAAGTTGAAGGTTTTATTCTGACTGACTACTGATACTTGTGTTTATAGGTTGGTGTTGTATGTCTACAGACCGCGTTCTCTATCTGGCTGCCTTGCATTAAAGTTACAAAAGAGTAATCATCAATGAAAAGTGGTCTTGTTTATCGAAAATCTCGGATTTGCCACGTAGGAAACATGGTTAAACTTGGAGCACCTTTTCCGCCTATCCCTTCTACTAATTTACAACAATCACCTATCTGCCGTTCGCTGAACAGAGCTCTGATTTTAATTTTCACATTGCAAGTCTAATTATAGCGAGATGAGACTGGTACTAAACATTATTGATAAAATTCCGTTGCCGGCCGAGTGGCCGCGCGGTTCTGGCGCTGCAGTCTGGAACCACGAGACCGCTACGGTCGCAGGTTCGAATCCTGCCTCGGGCATGGACGTGTGTGATGTCCTTAGGTTAGTTGGGTTTAAGTAGTTCTAAGTTCTAGGGGACTAATGACCTCAGCAGTTGAGTCCCATAGTGCTCAGAGCCATTTGAACCCTTTTTGAAAATTCCGTTTCAGTCTTAGTGGTAGCTTCCGGTTGAAAACTTTGTTTTACTCCTCTCTTTATTGCTTTTGCTCTCTGCCCATTCATTACCTTCAGCCGCCCTAAATACAAAATCTCCTCAGCTCGTTCCATGACACCATTGTTAATATGCGCCATTCTCTTTTCGATGTGTACGTTATTTCATTTATTTGGTGATCTTTGCTTTCACCAGCACAGCCAGCCAGAGATTATGGTGGTGCCTATCCTTTGCAGGCCTCGCTCTGTCGTATTCTACAACTTCTCAGGAATTTGAAACAAATTTCATTGACATGCTTAACAAAACGTAGTTAAACACAGTAGCCTCTCAGGTTAACAGACAGTTTTCAGATAAATCGAAAGAAATAATTAATAATCACTCAAAGAGACACACACGAACACACTCAGACACATACACACACACAAACACACACACACACACACACACACACACACACACACACACATCAAACTAGCTGTTTTAAACTAGTTCCGTGAAGGCTTCAAAATGGTTCAAATGGCTCTGAGGTCTATGGGATTTAACTTCTGAGGTCATCAGTCCCCTAGAACTTAGAACTCTTAAATCTAACTAACCTAAGGACGTCACACACTTCCATGCCCGAGGCGGGATTCGAACCAGCGACCGTAGCAGTCGCGCGGTTCCGCAATGAGCGCCGCTCGGTCACCGCTGCCGGCAGTTCAGCGAAGGACTAACAAAATCAATGGTCATTTCGTCCACATATGCACCATATTCGTAGATGTATACAAGAACGTGTGGGTTTCGTGTCATTGACATTCATACACTTGTAACATGACAAACAAGACACAAGGCTAGAAAAAGAGAAGGAATGTGCATGTTAGGACGATGGCATCACACAATTAAACAAGAATCGCTCACACTATTACATTTGTCAAATCGTTTTTATGAGCATGAAACTTACGCACGTATGTGTTTGCAGTACCTCTTATTGAATGGATTTTTAATTTCTTTTGTAAGCACGGTACAGTTGGCAACCTTTACAGAGAGGGCTAGCATGTGTGTAACTGCCTATACACAGGTCAGCAACATAGAAAGTCGTGAGTAGCAGTGACTAGTGAATAGACAGTCTAGCTTTAGTAATTGATGACATGTGGAACGATAATATTTTTACTCGTATGTAAATGTGAGAACAACACTGTCTCGTTCTGAATTTGATAGGAGACAATTGTGTGTTATGCGCTCTTAAACTCCAGAATAGGGCAGGAATGACGAAAGAGTATCTTCTATTAACAATTGCAATAACTCGTCATCCAGCATAATAAACGAGACGATCTTCCAATAGCCAGATATATGAATGCTTCAGTCGGCTAAACACCATTCTTATAATTGTGGTAATGTCCGAAAAAACCCACATCAACAAAAATGGGAAAAGCTTAGAGCTCTCTCCGATTTTAACTCTCTGAAGATAATCGATATCTTCTTTCGAAAGAAAGATAATAATAAATACATATGGAGTGGAAGGTGAATAGGTCCGTTACTGATCATATAATTGCTAACCCCAGGATAGCCTAACAACGAATTTGATATTGGCTCATATCAACTCATGGTATGCTCAAAGATCCAAATTTAGGCTAGATGGAGGAGAGCGACACAGAGAAACCGTCATAAACACATAGCAAAATATGCGGTTCACCTCCTAAAAATGGAAGATATTAGATATCTCAGAATGCAAGAATATCGATAAACTGACGACTGTAAGCTAAAGAGAGTCGATTGAAGAAGAATGACCAGCAATTAAAAATGCAATGTTGAAAACAGCTGGAAAGCGTCCAGGCAAAAAGTCAATATACAGAAAAAGGAAGGATAAAAAATTTTAGACCAAGGATTGAGTAAGCAGTGAAAGGAAAACGACACGCATATAATACATATCTACACTCACACTCTCAAGAATCTCCCCTGATATATCGTAGGAAAAGAAACGTTGCTGTAAATATAAAAACGAAAAAGCAATGGAACTGATTGGAACTTTTCGTTAACGAAACAGAAATTTATATTCATGGGCGACAGCCAGTAGCATCCAAATAAATGAGACACATGAAACAAAAAGAGAAAGTCACATCCCAAATAAATTTAATAACTTTGGAACGATGGGAATAACATTAAAAATTCTCTGGGTTGATGGTACAGCCACAGAACACCACTGTGAAAATTCCTCGACCAACGGAAACACAGATCTCATCGAAATGAATGAGATGGATGTAGCAGAGCAAAGGTCGAAGAACAAGAAATCAATGACAGATGGAATACATGCCGAATTGCTTAAATACGGAGATCTTTCACTGCAGGAACGCCTGCTACATCTCATTAACTTGGACAGCGTTGAAGGTACCTGAGGAGTGAAGTATGCTCAAAATTTTCTCCATATTGAAGAAGGCCAAACGACTGCAGAGGAATTAGCCTCTTTCGGATATATATATCACAGCTTTTTCCTGTGCCCAGATTTCCCTCATTCGTTGTGAGTGGGCGTGCTTGCGCTCTTCTGTCCAAATGAGACCGTGTCTTCTTTTCGGTGGCTCGTCTCGGGTTATTCCGTTTGTGAATGCCTTCTTTCGGAAAAGAACTCTGTCAATAGAATCTTCGGGTTTGAAATGTAGCATCTGGAGGTCTTCTTTCGTGTTTTTTTTATTTAAATGGTTCTACCATGTTATGTAATGGCATCTTAGTTTGGCACTAGTGTTCAAGTGTTATTAAGTCACCCTTTACCCGTAATTGGTTTCATTGTATCTATTTTGAGGGAAGTCCTATATGGGGAGTTTGAAGTTTTCAAGTTTGTCAGTTTGGAATTGTTTGTTAGAGTACTGAGTACGTTGGGTTTCTAACCGTATTTACAAAAATTTATCTAGTGGCTCGTCCACAATTTGTAGTTATAATTTTTTTAAAAAAAACGGGGTAATGTCAATAAACTGTCTTAATTATAACTGTCATTACCAACCATGATTCCATCCCGCTTCCTCTTTTATGGTATTTAAGATATGGTGTGTAAGTGTGGTACAATTAATGAATTCACGTATCAGGTGCGATCTAGTATGATAGCAGGGGCACACCTATGTTTACCCCACGAAGACTGACTGAAAATCTGTACGTCAGTCTGGTGATTCGAGCTGTTGTGCAACCATTCATGAACAGCATTCCGGGGCTGTTTTCCAACAGGATAATGCTCGCCAACATACTGCTGTTGGAACCCAACGTGTTGCCTCGGCCTGCTCAATCCCCATCTTTCCAATCGAGCACATATCGGACGTTATCGGATGAGAATTCCAGCGTCACCCATGACCAGCGTTACCGTCGCTGTATTCACCGAACAAATGCAACAGGTATAAAACACCATCCCGCTAACTGTCGTCCGGCACCTGTAAAAGAGAATGCATGCACGTTTGCAAGCCTGCATTCAACTTTCTGGAGGTTACACCGGTTGTTAATGTACCAGCATCTCACACTGGTAATGGTTTATCTCTCTCTTACATTAACATGTGATCTTGCAATGATAATCTCTTAAATATGTTATCTAGACAAATCTATACCCGAAATTTCATTACTTTACACTAATTAATTTTTGGTGCTGCGACTTTCTGTCCGCCATTGTATATGCGAGACAGTCTGAGAGGACTGTTGCCATCGGTAGATGGTCACCTAGCGGCAAACTCCGTCCACTGGAACTTTACGTCAGCAGCGGAAATCAGATGGTATGAAAACAACATTTCAGAGTATCATAACTCAGATCCAGAGGCACCAGAAGCTTACTGTTTGTCTTTCTTCCTCGGAGCCCAGGACCAATTTCAGAGATCTCCAAAGTTGCTGGAAAACTTTTTATGGTCGCAATTAATTACGGTCTCGTTTCCACGGCACTCTTCAAATCATTTCAAGAGGTTTTGCGTGTGCAATCCAATCCCTTCCATCAAAAGTGGGTTTCGTTTAACAGAGGAGGTCTGCTTAAGCGAAAATTATTAAGGACGTCTTCAATAACGCCCTCCGAACATTTTTCATTTTCAGTGAACTGCCCAATCTTATAAATCTTCATACAGTATGTATTCATATGACTACAGTATAATTTTTCAGGAGAAAATCGTATTCAGGAATGGTAGATCATGTTAAGCAATTTATTGCTCTTGAAGGTAGGATACAGCATTCAACATAGACACACGTTTAACGGTTATGCCCCACGCGAAAGCATTTGACAAAGCAGGCGGCGTAATGTTGTGGGAAACGTTTGAAAAGAGACATACAGTGTATCTCATATACTTAAAAGTCATTCGTTAAAAGTACAGACAAAAATAATGGTTTTCTGGAGACAATAAATGTTATTATTATTTTATTTTTACTGACTGACAGTCGCTTGTTTTGCTTGTAAAGTTGCCGCTTTCAGATATTACGCACAGCCATCTTTGATCAATGAAAAGCCAAGCGTGAAATGATGACAACGTCTAAGCAGTAATACCAAACACATTCGTTACGCCTTATTTTTCTAATTTTTTCAGTGCAGTCCTGACTGGCGAAATAGCCGCCGCGCACACCTGGAAGTTCAGCATTTCCAGTTGTGTAATGCAGCAGCGGCAGATCAACTAAGTAGAAAAACAAAATTGCAAATTGGAAACCTACAACGACATTTCAGAATGAAAAGATTTGGAACTGTAATACACATTGTCTCAGGGTAAGACTCCTCTTACACTTTCGCATGCGTTATAATATTACTTACCGCAATGTTTCGAAAGCCATATGAGTGGTCTTAAAAGAAGCAGTGAGGGAAACACACAGATATCTAGTAATGGTACTACATGATTGTCTATTATTCATTGTTTGTTTATACAGGGTGACACAGATAAATGGGAACATTTGCACAATCCAATAAAACTAGAAGTGATGAAGGAAAGAAATTGCTTTCATGGTAATTGAAACCTTACAACTTCGCCATTTACGAAACACTGATGCCATTTATATTTTTTTTTAATAATTACATCCTTTAGATTGCGTCCTCCTGTACGAATACATTCGTGAAATCTGCTGTTGAGGTTCCTCATTGACCGCTGCCACATCTCAGCTGTTTAAAGGCACATTTGTAGGATGGACGAGGAAATATAGCAAAAACGTAGATATAAGTACGGAATATATATAAAGAATTACATAAGATATTAATTAGTATTAGCCGTTGCATCGATTGTGGAATGCAACCGCTGAAACATTGGAATGATTACGCAGTTCAGTTGTTGTTCCGAGAAGACGGCAACTTTTTTGTTCTGGAAGCAGTCCTGATCGGATGCACATCTGCCATCGCTGCAAATAATTATTTGGCACAAAGCCATTATTATATATATTGAGACGCAATATCACTAGGCGTACACATAGTTGCTCGTAGCAACAGAATAAATGTGTCTAAGTTACTCAATTTAGTATAATATTTTGTGAATACAATGATATTATTTAATCTTGTGTTTCATTTATGTTGCAAGCTATTGTTCCAACTAAACGGCGTCTTGGCAAGGCTAAATGTTCCGTGATACAAATTATATCAAGTTCCAGTGTGAACCAAAGCTTTGGAATTATTCAAACTACGAAGTCCGATATTTACCATAAAGTCACGGTCAATTCACAATGATCAGACCTTACGCAAAAAGCTAGTGCCAAGCGCACAAAGTCTTTATAAACTGATCACATGCTACTATTATTAATAATTATTATTTTTTGGACACAGTAGCGGCTGTAAGTGTTTTTGTTGTATAATTTCTATAAGAAAATGATTGAATCTGAACCTGTACCAGATTTCCCTGCTCAGAAGATTTTAACTGCTGTAGGTAATAAGTCCAGTAGATTTACGAAACAGGTTTATGTGACCATTAAGGTAAGTAATGGAACAGCACAATGGCCATTCCTTGTGGTCCAGAATCTAGTTACTGATTGCATTATAAGATTAGATACGTTATGTGAGAAGGACAGTATTATTGACTTCTGGAAACGTAAATGTTCCCTTAGACATAAGGGACATTAAATCACGATTGACTTGGATACCAGGACTCTCAAACTTGACAAGTATTGTACAGGGTGCAAAATTCAATTTTTGTGAGAGAGCGACGAAACAAAATTACCGACACTCGCACCTAATACAGATTATGTTGACTTAAAAACACTGATTAGCCATAAGTTGAGTGAAACCACTGCTGGCCGGCCGAAGTGGCCGTGCGGTTAAAGGCGCTGCAGTCTGGAACCGCAAGACCGCTACGGTCGCAGGTTCGAATCCTGCCTCGGGCATGGATGTTTGTGATGTCCTTAGGTTAGTTAGGTTTAACTAGTTCTAAGTTCTAGGGGACTAATGACCTCAGCAGTTGAGTCTCATAGTGCTCAGAGCCATTTGAACCAATTTTTGAAACCACTGCTATTTCTGGTGACGAACGCAAGGAGATTTGTCAAGTACTATCTGAGTATATACAGTCTTTACGAAACGACTAGGTGTCTTTAAGGCATTTATTTATAAAATTGAAGTCAAGCCTCACCAAATTTTCTATCACAAAACCTATAATGTACCACTGTCTCAACGACCTGCGGTGTGGCAAGAACTTAACAGATGTTAGAGAGGAAAATCCTTGAACCTTCCACATATCCAAACTGTAGTCCATTACTTGTTGTCAACTACACTAACACTAGAGTGTCGTTGGATGCACGTGCCAAAAATAAAATGATACTACCTGTACACACTAAACCAGAAAATTTGGAAGGAACAATTACAGAAATTTTTATATGCTAAGTAATTTTCCACGATCGACTTAACAAATTCGTTTTGGCAAGTCGAAATTAGGCCTGATTCCTAAAAATATTCTGCTTTCATGTTCGGAGGAGGGGGGGGGGGGAGGCGAACTCTGTGTTCTTCCTTTCGGACTGAGCGTCAGTTCAGGCGTATTTATTACTGCTTTGGATACGGTGCTTGGTGACGAGTTAGTTGAGACTGTTACACATTATGTCGATGATCTTTCGATAGCTACTAAGACTTGGAATGAGCATTTTGACACACTAGAAAAGATCCTGGATAGATTGGCACAAGCTGGTGTAACAGCTAACCTAAAAAAGTCGAAATCTGCTTGTAGTGGGATTGGATATCTTGGACAAATAATTAATGCACAAGGTATACGCCCTGATCCAAGTAAGTTGGACGCTATTAGGAATTTTCCTAGTCCTCGCACTAAAAAGCAACTGAAGTCCTTTCTAGGATTCTGTTCTTTCTTTCGACGTTTCCTGTCACAATAACTATTGAACAGTAAGCGTCTCTGAGATTTACTTAAGGAGAATCAGTTATGGATCTGGTCTGAGTAGTGCCAGCAAGATTTTGATACCATTAAGCATGCATTGGTGAATGCAAACATTTTAGACCATCCAGACATTATTTTAGATTTTTGTATGACGTGTGACGCGTCATGCAGTGGTTTGGGTTGTTCCAATTTCAAGTAGTTAAGATTGGAGAACAGGAACAGGTAAAAATCATTGGATTTGCAAGCCGTACTTTAAGTGAATGTGAACGTACTTATTCAACCACTGAACTTGAAACTCTTTCTATTGTGTGGGCGTCCAAAAAGTTAAACTATTATTTTTACGGTAAACACACGTAAATTTATACAGATCACCAAGCTCTGACATTTTTGTTAACGTGTAAGTTGGTTCATCCTAGATTATCACGCTGGGCTTTATCTCTGCAGAATTACACATTCGAGATTGTATACATTAAAAGTAAAGACAGCATCTTTTCTGTTGCTTTGTCGCGTCTTCCACAAGGTATGGATAATTGCAAAACTGATCTTGATAATATCAACGACTACAGAATACTCCTAATGCAGGATTAACATTATTACCAATATTGCATTTATTTGTGTAGAAATATGGCAGCTTTACAAAAATCTGATCCATGCTGGAACAAGATTAGAACTTTAGCCATAGATCAACCTGATCATCCACTGTCTAGCCGTTATCTCACATTTAATGACATGTTATTGTATCGTCGTCATCCTGATGGCTCCTACTGGTGTGTATGTATTCCCAAGGACTCGGAACACAACTTAATCTGGCACACACACCTAGTTTGGGGTCATTATGGAACGAAGAAGTGCCTTGCAAAACTTAGCGCGTGTTGTTATTTCACTAATATGAGAAGAAAAATTCACAATGTACTTAAAACGTGCATAACTTGTCCGAAATCAAAACGTCAGAACCTATCTTCAAAGACAGATTTACATTCCATACTAACCAGCAAACCTCTGGAGCCTAAGTACCGATATAAATGGTCCACATCCAGCAAGCAGTTGTGATGTGAAGAAGATTTTAGCATTTTATGACGTATTTTCTAAGCATGTTAAGCTGTACGCCATAAAATCTGTAGCTGCTAACGCGATCATCAGAAGATTCGCACGTGACTACTTTTCTCAGGTGAGAATATCCAAAGCTCTTGTCTGACAAGGCCACGTACTACACACGGTACAAATGGTGAGAATTCTTAAAGGGCAACAGCATTAAGAGCATCTTTATCTCAAAGTTTAGACCACAGGGCCGGCCTGGATGGCCGAGTGGTTCTAGGCGCTACAGTCTGGAACCGCGCGACCGCTACGGTCACAGGTTCAAATCCTGTCTCGGGCATGGACGTGTTTGATGTCCTTAGGTTAGTTGGGTTTAAACAGTTTTAAGTTCTAGGGGACTGATGACCTCAGAAGTTAAGTCCCATACTTCTCAAAGCCGTTTGAACCATTTTAGATCACAAACTAATCCTAATGAAAGGATTTTCAGAGAACTGAACAGATTCATGAGGACTTATCTACCTACACAGCATTCTAATTACGTAAGTTATTTGTCACTATTTGAAGAGGTTCACAACAACCTTAACATATATGACACAACCTATACACCTAACGAGCTCATGTTCGATAGCAAAGATTCAAATGAGTGGAGGGTTCTTCTGCCGAAGCTATCACCTCAGCAGCAGTCGCACTATGAAAAGGTAAGAGAAGTATTAAACAAGCTAACGCAGCCTGGTAGTGCAAGAAACAGATACTACTCTAGTACTATTAAGCGAAAGCAGGAATTCATGGTAGGGATGCAAGTATTATTTCGTACGGACCATAAATCTTCTGCACTAAAACGGCGGAACGCGAAGGTCTTCTGGTGTACGACGGTCCATATGTAATTGTCAACATACCGCATCCTGGTGCATACCTGTTGCAGAACACAAAAACAAATAGAATCATTGGGCTTTAGGCTCACCGAGACTTAAGAATATTTCTTTCTAAGAAGTAAACGTATATCTGTTAGGAATAATTAAGTAAACTGTATATGTATAAAACACACGTACCTTTTGGTACTACTGCAAGAAAATAAGGTAGTATACAAGAAATTTTATTTCAGCTGGTCCAGCCTGATGCAGAAGAAGAAAAAAGAGATTTCTACTTCGCCAAACGTACATAATCAACATCAGCCGAAATTTTAACGCAAATGTTGTGATTACATTTACGCAAGTGCGATGAAAATATTTTTGAGACGACATAATTGACTAACTGTAGCGTTGGTCAAGTACTATTCATGACTGATTGACGTATACACAAAACAACACGACAATCAAACACTGTCACATAGGAACGGATTAGATGCACTTAATACTGCATAACACATGTTTAGGTTTGATTGCCGTGTGTTGCTTTAGATGTTTCTCCATTAGTATATGTGCGCTTGGGCTTGTTTGCTGATGTATCCAGATGTTGTGTCTTATCTTTCCAATTCCAGGTGACATCATTGCGCAAATACAAAATTTGGTTCAAAAGACTGTAATGTCTATAAAATTATGTGAATACTTGCATTCTGTATAAACCCAAAATGTAATTTATGTATTTATGTTTAATTACCTGTATTGATGAAAAGCAAAATGTAGTATGTTGGTATGTAAATGTAATAAGAAGTTGTAATATGTATTACAATTATGTATTATGTATTAAAACTCCGAGATTTACGTAAAAGAGACTGCTTTAAAGAAATTCAAAATGCACTGCAATGCCTGTAACCGCGTTGAAGTATGTGTGCAAAATTGTTAAAACTATTCTTCATATATCGCTACAAGAATGATCGCGATGACATATTTATGTAAAAAACTTGATAGCAAGCATTCTTTGCACTTCGCCAAATAAACGATGAGCGCGATGGAACTGTGCATTTAAAATGCAATAACATCTGTAGTTAACCCCTAATGACATTTACCGCGATGCAACTGTGGAAAATATGGAACTGGTACACCACTGGACCTACGGTCGCGACGCAAAAAAGCATTGAACACAGCTCCACGGGTGGAGGAGTTTTGGATGGGACTTCAGGGAATGTAATATACTCGGAAAACGACGGCAACTCTTACCTGGACAAATCGACGATCGATGCCAGCAGTTTGCCGTCCGAAGTCTTGCATCCATGCCTTCACGAAACTTATGCTATGGAATGGAAATTTACTGGTCTTCAATCACGCGACGCATGACCTAGGATGAACAGTGCTATCATTAAAAATAAAGAGTGCAACGAGTGAACACGCCCACACGTCGGTTGTCAAATCTGTGAACAGTGACGTCGATATGCAATTACATTTACGTTAGGCAAACTACTAAAACAATGCTCACCTTTGCATTATTAATGTATATATTACGTATATGAACTGCAAAGGCCGACACGTCGTACAAGGACAGCTAGTCTGAAACAGACATTTTAAACGTCATACTTTCCATTAGGGACAATGACCAATAATGAAATGTATTTTGCTTCAACATATGTAGTAGTTTTAAGATTATTTACCTGTTTTAGATGTTAGTGCATATTATTTGTAAAAAAAAAAACTTCTTGGAATGTCTTGTCACAGTGATGTATTGCGCACAAGAACTATATATATATAAACTGTGATCACTGTGTCGCAAGTTCAACTAACGGCTATTGCCAGGCTGGAATACACGCGTCTGCGCATTCGTGGCAGCCGCAACAACAACATTGAAATCATCTGGGTTCACGCGCCTCATTCAAATATAGTATACCATGAACTGTATTTGAATATGTATGTACATATTGTAGTGAAACTGCTTTAGGGTGAACTGCTCGCCTGCAGGTGCGTCCTTTCGCCTCGCAATTCAGGGGGAAATTTAAAGGCGCAGTTGTAGCTTGGGCGTGGAAATATAGCAAAACGTAGATATAAGTTCAGAATATAAATAAAGAATTACATAAGATATTACTTAGTATAAGACGTTGTATCGAGTGTGGCGTGCAACCTCTGAAACATTAGAGTAATTACGCAGTTCAGTTGTCTTGCCTAGAAGACGGCACCTTTGTTGGTCTGGAAGCCGTCCTGATCGGACGCGCATCTGTCATCGCTGCAGATAATTATTTGACACACCACCCTTGTTATATATATTGAGACGGAATCTCACTAGGCGTAGTGCTCATAGCAACAGAATTAATGTGTCTATGATACTAAATTTAGTGTAATATTTTGTGAATACAGTGATATTATGGAACCTTGTGTTTCATTTATGTTGCAAGCTATCGTTCCAACTAAATGGCGTCTTGGCAAGGCTAAAGGTTCCCTGTTACAAATGATATCAAGGTCCAGTACGAAGCAAAGCTTTGGAATTATTCAAACTACGAAGTCCGATATTTACCATAAAGTCATGGTCAATACACAATGAACGAACCTTACGCAAAAAGCCATTGTCAAGCGAGCAAAGTTTGTATAAACTGATCACATACTCCTATTATTAGTAATTATTATTATTTATCCGTTGTCTGATATTCAAAAACCAGACAGGAAAAGCCACGGCGAGAAAAATCAAAGTTAGGATACTGTAAATTGAATCCAGAATTCTCTGTTTTAACCCATCCAATGTTCTTGGTCGAGTCGTGTCGACTTTGCTCTTGCGGTAGCCTCACAAGAAAAAACCACAAATGGATAAATCTGGCGGTCTAGGAGGCCATGGAAAGTTACCGTATCGTAAGATCACACGGTTGCCAAACAATTCTCTCACTGATGGCCTTCCAGTGTGTGATGTCGCTCCGTACTATTTGTACTAGGCTTCTTGAACCTTTGGAAAGTTGTTCAACGCAGGTGTAAGGAAACTTCATAACATTTCCACTTAGCGATCCGTATTGACAGTTATTGTGTTTCTCTTTTCATTTATGAAAATGTACGGTTCGACAATCCCACTGATGGAACATCACACCATACTGTAACTTTACTAGCGTGTAAAGGGCGCTTATGAACGTCATTCCGACTTGTATTTGCTCAGTAACGGTAGTTCTATTTTTTCACATAAAATGGTTCAAAAATGGTTCAAATGGCTCTGAGCACTATGGAACTTAACATCTATGGTCATCAGTCCCCTAGAACTTAGAACTACTTAAACCTAATTAACCTAAGGACAGCACACAACACCCAGCCATCACGAGGCAGAGAAAATCCCTGACCCCGCCGGGAATCGAACCTGGGAACCCGGGCGTGGGAAGCGAGAACGCTACCGCACGACCACGAGATGCGGGCTTTTTCACATAACCTATGAGATAAAAATGTGCCTCATCTGACATCCACAACGTGTTCATTTTTGCTATCATTTGTTGACAGAATCCTAGTCGTAACCCATAATCGTTGTCCTTCAATTGTTGCAAAATCTGTAGTGTGTACGGACGAAATTTTAAATCAAGATGAAGAAGGCTGTATCCCAGGACATTCCAACCACTGCTGCTTGCTTACGAAATGAAGGCCGTGGGCTCCGTAAGACAAACTCGCGTACATCAATGTTTGCTGGAGAACGCACACTTCTTGGTCGTCCTGTTGGATTCTTCTTGAGGGAAGACCCAGTCTCTTCAGAGTTATTAATCCTATGTTTTGTGACGTGTTTCGACGGAACGGCATCATGACGTCCTACTCCATAAAAGCATCGAAACTCCCTCTGCGCCACTCCCTAATTATCATTGTTCCTATAAAATATTTTTATGGCTAACGCAGGCATTGTCCGTTCCACTGATCCATGATTACTGCAATGGCGAACTGTTTACTCGCTGTCACGAGCCCGCAGTGCTGCCATCTCCCCATGGCTGCCACTACTCATTTGGAACATCCCGTGATTCTGTGTCTCCCTGTACATATGTTTAAGTAAATAAAATGGAAAGTGAACCGAAAGTACACGTCAGACATAAATTCCAATTTAAAGAAACACAAGGATGCAGCCGGCCGGAGTGGCCGTGCGGTCCAAGGCGCTACAGTCTGGAACCGAGTGACCGCTACGGTCGCACATTCGAATCCTGCCTCGGGCATGGATGTGAGTGATGTCCTTAGGTTAGTTAGGTTTAACTAGTTCTAAGTTCTAGCGACTGATCACATCAGAAGTTAAGTCGCTTAGTGCTCAGGGCCATATGAACCACAAAGATGCAAGTTTACTCTAGTGTGGAAGGGGACAATGTTTCCTTAAATCGCCGTCACTCATTTGAGTTCATATTCACTTTAAGGTACATTATACATCGACACATCTATAACTCTATGTGAAATTTAATGAGTGATGGCAGATTCCGCTAATATAGGCTCCAAGTTAGCTGTTATTGTATTACAGGTAACTTTGGCTCTTATACAGGTATAAGCATAACTAGTGACTGTCGGTCCCTTAAATAAAAGAAGAAAATAGAATAATTTTAACGACACTCTGTAAGACTACAATTATGTCGTGTTACACAGCAAATGAGCACGTTAAATAAGAGTAGGTCTAATACACGACAACGATACAGTTTGTTGGTTACACTTTTCAGATTATATTAATGGTATTTCTGTACTTCACATACAGTTTAAGCAGTGCAGTGGAAGTTGTTCTCTCCCTACATGTTCTCCAGATCAAATGCATATCTTCTTGGCCAGTTGTAAGAGGATCTCACCTCTTTCTGTTTCCGTTACTGTCCGATACGTTTACAAGTAGTCCATCTCTAGAATCATCCGTATGGACAACTTCTGTGTTATAAATGAGTTCCACTACTAGGCATTACCTTAACGTATAAATCCTAATCGTACTTGGTGCTGCACAGCTTAGTCTTGCCCATTACTGCACCTCTTAACGACGTCATTTGTAAATTTGACACTGGCCATTTGCCCCTTGCATACACTGTCGGAATATGTCATCTGGCATTAGCAACATTTGACGACCACTGTTGAAAATGGCTTACAATACTTCTTCACTGACTAAAACATTGACTACTGGAAGTATACTTTGCGCCTGAGCAACATCTGTTTTCATAGACCACACTTCTCGTAAGTTTCCCTGCGCAAAGTAGTTTGTCTCTTCTGTTTCAAGTCCATTCATGGGCGTCGCCATTTTTTTACCAAAGGATCTCGTGAATTATTGTGATTATGAAGACACTGCATTGTGGTTAGTTCTTGGGTTGGATCCACATTGTTTGATAACCTTGGCTTGTTATTAGCCTGATTTCCCTCTTGTCTGGAGTCTATAATCCTGTTATTCTGATGGCCACTGTAATCGATCATTCAAATTAGTTCATCCTCCGTGCCGCACTTTATAAGGTCTAAAATGACCTCACCTTTGGAATGTGCCCTATTTTTTCTCCAATTGTGGTGTGGTGCCTGTAGACCAGTTACTATGCTGATTCGTCCTATGATCGCCACTGTGTACAAATTCGATATCCAGTAGCAGGTTCTTGAACTCATATATATGGTTGCTGCAACATCAGATCAGTGTGTGTTGGTACTCCCTGGTAACTTATGAAACCCAAACCTAACCATCTCTCCTGTGCTGGCCGGCCGCTGGTGGCCGAGCGGTTCTGGGGCTACAGTCTGGAACCGCACGACCGCTACTGTCGCAGGTTCGAATCCTGCCTCGGGCATGGATGTGTGTGTTGTCCTTAGGTTATTTAGGTTTACGTAGTTCTAAGTTCTAGGGGACTTATGACCTCAGCAGTTGAGTCCCATAGTGCTCAGAGCCATTTTTTTCTTGTGTGCTGTAAGGCAAATCTATTAATCGCTTTTACTATAAAATATCGTAGAAAAATTTCACTGGGCGTCTAAGTCCTGATCATTCAAAATCACGACCCATGATTATTTATATTTCACTGGTGATAGCTTTTGATTTAACCAATAACTGGATACTTTTGTTTCTTTAAACTCCTGATATGATGCGCATTTTAATGCTATTGGTCGCATATTCACTTTGCGTTCAACTTCAAATTAAGGACATACATACTGCAGCTTATGCATTAATGACCACACTGGTGTGTTCATATTATCAAACTGTTCAATCTAAGCCTGGGGTGCACATATTTCCGCATTCCTTGCAAAAATGGAGCTTGCATGCTGCCCTCTAGTGCTGGTAATCTATAAGTTCAGGGACACCTCTCTCTGTGTCTGTCGGAATGATTCCATTCTGTGTGTTTTAGCAGTTTCATGTAATTCTATTCCGATTATTCCTTCTACACTTTCACATTCCCTATCGTCGCTGTCCTCATAATTATCAACCTTTCTGAGCGGTCCACAGTTGTGATTTTTTTCGCACTACTGCACATACCTGCGACACCCATCTCTCGTCCTTTTATTCCATTCCACCGTTCTGCGAACTGTCCATCTCATTCTGTTGCTTCCCATTAAAGCCTTCCTGCCTCTCTTTAAACGCCTGCATCTCATCGATTGCAATAGGGACAGTGCCAGCCGAAACTGCACTCTTAGCCACTACGGCAGTCGGAGCTTGCTTTCAGAACAGATCGAAACTAGTGTGTTCGTTGAGTACTGCTCCCACACTTTGTGACTCCCGCTCACGAAGAGACAGTGACTTGCTCATCAGTTTTCCTTTACTTAAGCATGTAGTAAAGCCATTGCATTGTCTGTATTTACAATGTCTTTGCAGTTCGATGCAAATGTCCTTCGGAAATGCATGTACTTCTGAGGGAACAGCTGCTGTATTGAATACATGACATGTATTCGGAAATTACTCTTCCAAAATGTAACAACGTTGGTCAACAACATACTTCCATCAACAGATAATGTTACCATCAAGTTCCATTTATGTGTGTAGAATTGTAAGCTGAAAGAAATTTTTTTGTCGTATTATTTTCGTGCTTGTATTTACATATTATTTGGAATTCTTCCCTGTCATTCCTATTCTTTGGAATGCAAGATTTTCTCTTTGTCAATCCATGCCTGTCCAAACTACGTTCGAAATTTTCTGACTGTGGTTAACACATCACGCGGTAACGAATCTAGGAATGGATTTTGGATAACGCAGTATGTTGTATAAGGCTCTTAGCAAGGTCTACTGAGTGGGGTCTCTTTAAATCTTCTGTAACTCTGTACTGTGACTGGTATCTGAACAAAGGAAAATAAGAAAACTTTTTGCGATTGTGTTTAAAAATATTTGCATTTGAAGACTTTTATGGGTTAGTAACAGATCCTTATTGGCGACGCGTTTAGTAATTTTTGTCTTGACACAACGATCATATTTTTCACCATGTTTTGATTAGGAAAACCTGAAGTTAACATTTTTGGAGAGATTAAGATTCTAGTGTGTTTTTCAAGAAGAGTGGACAGATAAATATAAATACGTTTAGGTATTCCATGATGTCTGTTTATGTTTTGTGAGTCAACGAATAGGATTAGAAACTTAATATGTTTGTAAAAGTCAAATTTGAAAATATTTGTAAAATTATAATGCATAGATTTAAGATTTTGGGGAATGTAAACATGTTCATGAATAGGACTATGCATGTAAAGTCATGGGAATCATTTGGTTGAGTTTAAAATAAATCATAAAGCTTTATTATAAGAAATGAAACTTTCTTCAATCATGATTGATATGAAAGTTGGAGATATTGAAAAGTGGGAGAATAATGTTAAATGAAGGTTTCCTCAACTTCAGTATATATCCATCATCATTTAACATGAAGTAGGAAATCAAAAAACAGATTAGTCTCAAACTTAAAAATTTTAGGGATGATACCAATTTAAAGACAATCTCCAACTGTTTGAATTTAAGTTGAAATTAAAATATAGACAACTATATTGAAAGAAAAGGAGCTTAGATGAGTTAAATAGAATTGTATAAAATGTAGAAAATTAGAAAGAAAGTTAAATTTTCAATGAAAAAAGAGCATAACTTAAGAGAACAAATTCGTAGACATGAAATCAAGTACAATGTCAAATAGAACGATCAAGGAGACTAGATAGAACCACTGTCTAAGATAAACATTAAAATAGAAAGTTCAACAGTAAATAGGTCAGTTGCTAAAGTCAGCAGTTGCAAAAAATTTTGCACTAACTTCAGTGAGTTTCTCAACCATTGATTGACCCAGCGCAAAATTGAACGTGGAAGGATGGCATGTAAGGTGGGAGAGTAAATGAAGGCCAATTTCACACCTTACATAAGAGTTTTATACATCGTAATGGGAAGGTGAATATGACACCTAACTTATTTCCATAATAATGAGCATATTTGCCTATGAGTATGTAATGCAAAAGGGACGACACTCAATCAACGGTATTAACACATAAGTCCTATCTAATGCATGTCAATGAGCAGAAGGTGAAACAAGCAGCGAGAGGAAACGTTTTGAGTGGAAGCCAGCGCGGGCAGACACAGAGGCTTCACTCACCCTGAGAGGCGCTACGGAAAGCTCTTAAGGGGGGCGTCCTGCGGTGGGAGTCAGCGACCGGGCAGGTGACGCATACTGCAGAGTGAGTAACGGTTCACCAGAAGTAGGACAGAAAGAGGCGTTATAAAACTGCGTTTCCGAATTCCAAATATATACAAACAAAACCAAAGATGCAGCTGATCACGTGAACAGCGATTGGTACACATGTGAGCGGGCACGAAACTTCCGATTTGCGGAAACGAACTAGGAAAGAGTAAAGTGCCAAGATTTCGCTGCAGTTCGATGGTAGCGCCCTTGCGACAGGTAAAGAGAGTTTTCACAAAATAAGAGGGACGCTCCTATTGGTCGAAAAAAACCATAACGTGGAGAATGAAAGAACCCAGGTGGGGAGAGAGGTCGGCTTCTAGAAAGACGAGAGCGAAATTTTCGCGCACTCTTCTCTGAACCGGCGTCAAGAGCAGAACAGAGCGCACAACACTCTATATGACGCAGAGGAGAAATTGGAGGGAACACCGCGTTCACTGTGGCTGAAATTCAGCTGGATAACAGCTGTAGCAACTGTGGATAAACGAACCAGCCAGTTAGTCCATTATCCGTTTGAGGACTGAGAGGGCACCTTCATATACACGCTGCTCCAAGACTAGGGATGAATGCGTGTTTTCTCGCATCACAAGAAACATAGGGAGAATTTCTGCTGAAAAAAATCAGCAAAGGCTTAATTAGATTTTATAGGAATTTCAGTGGGCGAGAGCAGCCATGCAGGTGACAGCTCATCGCAGCTAAGGTACACCCCCTTGCGTCCACTGTAAACTCGAGCGACCTTGGGTAATCTTTTGCTCAACTTGTCGCAAAACTAACCATCTTCTGTAGACTTGCTTGTCATCCTAAATAGTACCGAACTTTTAACCGGAATCGGATGATTTATCGTAGGAATGGCCAACATCATGATGTTGTCATAAGAATTATATTGTAAAGAAACTTCTAGTTAAAATTTACCATTGTGTTTAGGATTATTTCACTTTCTGAGGACGAGACGGGTTTGTTTGACATCTGTCGTAACATTACATATCGTAAACTGTGTAAATGCGTGTGTTTCTGTGATAAGTTTGGAACATTAAATCGAAGTTATTTACTGCTTACACAGTTGTTGATCAGACATGAACCTCGAAAAAATGGTTCAAATGGCTCTAAGCATTATGGGACTTAACATCTGAGGTCCTCAGTTCCCTAAACTTAGAACTATTCAAACCAAACTAACCTAAGGACATCACACACATCCATGCCCGGGGCTGGACTCGAACCTGCGACCGTTGCAGCAGTGCTATTTCGTACTAAAGCGCCTAGAACAGCTCGGTCACAGACGGCCGGCACACGAACCTCAGATAGTAATCAAATACAACGTCTAGAGTTTAATCCACAAATAACGTTCTAATTTGCAAGGATTTATATTTATGTTTCACAGATCACACATCGTTATATTATGGTAAGGTTTGGAAAAGAGTAGGGATCTCAATCAGTATATTCCGCAATTTTATGATATTTAGAGACACACAAGGTTGTATTGTAGGTAAGCAGTGACTGAAAGGCGAGTAACTGACAGCGAATTGAGATAATGTTAATTCTGGGACAGTACTGAAGGCCGCCACTGCTGGTCAGACTAGCGAATCGTAACGTCAGTCCGTCCAGGATATGCTGCTGAAGCAATGTATTCTTACTGTGAGCTGCGTCGACAGGTGTCGAACACCACCCAGGAACTGGAAATAACCCGTCTTACTCTGCATCTCTCTTAATCGAATTTCTCTCTTCTGCATCACCTGACTGAATCTCCAATCTTCCGTGTGCTCTGACTCCCCTAATATATCTTCCTAAGAAATCCACACGTCCACAGCCTTTTCTCGCCTCTTCAAACCTCTATCCAGCTTCCCTTGCTGCCAACATTGGCCAGTAGAGCAAATCTGTATGGTCACTTTTACTCCATTCTTCATCACCGTGTTAAATCTACTTAAGCGACTTCCTTACCCCTTTATGTGCTCAAAAGTGGGGCATAAGACGGTCGTCATAGCCGGCTGACTAATGACATCATCTTCCTGCCTTCATGGTTATGCCATCGTCGGAAACCAAAAGAAGAAGATAGGTTCTTTTCTTTTAACACTGCCTGGAAGAGTCACCCACACCGTTATAACGGCACAGCTCATGGTGTTTTCGGTCTTTTACATCTCCAATTATAGAATCTTAATAAAGAAAGTGCAAGCATAGATGGTTAGTATTGCCTCAGCACTCACTAAGTACAACATTCTGTCAGTCGTATATCCACTCAAGGACAAGAAGCGGCTAGACATACAGGATAACCAGACGGTACTTAGAGACATAGCGCTCACCGAAAGACGACGCTCACAGATCGGTAATCTGCACTCTAAGAGTTCTCATCCACCGTATCAACGCAGTGGCGTCCTTAGGACTTTTTTACGCAGAGCACATGCCATTTCCGATGCAGACATTTTAACCCAAGACCTTGCGCTTTTAATGACTGTTTTTAAGGAAAATGAATACTCTTAGAAGCAGATTGTTGGGCTATGGAGATTGGACCATCACCGGAAGTGCATGAAGATGATCATAGATCGGTGGCTTTCATTCCTTATGCTGGGGTCGTATCCTTTAAGTTTAGAAGAATTTTAAAGAATATTAACATCAAGAATGTGATCCGTTCACCTCCCAAGACTAGGGCACTACTCGGATTCGTGAAAGATGACTTGGGGTTATGAAGCCCGGTATATACAAAATTCCGTATCAGTGTGGGAAGGCTTACATCGGCCGTTCGATTCGCACAGTTAATGACAGGTGACTGGAACTTAGCCTTCATACGAGACTTTAACAGCCGGAAAAATCGGCGGTAGCAGAACATTGTTTAAACTAGGTATACGGCATGAAATCTGATGATACTCTGATAGGTGCCAACACTTCGGTTTTTGGAACGGTGTCCTTAAAGAGGCAACTGAAGTTAGGTTGGCGGGTAATTTAACTAATAGAGACAATGGGTTCCCACTTAGCAGGAGGTGGAATCTTGCACTACCCCGCATTAAAACAGAATGGTCTTCGGTGCTTCCACTCAGAGTGTTCGAAAATCGTCTCTGAGTGCGATACATCGTTGCCGCCGGTTATCTACTAAGGGCGGCGCCAACTACCCAGTCTTGAAGGACAGCAAGTGTGATGTGCGGCGCACGAGCCGTGTACGGTACGGGGGCCTATATAAGACGTCGACTTGCAGCCTAGCGTCAGTTCTGAACGGGACTCATGAGCAGAAGCGGCGTTCTCCTGAAGATGGCGAACAGTTGGATCGCCGAAATATTGAATAGAGTAGATTGTAGGATCCGGCAGCAAACTCGAAGAGACTTTCGAGGATAACATTCTGTCTACTAATATTTTCAAATTATTTTGATATCTTTTGCGTAGATAATTTTCAAATAGCTGCAGATCTCTTGTTTTAAGATAATTCACGATATCACACATCAAAATGTTTTATTCCACATATTAGGATACGGACTTTTGCGACGCAATTATTTGAAATTAGTATACTTCTATGCTGTCATCAATCGTGTTTGCGTGTTTTTGTCGTAAAGAATGGTGATTCAGGCAGGTATGAAGTAGTATTGATAGGATTACATCATATACAACACCTCCTCTCATTTACTCATTGATGACGAATAGCGGTCACAGCAGTTACTTGTAGCTTCTGGCATCTTGTTTAACCCCACGGCTGTCGTATCGGCGGCGAATAAAACTCTTGTGCGGAGGTGACTACTGTCGTTGGTTGCTAATTAGTTGCTGTGCCACTGATATAACAGAAGGAATAAACAAAATCCGTAATCTTATTCTGAAATAAATGTGAAATTAACATGCATTCATAAATCGACACTAAGGTAAATTGTACTGTGATTTATCACAGTTAATAGTACGGTATAATAAGCCTAAATATTACAAATTGCCTGCCGCTGTGCCCGAGCGGTTCTAGGCGCTTCAGTCTGGAACCGTGTGACCGCTACGGTCGCAGGTTCGACTCCTGCCTCGAGCATGGACGTGTGTCATGTCCTTAGGTTAGTTAGGTTTAAGTAGTTCTAAATTGTAGGGGAGTGATGACCTCAGATGTTAAGTCCCATATTGCTGAGAGCCATTATTACACATTAATACGCCCTTGACTTTAATTTAACGCAACGTTTATTTTACTTTTCTATATGCCGAGTCAGTCTTTCCGACGATCACTTCTTTTTCTATTCTTCACTTTTTTCATGCAACCATTTCATCTTGGCTGCCTTTCACTTCCCATTTATTTAATTCCTAAGTGATACACAAGTTTCTGTAATCCTTTCTTTCGACGAACAGTTATGTATTTCCTCTACCGCTGACCAAAGAAAGTATTCCCTCCATTCACCAAGGTACAGTTGCCATCCTAATACATGTGTTTGTCTTTCCATTATCTGTGGTTATTCATTTCAGTCACGTCCACTCCTCTTCTACTGAAATGTATACTGTGTTATTCCTTATCGTGGTACCTATATGTTTAGCTAACTTCAAACGGGTCCTTTCTCAGCACTTCAGTATCGCACTTCCTTCCACGCCGATACTTCCTTGTCGGCCGTTGTGGCCGAGCGGTTCTAGGCGCTTCAGTCTGGAGCCGCGCGACTGCTACGGTCGCAGGTTCGAATCCTGCCTCGGGCATTGATGTGTGTGATGTCCTTATGTTAGTTAGGTTTAAGTAGTTGTAAGTTCTAGGGGACTGATGGCCTCAGATGTTAAGTCCCATAGTGCTCAGAGCCATTTGAACCATTTTGAACCGATACTTCTATATGATTCACTTCAACTTCAGCCTACTCTTCACCATCACTAAATCGTTATCTGATTCTATATCGGTTTCTGTGTATCCGTTACAATCCAACATCTCATTTGAGAATCTCTGTCTGAGTATGATGTAATACAGCTGGATGGAAACTTCCCTGGTTTCCGCGCCTTTTCCTGATACATCTCCTAGTCCTAATCTTGTACGCAGTATTCGCTATTGACATAGGAAACTAATGAGCACACGATTTAACTTTCTTTTCTCACATTCCTGTAACCCTTCCTTTACTCCTTCCCATACAGTTGCATTACAATCCCCCAAGGTTATTAGATTTTCATCTCACTTTACATACTGAAAAACCGTTCTATATCCTTTCTCTCTGTCTCTCTCTCTTCATCTTCTGCTAACGGCATCGGCATATAAACCTGACCTCTTTGTTTTGGAATTGGTTTCTGTCGATTTTCATGAGAACAACTGTATCACTGAATTATTCACAGTAGCCCTTTCTGTGCCCTTCCTTCCTATCCACTATGAATATCACGTTGGATCACTTTCTGCTGCTGCTTATGTTACCCAATGTTCTTCGGGCCAGAAGTCCTTGTCATTTCACTTCACTGATCCATACAATTTCTAGATTGCGTCTTAGCATTTCCATTCACAGATTTTCTAGTATCCCCCTCACGTTGAAACTTCTGACAGTCAACGCCTCAACTCGCAGATTTCTACGCTTTTGTTCATTATAGGCTCCTTGTTCCTTCATTGCCTAACTCCGTTACACAGTGATAATTTCTCACTATCCTCTTTAAATTAAACCCTCTCTTCTTCTTTACAAAATTGGTGTCGGAGTCTATTAATGTTACTGCTGTCTATACATTATGGAATAACACTCAGCAGAAGAATTTCGAAATGAATTGTGATAGTCTACATCAATATACACATTCTGGAAAATAACTTACGATGCGTATTTGAGGGTACTTCATGGAAAATCCAGCCAGCAGCGAAGACTGTACTGAAAATTAATTTTTTTCTTGGAAAGGGTGTTCATTATTAAAAACAACATGTTCATAAACTATGTTATAAATAAGAAGGATAATTGTCGTTAATTTGTCATGGCCTGAAATCGATCGAGCGAATCAGAAGATTATAAAGTTATTAAAACCTAAAATGGAAAAAATCCTGAAATTGTATCAGCTGATAGCAACCACCTCACGAGAAGCTTGTTACCTGTGCTACATGGAGGCCTAGTACAAACTGGTTTGATGTAACATGGGAAACGCTGCGAACCCATATCGTGCCACAATGTAAGGGCACGTGGAGCCCAACAATACTCTAATGTCGTTACTAAATGAGGGCATTGTATGGCTTACTGAAACACGGAAGAAATAGTGAAAATTGTGTTTTGTGATACTAAAAGTAATCCTGCAGTGAGGTACGGACATAAAAAGGAACATACATTTACTATCATGTAACTGGTCAGAGATATAACAGAACGTCCAATTACACGCATTGTCACTTGTAAGAGAATCACGCTGGGTAAGACAGCGGTATTAGTTAACCTTGTTTCATGTAGGTATAAGTTAATTAATGTTACACATGGTAGCTCAGTGATCACAGAATTTGTCTGCAAACAATAACAGTATAGTGACCGTAACAGTATATTACAGACAGTGTTTCACATAAGAGCACAACTTGCATATAATTCATAGAAAACTGGATATTTTAGAATAATATACCGTAGTTTCTGTATGAGGAAGGCAAAGTGAATTGGAGATTTAGACTTCTGTTTACCACTGTGTATCTAATGAACCTCTATCATTTGCCCTTGTTATGCTTCGCCCAATAGTGCTTGGAAACAAAAAGTAGCGACAGCATCCTTTATAAAAATGAATTATTTCTGTTATCGATATGAAGGGAACTTCAGCTAATGTGGATTTCAGCTGATGGCAGGTGCTTTTAACTACGAATTAACTACTAAGAATCACGCTGATATTCGTCTTACAGGAAAAATTTCTTCTGATAAGCGGTATATTTTCTTATAATATCCTACAAAACCTCGTAGATATATGTTATGGATTTTTTTTAACTCAACTTTTCGTGGTAAATTTTAGTTCACTTAGGTAAACTATCAGAAAGTTTTTTAAAAGTGCGAAAAAAAGAAATTCGAAAATATAATTTAACATTTCGCCTTTCACACACAGTAATCAGCAACACAGACAGGAAAACTGAAGCTACCATCATCTACCAACGTAAGCAATATGAATGACGCCCCTCAAAGCTGTAGTTGTAACAAGCATCATTTCCCGCACTTGAGCTAATCATCGCAGTACTGAGAGTTACAGCAGTATCGTTTAGCATAAGTGTGTAGCCTAATGATGCTGTGGTTAATAGCTCCACGCAGAAGTTATGAAACGTTTATAATCTCCCAAAAGCGGCTGTTAAGTGAAAATGAAAGCTTTCGCTCCAACTAGTAAACTAAGTGGAAGTGGCCGTTATAGCGCTGGACCGCGTCAAACAATAAACAGGTGATAATAGAGGTTCGAACAATAAGGGAGAGCTCCATTAATTGGCTGTTGCAGTGACGTCAAGATCGCTGGGAGATAATCTCCTAATTAGTGGATGGTCCCCTCGTACACATTCGCCCCACGTTTCCTGGTCACATATACCCGGCACGATACCATGGTGAGATGATAAGTTGTAGAGATAGTTTCGTTCGCTCAGAGTGCCAGTTGCTTAAATTATGAACAATAGAAACTTTAGTATAGCTGAAAATTTATTCCGTATATGTTATACTGTTATAAATTCGAGTCGCATTCCAGCTGAGATGTCTATCTGGTGTATCGACTCAAATAATTGGGAAGAAAGCATGATAACTTCTTGCCCACCAATATATTTACTGCTATAAATTTTCACAAATACATACGTAAAAAGGACAGAGTACACTGAAAATCAAACTAATATATGAAGGGCTTATTGAAATAGTGGTAAAAGTCCATTTTTGTTCATTCTGAGATACAGTGTCCTGAAGTTAAAAGTGCGCTGAAACATCTGCAGTTGAGATACCAGAAATATTCAAGTATATTTTCTTCTCCACTCTGTGCTGCTGCTTACTACATTTACTGGCAGAGCTCTTCATGGAGAAGGAAGCTGAAACAGATGCAAGATACACTCCATGTGTCAAAAATAGGTTAAGTTAATTATTAAGACTGTGTTCTTCACACAGCCTACCTTCCTTATACAGTATTTTTCAAAGAACTGTGACTGACGCCCGAACAACAGGGAACTAACATGCATCGAGATTAAAAAGTAGTACACTGATAATGGCAAGGCACTAGCCGAAATCTGGATTTGCGTAGCTAAATCTGCAAAAAACAAACTCGACTGACTTCTGCGCCCTATCATTTATAAATTACGTAACAGTCGCTGAGTGCGCCCACTTCCCTAATGGATGGTAACCTGATATGCAAGTACGTCTGAATGGAAGGGAAGGTGGGACAGCCATTTTGACTTGGTTTGGAGGGCCACTCGTAAGTCAGTGTGCGTCCTTCACGCTTCAGTTGTATTTCCATAATTTTGGTGAATTTTAAAGCATAATAAGCCGTTAATCGTTAATTGTACACCCTTAACTGATTTGTAATCTTAGAGTGTTTGCCATTCGCTATACGTTAGTCATAGGACTCATTAGTTATTATGCTCCTTGGAAGTTATTAACCTGATATTTGTTCGTGGGGCGGGACGGAGCGGAGCAGAATGGGACAGTGCCCCGTCTTCCCGGTCATTTTATGACGCAAACAGATTTCAAACTATTTCTTTATCCTCCTTGGCTCTCCATACGGTGTGAACGTATATTAGACTGAGATGGGACTTTCAGTCTACGAAATTTCAGTTTCAGCTGTCATTTACTTCTAGAAATGGGAGATTTAGATGCACCTAAGAGGTCTGAAGTACCCAAATCAACGTTGGAAAGATAATGTCAGCTACAGAGTTAACATGTCAGATGGAAAATGAAATTAAAAGACAAAAAACGTGTTTCTTGCAGAACAGATACGGGCAGGTAGTATACCGGTATTTAATACGTAAAAGCAGACTCTCTAGTACAACGACGAAATATTTCACTGCTAGATCATCAGCCTATCAACTAGCAGAAAGATTTGGCTTACCATACAGATCAGACAAAAAGTTTTTATCTGGGAAGAACTGGATTATAGGTGTTATTACTAGGCGTCCTATGTTGTCTATTCACAAGCCAGAAAATAGATCATGTGCACGGGCGAAATGAGTCAATAAAATAACAGTGTCAGTAACGGTAACTTGATACTAAGCATTAAAAATAATGGTAAATTTTTCAAAATGACATTATTATATTTTAATTTTTGACGATTTCTTTTCTAGATTTCATTTTCTTAGTCTAAATTGTTCATTAAAGAACTCCATGGCTTCGTTAAAGATTATATTCCTAATAATTTAAAAAGATTATACAATAATTTTACAACAAATTGATATATCCAATACCGTCCAGTGGGTGGGGCAGAACGGGAAACATGGAGCATTTCTTTGTAAAAATACAAAACGTGCATAAATACCGTTCTAATTTATTTTCAAAATAGATACTCTAAGTAGGTTATAGTACAAGGTGATTAGTTATACTTGCAAGAAGTATTTTCTCCGAGTTCTTTAAATTCACAATAATTCTTAAAGGTTAAGTACCTCCCTCATTCCTCCCTAAGTTCCCCTATGGGTCGTCTGCTGTGGAGTCCACGTTCAACAACGCGCGCTGGACGGTTGCTCCGAAACACATGCAGCTGCACCACCAATCTAATCTCCTGTCATGTCTGCCACAGATCGCCACCAATCCTGGTAAACAGATCAGGCAAGCAGTTTTGTGATGTGGGATGGATGTCCAACACCAAGTCGCCCACTCATGGTTTGACAGCCCTGCAAACCACTTTCCATTGACGTTCATGTTAGCAGAACCTAAAATGTTGTCCGCCTTCACCTTTTCTAAGCTACTCGTTCCAAGGTACTGTGCTGTTACAATCTGCCCTCTACCAAAACTGTTTATGGCACTAGATTTCACCATTAGGACCCCGTATCGCTGTTACAATGAATTCCCGTTTGTCTCTGCTTTCTGTACCGTGTCGTGTGAGTAGGATGCCAGTGAGGGAACGAGGACAGTAGCAAGGAGATACCACATGTCCTAAACACACTGAGGGATACCGAAAACTGCAGTATCTGGTTATACAGCAGCCGTTTAATCTATTTGGACTTTTGACATAATACAGCAGAGCTGATAAGCAGTAGGAGCCTAGATAGATGACGTGACACCTGGTGTGTAACTTGACATCAAATGCGATAACGTCGTTATCTGTTTTCGAAATCTCCTTGGAATCATATTGCTCGTCGGTTGTGGTTTGTTGTACCACAAGACTGCATTTCTCGATGTCTTCGGTGTGCTTTGGAAAGGGTACTCACCGGACCCATAGGTTGTCTATCACCCTTGCCCTTGAGCTCGATCTCTGAAATGGCTTCATAACAACCCAGCGGCATCAGTTACGCGATAAACTGTGGTAGTAAAGTTTTGGCTTATCAGTGCGTATACTTTGCCCAATAGAGATGGGTAGTTCGCGAACGAACGGGTGCAAAGGAACGGCTCACCAAGATGAACGAAAGGACCGAGGAACGAATTCCAAGGAACGATCGGTTTATAGTTCACTCCGGTCGCGGCGGTCTACCTATAGTTCCCGGGAACGAGGAACAATCGGTTCATAGTTCGCTAGTTCACTTCGGTCGCGGCGGTCACTTCGGCAGTTCTCGTTCCAGCCTCGGTCGCGTGCTCGTCTCAGTCTCGGTGTCCCTCGGCCGCACTCGTCGTTCTTCGCATGACCACCTGTCTCAGTTCCACTGCCGACTGCTCCTTGTTATTTCAGTACCCAGTTGTTCGTTTCGTTCACTGCGCTCGCCCATTTTACATGTGTTCCAAACTGTTCTTCTACTTGGGTCTGGCTGTTCAGCGTCCACGACCGGTAATAGTTACGTAAATTACATAAAAATCACGCTGTATGTAATAGGTACGTCTTTTCAGGTATCAAAAGGGCATATCAGCTCATTTCATTATATCGATGAACAGCAGAAGACGTACTTATAACGAGGCAAGGGTTTTTTTGTTATTCATATATTTTTTGGTTTCATCGACTTGATTTAGCAACTAACTTTCAATAATTTCCTTAATTTTTAGTGTAAGAAAATTCATATAAAACGAATTTCGTGTATCTTTCATATGCATAACATTACATTTAGGAAGGCTCTAATTATTTATAAGTTTGGATGTTTCCAATTTGCACTAACTGCTAGTTTGGTTTCTTTGAAAAAAAAAGTGGGTTTGTGGGTCATTTTGGCTCAGTAGCAAAAGCGGTGCCTCTCCATTTGAAAAGACATAGATTTCCATAAAATCGTATTTACTTATTATCTCAAAAACATATGTTCAGAAGGAGCTTTCAAACCAAAAACTTTATTTCTGCGAGCTTAATTATTATTATTATTATTGCTGCATTAATTTTAATAATGCAACATAAAAACCTAATTTTTACTAAGCGTGTGACGCAAGTGTGATGAGAAAACCACATTTTATTTTATGCTTCTATAAAGTCTACTTCGCCTACTAAATGAGAGACAACGTGAAGTATATATATATGGTGTAAACGATTATTGTTTACAACATAGCATAGCTATGTAGTGGAAGTCGAAACGAAGAATTTTATACAAGACACTTGCGATCTATTAAGTTGGGAAACAGCCACCAACAGGTTTAGAAGATTACATGTGCTATAGCCCATGCGTGACGCGTGAGATTTTCATGTTCTCTTCTCCAGATCTCTACTCATCGTCATCGATCATCGTCATCGATTGTTTCTTCACTGCCTAATTATTACATGTATGTCTGTTTGTTGTATCTGCTCGTAACAGGCAACACATCGTCCGTAATTGGCGAGCAGTCTATACTCGGGGCCGGTTTCCTGTGCGCAACCCTACATTATTTTCCTGCGATCAGCCACACAACGCTACAGTTGGCTAAACTAGAGGTTCTGCAGAATCACAGAAATTACTTCTAAAAGTGTGTCAGAATTCTGTAATGAATAAAAACTCTGTACTCCAGGGGGGAGGCAAGTGCCCCCTCTTGGTGCCCTCCATCCTTCAGTAACCTACACTACTAGTTTTCAGTTTTTCATAAGAACCATATACCAAGCACAAATGAACGGTGAACGAGTAAAAATGAACGTGTAAGATGGCAAGAACTATGCCCCGTACATGAAGTCATTGATGATCACATAACTCACGTTGTGTGAACAGTAGGGCTGAACAAAAATGACTGACAAGGCACAATGCATCTTGTAGAGGACGTATTGACGTATGGACGTATTGGAATAATTAATGTTGGGTGATGGTTTTAAAGTAATTCATACGACATGAAAACTTTGTGGAAACACGTCGATTTACTGGAGGCTAGTTTACCCCAGGGAAGTAATCAGAATTGACCGTGGCTGTTTGGGGAGTGGCTAAGGGAAGCGACAACAGGCAGCTTGGGGTGGCTCAAGCTCTGAGAAAGCGGTAACGTGGTGCAGCCTCCAGCTGCCTTAAGATGGGTGACAGTGAGTGGGTGGTTGAAAAATGGTTCAAATGGCTCTTAGCACTATGGGACTTAACATCTGAGGTCATCAGTCCCCGTGATCTTAGAACTACTTAAACCTAACTAACCTAAGCACATCACACAAATCCATGCCCGAGGCAGGATTCGAACCTGTGACCATAGCAGTCACACGGTTCCGGACTGAAGCGCCTAGAACCGCGCGGCCACTGCGGCCGGCTGGGTGGTTGACCCAGACTCCATGCTGGTGTACCGGGAAACAGACGGAGAACTTTACGCCTGTTGATAAATGTCCGTCGTCCCATTTTCTGTGAAACATGCGAGAAACCCGCGCAAAGCTATGGTGGAGCGGTCAACAGAGGTTCAAATATGCTTGTTCATGACTATAGCAACTTCACGGTGAATTCACGGTCTGCAGAGCCTGAAGTAAATCAGGTGAAGAGCGACAGCATGAAATACGCCGGCCTCCGATGGGAATGTAGGACCAAGGAATTTAAAGTACTTTCCTGGGAGTCAGAATTCTGGAAAAATTGGTGTTTGTGCAGACGATAACCTTGATGGGTGGTGAAATAGGAGAAGTTGAGAGGAAGGGAAATTTTGTAGGAATTTGTTCACTTCCCAGAGCAGGCATTGGTTGGCGCTGGGAAGTGATGCATAATTCACGTGACTTGCGCTGCAATTGGTGTAAGTGGTTTCGCTGGAGGGGAAACCGAGGTGAAGAGCGGACTGTGAGAAGTCTCTGTAGAGGTCTTCCATTCCCAGCTTGCCTTGAGCGCGGACGTGGTGTTCTTTACTCAGCTTGCCTGAGAAATAGTGAGCATCTCAGCAGTTTAGGACTTAGCAAATGGAACTATTGAGCTTGGAGATAGGAAGTTTTGGTTCAGCAATGTACTGAGCAAGATAGCTAGGAGTGAGAAGACGAGCACAGCCTTGCAGCACCACAAGGTCGGCCGACGTCCGCACATCGACACTGCTCCACCACGCTGTATTCGGTGATATTGCCCCTGCTCCGGCCATTGATTAATTTGCTGGATCATGTCGGCAAAGTTTCCACGAGGGTTTCATGGGCCATATATTGTAGAATTCTTCTCGCACTTCGCATTACGCCTGGGACATTCGATAGGAATTACTTTTGATTTATCGCGCTTTACTCCACGCAAACGCAATTTATTACCACTGCCTGTTAGGAGAGTCATGTAATGTGATGATTGAAGGTCGTGAGTTAAAATTAATCTGTGCTAATCGACTGCATCTGTTTTCAATCAAGTAGTTGAAATCCCAAGTCACTTTCTTAATTAATTTTATGTTCAACATTTGCGTCTGTGTTCAATAGCTGAACATAACATCAATGTGCACCCCTTTTTAATTAAAATGGATCAATTCTGAACCAATTAATGCCAACACTGCCACCGCAGTTCAGTCAGGAGTCACAGGGCCTTATTACTGTCTTTGTGTTATACGACATTGCGGCTGTTTTGCACTCTCTGTTGTTCTGTTAGTCAATTACCTGGGGTGAACACACACCAAATCCAGATAAGTGACGGGTGGGGTGTTACAAACGGTTCCCAAAAAGGAATGATCAGCAGTGAACTAGTTCCCAAGGATGAACGAGTTTGCCTATCACTATTGCCCACTGATCTCACATATAGCCTCAGAGCTGGAAGAAGTTTGACAGGAAGCGCTGACTGTACAGAGCGACAGCTTTAGGCTCCTAGGAAGCCATTATTCGAGAGCCGGTGGAGTAATAGAATTACGCCACTTAGTAAGACGCCTGCGATGGATCTGACCTCTCAATTAGCCTAAACCATTATCGCAGAGGAGGCACAGGGTTCCCGATAACGCCCGCCGGCTTGCTATTGGTGGAACACCGGCCGCTGTAGTGACCGGCGGCCGATGAATCTCAATTAATTAATTACCGGTATGCAGGCCCTCGACGAGCCTTTGGCGGCGGCGCTCGCACGCACACCGCACGCAGTCGGCGGACCTGCGCGTGCGCGCGCCGGCGCTCTTTATCCGCCCGGCTAATTTATCGCGGTGGGCGTATCGCCTTGCTGCGGCGCTGCCGGCACACATAAATCAACGCACAATTTAGCGTTCGACACCTCGACCATTGAATCAGCGCCGGAACAAGGCAGCGCCGCCGCACTCGCGCTGCCAAATTAATGGCCACTTAGGGCGGCCGGCCTCTTCTGTAGTGGCTGGCACCCTCGCAAGAGTGATGGCCGCCCCCAGGCACCAGCTCCAGCTGGGACCACCTCTGAGCTGCTGCTGAATGCCCGACTTGGTGCGGAACATGAAATACTGGGGAGGCACAAGCACCTATTCTGTCGAAGCCTTCGCATTCTTCCAGTAACCACACTTCCTGTAGAACATCAGTCAGACGCGTGCGTATTGTTACACTACCGTCCATTAAAATTGCTACACCAAGAAGAAATGCAGATGATAAACGGGTATTCATTGGACAAATATATTATACTAGAACTGACATGTGATTACATTTTCACTCAATTTGGGTGCATAGATCCTGAGAAATCAGTACCCAGAACAACCACCTCCGGCCGTAATAACGGCCTTGATATGCCTGGGCATTGATTCCAACAGAGCTTGGATAGTGTGTACAGGTACAGCTGCCCATGCAGCTTCAACACGATACCACAGTCCATCAAGAGTAGTGACTGGCGTATTGTGACGAGCCAGTTGCTCGGCCACAATTGACCAGACGTTTTCAGTTGGTGAGAGATCTGGATAATGTGCTGGCCAGGGCAGCAGTCGAACATTTTATGTATCCAGAAAGGCCCGAGCCGGCCGAAGTGGCCGTGCGGTTAAAGGCGCTGCAGTCTAGAACCGCAAGACCGCTACGGTCGCAGGTTCGAATCCTGCCTGGAGCATGGATGTTTGTGATGTCCTTAGGTTAGTTAGATTTAACTAGTTCTAAGTTCTAGGGGACTAATGACCTCAGCAGTTGAGTCCCATAGTGCTCAGAGCCATTTTTGAACCAGAAAGGCCCGTACGTGACCTCCAACATGCGGTCGTGCATTATCCTGCTGAAATGTAGCCTTTCGCAGGGATCGAATGAAGGGTAGAGCCACGGGTCGTAACACATCTGAAATGTAGCGTCCACTGTTCAAAGTGCCGTCAGTGCGAACAAGAGGTGACCGAGACGTGTAATCAATGGTACCCCATACCATCATACCATCACGCCGGGTGATACGCCAGTATGGCGATGACGAATAGACGCTTCCAACGTGCGTTCACCGCAATGTCGCCAAACACGGATGCGACCATCATGATGCTGTAAACAGAAACTGGACTCATCCGAAAAATTGACGTTTTGCCATTCATGCACCCAGGTTCGTCGCTCAGTACACCATCGCAGCCGCTCCTGTCTGTGATGCAGAGTGAAGGGTAACCACAGCCATGGTCTCCGAGCTGATAGTACATGGTGCTGCAAACGTCGTCGAACTGCTCGTGCAGATGGTTGTTGTCTTGCAAACGTCCCTAACTGTTGACTCGGGGATCGAGACGTGGCTGCACGATCCGTAGCAGCCACGTGGATAAGATGCCTGTCATCTCAACTGCTAGTGATACGAGGCCGTTGGGATCCTGCACGGTGTTCCGTAGTACCCTCCTGAACCCACCGAATCCGGAATCCTGCACGGTGTTCCGTAGTACCCTCCTGAACCCACCGAATCCATATTCTGCTAACAGTCTTTGGATCTCGACCAATGCGAGCAGCAATGTCGTGATACGATAAACCGCAATCGTCATAAGCTACAATCCGACCTTTATCAAAGTCGGAAACGTGATGGTACACATTTCTCCTCCTTACACGAGACATCACAACAACGTTTCACCAGGAAACTCCGGTCATCTGCTGTTTGTGTATGAGAAATCGGTTGGAAACTTTCCTCATGTCAGCACGTTGTAGGTGTCGCCACCGGGGCCAGCCTTGTAGGAATACTCTGAAAAGCGAATCATTTGCGTATCACAGCATCTCCTTCCTGTCTGTTGAATTTCGCGTCTGTAGCACGTCATGTTCATCGTGTAGCAATTTTAATGCCCGGTAGTGTAATTTGGAAGCGAATAATTCCGTAGAAGTGGCAAAATTTTCGTTATCCTTTGGCTGCAGCACGTTCCTCTTCAGCCTACCTCAATACTCGAAGTTTCGATTAATCGACTGGGATCTTCATCGGTGTTCCACTAGTTTCCATGAATTGCTGAAAACTGTTCAACCATACAGGGACACCAGAGGACTGCTGAAGAAGCAGGAGGACCGAAACATCCAATGTTCAGAAAAGTTGAAAACGAGTACGACACGGCCAAGTGACTCAGCAGATTTTACCATTAATATGAACCATGGACCTTGCCGCTGGTGGGGAGGCTTGCGTGCCTCAGCGATGGAGATAGCCGTACAGTAGGTGCAACCAAATGGAGGGGTATCTGTTGAGAGGCCAGACAAACGTGTGGTTCCTGAAGAGGGCAGCAGCCTTTTCAGTAGTTGCAGGGGCAACAGTCTGGATGATTGACTGATCTGGCCTTGTAACACTAACCAAAACGGCCTTTCTGTGCGCGTTGAAAAACGGCATTTTGAGATTTCAACATCCAAATACTTTTCTTCTTTTCTGTGTTAGATAATGTCCTCTTCATTGTGTCTATTTGTATTACTAACAACCAAAAAATTAACAAATACGCAACCGTCCCTTTTAATTCACCCATATTCTACACTACTTTCTTTAAATGGAATATTTCCACCAATTTTTGAGACAAATACTTGGGGAAACTAAGTCTCACATGTCAGATGTATCGCTAACCTGTTTTACGCATCATGAGGCTGCCTTGTTTCAATATGGCGTATGTGGCCGTTTTTAGACCGTAAACATAACTTCGTCCATGACCTGGCTTTTCCGTATGGACATATTTTGTGTTTTATAACGCCACGACCTGTGGAAATTATTTCCTAAACAAATATTTCTAGGTAATACGAGCACGACAGCAAAAGGAAACGCAACAATTAGTAAAAATAATATAAATAAAAATACTAGTGTGTCACAAGGAACAGTTCCACGTTATCTTGCTTCTCCACCAAGTACATAAAGAAAGAAACTTTATAATTTGGACGATAATGTAGGTCTACCGTGGGACCCCTATCTGTAAATATGTGGTAATGTTATTGTTAATATTTTTCCTGCATTAGCAAATAATCATACTAGTTGTAGATATGGTTCACGCTATGTTTTGCACATAGTAAAGGATAAAAGTATTACGTTGGGATTGTGTGAAAACTTGGTGATTACATGTAAATGTTGCAATAATTTAATTCAGAAAGAACTTCAGAATCCACAAGATACAAATGCTATGCTATCAGTTCAACAATAGTTTATGGCTTGAGGTGCAGTGTCGAAGGACAGCATAGCGCAGAATTGTTGTATTTGTCATCACCGCCAACCAAGTTTTCCAATTACTGATGCAATATTTAAAAAGTAGAAGCCGCGCGTGATTTGTCAACAAGCGATAGAGTGAAAGACATTGATGTACCTGCCGATGGGACATGGCAGAATTGTGACCACATCTGTCAACATGGTGTTGCTGCTCCCAGATCATTTGATTTTGGAGACATTATTGATGTATAGGCTCTAACGGCTGTTGTAGAGCGTGTAGTCATGAAATACCTAATCATAAATCCGACAAAAACTATGTTGTGTCTGGCGGAGGTTTGGAGTTTCAGGATGAAGTATGAGATTTTGGAGCGATTGGTGCATGATTGTTGTGTGTGCTATTTGCAATAACTCGGTGACGGTGACTGTAAGTCTTACACCAAGGTTAATGAATCAAAGCCGTGTGGTGACGGAGTTGAAACTGTAAAAGTTGAGTGTGCAGGACACATCCAAAAAAGGATGGGAACAAGGGTACTAAAATTGAAGTCACAACAAAGTGGGCAGTGAAGAATGACAACAAAGTACTAGATGAGGCAGGCCAACTTACAAAGAAATAGGTCTTTTCCAGATGTAAATGGTTATGTCATTAGAAGTAATGTTAATGATCGAAAAGCTATGATTGTTGCATATGAGATTCCTCGTAGAATAAAACTTCAACAGATGCATAACCTCAACATACGTTAGATCCTGAATTAAGTGAATCGGAATGTGGTTTTCAGTGGACTCCTGTTTCTTTTGATGTGTTCAAGCGTTATTATTCACTTCCTTATACCGCCAGTCAGACAATAAAGTCTTAGTACAAGGAACTGAGTGATGACAAGTTGCTAAAAAATAGGTCTTCACCGTCGAATCCAGAATTCAACATGACAGAGTCTGTCAAAAATGTTTGTTGAACTGAAAACAGAGCACATTGGAATATATAACAAAGCGTTGCACTTCAGTTGTGTTGCCAAAAGGAGGACAAAAGTTTGATACGAACTTGGAATGAAGTCTGGAATGAGCACCACCGAAGCTCTACGTCAGGTTGATAAACATCGATCTGCAGAGGGTTAGTCAGTGGAAGCAAGAGTGAATAAAATATGTATTTCAGAAAAGGCCAAGAACAACTGCATGGTGGAAATCGAAATGACTGTGGAGCTATAAGAATATTTCCTTAAGTGAGTGTTTCTAAAAACCAGGCCTTTGGTTATTTAGGAACCATGTTCTCAAGAACTATAAGGGATACAATTCTGAGATTTGGTACAGTTACGGCCCGCAGTATATTTTACGCATGCTTTACATTTTTAAAAGTCACAATTTACGTATTATAAGGTGCTTTGCGAGAAGAAAACAATACAATACGTATAAATAATTTCATCAACAAACAACAAATGTTAATACTGACTAACTATTTTCTGCTAAAGACGTAATGCTTCCCAAACTTCTCCAGAGTATACCGAGCATGAGGTTTTCCATCAAGATACGTATCTGTAAGTATGATGAAAACATTTCGCTTCGGTGGCTGGAAACGGCCGGGCACTGTCGCACGCGATAGACATTGTGCTTTTTAGGCGTCGCGAAGGCACCCACGGAAAGTGGTTTCCGGCACGAGCAGTGAAACAGTGTTCTGACTTGTAATCAAGCCGTGCAGTCAGAAGACGTACTGGAGACCATCTGTTCTTTTTCACGGATAGCTATAGGAATGAAGAATCGAATTTCTCTACTCTCAGTGAAGAATTATGTGACTGGCGTAAAGAAGTGCTGCGAAATTTCAATAGATAGATTCAGTTTTTCGAAAGTATTGCACGTCGAGTGTTTTTGGAAGTGGTAGTAAAGAGACTGAGATCAGATATTCGGTATTTGGCTGTGAGGCGAGTCCAATAGGATTTTCGGGCGAGAGCCTCAATGAGCGTTAGAACATAGATTCGGGTTTGATCTGGAGAGGTGATCATGAGCATGAAACGAGAGAAGGAAACGGAGATCCTTCATTCGAATCGACGTGTAGGTACGCTGATTGCATCACTGGAGACTCTCACAGTCGCATGGTGAGCATTTTGCAGCTCTGGCGGATTAGGAACTTTTAAGATGAATTCTCTCCGTCCGTGGTGGGCCCTTTCAAACAGCAGTACTCGCTGTCCACGTTGTGGATTTCGTGCTAGCTTGCAGCTTAATGGGCGGCAATCACTGTCAACTAAAGAAGATTCAGTCTGATCCCGTTATCCCATCTTTAAAGCGGGAGGCATAGTACTAATTATTCCACCCATTGCACAGCTTTATCAACTGTACATAACTACGCGCTTTATTGTCTTAAACAGATCCTTGAATTTAATAATGTTTGCTTATTTCTGTTTGTTTCATTTCACTTGTTTTTGTGGTAAATCTACCGTTATCTTGAATGTCATCAGTTATTCCAGTAAATAGCATACCTAGATCATTCTTGTGGGAGGTAATGGAAGTTAATTTGGAGCATAATACAGCGTGTCAATTTCAGTTCCACTGCTAGCTTCCCAGATCAGTCATTTAGTTGAAAACGTACATTTCTGCATGGTTTCACAATGGTGTAACTTAAGGGTCATTCTGAGCCGTAGAATATTCCGGGACTGAAGCAAATTATAGGTAAACCCACATTACCTTCCCACTGTGGCACCTTGTATTCTCTGTGTGAAGAACTCTGAATCACAATCTAAGGGGAAGCATTGCTCAAATACAGGTTTATCAAAGTCAAGCTGATATTGCGAATGGTGAAAAGCAGTCCTGGAACAGTTTTCAGTATCTTGTACGATCGTATCCAGGTATCAAACGTGGTGATCCATGACTCATCACATCCGTTCAAAAGCCTGTTGACCCGATGCAACAGAAAGAATGTGGCGATAGCGTCAGGCAGCCCCAGGAATTTTCTTCAGCTGCTTAATCACCATGATCGAGCATCACTATAATCACGAGACAAAACTATGAGGCGTATAGTGGAAACATGTGGTTTCACGACCGCCAAAAAAAGCGAAGACCCAAGCACTACCGCCCGAAGTAATGTAGAGTGGCTTCATTGACTGGTATGGCGCTGAGGGATATTCGGAAAGTGAGGAACGATCGGTTGCGAAATGGAAACCACCGTGAAAATCCGACGAGGCTTTTCACAGACATTTTGGACAGTGTCTCTGTTATGTCTGTCGATCGCATGAAGACGCTCTTTCCAGTTGTGAGCGCACTGTGAGCGAGTAAAGCTGCCGAGAACAACAATGTCTCCCGCCAAGTAGGAGGGCCCTCTGAGAGGCTTCGCCTTAATGAGTGCAGCCCGCCTAACACAACTTCCTCGCACTTCCCTCTTCATGGCAATTCTCAGCTGCACTCTGCATCACGACGCTCCTGCAGCCTTTTAGATGGGAAGTGTTCGATCACCCACAACACAGCCCTAATTGGCTCGTCCCGAGTATCATCTCTGTTCACATGAAATGAAGACAACTCCTGGGCGCGGGCTTCGCGCTATAGACCAGCTTAGAGAACTATCGGAAAGCACAGGCAGCCGCCTTCTACGACGATGGTGTTGAAAATTTCGTACAACGATCCGACTAATGTCCAATTCGGAGCGGCGACTATGTAGAGAAATACCTGGAAGGTGTAGCTAAATGTGCAAAGAAAACAGTTTCAATTTCCACTGTTGTTTCGTCTTCGCGACCGATCGTTCCTTACTTTCCGAACAGCCCTCGTATATAGCATATTTTACACATATGCTATGTATATAACTTATTATGCTCGTAATGGGCAAACTGTCACAGGAACATACTATGTAAACCTCCTCGGCGTATTATTGCAGGCTGTCATGACGAAGGGTCGCGGAAACCTGTGGAAATCTATACTGGTGCTTCACGACAACGTCCTACCACATTCTGCACAGGCGACAGTGACACATGCCTCTCGTTTGTACCATCTAGTTTTGCTTTACTTCCCCGTATTTTTATGATTGCCTCCTTCTGATGATGAGATGGTTTTCAAGGAGGAAAGTTTCCCGAACAGCCGAACTCCAGACTACTACATACAACAACGGTATCCACCAGGTCATCCATCCATGGCAAAAATTTGTCGCATTGGAGGGTGAGGGTTATGCAGAGACAAGCTAACGTCATCACCGAGTCTCTGGATCGTAGTGTGATTTTTATGAGGACTACATTTCGTAAGGACCCGATCTCCTATTGTCAGCTTCACGAGAAACTGACGAACAACAGAAACCGTGTGGTAAGTGCTTCTCAGTTTGCACTGGTAAGCTAGTTAGCCTGTTAGAAGGTTAGCTGCCCATAGATAGGTGACTGCTGTCACCTCATCCCATGGTAACATGCAGGAAACCATATTTTTCAATGAAAATTGCCACAAACAAGGCTTCTCCACGAGGAGTGGTGATCAAAATGCTTATTAACTGGTTCCTCCGTAATTTCTCGTGTATTTTACCTTGCTGCTGATGTATGATTTTAGTGGCAAGTATTTGCAAGCAAGATCCAAAGGAAAACATTTTAGACAGTGGAAACTTATTTGCTTTCTTAATAAATCTCAGTGTGACTTAAGTAAAGCGCCCGAAAATTTTCGTTAACGGCAACTGACCTCGGTACGATTGAAATATTAAGTAGTTGAAAACTCTTCCACTGCGCAACGGAAAAGAAGGAACTCATAGAGTATTTGAATGAATACAGAACTACAACTCTACTCTCCAACTTCCTGGCATGATCTACAAGTGTGCTGTGACGTTCCGTATAGTCAGATCACATATAATAAGGATATGAGATCTTAGCTTGTAACCATAACATCTGTTCACGTAAGACCGTTGACTTACCCTACTGGCTGTAATACGTACGCAAAAAACTTCAGAATACTTCTGCTCTGGGATACATTTTTTTTTTTTTTTTTTTGCATAACAATCCCTCCTAAGACAGAATACACGCGATAACTGGTTCTCAGATCAAGCAGTGTCTCACGCAAAAAATGCAGGAGCCTATGGAAACAGCTTAGAAACTGAATGAGTTTTCTGAACGACTGAGGAATTTGAATTAATCGAAAGTACTTCAGTATAATTTCTTATAATTAATAATTAAGTCAATAAACAGTGACGCAACAAAACTGCATTTGTCCTATAATGCTACATGTGGCGTACAGTTTCACGAAAGATCAGAAATAGAAGAAAAGGAAACACCTTACACCAGAGAATATTTGGAAAAGTATCGAAAAGTGGAGAAGTAATGAATGCCGTATTCTAATCTCATACGTGAATAGTTGAAATACCGATATTATTCCGTAGGCATGTAAATTTGAACAACGGATATTAAGTGTGGATATGACTGAAGATGCACGCATAGCCTTGTGCTAATGTATCCACGAACTCACCATAATACATGTCGGTTACGACGTGCTGATCGAACGTAGTGTCAAATCAGTGCACACAACACCCTCAAGCCAGCACCAAGGGAGAAGATCCACAGCGACCACCAACAGATGTAAGTGAATGCCTTTCCCTAGCGTTCACCGGTACATGCTTCCACCGAACTCTTCAGGACACACCCGCGACTGGTCAGTCAGCTATAAAGATACAGCTTCAGTTACTAGTCAAAGACTGCATTAGTAATCGATAACATGGGCACATAAAGTCTTCAAATTACATTAGCTCATCACAACTTCGGTAAAAATAAATTGCTGATGTGACGTTTAATCAATGGCTTTCTAGTTGTGCGCCTTAAAGTAAAAATCGAAGTGACTGAGGTAAGTGTACGTGAGCTTCCATGTGCGCAGCTCGTGGTCTAGTGGCTAGCGTTTCTGCCACTGGATCACGGGGTCCCGTGTTCGATTCCCGGCCGGGTTGGGGATATTCTTTGCCCGGGGACTGGGTGTTGGTGCTGCCCTCCTCATTTCATCGTCATTATCATCATCATTCGTTACATTGGCTAGATTGGATTGTGAAAACACTGGACTGCGTAGAAATTGGGACTTTGTACGGGCGCTGATGGCGGCGCAGTTGAGCGCCCCACAGATCACACATCATTATCATCATCATCATCATCATCATCATCATCACGTGAGCTTCCATTTGCTGACAATACTACTTTGACAGTCTACACAGGATGGCTAATCTAGAGTGGTATTAACATGCTATCGGGCGCCTGCGGCTTTCGTCTTACAATCAGACACAAAAAAATAAGATGCGCCATTCACTACTATCTATCGTAGAGAGCTTCATATACGTATTTATGACAAACAGTAGCCTGCAACTCATCATTCGACTCTAAGATCGCGATAATGATTGCAAGTGTAGCACATTATATGGCCAGACTCTGGAAAACCGTTCTAACAACAGCCTACAGAAAAAACTAAACTTCGATGCTTTGAGCACTAGGACTTGAGAGCAAGTTATGAGATTGGAGTAGATTGGGATAAGATACACTCCTGGAAATTGAAATAAGAACACCGTGAATTCATTGTCCCAGGAAGGGGAAACTTTATTGACACATTCCTGGGGTCAGATACATCACATGATCACACTGACAGAACAGCAGGCACATAGACACAGGCAACAGAGCACGCACAATGTCGGCACTAGTACAGTGTATATCCACCTTTCGCAGCAATGCAGGCTGCTATTCTCCCATGGAGACGATCGTAGAGATGCTGGATGTAGTCCTGTGGAACGGCTTGCCATGCCATTTCCACCTGGCGCCTCAGTTGGACCAGCGTTCGTGCTGGACGTGCAGACCGCGTGAGACGACGCTTCATCCAGTCCCAAACATGCTCAATGGGGGACAGATCCGGAGATCTTGCTGGCCAGGGTAGTTGACTTACACCTTCTAGAGCACGTTGGGTGGCACGGGATACATGCGGACGTGCATTGTCCTGTTGGAACAGCTAGTTCCCTTGCCGGTCTAGGAATGGTAGAACGATGGGTTCGATGACGGTTTGGATGTACCGTGCACTATTCAGTGTCCCCTCGACGATCACCAGTGGTGTACGGCCAGTGTAGGAGATCGCTCCACACACCATGATGCCGGGTGTTGGCCCTGTGTGCCTCGGTCGTATGCAGTCCTGATTGTGGCGCTCACCTGCACGGCGCCAAACACGCATACGACCATCATTGGCACCAAGGCAGAAGCGACTCTCATCGCTGAAGACACGTCTCCATTCGTCCCTCCATTCACGCCTGTCGCGACACCACTGGAGGCGGGCTGCACGATGTTGGGGCGTGAGCGGAAGACGGCCTAACGGTGTGCGGGACCGTAACCCAGCTTCATGGAGACGGTTGCGAATGGTCCTCGCCGATACCCCAGGAGCAACAGTGTCCCTAATTTGCTGGGAAGTGGCGGTGCGGTCCCCTACGGCACTGCGTGGGATCCTACGGTCTTGGCGTGCGTCGCTGCGGTCCGGTCCCAGGTTGACGGGCACGTGCACCTTCCGCCGACCACTGGCGACAACATCGATGTACTGTGGAGACCTCACGCCCCACGTGTTGAGCAATTCGGCGGTACGTCCACCCGGCCTCCCGCATGCGTACTATACGCCCTCGCTCAAAGTCCGTCAACTGCACATACGGTTCACGTCCACGCTGTCGCGGCATGCTACCAGTGTTAAAGACTGCGATGGAGCTCCGTATGCCACGGCAAACTGGCTGACACTGACGGCGGCGGTGCACAAATGCTGCGCAGCTAGCGCCATTCGACGGCCAACACCGCGGTTCCTGGTGTGTCCGCTGTGCCGTGAGTGTGATCATTGCTTGTACAGCCCTCTCGCAGTGTCCGGAGCAAGTATGGTGGATCTGACACACCAGTGTCAATGTGTTCTTTTTTCCATTTCCAGGAGTGTATGTACCTATCTCAGTCATTTTATTTTCCTTCCATCACAACAGTCACTTGCGGAAAGGCGCAAGATAAGAGCTGCATGTTCCATCGAAGACAGAGCTAATGGTCGGTTTGGTGAAGAATCGTAGTAGTAGTAGTAATAATAATAATAATAATAATAATAATAACAATAATAAAAATAATAATAATAATATCGTTTGGATCACTGGCCTGTAGCAAGCCTTTCAATTGGACGACATTTCGGCGACTTGCGAGCCCCTAACCCACCCCAGTTATCCAGCCGCGGAAAGGGGACCTACAGTTTAACGTTGAATCCGAACCACTTGCCGTTCCTGGCGACTCCTCACATTCTAGAGAGCTGAATGCTTGGTTAAAAGGAAAGTGCCAAATCAATGACCTGAATGGGTTTCGTTCCGTGACCTCATCGCATCCATTCATGTGCTCTACCGCTTTTGTTTCTTGTTCGTGATTGTTCGTCTTTTAGTTAGGGGCGGACGCGCCATGACGCTTGTTCATCGTCGTTCCATTCACTCAGTTTTTTATTACAGAGGGCAGCAAACTCTCTGAACTAACACGCTGAGCTACCGTACCGGCAACTATTCGGCTATCAGTGCTCGACTCACTGCCAGACCCAAAATTCCATACGTGTTCGACCATGCGTCTGTAACCTGTACTCATACATCCACTATGTATATTCGCATACACGTCCGACACTGTACGTGAACGTCGATTGCTCGGTATTGGCAGGGAAATACGGTATTCCAGTGCTGTGTTACTCTGACTACTATGCAAAGTTCCTTGGATATCCGTGCATGCACTAACACACACTGCTATATGATATCTATCTCGTACACCGGGAAAGAGACTTATAAGTCTGACCTGTACGGAAATATACATATTACGGGTCATAGACGCATGGTTGACGACATATGGAAGACTGCGTCGCGCCGTCAGTCGTGCAAGGATAGCCAAAGGGTAAGGCGACTACTCTATATATGTGGAAATCCGTGATCAAGTCCCAGTACGGCATAAGTTTTCACTGTCGTCATTCCATTCTGCAGCTGGTGGCTGTACCTTCTCGCAATTGCAAATACTTTTAATGTACAAGGAAGGGAATTAGTCGCATCCATTCAAACGAATGCTGCATGTATTCGTCTTAAGGGGGCTGCGGGAAATCATAAAATATTATCTGCTCAAATTTTTTTGCGACCTCCCCAAATCGTTTGATTGTGTGCACATGTTACTCTCTTACAAATACTTCCGTTTCATGGAACTTATGGCTTTACAAACAATCTGTCTGAATCGAAATTAACAAACATAATGCAAAATTTTGTGCTGAGTAATTCAAAAAATTATAATGAAACATCAGTTTTTACCGCAAAATACAACATAGTTTATTGATGGTGGTCGGTTTCAGTCTATAGGGTTCTTCTTTAGAACATAAAGCATCTCCTTCAGTGACTCACCGAAGCTCTGTGCTTAAGACGAACTGTTTAGAATGAAACCGGTCACCACCAGTACTTTCGTGTTTTACAATGAAAACTGGATTTTTTTTCGTTATGATACTGTAAACCAAATATGCTATCAAAAATAACTGATTCACACAACGTTTCAAATAGAGGAAAATCATGAAGGAAGAGTCACAGGATTCCAGTTGTTGTATTGTTCTATTCCTTACACGTATGGATGACATTTCACGTAACATTCATTGCTACTTTTTCCAGATGATGCTAGTGTTATAACAAATCCATCACAGAGAAAGCAACAGGAGTATCTATTAATGGTGCTTTTTAAATAATTATTAAGTGGGTCTCTGAAAATGGACAGTCCCTACATTTAAAAAAAAACATAATGTATTCAGTTCTATATAACAAACAGACTAACAGAAAAACTGAGGTAGCACGTAAGCAAGAGTCAGTAAACAGCGTGGAACATTCAAAGGTTTTGAATGTACAAAGTGATGAAAACTGAAAGAAATACTTTATTGAGCTTCTAAAACAAGTTCAGTTACTTTGGATTTTCGTAAGCCTTGGAAATAAATTAAGCAATCACTTTTATGCAGTACATATATTCATAGAAACGTATTCCTCATATTAAGGTTACTGCCTCTGGATCACAGGGTCGCGGTTTCGATTCCCGGCATCGTTGGGAATTTTCTCCGTCTGGGGACTGGGTGTTTGTGCTGTCCTCATTTCATCAACATCACCATTATCATTCGTGGCAATGGCTAGATTGGACTGAATAGAAAAATTGGACTGTAATAATTGGGACTTTCTACGGGCGCTGATGACCCCGCAGTTGAGCCGCCAGAAACCAAACATCACCATCATCAGTATAAGGCCAGTGCTTGGTACTAGTAGATTTCTCTTGGCCAGGAAATCCCTCTTCGGCTGTGATTGTCTGCTGCTCAGTTCTTTCTTACTTTGCCTGTCAAGCTTAATTTTCCTTCCGAGGAGCAACAATTCCTTCATCTACTTCATTGTCAGCAGCTTTGATGTTAGGATTATCGCTAATCTCCTTTCTGGCACTAACCGCCCCTGCTTTCGTCTTTCTTCACTTTACTCTCTATCTACAGCGCGTGTTCGTTGTACTGTTGATTCCGTTCAAAATATCCTGCAGTTCTTCATCACTTTCACTAAGGATAGCAATGTCGTCAGAGAAACTTACAATTCATCTAGTTTTTATGTTGTTGTTGTTGTGGCCTTCAGTCCAGAGACTGGTTTGATGCAGCTCTCCATGCAACTCTATCCTGTGCGAGGTTCTTCACCTCCCAGTACCTACTGCAACCTACATCCTTCTGAATCTGTTTAGTGTATTCATCTCTTGGTCTCCCTTTACGATTTTTACTCTCCACGATGCCCGCCAATACTAAATTGGTGATCCCTTGATGCCTCAGAACATGCCCTACCAACAGATCCCTTCTTCTAGTCAAGTTGTGCCACAAATTTCTCTTCTCTCCAATTCTATTCAATACCTCCTCATTAGCTACGTGATCTAACCATCTAATCTTCAGCATTCTCCTGTAGCACCACATTTCAAAATCTTCTATTCTCTTCTTGTCCAAACTATTTATCGTCCATGTTTCACTTCCATACATGGCTACACACCATACAAATACTTTCAGAAACGACTTCCTGACACTTAAACCTATACTCTTCTTCAGAAACGCTTTCCTTGCCTTTGCCAGTCTACATTTTATATCCTCTCTACTACTAGTTTTTATGTCCCATTTGAAATATAATTCTTCGACGCATTGAGCAGTACAAAGGAAATACTACATCACTATCTTACCCCGCTTTTAAACTGAACCCTTTGTTCTTGGTCTTCCATTATAATTATAACCGCCTGGTCCATGTATAAATTGCGTATACAAATCGTGTATCAACCATTTTTCTCTTTAGCTTACACCATTTTCCTGAGGATTTCTAACACCTTACAAAATTTTATATTGTTCTAGGCTTTTCGTAGGTCGACAAATGCTATCAATCTGTCTTAGATTTTACTTCAGTGGTGCTTTCATTATTTGCTCAAAGTTGGCACTGCCCCTCCGGTGTCTTTACTGAAAATACAAATACAGATTACTCTCCACAAATAACTAACAAGCAATGAACAAGGTCTTTCATTCAGTTCTCTCTATATTTAAAGCAATGAATATTTCAACTGCGTTGAGTATGTCAGACTTTCCAGTTGCCAATAACGCCAGTGCTTCAGAGAAACGCGGCCGTTAGTACAAACAGAACTGGAATTAAGAACCGGCAGCGTCAGCGAAACGGTTTACTGCACCTGAGTCCACTGGAACAGAGAGAGAAGAAGATGGAGAGAGAGGGAGGAAGACAGAGGGGCAGAGGGAGAGCGAGAGCGAGAGGGAGAAAGGCGAAGGAGGTAAATTTTCCTGCCGAGGCGCGAACAGCTGCGGAGCAGAAACGGCCGGGCCCAGGGGGCGGAGCCGAGCAATCACAGTGCGGGCGTGGATATTGCGTCAGCACCTGGCCACGTCAGCAGGCAACATTTTGAAGGGGGCGCCCGACCGGCCCGGGGCAGTTCCGAAGGCGGAAAAAGGCCAGCGCGAGAAATCTTAAGCGCCTCGGCACACCAGCAGTTGTTTCCGGGGTCAACGCGCCGCCGGCTGGCCGCGTCGGCTTGGAATGGTGGCGGGAAATGAACTGTGAGCAAAGCACATCGAACTTAGGTAGTGACCTACGGAAATTTCCCTCACAAAGCTTCCGTTGCTCTCTCTGAATCAATACCCTACTCAAGCTTTACTCTCACAGCCTCTTCAGTTTTATTGGCACATTGATGGCGATTCGAGAGAGGTGAATAGATTTCTGCATTGGATAATCTTTAGCGGATATCAGGTAAAGCAAGAAGGCCTTTTTTTTTTTTTTGCAATGTCCGATCGGTCGCGGAATGGAAACGACAGTGAAAATAAAAATAAAAATTCCAGAATGAGATTCACTCTGCAGCGGAGTGTGCGCTGATGTGAAACTTGCTGGCAGATTGAAACTGTGTGCCGGACCGAGACTGGAACTCGGGACCTTTGCCTTTCGCGGGCACTACTGTACCATCTGACGGGACGTAAGTCATGTTTGGGTAGCTCGGGTGGTAGATCACTTGCCCAAGAAAGGCAAAGGTCACGAGTGCGAGTCTCTGTCCGGCACACAGTTTTAATGTGCCAGGAAGTTTCACATCAGCGCACACTCCGCTGCAGAGCGAAAATCTCATTCTGGAAACATACCCCAGGATGTGGCTAAGCCATGTCTCCGAAATATCCTTTCTTTCAGGAGTGCTAGTTTTACAAGGTTCGCAGGAGATCTTCTGTAATATTTGGAAAGTAGGAGACGAGGTACTGGCAGAAGTAAAGCTGTGTGGACGGGATGTGAGTCGTGCTTGGGTAGCTCAGATGGTAGAGCACTTGCCCGCGAAAGGCAAAGGTCTCGTGTTCTAGTCTCGGTCCGGCACACAGTTTTAAACCGACAGGAAGTTTCAAAAGATTTTTTGTTTGCAAGCCTCAGATAGGTGCTCCACGTAGTCGCTGTTACGACTCAGACGCTTGCATTGCACCAACTTTTAGTACCCTCCTAATAGAAGGGAGTCGCTTGTGCTTTCCGCCAGTTTTCTGTGCTGGTCTGCAGCTCGTTCTTTGTTCAAAATTTCTCTCTTTATAGGCAGCAGTTCATGTGAGATATGAGATGACAATCAGTAGGAGCCAAGTCCCCACTATGTGGTGGCTGGTCGACCACTTCCCATTGAATACGCTGCGGGAGCGTCTTTGGTGCAGCTTCAGTACGTAGCCAAGCATCGTCACAAAGAAAGACTAGCCTGAATTGTCCTTCATAGATGATTTCTCGACTTGCCTGATCCACTCAAACAAGTGGTACACGCTTAATTCCCTGACAGCCTGCATCATGAACGTCTGCACGTGCTGCTTCAAAGTTCCTGCACCACTGCTGCCACTTGCTGTCATGCATAACAGGTACTTGATGTGGGTTGCATGAAATCGGGCGGAACCCCTTAGCTTGAAGAAATCGAATAACAGTGCACAACGACAGCACAAATCCTATTTCCGACCAAGGTTTTTCCAGAGGTATCCCTTGTTTGTCACGTAAACACCGTAACTAGTAAACCCCTCCAAATCATTATCACCTGGGAAACCCCATTCCTCTGTCCCACTACTAGTTAACCTGGTAACTGACTGAAAAGCACCTGAACTCCATAATGTACCAGTGCTAAAACGGCCTACGAAACTCTTGTGTGGAGTACGAGAAGTGGAAGAAAAGCATAGAGCTTTGTCAAAACGACCTTTCACCTGCAGTTCCCATAACGATAATGTCATCGTATTAATGTCAGCCAAAACGTTAGTAGAACTGGCTGTGACCCGCACTAACATTGTTACGAATCAAAGAAAACTATACAGAAACGGTAAGAAATTAACCCCTCCAAAAGTACCAGAAATACAAAATAAATGGAGCAATTTAAACAAAACTATACAGAAACCGTAACAAATTAACCCCTCCAAAATAAATGGAGCAGTTTCTCAGAAAGAATGTTCAGTAGGCACGATAGCGATTCTCTCACAACGCAGCATTCACATCACCCAAATCAAACTCCACCGAAAACGTTAAATTTTAATTAGTAAAAAAATTTTGGACAACTCTTTACATCCATACATATATTTGTATTTAACAGCAGGTTGCTGTAAAAATACCTAGCGCAGAGTGCAGTTTCATTAGAAAAGCATTGGTGAAAATTTGGAAAATAAGTTAGGTTCTATTCAAAAATATTTTGGGCTTCCATCCACGATTTTTGGACCGGACAACTGCCAGCAATCCTCAGGTGAGCCATGGAAGACTGACGAAGACGCCCTCCGTTCAACAATATATAGCATGCAGCGAGTATTCCGCGCATGCGTCAAAATCATATGGACAGACGAACCACGTCGCCCGCTAGCAGCGCCCTCGCTGGTGGAACTGCAGAACTCAGCTGTCTTCGGCGTTGTCAATTTCCGCGGCCATCGGTGTACTCTGACGTCTTCGTCTGGAGCAGATCTTAGAGATGACGGGGTTCCACGCATTATCTAGCTGGTAGCCATTGTCACGGTTCATAATATTGTCTGTGATCCGAATTTCCACTGATTCTTTTATGACGGAGTCCCAAAAGGATGTTGCTGCGGCCAAAATTGTTGTCTTGTCATACTCCATTGAGTGTCCAGTGGAAATGCAATGCTCAGCAATTACAGACTTGCTAGGTCGAAAAAGGCGAGTACAGCGTTGATATTCAGTGCAATGTTCTCCTACTGTTCGCAATGTTTGTCCCATATATGACATGCCACACTGACAAGGTATTTTATAAATTCCCGCCTTCCGCAATACCAGATCGTCTTTCACTGATCCCAGCAGGCCGGAAATCGTCTATGGTGGTAGAGAAATCACTTTCACTTCGAAACCGTGGAGGATTCTTGCAATTTTGAAGGAAATGTTGCCAACTAAGGGAAGAAAAGCTAAAGGTATAGTAGACGTGCTCTCTTCTTCCTGCACTCCCTGTTTCTTTGGGTTAAATGCCAGTGCTTTGCTAATTTGCCGGGTAGAATATCCATTCTCTTTGAAGACCCTCTTCAGGTGGGCAAGCTCTTCAGGCAAACTATCTGCATCTGACACTACATGAGCTCTGTGTACAAGTGTTTTAAGTACACTGATTTTCTGCGATGGGTGATGGCAGCTGGACGAATTTAAATACAAATCAGTATGTGTGGGCTTTCGATAAACTGAATGCCCCAGAGAGCCATCACTCTTCCGTCTAACTAGCACATCCAAGAAAGGGAGGCAACAGTTTTTCTCTAATTCCATGCCAAACCGAATGTTCTCATGAATGGAGTTGAGGTGATCTAAAAAATCCACTGATCTGTCTTCTCCATGAGGCCACACTACAAAAGTTTCTTCTTGGCTTGGCGAGTTTTTTCTATGAGTGTTATTTTGCAGAAAATTACGCAAAATTTTCATGATTTTACAAGTGGATCTAGGTATATAATACCTCTAGTCAATATATCACGCGTTCTGGCCTTCTTCCATCTAATTTGTTTGTTAGTCGCGCCAGATTGCGAGGAATTATTTTCTAGGACTAGGAAAAATTTCCGCGTGAGGGGGTGGCAAGAGTATGTCACTGCCCTTCCCTGCGTCCCACTGAGAACGTCTTTGTTAGTGTTGAATTAATCTGCTGTCATGTTGTTTTTATGCGTGATTAAGGGACTGTGGGTACTTTACCGTATTCGAAGTTATTGAGAAGGCACACGGTCTCTCGTAACTAACGACATGTCACTCAACATATCGACGAGGATACTGAGTGATAAGAGAGCGGCCGTCGTCTCAGTAACCAGTGTGTTGCAGGAAAAGTGAAAGCTCAAACATTTTTTTCTGCATTTTCCTTCACTGAATTCTGTGACGAGTACTGACACACTTAATTGTGGGCGCTCTTCTTCTATCATCTCACTTATTTATTGGAAACTGCACCACTTTCTTATCGTCATTACGAATCTACCATTAAGCTGTAAGAAATCCACATCAGGAATAAGAAATTTTCCTCCTTCGCTTGAATCCATCAACGGTTTTTATACATGTGTAATCACTGTCACATTTCAGTTGCGAGAAAGGTTTATGAATGCCCTATATCATTACAGAATGAGTATCGTGGTACCAATATTGTGTGGCAAAAAAGAACCAGAGGTATAATGCATTATCTGGTACTTACTGATGTGTTGGTCAATGTGCCAACACCTTGTAGATAGAGGCGGCCTAAATGCACGCTATCTAAGCAGACGGGCGTGAATTCTGGAACAGGATAAGTAGTGAATTCTAATAAGAAAAGTATGCAGCTCCTCGAAAACTTAACTTTATTCTATCCTTGTGGTACATCGCTCTTGACAATACAAATAAGACTATCTTCAGATACGGTTAATGGCGCCTTGCTAGGTCGTAGCCATGGACTTAGCTGAAGGCTATTCTAACTGTCTCTCGGCAAATGAGAGAAAGGCTTCGTCAATGTAGTCGCTAGCAAAGTCGTCGTACAACTGGGGCGAGTGCTATTCCGTATCTCGAGACCTGCCTTGTGGTGGCGCTCGGTCTGCGATCACACAGTGGCGACACGCGGGTCCGACATGTACTAAATGGACCGCGGCCGATTTAAGCTACCACCTAGCAAGTGTGGTGTCTGGCGGTGACACCACACTTACGTCATTGTGAGTTATATAAAGAGTTTAAATATTATAATGCAAAATCTTCGTGAGTTTTTACAGACCATGGATTTCCTTAGATTCTAAAATTATCTTACATCATGTTTATGGCAGGTTATGAGAAGCCGTCAGTGGCGTAGCGTGAGGGGAGACTTTGAGACTTAGTCTCTCCTGTATTCCTGATTAAAAAAGATGCAATAGTAATTCATAACAAAAATATAAATAACTTTCTACTAAGAGCTCTAATTGTGCGAAGACATCAGTTTGTAGCCCGCGCTGCACCCTGAGTATTGGTGTATTTGCCTGCTTGAGACTCGACTGCTCCCAGTCACTGCCTCCCTTCCCTTACCTGGCTGTGTGAGCCTGCGCGCTTGGTGTGCGGACGTTTGCCACGCCGGACATTTGCCACGTTTTTACCTGCTCCGAAGGGTTGGGTCCCTTGTCTCCCCCTCCTCTTGCTCCCCCTCCTCCTCCTCACTCGCCGCCCGACCCGCATTAAAGGTACTTACTGAGCCTTTCCTTTGGTTTTCTTAACATAGGAGCAGAATCTCTATGGATTTTTCGCCACATTTCTAGAGAGAGTTTCATTGTGGAAACTATTAAATGCATCTCGCATTGAAATCCGCACCAATTTCGAGCCGCAGTAAAACTTCGCCAATCTTGCAGATTTTGCGCTCGTCTAAATTATAGGTGCTCTTTTTCGGTGCTCCTGCAGCAGCTTTCTGTCGTGTTTTGTGTACCATGGGGTATCAGTTTCGTCTGATATTAATTTATTTGGTATGAATCTCTCGAGTGTTGTTGATACTGAAAGGAATCCAACAGAGACCTTCGAACTTAAGCCCCATATGGTCTTCACTTACATAGTTTGGAAGGATTGGAGACTGTCTCTTAGAAAGACGTCAATCGAATTTTTAGCTGCTTTTATAAGTAGATATAGTTTGCGTTTAGTTTTGGTGAATTTCTTTGTTACGGAATTGAGCCTCACTCGACTGTGTGTTCACTAATCCCTGTATCCGTTGTGATGCTCAGGATTATTTGTGGCTAAGAGGTCAAGTGTGTTTTCGTAACCATTTACAATTTGAATGGCCTCGTGAACTAATTGTTCAAAATAATTTTATAAAAAGCATTTAGAACAATTATGGAAGTAGTTTTCTATCTACAGTATGGTCTGAAAATGTATTTTTGTCAACATATGGAAGGTAGATTGAAGTCACTGCCAACTGTAATTGTATGAGTAGAGTACCTATTTGTGATGAGACTCGAGTTTTCTTTGAAATATTCAGCAACTGTTTCATCTGCGACCGGGGGTTGGTAAAATGAGCCTGTTATTAATTTATTCTGGTTGTCGAATATAACCTCTGTCCATACTAAGTCACAGGAACTTCCTGCTTCAATGTCGCTTGCGAGGTGGAACACACATTACATTATTTTTCTTTAAGTTGTGCTTCTTGTTTCTGTTGTAGTGGAGATCATTACAATTACGGATTTTCCCTCCAAAACCAAGGAGGGTAGAACAACAACGTAGAACAATGCAGAACAACAACGTACAGTACAAGCATAGCATTCTGTATTACTTCATTTCCGTATTTCTAACATTTTAAAATTGTATGTCGACTTTAGATGACATGTTAATCATAGATGTTATTATCTCTGTTCATGAACGTACTTTCAGTCATGTTTTGAACTTTGTCCAGCTACACTTTATTAACTAATGTTTCGCTGCAAGGGATATCGGATTCTGAGTACATTAATATAAAGTATGTCGTCCTTCTTTTCAAACATTCACATACCCATTTCTTCTTTCCTTATTGTCTTTTGGGCATGCAGTTGTAGTAATTAAAGTAGGCACAAATGCAGTGATCAAAAACAAACGATTAGCTTACATTCGCATTCTGTTTACAGCGTTCCTTTCTTGTTGCTCCCATGGCAATGGACCGTTTATATCGCAATCAGTAAGCGTAAAGGGAAGCTACCGTACTTACAGATGGATCTATATTTATACTTGGCAGAACTAATTACATACTGACGTAATCATCGGAATTGCTTTCGATTCCCAAAATATATAAATATTTGGATTTCGGAAAAGAAGCTCTGTATTTCACCAAGATGTGGAAGAAGAAGGTCCCTTACGTACTGGTTGTATCGAGTAAGATGTGGAGGTAGCGGTTTGAAAGCGGACAGAAGAAGTACGAGGAAGGGCGTCCTTTACCTGAGGGATCGCTACCTGGCGAAGAGGAAGTGTGGCAAATGTCCGGCGTGGCAAATGTCCGGCATTCGCGCGCTTTAGTGGCATTCTCGGCTCCCCTCTACTTTCCCTCTTCCACGAAGGCTGGTGCGCTGCACTTGCTAGCAGGTATCGAGACTAGTCTCTGCCGCTTCTATGTTGGCTTTTAACACGGAAGTGAACAGTCGCGCGGTTTGTGTTCACAGTCATTCTGCTGAGCTTTTAGCGCATATTTTCGTTGTGTCGCCAACATGAGTGAGCCAGCAACTGAGTACCTTATAGAATTTTTATTAAAAATGCCTTTTTCTACATTAACGAACGAAAAAAGTGCGAATTGAACGACAAACGACCTTTTCCTGTACTAGTGTAGTTTGAAGTGAAGCCAAACAAAAACGCACTTTTCAGACAGCCTGGTACGAAAAGTATACTTGGCTGACTGCGAATGTAGTTAATAACAGATTATATTGTTATATATGTCTTCTGTTCGGTGGTGAAAAGGAATGGTGCTGTGAGGGGATTTGTATAATAAAGAACTTTGACAGGAAAGCACAAAAGCATCAGATATCAAAACGTCACCTGCAGAACAAAGAATCATTTCAGTTATTGGGCAAAAGTAGAATTCAGCACGCCCTTTCTGAAGCCACTCGTCTGGCGGCAACGAAATAAAATGAACAAGTTGCATCCAACAGCAGAGTGCTGGCTCGTCTTATTCAGGCAATTGTATGTATTTGTAAACAAGAACTAGCCTTTTGCGGCCATCGAGAAGACGAATCCTCTATCAACTACGGTAACTATCTGGAATTGGATTTACTAGCTCAAGCAGAGCAGTTAATCCGAGACCATCTGTCATCATCTTTAACCTCCAGATATACAGAATGATGTAATAGAAATGATAACTTTGGCAGTTAATGAGAAAATAAAATCAGAAATTCAGAACTGCAATTTCATTTCGATTCAGGCTGATGAAACATTAGACACGTCATGCAAGAGTCAAATGATTATAATATTCAGGTACTGTATTGCAGACAAAATTGAGGAAAGATTCGTTGGACTTTACGATGTTTCTGAAGATAAAACTGCTGAAGGTTTGTCAAACATTATTCATGCAGTATGGAAAGAATGGAATGTGGTAAGAAAAGTGGTTAGTCAAACGGATGATGATGATGACGCTTCAGTAATGGAGGGCAGAGAAAGAGGACTACAACAATTGGTGAAGCAGTTCTGTCGCCATGCGCTGTTTTTTCATTGTTACGCGCTCTACCTGAATTTGGTACTGTTACATGCCTCCAGAATCATATGACAAGTACGCATGTTTGTGATTCCATTCGTTTTTCAGCCAATCATCAAAAAGGAACTGTATTGCCAACTGAGAAAGGATTTAAACTCCCATACGCGAGCAACACTCGCTGAAACTTTCGTTCCAGGACAGTTTCAACGATATCTAGTCATTTCTCAGAGTTATATGGTGCTTTTAATTATATAATTGATGATACAGACTCTCAATGGGACCCAGAATCTTTGATCTGTGCTGCGGGAATGAAACGTCGAATGGATGATCCTACGTTTGTCTACTTGCTTTGCTTCTACCGAGGGTGCTTTGTTTATGTCGATCATCTCTTTAATGTTTTCAGTCAAAATGTGCCAGTATAATTGCTAGCCACGACGAAATAAGAGCTGTTTTGAGAAACTTGTGACAATTAAGAACGGAAACATTCGTTGATGAGTGCATTAAATGCAGCTTGTGTATGAATGGCAACATATCATCCTGTGACAGTCAAAAGACACCTCTCAGGGCATTAACTTACGAGATAATGGATTTGCTAACTGTTTAGATGGAAAGGAGATTTAAAGACTTTATCCCAAATTCAGTTTGTTGAACTTCTGAACGAAAAGTGTTTCCCAAACTATCAAAAAGAATTCCCAAAGTTGAAACTGCTTCAGTTATTAGAACAGTAGCCTTTTTACGAACAAGAACAACTTGAACATGAACTGTGTAACATATACGCTGATGAGAAAAAAACGCTTATCTCCAAGAATCCTCTTAAGTACATTGTCAACAATGATTTAAACTCTATGTATGAAGAAACAACGAAGTTCCTGCTTTTGGTTTTGACCCTACCCGCAATTATAGCAAGCGTAGAACGAAGCATGGGTACTCATAAGCGAGTGAAGAATTATTTAAGGAATTCAATGTCCAACACTCGGCTGTCGTGTTTGAGCACGTTAGCAACACAAAAGACACTACTTGGAGAGCTATCCAGTGATCAGATCTTTGTAGGTCGAGTTATAGACTTATTTGTGTAAAGAAAAGACAGGCGCACTACACTTGTGTACAAGAAAATATAAGTGGTTCTTCTCTTGCTGCTGGAGTTCTACAAATTATTCATCCTTTCTTGAACAAGTTAGTTATTACTATTATTAATATTATTATTATTATTAGTGGCGGTGGTAGTGGTAGTGGTTGTAGTAGTAGTAGTTGTTGTTGTTTTATTTGATGCATTTAGTTTCATTTGTTTAAATTATTGTGTATTGTACTATTTTGTCTCCCTATAATAACTGTAGAGTCTCCCCAACCTTTACAACCACGCTACGCCACTGGAAGCCGTCACTAGTGTCAAAGTGAAACGTAGTCCACGAAATAGGACTATGTCTCTAATCCAGCTGTTATCGATCTACATAACAGTTTACAAATACATACAAATGCCTGAATAAGACGAGCCAGCACTCTCCTGTTGTGTATTGTACTATTTTGTCTCCCTATAATAACTGTAGAGTCTCCCCAACCTTTACAACCACGCTACGCCACTGGAAGCCGTCACTAGTGTCAAAGTGAAACGTAGTCCACGAAATAGGACTATGTCTCTAATCCAGCTGTTATCGATCTACATAACAGTTTACAAATACATACAAATGCCTGAATAAGACGAGCCAGCACTCTCCTGTTGTGTATTGTACTATTTTGTCTCCCTATAATAACTGTAGAGTCTCCCCAACCTTTACAACCACGCTACGCCACTGGAAGCCGTCACTAGTGTCAAAGTGAAACGTAGTCCACGAAATAGGACTAACGTCGATCAGTTGTAGAATTTTGGAACACGTATTGTGTTCGAGTATAATGACTTTTCTGGAGACTAGAAATCTACTCTGTAGGAATCAGCATGGGTTTCGAAAAAGACGGTCATGTGAAACCCAGCTCGCGCTATTCGTCCACGAGACTCAGAGGGCCATAGACACGGGTTCACAGGTAGATGTCGTGTTTCTTGACTTCCGCAAGGCGTTCGATACAGTTCCCCACAGTCGTTTAATGAACAAAGTAAGAGCATATGGACTATTAGACCAATTGTGTGATTGGATTGAGGAGTTCCTAGATAACAGGACGCAGCATGTCATTCTCAATGGAGAGAAGTCTTCCGAAGTAAGAGTGATTTCAGGTGTGCCGCAGGGGAGTGTCATAGGACCGTTGCTTTTCACAATATACATAAATGACCTTGTGGATGATATCGGAAGCTCACTGAGGCTTTTTGCAGATGATGCTGTGGTGTATCGAGAGGTTGTAACAATGGAAAATTGTACTGGAATGCAGGAGGATCTGCAGTGAATTGACGCATGGTGCAGGGAATGGCAATAGAATCTCAATGTAGACAAGTGTAATGTGCTGCGAATACACAGAAAGATAGATCCTTTATCATTTAGCTACAAAATAGCAGGTCAGCAACTGGAAACAGTTAATACCATAAATTATCCGGGAGTACCCATTAGGAGTGATTTAAAATGGAATGATCATATAATGTTGGTCGTCGGTAAAGCAGATGCCAGACTGAGATTCATTGGAAGAATCCTAAGGAAATGCAATCCGAAAACAAAGGAAGTAGGTTACAGTACGCTTGTTCGCCCACTGCTTGAATACTGCTCAGCAGTGTGGGATCCGTACCAGATAGGGTTGATAGAAGATATAGAGAAGATCCAACGGAGAGCAGCGCGCTTCGTTACAGGATCATTTAGTAATCGCGAAAGCGTTACGGAGATGATAGATAAACTCCAGTGGAAGACTTTGCAGGAGAGACGCTCAGTAGCTCGGTACGGGCTTTTGTCAAAGTTTCGAGAACATACCTTCACCGAGGAGTCAAGCAGTATATTGCTCCCTCCTACGTATATCTCGCGAAGAGACCATGAGGATAAAATCAGAGAGATTAGAGCCCACACAGAGGCATACCGACAATCCTTCTTTCCACGAACAATACGAGACTGGAATAGAAGGGAGAACCGATAGAGGTACTCAAGGTACCCTCCGCCACACACCGTCAGGTGGCTTGCGGAGTATGGATGTAGATGTAGAATTATACAAGTCTCCAGTAAGCGATTCTGATGATTTCATTTTCTTTATTGCCTTCATAGAAATTGGCATATAATCTATATCTATATGCGAAAATAACACTTCACTTCAGTCTGCCTCCTATTATTGTTTGTATTATGCATCGGTCTCAATAAGTGGCCTACACTAGTTGTATTCATAATTCTGCTCGTTGTAATGTTAACACGTGCCAGAAATAAGGGAAAATTTCCGAGCAGCTATCGCCGTGAAATGCATAGCGATGGATGGTGCGCGAGCGCGCGCGCGCGTTTGTGTGTGTGTGCGGCCGTGTGAACGAATGCCTTTGATTTTTATATGCATTCAATGGCGAGGTTGTCAGCGTCCTTACGAAAATTTTGTGGGAACAAATGTGGTTGAAAAGTCTGACTTATCACAAAACAAGTATCGAATGAGACGTGAGAACCATGAAATGGGAATAAGCGAGGACTCATGTTATAATGAGCAACAACGCTAGTTCAGCAACTTTCCACAAATATGTTGGCATATCTGTGTCATGGAAGAAGTCTAAGCAAACAATCCTACAGCTATGTTAAGGTCACTCTTAACATCGCAACACTTAGATCTTGACATGTTACCTCCTGTCGACATAACAAAGCACTTGATCCGCGTCGCCCATGAGCAGTAGTGTGCAAAAACTCATTTAACAGATTTATTTATCCTAATTTCGTGTACCGTTATTACTGTTATTTAGGCAACGAATAATGAACACACGTAGAACCTGTGTTCCTTGGCAATCCATAGTAATATATTTGAGTAGTTAAAGGTACAATATTATATTTCTATAGATTCGGAATGGAATGGGCAGACTCACATTCTGTGTCGTGTGTGTTACTTAAGTAGTGTACGAGTACCCTTTTTCTTCATGTAGCTTAGCTCGGTGCTTCAGGAATCAAAATAAAATGGCGCAACCTGTTCATAAAGTGGACCGTTGGCGGTAATTCGTTTTTAGTATTTGAAAGGGAGCACCACTGCAACAGTCGAAGGTGAGTTGCGGAAGTACGGCAAAAATTCACCGTCATATAAATCTAAGTTGCAGTGGCGGAAACGTTTCCAGTGTGGCCAGAGAATTACGAATGACGCAGAAGAAAGTGGCATAATATCCCTCCGTGAAGAAGCCGATCTTGGAAGAAAAGTGGTTGCTCTGGAACCCGAAAACCGGTCTTTGACAATAGGGGCATACTACCATAAACGTCTAACGAGACTCTGTAAGCTCTCTAGACGAAGCTTCGCGGTAAGGCATCTATCAGACCAATTTTGATCTACAACAACGCCCCACATCATTCATCACAGGACGCACTTAAACAGGCTGATTCTTCGAGCCCCACCGGCCCCGGCCAGCCCTCTTCTCTGTGTTCTCCTGTCATGGCATCCAGTGACTTCCTCTTTCCCCCAGTGAAGAGTCCATTTCGTGGCAAGAATTTCCAGAATGACGACACGCTGATTTTCGTAGCGAAACCTTTCCTCAATACACACAATGAAAACTCCTGCAAATTAGGTCTCAGTTACATTAACTTGCAATGAGGAAAATATGTCACATTGAAAGGCAAATATGCACAGAAACATTCACATCATCGCCAAGTTTCGCCTGATTTTTTCGACTTAAAATTTTAAATTTTATGCCTACCTTGTGTATTTCATACAATTTAATCGTTTCCAGAATGAGATTTTCGCTCTACAGCGGAGTGTGCGCTCTTATGAAACTCGCTGGCAGATTAAAACTGTGTGAAGGACCGAAACTCGAACTTGGGACCTTTGCCTATCGCGGGCAAGTGCTCTACCATCTGAGCTACCCAAGCACACCTCACGCCCCGTCCTCACAGCTTTACTTCCGCCAGTACCTCGTCTTCTACTTTCAAAACTTCGCAGAAGCACTTCTGCAGCTGCCCGCGAAAGGCAAACGCCCCGAGTTCGAGTCTCTGTCCGGCACACAGTTTTAATCTGCCAGGAAGTTTCAATTTAATCGTTGATCGTCAAATGTCGATCGTATAGTAACAAATTTAGCATTTTTCATGTTTTCATGTGTGGTTGTAGGTTTGGTATGGGGGTGGAAAAAATGGTTCAAATGGCTCTGAGCACTATGGGACTTAACATCTGAGGTCATCAGTCCTCTAGAACTTAGAACTACCTAAACCTAACTAACGTAAGGACATCACACACATCCATGCCCGAGGGAGGATTCGAACCTGCGACCGTAGTGGCCCGCGGTTCCAGACTGAAGCGCCTAGAACAGCTCGGCCATCCCGGCCGGCGACAAAGATTAGGAAGCATCTCGAGAAATGTTCCTAGCCAAAGTTGTGCCGTAGCATTTGACCACATACAGTGCCTATGGAGTGTACTCAATACCCTGGAAGTGTCCGTCGTGGTGGGAACAGTGTTGTGTGTAGTTGCTAGTGCATTATGTCGGGCCTAAGTGAGATCAAACTTGGGAAGTAGTTGGTGCTCCTATAGCGGATGCTTCCATAACAAAGGTACCAGAGGTGTTTGTGTTTTAGGAGACAACGTATCGCAGATTTGTACCGCATATAGAAGAAAAAAAAACATCAACCGCTCCGCTAAATCACAGCGTGGACGACAGTTCGTGTTGAGCGATTGTACTCTTTCCCGTGCCCTTACGTGTTCTTCACACATGCCATTTCTTATCACGAAGTAAATTTGTGAAAATCGGTGCAATCGAGTTATTAGGTACTAGACCGTTGACATTTGTATGGTTTTGGTTTAAGTTTTGGGTTTCGCTTCCGTATTGAGATATTAGTTTTGTCCGAAGTATTATTCCTTGTTTTCTAAATGTGTTTCCAATTTGTGAGTTGATTGGGAAGATTAATTTATGCTATTTTTTTCTAACTATGCTACTTGTTTTAGTTTTTCCATTGTTTATGTCACTGTGTTGTCAGCGAATCTTCATCTGTATCTTGTTCATATCTTTCTGTTTGTTTGTAGGAAGATGCATTTTTTGTTAACTTCATCTTCTAGTGTTTCTTTGTGTCCATTTTTAATGCTGTCTGTTTTAAAATGGTTATTTCCTTCAGTAATGTGTTTAGGAATAAGTTTACCAATCTGTTTATCGTTTATCTGACTACAGCTTGTTCATATTTCCTTGGGAAGTTTGACGTTTCGTTTACTATGGTTTCCATTGTGTGGGTTTTCTCTACAACGTGAAATATGTTCTTGTGATTGTCCTGTCCCTTGGTTAGGAATTTCAGATGAACGAAAACAGTTTTCAACGTCTTCGTCATTATCTTTACGACGAGAGCACCGGTTTCTTTGAGCTCAGGCGATGCATTGTTTAGGTGAGTGATACGACCGGCTTCCAGCGACAAGTGAAACGTCAGGTGTCACCCCCCTCCGCTGTGGAGGAGCCTGTGCAGACTCGTCGCTGGCGGTGCCTATCGGAAAGCCGTATTTCGCACTAAGCCCTCGCCTGCGACCTGCCCCCCCTCACTCCCCTTGCCACTAGTGTGTCCACGGAGGTAACGGCGTTTCTCGTAAGCTCTTCCACGCAATCGACTTCTCTTGTAAACAGAGGCGGCTCGTGATACACACGGCTTGCTCTCCCGATCCCTCACCTACTCGTCTGGAATAAGCTGCTGTCTCTTGTTGCACTTCGTGCGACGTAGTCTACTGCGCAACGCATGCTCCAACCAAGTGGTATTCGTACTGCCAACATTACGATCAATAATTCAGCACTGTCTCCCTTTTATATAACTAGTCCCGCATATATTCACTTCAAATATCTCCTGACATATTAAAATGTTATTCAGAAAGGCAGTAACGAACGCCTTTTCGTTACTTTATTAATCAATCACACAATTTTACTTGGCTTTCTTGTAAAACTGGCAATCTAGTGCTTGTCAGAAAAGCATTTAAATTTTTTTATCTCTTTTTTTTTTTTTTTTTTTTTTTTTTTTTTTGTGAAATAGAGGCGATTGAGTGACGTAGGAGAGAATGTCCATACGTGAAGTAATTTGAATTACAAATTTTATTATGATTAACCAAAAGCATCCTTAACTTTTACTACGTCTAATTTACTCCGATTAATATTGAAAAGTTTACTGCGTACGCAAGAAAAGGTATTAATTAAGAAAGATGCTGTTTACATACCACGACTTTTCCAAGCCCTATGGACTAATGGTAGTGAGTTCGTATATCACACGGTTCAAGTATTGAAACGGAAACGCATGTTTTTACCTAGGATATAATAAAATGCATTATACATTTCATGTTATTAAGCAAAACTCCATTTTCAAGGAGAAAAAAGTTTAGCGCTTGTGTATTTTGCACGTTTTGTACCCAGTTTTCTTACGCTTTTTATTCCAGATTGATTTGTTGTACGTAAGTATGCAGTTCGGTATGAAGTCAAATTTAGAAAACAACTTCTTACAAGCTGTAAAAATATTATACAATATATTTTCGATTACCCTCAGTAAACTTGTTATTTGTTGTTGCTTTGAGTCTTTGATTTTAAATTTTATGCTATGTATCAGAAATTCCTTACTGGAAAACGTATGAGAAATGTTACTTCATTCCGATTGTTCAGTCGCAACTTCCTGTAATTATTTTACTGACTATCCACAGAATAAATCGGATAACCATCTTATCGACCTTCTTAGTGCCTCCTCTTGCTGAGAAGTGAAAATAGCCCCCTTTTTTTTAAGGGGTTTTGTATTTTTGCAGAGTTTTCTTTCCTCTTGAGGGGAGCTGTTTGCTGCTGTTATTCAATTTACTTTCCTGTAAGATTTAATGCTTTTTGTATTGTTTGATATTTATCTTGTGTTTCCAAATCCACAGCATCAGAGCATTGTGTTTTAGTTTTACTACGATTAACATGCTTCTTTAAAACTTTATGAGTTTATCATTGGAAGCGCCGGTAGCCATGGCGATCTCCCATGGCTACCAGTTCGGCACAGTCTGAGAAAGACTTAGACAACGCTAATTAAAATAATTAAGAATCTACGGAACTCAAGTTTAATAAGAAGTTTATCAGTACAAAATGACCACACATCAAAAAGTAACAAGTACAGATACTACGCAAAAAAATTTGAAATAAGAATAGAAGATCACAAAACAAACAGGAGGATATAACACAGCAAAATATCCTCCATTCAGTTCATTTAATAGATGTAGTGAGGGCAGAACCGGTCGAAGTGTGGAGCTACTAAAAGAAAGAATAAAACTACTTGCCTGAGCTACCTTCCTACCGGTAAAACCCTCATTCACATGAATCGAAAGTGTGAAATTTGTCTTCAAGATAAGGGACAGCTCACGCATTCCATATTCCCTCTCAGAGAAGTCAAATGAACTGAAATGTCTTCATGACCTACGTCAGTCGTATAGTAGACTGGACTTCTTTCCTAATTAGCTGTCCCTAAATCATTAAATTTCTAGAAGATAGACATATTTTTCATCTCCCGACCGCTGTTGATCAGACGGTTTTCGGGCAATGTCGCTTACCTTCAGATAATTTATCATAGTGACAACGTAACTGAAGTCTTAAAGTCTTAAACGAACTATGGTTTTCTCTGTCATATAGCAAGAAAAATACAATCTTTTCCCTAAATTGGCAAATTGTCGCTTAAAATGTACGAACGTTTAAGAGTGTAGCTGCTGTAGAAGATGCAGTCAATCGGCCCTAGACCTCATTTCACTACTCACATTGTGACGCCTTACTTTTTTCAAGTGCGCCAGTTCTTACTACAGCTGTGGACACTTATGCAGAGTTATGTAGTGGCAACGCAGACCACAATAAATTCCCCTAGTGATGTCCCTGCTTTAAATAAAGTGGCACTCTCCACATCGACGTTTTGTAACTAGGTAGTAACTAAGTTTAGTAACTAAGTTAACCTTGCATAGGGACTTGGCCACTGTAGCTTCGGAGCCACCACCACCTCCACTTCAAAATACGTGTAGGAACCATGTTACACCTAGATGCAGCTATTGGCTTATCTGCAGAAGTTTCAGTAGCTGGCTGAGCTCCAGATTGTTGTTCACACTGCGTTTTGTAATCGATGCCATAACCCAGTATCAATAAACGAATTTTGCACCCGACCTATTTTCGCGCTGAATATACAGAACACAAGAATCAAATATAATACACATATAACACAGCACTATAATCAATCTACAAATCACTGACCACTAGAAAATACATACAATACATGACGCGCTCTTGTTAAAGAGTTTCTGTGTTAGAAGTCTGGCACAAGATTCTATACTAAAATACTCTTATGATGATGACGAACGAGTCGTCGCCAATGTTGACTGGTGGCCAATGCTAAATAGAAACATATAAATCACAGCAGGTAGGTCAGTAACGTCGACAAGGTGCTGGCTGCATGGTCTTGATCTGCAACGACTAAAATAATTACAAGTCGTTGGTAAAAATAATATATATTGTACTTAACTGGTTGTACACGATTCTTCTTGGCTGCATACATATAAACAAATAGCTATTAAGGCCTCACTTAGGCCATCTACATCTACATCTACATTTATACTCCGCAAGCCACCCAACGGTGTGTGGCGGAGGGCACTTTACGTGCCACTGTCATTACCTCCCTTTCCTGTTCCAGTCGCGTATGGTTCGCGGGAAGAACGACTGTCTGAAAGCCTCCGTGCGCGCTCTAATCTCTCTAATTTTACATTCGTGATCTCCTCGGGAGGTATAAGTAGGGAGAAGCGATTTATTCGATACCTCATCTAGAAACGCACCCTCTCGAAACCTGGCGAGCAAGCTACACCGCGATGCAGAGCGCCTCTCTTGCAGAGTCTGCCACTTGAGCTTATTAAACATCTCCGTAACGCTATCACGGTTACCAAATAACCCTGTGACGAAACGCGCCGCTCTTCTTTGGATCTTCTCTATCTCCTCCGTCAGACCGATCTGGTACGGATCCCACACTGATGAGCAATACTCAAGTATTGTTAGAGGTTGCTTCCTATCAGCTGAAAGCTATGCTACTTTACTACTTGACGTCTCTAGCAACAGTGGACGAGAGCTCGCTAGAAACTTGATAAAAGCCGCGGAGCGGCGCTAGTCTGCTCGTGGGTCCAACGATACTAATACGGACCGTGGACAATAACTGCGACCCCTAACAAGTGTGGTATCGAACGTTGATACCACAAAGACAGTTCGCTAATCTTGCCTGAATTAACAACAGCTGAGTCTAGAAGTTCGTTTGTGAAGGTCGAGACTACTCACCCACAGCGAGTGCAATCACTTCCACGGTCAGCTTGAAACAAAATTTACAAAACAGAGATTACAAACTGTAAAAGTTTTGAAACACACAAATGTCCTCCATAATTGATACTGACAATTCAGTACGTCATTTTTTACGTGGCGTCAGAGAAATAAAGGGAGATAAATTTAAACTGCGATCAGTTACAATGAATATTAAACTTGAAGAGTTAAAACTGAAATGAAAATTACTTAAACGTTAAGTTAAATGTTAACGTGCTTCACAAAGAAGTATTTCCCCTTAATTAAGAATACCTTTAAATGGATCTAAGCTTTCAAGACTGTACAGCTATGCCTATGTGTAATATACTCGTATTTACTTGAATGATGCAGGATCGTGCAGTACGCGTAATGATGAAATCGTAGCGATAAGAAGCTGTAGCCTCTGCACCACTGCTGTTGTGCGCCGCTCTCTTGAAAAGTTTTTTCAAGGCTATTTCTAACGCTAGATATGTGTCGTCATATGCACTCGTAGCACATTCTGGGATCTATGAATGCAGGCGTCTCTGTTTTGGTGGGAGAAAAAATAAGTTAATTGCAGTTCCATTGGAAAGGTGGCAATACCTATTGCGGCGGAACCGAACCGCATGCAGGCTCGAACCAACACTCATAAAAACCGAGAGGTGAATGTCTAATAGTACGTGTGTGTAAACTTGAAGCACAAATTTCCAAGGTTGTTAAAATGTTGAAATTGCTCACCTTTGAATAAATATTTATTGATACGATATATCTCTTTAACAAAACTACAAATTTCGTATTTCCATTCACAAGATACTAATCCTCAGCGTTTAGCAGCAGCATTTGAAATACCTCTGTAGATAACAATTCTGTGGAAAGTTGCATTAAACAGATATTTTACTGGACGAGCGACGCGAGGTGTCATGAAAACTGTCGTTTTTGCGCTCTTCCAAAGCAGGAATCACATGGTGTAGTACGAGGTCTCCATAATGTGCAGACGTCACGATACATCTGACAGGCCTTCTGGGTCTATTATCTTCAAAGAAAAACGGACCGAGATGAAAGGTGCACTTGAATCCTCACCACAGAATCACATACGGCGAGCGCAATGGCTCTTCGTGCACAACAAACGGTTTAATAGTGTAGCAAATTCCGCAGTTCTCCGTATTCACTGTGCTCTGTACTGCATTACGTGCCTAGTCACTGCATAGAATATTGCTGGCCACACACTAACAACTTCAGTCCGTGCTAAAAATCGAAGAACAAATTCAGAACGTTGCTGTAGATCATGAGGTTTCAGTTGCTGCTCCATGTGGATCTTGCTCGGGTGCCAGTGTGAAACAGACCGCAAAACATTCGTTACTATTGACTACTAGATGAACAATCCTCTTGACACAACACGAGCAGTAGCGCTACACGGGGAACGTGCTGCGTGGTCAGTTGCAGCAACGCCAACCTTGTCAATAACTCCCACTGGTATAGGATGCCTGCCTCTTCCACGCGCCGTACCAAGCTCACTCGTGTTCTCGAATTTCACTACGGTCCTCTTTAAATCATTTGATGGCATTTGCCTCTACTCTCTTAATGCATAACTGTAATTGCTGTCGTTCGTATAAAAAATTTCACTAGTAGCACATCGTCTTTTTTCTCGATAGCCACACTGTTCACTCACCTTAGGGCACTGCGTGGATCTCATATCGTCGTACTAGCAGTGTACAGCGCCATATTTGCACCTGACAGCCAAAGCTGGATTTTCTTTTTTCTGAATAAATCGGTTCCCAATTATGCATTAGTATATCTACCGAATTTTCCTGCCACACGGTAATTACAGTCCGCACTGGGCCTCCTTGAGTTCTTGCACTTTAATTATAACTACCGCGTATACCGGGCTGTTTTCATTCTCAGACTGCTTGGTCGACCACCTCTGTGTGTGTGTGCGGGAGACCAGGTAGTAAATTTATCTTCCCCAACTCACTAACATAGAAAAAAGCAACAAATATAATTCGAAACCCTCAGCTATCAACAGGTGTTGTTGATATACCTCAATGGGTATTGCTGAAGATTTGTGCCCCGACCAGGACTCGAACCAGGGATCTCCTGCTTACATGGCAGACGCTCTATCCATCTGAGCCACCAAGAGCACAGAAGATAGCGTGAGTGCAGGGACTTATCCCTTGCACGCTTCCCGTGAGTCCCACATTCTCAACTGTCCACAACCTACATTCGTATTGAAACTTCCTGGCAGATGAAAACTGTGAGCCGGACCGAGACTTGAACTCGGGACCTTTGCCTTTCCCCGGCAAGTGCTCTACCAACTGAGCTACCAAGCACGACTCACGCCCCGCCCTCTCAGCTTTACTTCTGACAGTACCTCATCTCCTACCTTCCAAAGTTTACAGAAGCTCTCCTGCGAACCTTCGCGTGAGTCGTGCTTGGGTAGCTCATTTGGTAGAGCACTTGCCCGCGAAAAGCAAAGGTCCCGAGTTCGAGTCTGGATCCGGCACACAGTTTTAATCTGCCAGGAAGTTTCATATCAGCGCACACTCCGCTGCAGAGTGAAAATCTCATTCTGGATACATTCGTACTGTATTTGCCCATTCACTCATGGGAATGTAGGTCTCACGGAAAGCATGCAAGGCATAAGTCCCTGGAGTAGCGGTATTCTCTGTCCCCTCGGTGGCGCAGATGGATAGAGCGTCTTCCACGTAAGTAGGAGATCCCGGGTTCGAGTCCCGGTCGGGGCACACATTTTCAGCTGTCCCCATTGAGGTATATCAACAACACCTGTTGGCAACTGGGGGTTTCGATTAATTGTCATTTCTTTCTAGAGAAGCTGCTTGGTCATCATTGGTATCTGTTCTTTGAAACAATTACTATCTTCAAATAGTATTTGTTAGTCGAGTTGTTCTAAAATGTTTCCTGCGAGTCATTATGTACTTAGGCCCCTGAGTACATAGTATCCACTGCGTATCCATTGTTGGCGGAGAGAACCGAACCGCATCGCTAACAGGGTTGCTCGCAGCCACGTCAGAGGAGGAGAAAACGCAATTTACTTCAGCGAGTGTGCCCACACCGCGCCGGCGACGGTAACCGTATTATCCGGCAGGCAGCGGCACATTAAGGTAATGCGCCGGTAGATTGTTTTGCTAAACAGTTGTACCGACTGTAATGCAGTTTTCTCATTACGAGAGCGGCGCTCACGTTACCTTATGAATGCGTCGGCGGGCGGCGCCCAAAGTGAGCAGCATGTCGAGGGGCTCGAAGTAACAATCCGGCACGTTAGCTTTTATGCCACTCGGCACGAGATCCCCTTCGTACGCGGAGAGTAGCTCTCGCGTTGCAGGCAAAAGAGTGTTAGAGTCGCGCCCGCCGTTGCATTTGCGATATTGCCTGCCTCTGCTGCAAAAACATGCTCCGCGCAGCCAGAGTTCGGTTAGTATGCAATGCTGCAGGGATGAAATAACAGACTCCACTGTAAAACTAGGTGCTACGAAAGTGGTAAGCCGCATCACTTTTGTATGTCGTGCATTTCACGAAAATAATATCTTCCTTTCTGTGCTTCGATCAAAAATCATAAAAAAGCAGTCTTCAGGCCACGAGTGGCTTGCCGGGACCGTCCGACCGCCGTGTCATCCTCAGTGGAGGACGCGGAATGGAGGGGCATGGGGTCAGCACACCGCTCTCCCAGTCGTTATGATGGTATTCTTGACCGAAGCCGCTACTATTCTTTCGAGTAGCTCCTCAATTGGCATCACGAGACTGAGTGCACCCCGAAAAATGGCAACAGCGCATGGCGGCCTGGATGGTCACCCATCCAAGTGCCGACCACGCCCAACAGAGCTTAACTTCGGTGATCTCACGGGAACCGGTGTATTCACTGCGGCAAGGCCGTTGCCTCGATCAAAAATCATGCAGCATTTTATTTTTTAGACATAAACACCGGTTAATGTCGATCAGTATTCCGTAGATAAAAATCAAATATGAGAAATATTAGTCTTTCTAATAGGGTCATTCGCGTGGTTCTAGTTCATTACGGAGGGGCCTCATGGTTGATTCAGTGATTCATTACACTGTTAATTACTTTAATGTCACCACGTGTCAAAAGCCATAATAATCTCCTTTTGGGGCGCAGATCGCTGCGAGACGTGAGGGAAGAGAGTCACAGAAGTTATGAAAGGTACCGATCGAGATTTGGAGTTGTGCTGACTCCAGTGCCGTGGCTGCGCTAGGTTTCTCGGTTCGGAGAAGCCCAATCGAGGTGGTCCCATAGATTCCCGATTCCGGAAAGTCTGTGCCCAGGGGATTACGGTGAACTCATCCTGTTGCTCCTCCGATCAGGCACGTACACTGGAAGCTGATGCAGTGCCCCGTCCTGATAGTAAATGCCATCTTATCGAGAAAGACCAAACTGCCTGTAGAGTGGGCGTGGTCCCCTAGAAGAGATGCATACTTGTGTTGCTCCAGTGTGTCTTCCACATCACCCAGGGGATACCATGAATATATTCCCCAGACAATAACACTGCCTCCTCCGGCCTGAACCCTTCTGACTATTGTTGCAGTGTGTTTGCTTTTAGACGTTTCACGCCGTAGACATTTTCTGTGCGATGGAGCGTAAAACGTGATTCATTTGGAAAGACCAACTGTCGTTACTCAGTTTACCTTAACTTGGGGATTTTTTTTTTTCATTTCTTTCTTTGAGTCATCAGTCTTCTGACCCGATTGATGCAACTCGCCACGAATTCCTCTTCTGTGCCAACCTCTTCATCTCAGAGTAGCACTTGCAACCTACGTTCTCAATTATTTGCTGGATGTATTCCATGTTCTACCTTCCTCTACAGCTTTACCCTCCAAAGCTCCCTCTAGTACCATTCCCTGATGTCGTAACAGATGTCCTGTAATCCTGTCCCTTCTTTTTGTGAGTGTTTTCCATATATTAGCCGCGCAGGGTAGCCGTGCGGTCTTGGGCGCCTTGTCACAGTTCGCGCGGCTTCCCCCGCCAGAGGTTCGAATCCTCCCTCGGGCAGGGGTGTATGTGTTGTCCTTGGGGTAAGTTAGTGTAGGTTAGATTAAGCAGTATGTAAGCCAAGGGACAGATGACCTCAGCAGTTTCGTCCCATATTCTTTACCACCAGCTTTCATATATTACTATAAATAAAAAGAAATAATGATGTGTAACCTTCCCGAACAGAAAATAAAACATAAAAATAATTAAATTTGGAAAATTAAATTCTTACGTATGAAAACTGATAAATCTTAACTCATGAAAAACTGATAAATTTTGACGTAAGCAGCGCTACAATATAGCCCTGTGAAATCAATCTGAATCAATCCCTGAGGAATAAACTGAAAAATTCTTACCTCGTGATGGTGTCGCCGGATAACGCTGTCTATATATCTGTTTGTCAATGGCGCAGCTTAGTGTAATGCTGGTCCATCTACTAATACTGAGTAACATTTGTCTGAGATCTGAATTACGAGAAAAACTGACTTTGCTTAGTGACACAGCTGCACAGCTGCTCGTCTGATTACTAAAGAGCACATGACTATGATCTGACAAAAATTGTGGAATATTTAAATTTAGATAAATGACTGCATCGGGACTGGCAATGACTTAAGGGGAAATTATACTTTTATGGTTTACTGGTAAAAACAACAATATTCCGAAAATTTTTTACGTTATTGATAAAGATCTACAATCCATTACACGGGAAAATTGATTATATTACAAATCTGGGTCAACTGGTGCTGATGAAAGAGATTGAAACAAAGTCATATTATCATCTCAGACAAGTGGCTTAAGTACACGCATGCCAATCAAAATAATAAAATATATGGTTGATTTAATTACACTGTTGATTTTTCATTATATTAACAATTATTCATTTATTCATCATCATCTCATTCCATGGTACCATTTAGCTCTGTGGATCATCGCAATTATTATTCAGTGGCATATAATAATTTGTTCTGCAGTGTGAAAACTACTAACTGTAAACTGTGCTGTACCAGCGACAGACTACAACTACACTGTAGCAGCGAGCGACTGAAAAAGCCGCAAAGACTGCTCTGACCTGCGACTCAATTGCACCTCTCTCTTAACAGGGGCAAAGACATTTTATGTCTCAGGCAGCGCCTGTGAATTGTCGTTCCAGCACTTGAGCAATACATCGAGATTACATTTGCTCCAGCAGGGTGGTGAATCCCTTACAACTTTCCTCTCCGATTCTTCCTTATCTTACCATTATATTTAATTTTCAAATTCCTGTAGCATCACTTTTCAAATGCTTCGATTCCTTTCTGTTCCGCTTTACCCAAAGTACCATGATATGCTGTGCTCTGAACGTACATTTTTTTTTCAATGTAAGACCTATGTTTGATACTAGTAGACATGCCTTGGCCAAGAATGTCGTTTTTGCCAGTGCTAGTCAGCTTTTTATGTCCTCATTCTTCCGTACGTCTCCGGTTATTTTGCTGCCCAGGAAGGAGAATACCTTAACTTCATATACTTCGTGATCACTAACCTTGACATTAAGTTGCTCCCTGTTCTCATTTATGATACTTCTCGTTACTTCCGTGTTTCTTCGATTTACTGTCAAGTCATATTCTGTACTCATTAGACTGATCATTCCTTTCAACAAATCCTGCAATTCTTCTTCAATTTCGTTGGGAATAGCAATGTCTTCAGCGAATCATTGATATCCATTAACCTTGAATCCTTCTTCTATTTCCGTCACTGCTCCTTCGATGTATACATTGAGGTGTAGAGACTAAGACTACCTCCCTGTCTTACAACCTTCTTAATCCGAGCACTTCGTTCTTGGTCTTCCACTCTTATTGTTCCCTCCTAGCTCTTGTACATATTATACATTACCCGTCTTTCCCTATAGGTCGAACGCTTTTCCAAGGTCGACAAATTCTATGAAGTGTCTTGATTTTTCATTAGTCTTGCTTCCACTATGAATTTTAATGTCAGTACTGCCTCTCGGTTGCCTTTACCTCTCCTAAAACCAAACTGCTCGTCATCTTACACACCCTCAATTTCCTTTTTCGTTCTCCTGTTTATTATTCTTGTTAGCAACTTAGATGCGTTAACTGTTAAGCTGATTGTGTGATCAATTCTCGCAGTCTTCGTCTCTTGGATTCTTTGTATTTAAAGAGGAATACGTTTTTCCCAAAGCCAGATGGTGTGTCACCAGAGTCATACCTTCTACACACCAACGTGAATCAGCGTTTTGTTGCACTTCCATAAAGATCTTAGAAATTCTGATGGAATATTATCTATCCCTTCTGCCTTATTTGAATTTAAGTCTACAAAAGCTCTTTCAGATTCTGATTCTAATACTGGATAACCTATTTCGTGTATATCGAGTCCTGTTTCTTCTATCACTTTATTCAGACACGTCTTCTCCCTCATAGAGGCTTTCAACCTATTGTTTCCATGTATTCGTCACCTCTTCGCTCTCTCGTTTGTGTATATCTGTGGAATACCCATTGCACTCTTGAAGTTACCACCACTGCATTTAATTTCACCGAAAGTTGTTTTCACTTTCCTGTATGCTGAGTCAGTCCTTCCGACAGTCATTTATTTTTCCAAAAACAAAAGAAACAAAAAAAAGGGAAAATGATGCAAATGGCTCTGAGTACTGTGGGACTTAACATCTAAGGTCATTCATCAGTCCCCTAGAACTTAGAACTACTTAAACCTAACTACCCTAAGGACATCACACACATCCTTGTCCGAGGCAGGATTCGAACCTGCGACCGTAGCAGTCGCGCGGTTCCGGACTGAAGCGCCTAGAACCGCTCGGCCACCGCGGCCCGCTTTGTTTTTCCATTTCTTACATTTTTTATTCAGCCATTTTACCTTTGCTTCCATTTCGTCTTAGCTTCCTAGCACTTCCGATTTATTTCAATCCTAAGTGATTTGTATTTCTGTATTCCTGAACATCTTCGACCATTTTCGTACTTCCTAGATTCATCGATCAACTGATGCATTTCTCTTGTTATCAGTGGTTTCTGCGTAGTTACCCTCTTTGTATCTGCGTTTTTGTTTCCAACTTCCGAAATTGCTCTTTTTAGAAATGACCATTATTCCTCAAGTGAACTGTGAACTGATCTACTCATTATCGCAGTCCTTACAGTCTTAGAAATCTTCAAGCTATTTCATTTTTTAGTACTTCCGTATCCAACTTCTTTGCACACCGATTCTTCCTGACCAGTCCCTTAAACTTAAAATCTACTCTTCATCACTACCAAACTGTTTTCTGAGGCTATAACTGCTCTGGTGTATGCTTTAAAATCCAGTAGCTGATTTCTACCTGACCTTGATGTAATATAACTGAATATCTCCCAGCCTTCTCCAAGTAAACCTCCTCCTCATGTGATTTTGAAATTTTTTGCAGAATTCAAGTGGTCTTTCTCCTCTCTCATTCTTTGTACTGAGACCATATTTTCCTGTAACGCTTCCTTCTGCACCTGCTACTACAACCACTTTCCAGTCCCACGTGACGATTACATTTTCGTCTCCCTTTACGTACTGAATTACCGTTTAATATTTTCACATACGTTCTGTCTCTTCTTCTTCTTCTTCTACATCTACATCTACATCTATACTCCGCGAACCACCTTACGGTGTGTGGCGGAGGGTACTTATTGTACCACTATCTGATCCCCCCTTCCCTGTTCCATTCACGAATTGTGCGTGGGAAGAACGACTGCTTGTAAGTCTCCTTATTTGCTCTAATTTCTCGGATCTTTTCGTTGTGATCATTACGCGAGATATATGTGGGCGGTAGTAATATGTTGCCCATCTCTTCCCGGAATGTGCTCTCTCGTAATTTCGATAATAAACCTCTCCGTATTGCGTAACGCCTTTCTTGAAGTGTCCGCCACTGGAGCTTGTTCAGCATCTCCGTAACGCTCTTGCGCTGACTAAATGTCCCCATGACGAATCGCGCTGCTTTTCGCTGGATCATGTCTATCTCTTCTATTAATCCAACCTGGTAAGGGTCCCATACCGATGAGCAATACTCAAGAATCGGACGAACAAGCGTTTTGTAAGCTACTTCTTTCGTCGATGAGTCACATTTTCTTAGAATTCTTCCTATGAATCTCAACCTGGCGCCTGCTTTTCCCACTATTTGTTTTATGTGATCATTCCACTTCAGATCGCTCCGGATAGTAACTCCTAAGTATTTTACGGTCGTTACCGCTTCCAATGATTTACCACCTATGGCGTAATAGTACTGGAATGGATTTCTGCCCCTATGTATGCGCATTATATTACATTTATCTACGTTTAGGGAAAGCTGCCAGCTGTCGCACCATGCATTAATCCTCTGCAGGTCCTCCTGGAGTACGTACGAGTCTTCTGATGTTGCTACTTTCTTGTAGACAACCGTGTCATCTGCAAATAGCCTCACGGAGCTACCGATGTTGTCAACTAAGTCATTTATGTATATTGTAAACAATAAAGGTCCTATCACGCTTCCCTGCGGTACTCCCGAAATTACCTCTACATCTGCAGATTTTGAACCGTTAAGAATGACATGTTGTGTTCTTTCTTCTAGGAAATCCTGAATCCAATCACAAACCTGGTCCGATATTCCGTAAGCTCGTATTTTTTTCACTAAACGTAAGTGCGGAACCGTATCAAATGCCTTCCTGAAGTCCAGGAATACGGCATCAATCTGCTCGCCAGTGTCTACGGCACTGTGAATTTCTTGGGCAAATAGGGCGAGCTGAGTTTCACATGATCTCTGTTTGCGGAATCCATGTTGGTTATGATGAAGGAGATTTGTATTATCTAAGAACGTCATAATACGAGAACACAAAACATGTTCCATTATTCTACAACAGATTGACGTAAGCGAAATAGGCCTATAATCATTCGCATCTGATTTATGACCCTTCTTGAAAATGGGAACGACCTGCGCTTTCTTCCAGTCGCTAGGTACTTTACGTTCTTCCAGCGATCTACGATAAATTGCTGATAGAAAGGGGGCAAGTTCTTTAGCATAATCACTGTAGAATCTTAAGGGTATCTCGTCTGGTCCGGATGCTTTTCCGCTACTAAGTGATAGCAGTTGTTTTTCAATTCCGATATCGTTTATTTCAATATTTTCCATTTTGGCGTCCGTGCGACGGCTGAAGTCAGGGACCGTGTTACGATTTTCCGCAGTGAAACAGTTTCGGAACACTGAATTCAGTATTTCTGCCTTTCTTCGGTCGTCCTCTGTTTCGGTGCCATCGTGGTCAACGAGTGACTGAATAGGGGATTTAGATCCGCTTACCGATTTTACATCTGACCAAAACTTTTTAGGGTTCTTGTTTAGATTGTTTGCCAATGTTTTATGTTCGAATTCGTTGAATGCTTCTCTCATTGCTCTCTTTACGCTCTTTTTCGCTTCGTTCAGCTTTTCCTTATCAGCTATGATTCGACTACTCTTAAACCTATGATGAAGCTTTCTTTGTTTCCGTAGTACCTTTCGTACATGATTGTTATACCACGGTGGATCTTTCCCCTCGCTTTGGACCTTAGTCGGTACGAACTTATCTAAGGCGTACTGGACGATGTTTTTGAATTTTTTCCATTTTTGTTCCACATCCTCTTCCTCAGAAATGAACGTTTGATGGTGGTCACTCAGATATTCTGCGATTTGTGCCCTATCACTCTTGTTAAGCAAATATATTTTCCTTCCTTTCTTGGCATTTCTTATTACACTTGTAGTCATTGATGCAACCACTGACTTATGATCACTGATACCCTCTTCTACATTCACGGAGTCAAAAAGTTCCGGTCTATTTGTTGCTATGAGGTCTAAAACGTTAGCTTCACGAGTTGGTTCTCTAACTATCTGCTCGAAGTAATTCTCGGACAAGGCAGTCAGTATAATGTCACAAGAGTCTCTGTCCCTGGCTCCAGTTCTGATTGTGTGACTATCCCATTCTATACCTGGTAGATTGAAGTCTCCCCCTATTACAATAGTATGATCACGAAACTTCTTCACGACGTTCTGCAGGTTCTCTCTGAGGCGCTCAACTACTACGGTTGCTGATGCAGGTGGTCTATAGAAGCATCCGACTATCATATCTGACCCACCTTTGATACTTAACCCAGATTATTTCACATTCGCATTCGCTAATAACTTCACTGGATATTATTGAATTCTTTACTGCTATAAATACTCCTCCACCATTGGCGTTTATCCTATCCTTGCGGAATATATTCCATTCTGTGTCTAGGATTTCGTTACTGTTCACTTCCGGTTTTAACCAACTTTCCGTTCCTAATACTATATGCGCACTATTTCCTTCAATAAGAGATACTAATTCAGGAACCTTGCCCTGGATACTCCTGCAGTTTACCAATATTACGTTAACTTTTCCTGTTTTTGGTCTCTGAGGACGGACGTTCTTTATCAACGATGATAATGTCCTCTCTGGTAAGCCGTCAGGTATTTTATCGTTTCGCCCAAGGGGGGGGTCCCTCTAACCTAAAAAACCCCCGTGTGCACGCCACACGTAATCTGCTACCCTAGTAGCTGCTTCCGGTGTGTAGTGCACGCCTGACCTGTCTAGGGGGCCCTACAGTTCTCCACCCAATAACGGAGGTCGATGAATTTGCAACCATTATAGTCGCAGAGTCGTCTGAGCCTCTGGTTTAGACCCTCCACACGCCTCCAAACCAGAGGACCGCGATCGACTCTGGGCACTATGCTGCAGATATTAAGCTCAGCTTGCACTCCGCGTGCGATGCTGGTTGTCTTCACCAAATCAGCCAGCCGCCGGAAGGAACCAAGGATGGCCTCAGAACCCAAGCGGCAGGCGTCATTCGTTCCGACATGTGCTACTATCTGCAGCCGGTCACACCCAGTGCGTTCAATAGCTGCCGGAAGGGCCTCCTCCACATTACGGACGAGACCCTCCGGCAAGCACACCGAGTGCACACTGGCATTCTTCCCCGACCTATCCGCTATTTTCCTAAGGGGCTCCATAACCCGCCTAACGTTGGAGCTCCCTATAACTAATAGGCCCGCCCTCTGTGACTGTCGGGACCTTGCCGGATAATCGGCCACTGGCCCAACAGGCGAGGCATCCTGTGGTAGCTCGGAAACGATGTCATCACCACTAGGAAGCACCCCGTACCTGTTGGAAAGGGGTAAGGCAGCTGCAACGCGGCCAGATCCCACCTTCGCCTTTCGGCCAGGCACGCGCGAGCCCACCACTGTCCGCCATTCACCCTGGAGTGATGGCTGACCGGTAAGATGCTCACTGCCGGAAGACGCAGCGACATCAGGGGTTCCATGTGATTCCAAGGCCACCGAAGTAGGCATAGGTCTCACCACAGTTGCCCCAACGCCACTACGAGCCGACGCCTGCGCCTCGAGCTCGATGAGCCTAACAGACAAAGCCTCCACCTGCCCCCGAAGAGTGGCCAATTCTCCTTGCGTCCGCTCACAACAACCACAGTCCCTACACATGACTATGTTTACCCTACTCTATACGTTGACAAATTCCCAAGATAATCTTCTGATGAGCTACTCTGATAATCAAGAAACACTCACTGAAATACGAGACGCGAAAACTACGCTAGGTTTTCCCAGAAAAACTATTTAAAAGCTAAGCGCAGCAAATAAGTACAAAAACGCTTTATACAAACAGTACTCGCTGCTGCTGGTGCTCTCGCTCTGGCTGTCACAAGACAACTGCTGATTCAAGTGACTAGTGGCTAACGGCCGCGAAACAAACAAAAGACGGTTTTAGGGCGCTTTCTGTTCTAAATGATCAAGAAAACACTAAGAAATCTAACACGAAAACTACGTAAAGTTTTATCAAGAACTGTTAGTTACTATGCAGAGCAGATAAACACAAATAGAATCCCTTCCTTAGTGGAAGGTCGTAAACAAAATGCAAAATAAACGCTTTATATAAACAGTACTCGCTGCTGCTGGTGCTCTCGCTCTGGCTGTCACACGACAACTGCTGATTCATGATGCTTGAGATTTCGGCATGTATACCCTTACTACCGTGGTCGGTGTTGGTTTGCACTCTATTCTGATGGAGACCACCCTATCACTGAACTGTTGACAGTAACAGACTCTCTACCCTATCTTCCTATTCATAATGAATCCTACTCCAGTTACACCATTTCTTGCTACTGTCGACATTGTCATAAACGCACTTGTTTTACAGGTGGGGTGCATGAACTAGGCACCTGTTGCGGAGGCTGAAACGTAGCAACTTTCGCCGTACGGTCGTTATGGAGACACCGTTGCTATCCCTTTGCCGTATCTGGGCGCCCAGCTGCTTAGACGTGGCACGTCTACTAGCCCTTGCACATCTACGCAGCCGTCCTGTCGTCTATGGTCCATCATGAACCACAGCTATCTTAGCGTCGGTTTCTGATAGCGTCACTTTGCCATGCAAGGTGTACTTTAAACAAGTCGGCACGTGAACACTTTACGTACTTAGCCACGTCGGAAGTGCTTCCCACTCTTGGCCCAAAGGCGAATGATTAAGCCCTTTCGGGTATCAGATAAATTGATCCGTTTCAGCATTTCGACAACGACTGCACTGTTTATTCGCGTCCATCCCGATATGCTTTATACGCCCTCCAATGCCTGTGCTGTCACCTGCCGTCTCTCAGTGGTTGTCGCAACATGACGTCGAACGTAGACGGTAGTCACATTACTGTGACTGGAAAATGTAAAAAAATGGTTCAAATGGCTCTGAGCACCATGGGACTTAACTTCTGAGGTTATCAGTCTCTTGAACATAGAACTACTTAAACCTAACTAACCTAAGGGCATCACACACATCCATGCCCGAGGCAGGATTCTAACCTGCTACCGTAGCGGTCGCACGGTTCCAGACTGTAGCGCCTACAACCGCGCGGCCACTCCTGCCGGCTTGAAAATGTATTTGGGAGAAATTATGCCAAAGTCGGCAGGCTGTTATAGAATCAGTTGCTTCACCTCTCTCGTTATATACGGAAGGGAGAAGGTGGCTGTCAGTGGTAGTATGTTATGGAGCCAAACAGTATAAAGTATATGAAATGAAACTTGTTTAAATCATTCATTAATGACTTACATTAAGCTTTGTTCTCAAAAAAGTAACAAACAACCTTCTTCGTATTTGTTCAAATATTAGAAGGCACATATTATAAGTGATTGCGTTAATAATTAACTGATGTTATAGGCGTTAGGAAGATAAATATCTGAACTTGCTGAAAAGAGAATTAGGAAAACTAACTAAAAATGTCTTATATTAATATTTTGGCGTTGATGACGATGCTTGTCATGGGAAGTTTGTTGCTATAAGAGAGTGGGGATGAGTTATCAGTTAGGTTTTTCAATTTTATGGTTGAAGTGTTCAGTAGACGAAAATGGTGCAATGACTACTTTTTACGAACCTGATGATGGTCAGATGACTGAAATTGTTTGTATGAATAAAGTATTTTACCTGCAGCCCATGATAGTAGTAAGACAGTTTTGATATATATGGAACTACAAACTTCTAAGACTTCTGCAGTGAATAGGTAATATTTTGAACTGGAAGCCATGTCCAAAAACGCACCGTTTCCGTGCTACAGCCATTCTAAAATCCGTTAGTAATTTTATCGCTTTTACAAGTAACTGATTAGGCGTGTCCCAGAACATCACTTGTTCAGTTGCAGTCATTAATAGCCAAAAATATTGCTCGTATACTCGTTGACGCGTTATGTTCAACCTGATGCAGCACGGCCTCTTCCACTTAGGGTGTGCGGCGTCTCGTTGGAGCAGCATAATCATGCCTGATGACGGTGAAGATACCTTTTCTCGTAGCCGTTTCATAATTACGGCAAAAGGTTATGCGACGGAGTCGGACGTTGTGGAGAGCTATCTTGATAAAAGCTACGAGCAACTCGTCCAATATCGTGACCTTAACCACTCTGAAGGATCACTTCAGTGTATTCTGCAAACGTGTACCTAACCAAGTTGCTCTAACATTCACAGACACGTGAATGAGTCTCGAACCAGGTCAGAGAGGTAGCATAGATGTAAAGATGACATCAGCCTATCCGTTTTAACAGCCCGTCACCTATCTAGCAAACATGTTCGTACCCTCTACAAGTCCTAAACGTTTGTAACGGGAATTTCCGCACTCCCTGCATAACAGATGTTGGGCACTAACTCCTTATAATACCTTGTAATCGGTAGGTGTGGATCTGATAAAAGAGACAAATCATTTGCCTTATACGTGAGAGTGTGCTTGGGAAAGGAGTGTATTGGAAATTTTAGTTACAAAGGAAGGTCAGGATTGGGAAGAAAAGCTTCTCTGACATGGAGAGAAAAATCGGTAGTATGTTGCACGTCTGACCATGGGTAGCCCACTTGGAGCACTTCGTACTTTCACAAGTAGAAAATATGGAGAGAGTTCAGTTTTACGATTGTGAGGATGTGCTGGTTAATGTACACGGGATGGGACAGGACTGGAAATTAGCAATGAAACGATTGGATGGTTGGTGCCAAGTTAGCTATATGTGTAGTCTGAACCTGTTTAACGTAAGATGAGAGGAGCACGTCTAATGATGTAATGCAGGAGGATGTTGAAGACGTCGTGGATAGCATGGCGTTCGAAATTGTCCGACAAATGATAGAAATTAGGTGGAGCAGAAACGACGGTGGCATTATTATAGAAGACGATAATGAGACTTTGAGAAGAGATTCAATCCCCTTGATCAGGTAAACAAGAGTTTTAGTCTAAGGCGTGATTTCGATATTACTTTACTGCTTTACTGTCGAGGTATTTGCCGGTATTAGTAGTAAGACAGTACGGTTTTTAAGCCTGAGACAGATGTCATAAGGACAGTAGCTGATAGCGGTTCGTCCTCTAGTTATTGCCTACGTCTTGTGTGGGCTGATCCGTACGTCCTCGTGATTCAGTGAGAAGGTAAACGCTGGAGAGTCGAAGAGATCGGGATTTCTGCAGCGTAGAAAGTCTCTTAATCGCCGGTGTGTTGACGTTAACAACTGGGAGGTGGAGGTTCAGGCCAACTACTGTTGCACGCAGTTACCTGTTGCTCGGCACCCGACTCCACATTTACTGACACGCTAAAAAGTATCTGAACAATTTGAATTGCGTTCCGAATGATTTTCATGCAGCCCTAATAACACAACTTCCTTGTAAGTCCTCCAGTCACTGTCTGCGTCTATGGTTTGAGTGTATAGGAGGGTTTCAAACAAGAATAAGAGGTTTCGCAAAAATATCTGGTCTCTTAACTATCCTTTGATAATACGAAGTATTCTTTTTCTCCAAATAGTGCGATTAACAGCACCAAGCGCTCTGAGAAAAACTCAGCAACGTATCACTAGTAATTTCAGTGTACTCAAGGTCATACGTGGATCTACACGCAGTTCTGGAGTTATCCATCACTCTTGTCATCTAGCACGTAGTTACATTTAACATCTAAGGTATTCGTGAGCAGCTAGGCATACAAATGTTTAGACTTTAAATGAAACGACGAATTGTATTGTTCTTAATCCGAATTCAAACGCAGTACCTACGGTCATTGTTAACTAAATAAAGCTTTTGATCGAGACAGTAGTAGTAGTAGTAGTAGTAGTAGCAGGAGCAGCAGCAGCTTTGTTCATCAATAGATCTCTTTTTACTAGGATGTAGGATATATGAAAGTATTTACAAGTTTAGACCAATTTAAAATAAGCTAATTCGTATACACATACACTTACAGACTTCTAGTTAGAGACAATCATTAGATTTACTCCTTGTATGAAACACTTTTTTTACAATAAATAATGTAATGCCACACTATTCACTCGTATCTTACTATCAGTCACTGCACTCACTATACACACATTGTTTCATAACACTTCACTCAATACACGCACAAACATACACACACACACACACACACACACACACACACACTGGTGATCTCTCGGCCATTTTCTGTATCACAACTTCCTATTTGCTATCCTGAAAAACTGAGTCGGGATCCCCCCATAATGAATGAGATGTTGAGCTCAGAAAGAGGAAGGGGTGTTAGTACTGTGCTGTGCATAGCTTGGGGGTAAGTTTTTCATAGCTAAGTAGGCATTTCCACCAGCATCAGTTTGCAACGGCTGCTTAGTGTTCTCGAAACGTGATGTGGAAAACTATTCAGAACTTTTTTATCCGATAGTAATGTGAAATTATTTAAAATATCTTACTACCTTAAATTCACTGTGCAAACAGTCATCTAACAAGATGGTTATAATGAAATCATTTTTGCTATGAAAAGAAGTACTTGTAATATATCTTCACTATACCACATTATCTAAGCAGCTACTCAATGGAGCAGTTGCAGAGCGCCGAAACTGTGACCTAAATTAACATTAACGTAATCGATATCCGGACGCTGAATTATATACTGAATTACTGCCATTAATTAACTGTATTACTTCTCACCTGCTTAACCTCCTTTAATATCATCACAGATTTTGGTAGTGCAAAAAAGACCAGATAAGACGGAAACCATTACTTACATTAAAGAAGTCACGTAAAAGATTTTAATTTTACAAAATTTTATGCTAAGTTTGCATCGGAAAATTGAATCCGTCAAAATCCACCCGATATTTTTTGGCAGTAAATTTGAGAAAGCAGAACAACTTCATTTACTAGCGAAGGAAAATTGTGTAAGCGTTAACAATATCTACCTCAATGAACTTTGAGAGAAAAGCAAAATTTTTCTTTTACTTGCAAAGCTAAAGAGCTGTAGCTATAGTATTGTGTTGTAACTGATATTTAATGATGAAAAGTACTCCACTAGCTATCAAAGTATATCGCGATTGTAGTGGAAATGATTCTTCCTAATGCCTTCAGTCTAAACAAAAAATTCAGCGGAATTCATGGCTAAAGATTCCTAATGTTTAAGTCAATCCAAACAGAACAATAAAAGGTAAGCACTTTAATAATTCACTCCTAAGTGTGGAGCATCGTTGGTATTTTCACCGTGTTAAAAGTCGTTAATAAAACTAAAAGTCCGCAGCTCGTGGTCGTGCGGTAGCGTTCCCGCTTCCCCCGCCGGGGTTCTCGGGTTCGTTTCCCGGCGGGGTCAGGGATATTCTCTGCCTCGTGATGACTGGGTGTTGTGTGAAGCCCTTAGGTTAGTTAGGTTTAAGTAATTCTATGTTCTAGGGGACTGATGACCATAGATGTTAAGTCCCATAGTGCTCAGAGACATTTGAACCATTGTTTTAAAACCAAAACTCAATGTACTGCCTTTTACAGAATTATTACTTTCTCCTAGGTGTACACTGAAGATGTATATCGCATTTTACTTTGTTTCCCTGTATGCTACTTCAATTTACCCTGCATATGCGCACAAAATTACACAAAAAATTTGAATGACGTGGTAGTCGGTAGCCACTAAATATGTTGTATCTAAGAGTTCCTGTATATCGTGCAAAATTTAGAGAAATATTAACGTCTATCCTGCGACAAATTTAAGCATATAGATGAAGCATATCTTACGTGTAGTTTTCAACGATGGTGTCTTTAATAGTCAATCAAAAGTGCTCAATATGCTGCGTCATAGGTCTACTGTATAGCCCGTGTACTATTTGCTAATCCTTCTTCATGGCATGCAACATTACGTGCAGTTATTACCCCAACTACTGTAGCTATTAAAAAGTATCCGATCGAAACCAGCAGTTATAAATCAGAGCAAGAAAACCTACACATTTTGTCCGTACTAATATTCTCCTCCCATCTTACACACCTGAGCGTACGACACTACGAACTCAGGAACTGAAATGACTGAGTTTCCTGCCAACTTGCGCCGCGCTCTCAAGACACAGGGGTTCCCAGTTCCAAAATAGTAGGAATTATTATCCTTATTAGTGAGAGATTATACATCCCTTTCGTTAGTCGTAGCTTCTCTGAAATAATTTCAAACACTTCTACTGAAAAAATTGTAAGTGAAAGAAAACAATAGTGAAATACCGTTACAATAACTACAATATATTTTTTGATAAATTTGCTAAGCCGATTTTTAAAAAATGAAAAAAGACGCGACGAACCTATTAAAATATGTGTTTTCTGTCTGTATGTTGGCAGTGTAGTTAGTTACAAGATAGCAATTCTGAACTTTGATTTTTAACCCTATCTGAAGACACAGACATTGATCCAATATTGAATCTGTACTATATTTTTGAAATATATTCTCAATTGCTGAATCTTTTTGAAACTAGCTACTTTAGGCATAAAGATATTACCTACTGGTGAAACGAAAATTTTGCCATAACGGGACTTGAACCCGAATACCCGGTTTGTGGGATCGAGTATCGGTCCGGCAGGAATTTTCATGAATCACAAGTATATAGTATCCCCATGCCCGTTGCAGAAAGTGTCACAAAGGCACTGCAACTGCGAAAAAAAATTTGAAGTTTGAAATTACATTCCGGAAATATTTCTACTGGACAGGGATCTTATCCATCGACTATTTCCAGTGTTAACAAACCATGAAAAACGTAAAATATGGTTCACTTCACAAGTAGAAAAGTATGTGCATGTATTACCACGAAATGAAATGACGTTTAGTGACAGGTGGGGTTTCGAATCCAGCACCTAATGTGTTTGTTAACTAAGCACAATCAAATGATAGACGTCAATTCTTTCATCTGTAGTGAAATGTTGAAACTTCATATGACGAGACACAAATATTTTTTCCTTCATGAGACCTGAACCCGGCACCTGCGCCGTTGTTTTGTGGCCTCTAATAGACTTTATTCACCTGTAGCGTAATGTCTGCATGTCTGAGCTAGTAGTAGAATCACGAGCACTTGTTGTGACTCGAACATGGAATACACAGTCGTTGTCGACAACACATGGTGAGGCAATAGCTACTGAATTCTTGTTGACCAGTAGCTAGGAGTCGTAGTTTTGAACTTGAAGTAACGTAACAAAATATTCCTCTCTTTTGTTACTGATGAAGCGACGATAACTGTAAAACTTACTTTTTCGCAGGTAGTTACTTGTATACATGCTAGAGATCCATAAAACATGATAAACCTGTTTGTGTCGAATTAGAAATCGACCATAGATGCACGTTTTCCTGCATACCTTGACGAATTACGAGTCTTGCAGGAAACAACGAAAATATGAAAGCATATCGTCTCGAGAGGGCAAAGTCCCCTTAGACGAGAGACTGATTTCAGATCCCATTCCCACACCAAAATTTTTAACATGTTAAGCTCGAAAGAAACAAAAAGGCATAAGTGACCCTTGATCTGGTGCCAATCGGTACTTCGGTGGTGGTCATTTATTTGGTTCCCAAAACAGTGAAACTGATCATGTAAATTTACTGTACTGTCTACATTCCATTACCAGTGTTTCACCCTCGTTGATGTTTATTTCATAATCTCTTTTCAGGACACTATCCATTTCGCCCAACGGGTCTTCCTAATACCTTGACGTCTCTGACAGAATTACTGTGTCATCGGCCAATCTCAGATTTCTTCTCCCTGAATTTTACTTCCGTTTCCTAATCTCTCCTAAGTTTTAATTGCAGACTGCTCGATGTGTTTTCAATGAAATCTATTAATGGTAGTTTATTTTGATATCTACCTTGTAGTTTACGTTTACACCTGCATCTACATGAAACCAATGAGACTCTTTTGGGATGGTGTTCTGTAGATGGATCGTAGAACAACTGTCAGATTAATTTTGGAACGTTTCACTCTCGGTTATCACGTGTGAAAAATGCTTGCCTGAGTCCTTCCGTACGATGTCTGATGTCTGTTACCTTATCACAATGGTCATTTCTCCTTACGTAGGTGGGAGGAAGGAGTTGATGACTGAAATGTCGTGAAGAGGTCTCGCCGCAGTGAACAACGCCTATGTTTAATTATATCCTCTCCAAATCTCTTGTCATATCCCTGATACTCTCTGTCCCCAATTTCGTGATAAAACGAAACGAGCTGCCCATCTTTGAACTCTGTCGCCGCCGCGAAGGGATTAGCCGAGCGGTCTAAGGCACTGCAGTCGTGGACTGTGCGCCTGGTCCCGGCGGAGGTTCGAGTCCTCCCTTGGGCATGGGTGTGTGTGTTTGTCCTTAGGACGATTTAGGTTAAGTAGTGTGTAAGCTTAGGGACTGATGACCTTAGCAGTTAAGTCACATATGATTTCACACACATTTTTTTGAACTCTGTCGCCCTCCCCCATTGTTTCTATCCAACCCGGCGCAACAAAATGTGGACGGACATGGGTAGCGCAGAGAGTTTCTTTACAAGATTTGTTGCATCTCCGAAGTGTTAATACAACGAATCAGTCATAGGTTCGCCTTCTGCACAAAATTTACGATGTGATAGTTCTCCGAGAGCTACTTTAGGTTTTCAACCTCTGATGGTTTCCAAAATTAAGACCGGATGTGTTCCGCAGTGTCTTCAGCACTCCCGTTTATGTCGTAATTTTACACTTTTCAGTTCTAATCGCAAAGTGAGAACGTAAAGATGCCCATAACAATAGCGTCTGCTACCAAGCGTGAATTGTCAGTTGAGGGGTTTCACCTGGATTCATGCAGCCCGCAAAATGTAACTGTTCTGCATTTCCTTCTTCACGACAGTTATCGCCCACATGGTGCAGGTGCAACGAAGATGCTCCTGCAGCGGTTTTCATGAGAAGTATTTGATCACCCACTAAGTAGCATGGACTTGGCTTCCTCTAATTCCCATCTCTTCGATCTCGTGGACCGCTGGCCATGAGGACAGCATTTTCGTGCAGCAGCGAGATGAAGACCAGCATAGGTAACTGGCGAGGCTACTGGAAATTTGTTACAATGTCACAAAAAACCTCGGAGCGGCACCTACGTACTGAAGAATTTTTTATTTTTACTGTGGTTTTCATTTCAGCATTGGACCAAGTATTATGTTCGAGTATAATGACTTTTCTGGAGACTGGGTTTCGAAAAAGACGATCGTGTGAAACCCAGCTCGCGCTATTCGTCCACGAGACTCAGAGGGCCATAGACACGGGTTCCCATGTAGATACCGTGTTTCTTGACTTCCGCAAGGCGTTCGATACAGTTACCCAGAGTCATTTAATGAACAAAGTAAGAGCATATGGACTATCAGACGAATTGTGTGATTGGATTGAAGAGTTCCTAGATAACAGAACGCAGGATGTCATTCTCAATGGAGGGAAGTCTTCCGAAGAATGAATGATTTCAGGTGTGTCGCAGGGGACTGTGGTAGGACCGATGCTATTAACAATATACATAAAGGGCCTTGTGGATGACATAGGAAGTTCACTGCTGCTTTTTGCGGATGATGCTGTAGCATATCGAGAGGTTGTAACAATGGAAAATTGTGGTGAAATGCAGGAGGATCTGAAACGAATTGACGCTTGGTGCAGGGAATGGCAATTCAATCTCAATGTAGACAAGTGTAATGTGCTGCGAATACATAGAAGGAAAGATCCTTTACCATTTAGCTACAATATAGTAGGTCAGCAACTGGAAGCAGTTAATTCCTTAAATTATGTGGGAGTAGGCATTAGGAATGATTTAAAATGGAATTATCATATAAAGTTGATCGTCGGTAAAGCAGATGCCAGACTGAGATTCATTGGATAAATCCTAAGGAAATGCAATCCAAAAACAAAGGAAGTAGGTTACAGTACACTTGTTCGCCCACTACTTGAATATTCCTCACCAGTGTGGAACCCGTACCATATAGGGTTGATGGAAGAGATAGAGAAGATCCAACGGAGAGCAGCGCGCTTCGTTACAGGATCATTTAGGAATCGCGAAAGCGTTACGGAGATGATAGATAAACTCCAGTGGAGGACTCTGCCGGAGAGACGCTCAGTAGCGGGCTTTTGTTGAAGTTTCGAGATCATACCTTCACCGAGGAGTCAAGCAGTATATTGCTCCCTCCTGCGTATATCCTCATCTACATCTACATCCCTACTTCGCAAGCCACCTGACGGAGTGTGGTGGAGTGTACCTTGAGTACCTCTATCGGTTCTCCCTTCTTTTCCAGTCTCGTATTGTTCGTGGAAAGAAGGATTGTCGGTATGCCTCTGTGTGGGCTCTAATCTCTCTGATTTTATCCTCTTGGTCTCTTCGCGAGATATACGTAGGGGGGAGCAATTTACTGCTTGGCTCCTCGGTGAAGGTATGTTCTCGAAGCTTCAACAAAAGCCCGTACCGAGCTACTGAGCGTCTCTCCTGCAGAGTCTTCCACTGGAGTTTATGTCATCTCCGTATCGCTTTTGCGATTACTAAATGATCCTGTAACGAAGTGCGCTGCTCTCCGTTGGATCTTCTCTATCTCTTCTATCAACCCTATCTGGTACGGATCCCACACTGGTGAGCAGTATTCGAGCAGTGGGCGAACAAGTGTACTGTAACCTACTTCCTTTGTTTTAGGATTGCATATCTCGCGAAGGGATTATGAGAATAAAATCAGAGAGATTAGAGCCCACACAGAGGCATTCCGACAATCTTTCTTTCCACGAACAATACGAGATCTCGCTTCCCACGCCCGGGTTCCCGGGTTCGATTCCCGGCGGGGTCCTGGATTTTTTCTGCCTCGTGATGACTGGGTGTTGTGTGTGATGTCCTTAGGTTAGTTAGGTTTAAGTAGTTCTAAGTTCTAGGGGACTGATGACCATAGATGTTAAGTCCCATAGTGCTCAGAGCCATTTGAACCATTTGAACAATGCGAGACTGGAATAGAAGGGAGAACCGATAGAGGTACTCAAAGTACCCTCCGCCACACACCGTTAGGTGGCTTGCGGAGTACGGATGTAGGTGTAGAACATCGTTTGGAAATTAAAAAATTTTCTCGTATCATAGCAAGTAGAATGCACTCAGTCCTTGTGAGGCTACTTGATAGAGCAGTAGCAGCTATGGTCACTAAACGTGACAACGGCTGGAAGAATGGTATGCTGATCACATGCCTATTGGCCGAGGATGACACGGCGGGTGGGAAATACCGTTGGTCATTCCGCGGCCTTTTCGGTCGGAGTTTAAGCTAAGTTTTTCGTAATTGTATTTCCGTAGTATTTATCTTCACTGACGACCTTTAAAATAGTTTCATTCACTGTGAAACTAAAATTTAAGTGAAAGTGTCATTTTGGAATGACCTGCTTTCGTGTGAAACGTTTCGAATACAGAAGAACATCCCACCTCAGATGGAAGTGGCTAATCTCGCCCGATGCAGGAGCGGAAGTGGCAGAATGCCGCGCCTTGGCGCTCGGCTGAGATTCCCAAATCTCGACTCATTTGCATAGTAATAGCATGTCGCGCCTGTGCTCGCCTCGCGACTTAAACTGCCCCGCCTGCGGCACGACGCAACTCGAGCACAATCGCGGGAGCCTCGGGCCTGGGCTTGCAGAAAATGCCACCTGCCACTTGCTACTGTGTGACACCTCACTACGGGGCAGACACACAACTTCTGTCTAGTAAGGGCAAGTTTACTATTCCAGCTTAACTGTTCAGGTAGCGGCACTAGAAACCCTCAAACATTATCAACACGCGCTAATGTTAAGGTAGCTTCAGGTAAAGATTAAGTTTATGAATTACGATATTACAGAGCGCGAGACTGTATAATTTCCACGAAGCCAGAAAACTACATCCAGTCACTTTTGGAAGCATTCGTTTCTTTCTATAAACTAGTTTTTTAATCTTTTCAGAATGATCTTCAGCTGCAACACGTGGAAGTAACATACCGTTGCCGACAGCGTGACGCTTGTACTGGATCTTTGGCAAGAAGACACTTGTCTATGGTGCCAGGGGTTGCCAGCTTATCTATTGAATCAGTGGGGAAGTTGTGGAAGGGAGAAAGAAATGTGAATTTTTATTTAATCTCTATAAATGTAATGCAAGGAGGGCTGTTCAACATGTAAGTGGTTTATTCAGTGAAACTGCATGTGCAATAATTATTGCAATATTATAAAGTTCATTAAACATTCACTCACAAATTATTCAAATAATAATAAACGAAAATTAAAAAAAATTGGGTCGCCAGATACTGTAGAAAGCATAAAAAAAACTGAATTGAATTGGCACCAAGAGCTCACAACAAGTGAATTATATAAGGTGCCGGCCCTGGCATTTGTCTTTAAACATGAGCATTGTATGACTTCATTCTAATTTAACATATAAATAAATTACACGAGACGGGTTGACCTGGTGTAATAAATAAGGAAGGAATAAAAAGAAAATTAACAGCTGAACAGATGACTCTCTTAACGGGCAAACGGTGAATACTGTGCCTTGCGTCTTTATGAGCATCGAACACACTGAAAAGAAGAAAGCGAAAGAAGAATGCGCAGCTAGGAAAGCGGGCGTTTTCTGTATTACCATATTCATAGCGCGGTCGGCGTGGCGGTGGAGTCGGCTGATTGCGTGCGGCTGCATCAAGACTCTGCCGGTGACGTAGTTGATAGCGTCTAACATGCCCTACGCTGAAAATAGTGACCGAAACCTGCTAATGGAAGTTATCATTACTGGACGACGGTATGCGTCAATCCGCAAGTGCATACCAACGTGAAACTGCATTAAACAAAGCTCAAAACGATTCTAACAGTACTACCGTCATCGGACATGCAAATAAAAATGTGATCCTGAGTTAAGCTCTTGATAAGGCGCACAGTGAGTGAAGCTCGCCTACTTGGATCTAAGAAACTTTGCTAAGTAGTAGACTTATTAGGTCTGCTTGTGCACATGCAACTTTAAGCCGCCATCATGAAAGTTGCCAGTCCAGTAATCCACCCTTTGATGCATGGGAAATTGAGTACAACTATTTTACAAGCCTTTGGCATGAGTGATACATAAACTTATTTCCAACGCTGGTCGTTAGAAGAAAATCTGTCTAGTGGGTGTCACAATGAGTGCAAGGACATGATGAAATTTTGATGTGGTATGTCTAGGATGTTCACATTGTGTAGGGGCTTTGTGGCTTTATGTTTCTGTATAAGCTGCTGCTAACAACTTTATCGACAGGTCGAGGATTTTTCTTTCAGTAAGTCTCAATTTTTTTCTAAGTTACAAATGTTGGTTTCTAGCATTGAAAATGTCCGCTGCAGTGATGAGTAGTGTGTTCCAGTACTCTTTACTTCTTGAACCCATGAGGAAACGACAGCTAGTCAATATGAAAAACCTAATGTTAAACCCAAATCTGAGAGGTCTTGTTTTCAGTGTCATCAAGTCATGCACTTGATGTTGATCAACAGAGTGCCACGAGAAACAGGGGGCAGTGTTGACACCCTCTGCACATGGAAGTTTTGATTTTAGAGGTACGACCGGCTTGTTAAAACTAGAGCCGGCCTGCCGCAGCCAGATAGGCAACCAGCTACAACACTTTTGAGACGAGATTTTCGCCCCTATGAACAAATATTAATGAGGATTTAGCATCACAGGGTACCCCAGAGAACATCCCAGTGTGCCCCAGAGAGCTACAACACCAAGAAGAGACGCTTCTCGGCTTTCGGCAAGATCAATGTGTAGTTCTTTTAATAGATAAGGATTAAGGATAAGGAAGGGAACCTTATTAAATTTCTATAATAATGACTCAGGTCACCAGCGAGTCCTATCTTTTCACAGTTGTCAACACCTTTCACCCACACTGAGACAGATTCCAATTCATTTATTTTACGGCGATTCCTGGTCCTGAGAACCAAGGGCATAGTCTACATGCTTGTTTTCAGTGTTACCAAGTCATGCACTTGGTGTTGAACAACAGAGTGCCACGAGAAACAGGGGGAAGAGTTGACACCCTCTGCGCACGAGCTGTCGTGTGAGTTTGTGCAGATTAATGAAACACTGTAGTAAGGTCGACTACTGCACGGGTTAACCTACCATTTGTGAGAACTGCTATCAATCACGTACTGGTTTGTGCCGAGCTAGATTCCACTAGTAATGTGTCACAGGTAAATTGTGAATCACGCAGAGAGCTATGCTATATTTATAAGTTGCCTGTTGCACAAAATTCAAATATGGTGTGCTGCTCTGTGAGTGGGGGGCCAGTATTGGTGGTTGGCAAAGTGCGACTACATCTTGGAATTAAGTGGCTCTCTTGGCTAATTAAATTTGCCGTACTGACGGTCTGAGCACTATTATGCTCTGAGGATGTGATTTCCTTGAACACATTAGGTGCTTATTAGCTTATGTATAAAAGGCCATTATGTTCAAATTTAGGCCAGTGGAGAAGTATTAGTCGTGCATGCTCCAGCACAAGAGTAGGGTCTGATCTGCAAAGGCAGAATGGGCTATTTTATGTATCCCACTGAGTAAAGAGCAAGGACTTGCCTTGCTGAAGGTACCCAGAAGAACTTACCAACTGACTGTTGTTCATCAACAATCTTGTATAAAAAGAGGTACCATTTCGGCAGTCGCCCTACCGATTGTCAACCCCAAAGAGGAGGAAATTAAGGAAGACAGTTTATCAGCTCCGTTCATTGGTCTTGGCATATTCATCACCAATCCTGTTGGTTCCCAAGCGCAGTGTGCGGTGGTATTGCCCAGTATGCATTATATGGCACTGAATCGAAAGCTGATTCGATAATCTGTACCATTGCCTGACCTTCATAAATGCTTTACTTGTTTTTCGTGTGCTTGTTCTTGACTTGAATAAGACCTACGATCATATGCCTCTTCCAGAGGAATCGAATTTTCGTTTCGGTTTGCTCCCAGAGAAGCCACACGCTTATTAGATTATGTGCAGTGCGACTTAAAGGCCTAAGGCTATTCATTTGTTTCTAGGACCCACGGCTAACAGTGATGCTGCTAGGTTTATGGGTATGGTTAATATGTCCTGTAAATTCATTTTAAATTCATTACCAGTTTTGCCAGCTGGTTGTCAACCGTTAACCAGGAAGGGTGAGATTTTTCAGGGAGGGGGGGGGGGGGGGGGAGGGGGACCTCAGCAGGCATCCTTTGATGCAATGAAGGAAGCAATGGCTAGTGCACACATCCGACTCATAACCAGGGTCTGACAGTGAGTTTATCTTGGAGGAGAAACCTGCAAATTTGGCATCATGATCTCCTCCAAGTGAAGGAGGGAGAGAGGAAGTCTACCTACCGGCTACACCTTTCGGCCCTTACCGATTGCAGAAGACGAATATTCAGTAAACCAACTATAAGTGTTGGCCACGTTGTCGGGCTTAGAATAATTGTAGTTCTGTCATGAACATAAGCTATTCTCCTTATACACCTACGACCGAGTCTCAACAAGGTGATAACTATGCTACAAAAACTTGGAGGGTAGCCAGGGGGACTGTGAACATATTCACATTCTACTGTAACTGTGAGTCGTATTCAAAACATTTAACAATAGGAAAGAATTTTGTGCTTAATAAGTGATTTCCACATAGTACGTTTCGCACCTACCAGGTATTTGTCTGTTCACTTATGGAGATGGGGCCTGGATAAACTGAAAGAGCGAGAGGTTGTGGAGAGTTTCTGAGGGACCATTAGGGAACGACTGATAAAGACAGGTGAAAGGAATACAGTAGAAGAAGAAGGGTAGCTCTGAGAGATGTAGTGAAGGCAGCAGAGAATCAAGCAAGTAAAAAGAAGAGGGCTGGTAGAAATCCTTGGGTAACGTAGAGATATAGAATTTAATCGATGAAAGGAGAAAATATGAAAATGCAGTAAATGAAGCGGGCAAAAGGGAATTGACAGGAAGTGCAAATTGCTAAGCAGAAATGGCTAGAGGACAAATGTAAGGATGTAGAAGCATAAGTCACTAGAGGTGAGATACATGTTGCCTACAGCCGGCCGGTGTGGCCGTGCGGTTCTAGGCGCTTCAGTCTGGAACCGCGTGACCGCTACGGTCCCAGGTTCGAATTATGCCTCGGGCACGGATGTGTGTGATGCCCTTAGGTTAGTTAGGTTTAAATACACTCCTGGAAATGGAAAAAAGAACACATTGACACCGGTGTGTCAGACCCACCATACTTGCTCCGGACACTGCGAGAGGGCTGTACAAGCAATGATCACACGCACGGCACAGCGGACACACCAGGAACCGCGGTGTTGGCCGTCGAATGGCGCTAGCTGCGCAGCATTTGTGCACCGCCGCCGTCAATGTCAGCCAGTTTGCCGTGGCATACGGAGCTCCATCGCAGTCTTTAACACTGGTAGCATGCCGCGACAGCGTGGACGTGAACCGTATGTGCAGTTGACGGACTTTGAGCGAGGGCGTATAGTGGGCATGCGGGAGGCCGGGTGGACGTACCGCCGAATTGCTCAACACGTGGGGCGTGAGGTCTCCACAGTGCATCGATGTTGTCGCCAGTGGTCGGCGGAAGGTGCACGTGCCCGTAGACCTGGGACCGGACCGCAGCGACGCACGGATGCACGCCAAGACCGTAGGATCCTACGCAGTGCCGTAGGGGACCGCACTGCCACTTCCCAGCAAATTAGGGACACTGTTGCTCCTGGGGTATCGGCGAGGACCATTCGCAACCGTCTCCATGAAGCTGGGCTACGGTCCCGCACACCGTTAGGCCGTCTTCCGCTCACGCCCCAACATCGTGCAGCCCGCCTCCAGTGGTGTCGCGACAGGCGTGAATGGAGGGACGAATGGAGACGTGTCGTCTTCAGCGATGAGAGTCGCTTCTGCCTTGGTGCCAAGGATGGTCGTATGCGTGTTTGGCGCCGTGCAGGTGAGCGCCACAATCAGGACTGCATACGACCGAGGCACACGGGGCCAACACCCGGCATCATGGTGTGGGGAGCGATCTCCTACACTGGCCGTACACCACTGGTGATCGTCGAGGGGACACTTAATAGTGCACGGTACATCCAAACCGTCATCGAACCCATCGTTCTACCATTCCTAGACCGGCAAGGGAACTTGCTGTTCCAACAGGACAATGCACGTCCGCATGTATCCCGTGCCACCCAACGTGCTCTAGAAGGTGTAAGTCAACTACCCTGGCCAGCAAGATCTCCGGATCTGTCCCCCATTGAGCATGTTTGGGACTGGATGAAGCGTCGTCTCACGCGGTCTGCACGTCCAGCACGAACGCTGGTCCAACTGAGGCGCCAGGTGGAAATGGCATGGCAAGCCGTTCCACAGGACTACATCCAGCATCTCTACGATCGTCTCCATGGGAGAATAGCAGCCTGCATTGCTGCGAAAGGTGGATATACACTGTACTAGTGCCGACATTGTGCATGCTCTGTTGCCTGTGTCTATGTGCCTGTGGTTCTGTCAGTGTGATCATGTGATGTATCTGACCCCAGGAATGTGTCAATAAAGTTTCCCCTTCCTGGGACAATGAATTCACGGTGTTCTTGTTTCAATTTCCAGGAGTGTAGTTCTAGGTTCTAGGGGACTGATGACCTCAAATGTTAAGTCCCATAGTGCTCAGAGCCAATTTTGAACCATGTTGCCTACAGGAAAATTAAAGAGACCATTGTAGAATAGAGAACCCCCTGTATGAATATCAGGAACTCAGATGGAAAACTAGTCCTAAGCAAAGAAGGAAAAGCAGAAACGTGGAAGGAGTAAATACACGGTCTGTAAACAGGACATGTACTTAAAAACAATATTCTTGAAATTGAAGAGGATGTAGATGAAGATGAGGAGGGAGATATGGCACTGCGTGAAGAATTTGACAAAACAGTGAATGACTTATGTCGAAACAGAGCCTAAGAAGTAGACAACATTCCATTAGTACTACTGATAGCTTTTGAAGATCCAGGCGTGGCTCAACTCCTCCATTTGGTGATCAAGGTCTTTGAGATAAGCGAAATACCCACAGACTTCACGAAGAATATTATAATTCCATTTCCAACGAAAGTAGGAGCTAACAGGTGTGAAAATTAACTAACTGTATGTTAAGAAGTCACGGTTGCAAATTATTAACACAAATTCTTTGCAGAAGAATGGAAAAATATGTAGCAGCCGACCTCGGGGAAGATAAGTTTGGATTCCAGAGAAATGTAGGAACACAGGAGGCAATACTGACCCTATGACCTCTCATAGAAGAAAGGGTAAGAAAGGGGAAACCTAATCTTACAGCATTAGTAGACTTAGAGAAAGCTTTTGACAAAGTTGAATGGAATATTATCTTTCAAATTCTGAAGGCGACAGATGTAAAATACAGGGAGCGAAAGGATATCTACAATTTGTGCTGAAGCCAGATGGCAGTTGGGGCCATGACAGAGTGAGACAGGGTTGTAGCAAATCTCCGGAGTTATTCAATCTGTATAAAGAACAACAGTAAGGAAGCAAAAGAAAAACTTGGAGGAGGAATTACAGTCCAGGGAGAAGAAAAAAAAAACTTCGAGGTTTCCTGACGACACTGTAATTCTGTCAGAGACATCAAAGAACTTGGAAGAGTAGTTGAACCGAATGGACATTGTCTTGGAACGAGGATATAAGATGAACGTCAACAAAAGCAGAACAAGGATAATAGAAAGCAGTCAAATTAAATCAGGTGAGGCTGAGAGATTTAAATTAGGGAATGAAACACTTAAATTAGTACATGAGTTTTCATATTTGGGAAGCAATATAACAGATGATAGTAGAAGTGAGAGGATATAAAATGTAGACTGGCAATGGGATGAAAAGCATTTCAAAAGAAGAGAAATTTATTAACATCAAGCATAGATTTAAGTGTCAAGAAGTCCTTCCTCAAAGTATTTGTATGAAGTGTAGCCATGTGTGGAAGTGAAACATGGACGACAAACAGTTAGAACAAGAAGAGAATTGAAGCTTAAGAACTTCGGTGCTACAGAAGAATGCTCAAAATTATGTGGATAAATCATGTAACTAATGAGGAGGTACTGAACAGAATTGGGGAGAAGTTAAATTTGTGGTAAAACCTGACTAGAAGAAGGGATCGGTTGGTAGGACACATTCTGAAGCATCAAGGAATCACCAATTTACTACTGGAGGGCAAGTGTCGGGAGTAAAAGTCGTAGGAGACGATGAGATAAATATAGTAAGCGGATTCCGAAGGAAGTAGGTTGCAGATGAATAGCCTTTCACACTACAGAGTAGCATGGAGAGCTGCATCAAACCAGTCTTCGTGCTGAAGACCAAACAACAACACTCCAGTCTCATGTTGATCTGAAGGCGCTCGTGTATGTTCTTCACATATTGCACGTTTCCGCAAATTGTGACGAACGTGCAATAAGTTTGTTGTATACTCTCCAGAATACAGACTGTCGTGGGTGGCTTACATTGTCTTCCAGGAGCTGTCTAAATTCCACTCTGTGAATTTTTTGCCGTGTTCTTTTATATTATGCCTGCTAGTTTTACTTTTGAGGTTTGCCGACGACATTGCAAATCTGTCAGAGTCATCAAAGAACCTGGGAAAGCAGTTTAACGGAATGGATAGCGTCTTAGGACGAGGATATATGGTGAACATCAACAAAAGCAAAACGAAGCAAATAGCATGTAGTCTAATTAACTAGCTGATGCTGAGGGAATTTGGTTAGGAAATGAGACATTTAAAGTAGTAGATTAGTTCCGCTATTTGGGCAACAAAATAACAGATGATGGTCGAAGTGGAGAAGATATACAGGGTGTTACTTTGTAGGAAACATTCCTCACACACAAAGAAAGAAAATATGTTATGTGGACATGTGTCCGGAAACGCTTACTTTCCATGTTAGAGGTCATTTTATTACTTCTCTTCAAATAACATTAATCATGGAATGGAAACACACACCAACAGAACGTACCAGCGTGACTTCAAACACTTTGTTACAGGAAATGTTCAAAATGTCCTCCGTTAGCGAGGATACATGCATCCACCCTCCGTCGCATGGAATCCCTGATGCGCTGATGCAGCCCTGGAGAATGGCGTATTGTATCACAGTCGTCCACAATACGAGCACGAAGTGTCTCTACATTTGGTACCGGGGTTGCGTAGACAAGAGCTTTCAAATGCCCCCATAAATGAAAGTCAAGAGGGTTGAGGTCAGGAGAGCGTGGAGGCCATGGAATTGGTCCGCCTCTACCAATCCATCGGTCACCGAATCTGTTGTTGAGAAGCATACGAACACTTCGACTGAAATGTGCAGGAGGTCCATCGCGCATGAACCACATGTCGTGTCGTACATGTAAAGGCACATGTTCTAGCAGCACAGGTAGAGCATCCCGTATGAAATCATGATACCGTGCTCCATTAAGCGTAGGTGGACGAAACTAAAATGAGCTCTAACGTGGAAATTAAGCGTTTCCGGACACATGTCCACATAACATCTTTTCTTTATTTGTGTGTGAGGAATGTTTCCTGAAAGTTCGGCCGTATCCTTTTGTAACACCCTGTATAATGTAGATTGGTTACGGCAAGGAAAGAGTTCCTGAAGAAGAGAAATTTGTTAACATCGAGTATCGATTTTAGTATCAGGAAGTCCTTTCTGAAAGTAATTGTATGGAGTGCAGCCACGTATGGAAGTGATGTATGGACGGTAAATAGTTATTGCCGCGTGGCACGACCTCGTGGTTTGAGGCGCCGTGTTACGGGAGGGCCGCCGGAGGTTAGAGTCGTCCCTTTGACATGGTTGTGTGTGTTGTTCGTAGCAAAAGTTAGTTTAAGTAGTGTAAGTCTATGGACCGATGACCTCAGCCGTTTGGTCCCTTAAGAATTCACACACATTTGAAGATGTGAAAATAAATAGTTTAGACAAGAGGAGAATAGAAGCTTTCGAAATGTGGTACTACAAAAGAACGCTGAAGATTAGGTAGATAGATCGCGTAACTAATGAGGAGGTACTGAACAGAATTAGGGATAAGAGGAATTTGTGGCACAACTTGACTGGAAGAAGGGATCGGTTGGTAGGACACATTCTGAGGCATCAAGGGAACACCAGTTTAGTATTGAAGGGAAGCGCTGTTTGTAAAAGTCATAGAGGGAGACCAAGGACTGAATACACTAAACAGATTCACAAGGATATAGTCTGCAGTAGTTACTCGGAGATGAAGAAGCTTGCACAGGATAGAGTAGCATGGACAGCTGCATCAAACCAGTCTCTGGACTGAAGACCACAACAACAACACAGGTTTCCTTATGGGGCTTTGTATTTCATTACCGACTTGTAGTATAGAGGCATTTTAATGAAAGTAGTATTAATCTTAAGTTGACAGCCTCTGCTGAATTTTGCATTTTATTTAAATACTATTTAATCTTATTTGACAGAAAATGTATGAACCCACTAACGATGGTGGAAATTTACCGACACATGTTAAGCGCTAAAGGAGAATGAAGCATTGCCTTAAGACAGAACCATATTGCCACATATAATATGCGTACTGCCAAAAGAAGCATGAGATAACGCAAACATCTACATCTATATTTATACTCCGCAAGCCACCCAACGGTGTGTGGCGGAGGGCACTTTACGTGCAATTGTCATTACCTCCCTCTTCTGTTCCAGTCACGTAAGGTTCGCGCGAAGAACGACTGCCGGAAACCCTCCGTGCGCGCTCGAATCTCTCTAATTTTACATTCGTGATCTCCTCGGGAGTTATAAGTAGGGGGAAACAATATATTCGATACCACACCCAGAAACGCACCCTCTTGAAACCTGGCGAGCAAGCTACACCGCGATGCAGAGCGCCTCTCTTGTAGAGTCTGCCACTTGAGTTTGCTAAACATCTCCGTAACGCTATAACGCTTACCAAATAACCCTGTGACGAAACGCGCCGCTCTTATTTGGATCTTCTCTATCTCTTCCGTCAACCCGATCTGGTACGGATCCAACACTGATGAGCAATACTCAAGTAGAGGTCGAACGAGTGTCTTGTAAGCCACCTCCTTTGTTGATGGACTACATTTTCTAAGGACTGTCCCAATGAATCTCAACCTGGTACCCGCCTTACCAACAATTAATTTTATATGATCATTCCACTTCAAAACCGTTCCGCGCGCATACTCCCAGATATTTTACAGAAGTAACTGCTACCAGTGTTTGTTCCGCTATATGTAATCATACAACAAAGGATCCTTCTTTCTATGTATTCGCAATACATTACATTTGTCTATGTTAAGGGTCAGTTGCCACTCCCTGCACCAAGTGCCTATCCGCTGCAGATTTTCCTGCATTTCGCTACAATTTTCTAATGCTGCAACTTCTCTGTATACTATAGCATCATCCGCGAAAAGCCGCATGGAACTTCCGACACTATCTACTAGGAAATTTATATATATTGTGAAAAGCAATGTTCCCATAACACTCCCCTGTGGCACGCCGCAGGTTACTTTAAAGTCTGTAGACGTCTCTCCATTGATAACAACATGCTGTGTTCTGTTTGCTAAAAACTCTTCAATCCAGCCACACAGCTGGTCTGATATTCCGTAGGCACTTACTTTGTTTATCGGGCGACAGTGCGGAACTGTATCGAACGCCTTCCGGAAGTAAAGGAAAATAGCATCTACCTGGGAGCCTGTATCTAATATTTTCTCGGTCTCCTGAACAAATAAAGCGAGTTGGATCTCACACGATCGCTGTTTCCGGAATCCATGTTGATTCCTACAGAGTAGGAATGTTCTAAAATACTACAACAGATCGACGTCAGAGATATAGGTCTATAGTTTTTCGCATCTGCTCGACGACTCTTCTTGAAGACTGGGACTACCTGTGCTCTTTTCCAATCATTTGGAACCTTCCGTGCCTCTAGAGACTTGCGGTACACGGCTGTTAGAAGTGGGGCAAGTTCTTTCGCGTACTCTGTGCAGAATCGAATTGGTATCCCGTCAGGTCCAGTGGACTTTCTCTGTAGAGTGATTTCAGTTATTTTTCTATTCATTGGACACTTATTTCGATGTCAGCCATTTTTTCGTTCGTGCGAGGATTTAGGGAAGGAACTGCAGTGTGGTCTTCCTCTGTGAAACAGCTTTGGAAAAAAGTGTGTAGTGTTTCAGTTTTACGCGTGTCATCCTAGGTTTCAATGCCATCATCATCCCGGAGTGTCTGGATATGCTGTTTCGGGCCACTTACCGATTTAACGTAAGACCAGAACTTCCTATGATTTTCTGTCAAGTCGGTACATAGAATTTTACTTTCGAATTCACTGAACGCTTCACGCATAGCTCTCCTTACGCTGACTTTGACATCGTTTAGCTTCTGTTTGTCTGAGAGGTTTTGGCTGCGTTTGAACTTGGAGTGAAGCTCTCTTTGCTTTCGCAGTGGTTTCCTAACTTTATTGCTTAACCACGGTGGGTTTTTCCCGTCCTTCACAGTTTTACTCGGCACGTACCTGTCTAAAATGCATTTTACGATTGGCTTGATCTTTTTCCATAAACACTCAACATTGTCAGTGTGAGAACAGAATTTTTGTTTTGATCTGTTAGGTAGTCTGAAATCTGCCTTCTATTACTCTTGCTAAACAGATAAACCTTCCTCCCTTTTTTTATATTCCTATTAACTTCCATATTCAGGGATGCTGCAACGTCCTTATGATCACTGATTCCCTGTTCTGTACATATAGAGTCGAAAAGTTCGGGTCTGTTTGTTATCAGTAGGTCCAAGATGTTATTTCTACGAGTCGGTTCTCTGTTTAGTTGCTCGAGGTAATTTTCGGATAGTGCATTCAGTATAATGTCACTCGATGCTCTGTCCCTACCACCCATTCTAAACATCTGAGTGTCCCAGTCTATATCTGGTAAATTGAAATCTCCACCTAAGACTATAACATGCTGACAAAATTTATGTGAAATGTATTCCAAATATTCTCTCAGTTGTTTTGCCACTAATGCTGCTCAGTCGGGAGGTCGGTAAAAGGAGCCAATTATTAACCTAGCTCGGTTGATGAATGTAACCTCCACCCATAACAATTCACAGGAACTATCCACTTCTACTTCACTACAGGATAAACTACAACTAACAGCGACAAACACGCCACCACCGGTTGCATGCAATCTCATACCACTCCTGAACTCTCCGTTCCTGTCCGCCCTCTGGACGCCACCACCCCTCCCGGCAATTCACTCCGCCACCCCCTACCGCTGAAAACATCATCAGATTCCTCACCATCTTCCTTCAGAATGTTCATCCTTTTCAGCGCCCCCAAACACTCCAACAGCTATCCCTCGCCGCCCATTCCGTTTTCCACCTAAAAATGTACGCCACCTACTCCAACAACCTGGCCCATTTCACCTTCTCCCGTCTTGACACCCTCGTCTAAATCCCTGTCATGGCGCGACACCACCATATCCTTTTCAACAACATCCGCACCCTTCCCGCGAACAAGAGCCTCATCCTGCACATTTGCCACCCACCACGTGGATGCCTTCCTCCTCAATGAAAACTTCCTCCAACCCCACCACACCATCCACACTTCGCCCTACCTCCTTCACCACTCCGATAACCCCTCCCGATTGCGCGTGGCGGAGTTGCCATTGGTCACCACCGCCAGATCCCCGTTCATCTCCAACCTCTCCTTCTCGACCCCACCGAACACCTGATCCTTAGTCTCTTCTTCCCCAACCTTACCGTCACCTGCGCCACCATCTATGTCCGCCCTAACGCCCCTATTCCCTTCAACTTCCTCTCCCACATTGACCGTACCTTCTCCTCCTACGTGACCGCCGCCGACCTCAACATCCATAGTCGATCCGACACCCAGTTACGGCGGTGGCATCGGTTCGCCTCCTCCCTTCAAGGCGACCTCATCCCCAACCCCCAGCACACCCGTCCCAAATCCAACTCCACTCCCGATGTTATCCTTTCCTCCCCTAACCTCCTTGGCCGCATAACGGTGGATGTCCTGGAGCATATTGGTAGCGACCATCTCCCTGTCCTCCTCACCGTTTCAGACGGTCGTCGCCCCCGCCCCGACACTCGTAATGGCCCTCCCCCCCAAGTACGTCCATGACTATTCCCGTGGCAACTGCAATGCCTACCAGGATACCCTCTCCACCCAGGTCAATAGCCACCCCTTCACCTACCACCAACCTAACGATGTAACCCACGCCGCCTCCTTTCTCCAGAAGACATTGTCTGAGGCCGTCGAGGCCCACGTCCCTACTGTCGCCATCCACCCCCACCATCCTACCCTACACCCAAAGGCCGTCCTCCTCCCCCGTGAATCGCGGCGTCTCTACCGTGCCTTTCTTCACACACGTGACCCGGACACACTACGACGCCACCGGCAACTATAGCGACGCATTCGTAATTTGCTCGCTGCTAAAAAACGCCGGAACTGGCGACAGATATGCACCCGTTTAAATGCTACCCTACCTATGAACTCGTCCTAGTTCTGGTAGGCCTTACGTCGCCTTACCGGAACTAAACCCTCCCCATACTATCCTATTCTCCATAATGATCACCCCTTCCCTGAGACCCTTAGTAAGACCAATCACTTTGCATCCTACCTTTCCGATGTGTTTTCCATCCCCGATGATCCCCAGGTCGATTACTCCCTCCTCCCGGACGTCCACGATCGAAGTGACACCTCTGTCCCTCCCCTCGATCCTGGTTTCCAGTACTTGGACAACACTGCACCCACAGAACTCAATGCCCCTATCACTACACAGGATCTCATTGCTACACTCTGCACGAAACGCAACACCACTCCTGGTTACGATCGTGTCACCAACCGTCACCTTCGTGAAGCTCCTGTCTCTTTCCTCTCCACCCTGGCCAGGCTCTACAATGTAGTCCTGTCCACCGGTTACTACCCCGACCTGTGGAAAACCTTCCGTATCCTAATGTTCCTTAAACCTGGCAAACCGCCGTCCGCCGTCTCCTCCTATCGTCCCATCAGCCCTACCTCGGTCTTCAGCAACGTCCTGGAATCTATCCTCACCCGACGCTTCCACCAGCATCTCCACCAGCACTGCCTCCTTCCTGTTACCCAGTGTGGCTTTCGGCTGTCCTGCTCTTCTGACGACCTTCTCCTTCACCTCACTCATCTCCTTTCCGACCTTAATTCCCATCGCTCCGCAATCTTCCTCTCCCTGGACCTCGAACGAGCTTATGACCGCGTATGGCATTCCGGTCTCCTCTTCAAGCTGCAAACCTTCGCCCTTCCAATTAACTACGTCTGTCTGATCGGCTCCTTTCTCTACCGCCGTTCTTCCTATGTCACCATCCATAACACAGATTCCTACACCTTTTTCCCCTCCACCGGTGTGCCCCAAGGCTCCGTCCTGTCCCCCCTTCTGTACCTTTTGTACACGGCGGACATGCCGCCGCCATCACCCGCCGTCTACCTTCTCCAGTTCGCCGATCACCCTGCCTTCCTTGCCCTTGCCCCCACCCTGCAGTGCTCCCAACACCTTCTCCAATCCCATCTTGACCGGTTCACCACTTGGTTCAACCAGTGGTTGCTCAAGGTCAATCCCTCCAAAACCCAGGCGATCATTGTAGGCAAAACCACCCCTTCCTTCCACCTCCATGATTTCTATCTCACCATCTATGGCCGTCCTATCGCCCTCACTCCCACCCTTAAGTACCTTGGCGTCACCCTCGACCGTCGCCTCTCCTGGACTCCCCATCTCCGGACAATCCAAGCCAAGGCACACTCCCGACTCTGTCTCCTCAAGCTCCTTTCCGGCCCTACGTGGGGTCTGGACCCCTCCACCATCCTCCACACCTATAAATCCCTCATCCGCCCTATCCTTTGTTACGCCCATCCACCCTGGATCTCCGCCTCCCTACCTTTTACAAATCCCTCCAAATCCTTGAACGCCACGCACTTCGCCTCGTCTATCGCATCCGTCTCCCCTCCCCCATGCGGATCCTGTATGATCTCATCCCCTTCCCCCACCTCCTCCTTTTCCTTGAAAGGATATGGATCCTGTACACCTCCCGCAAACTCGATCCTCCTCATCCGCTTGTCTCACTCATCCACTCCCACCCCCGACTGCTGCCGCACCTGTATTCCCAGATCCCATCCGATCTCCATCTCTCCACCCTCCTTACCCTCTCCCAAGGTGGCTTCCACCAGCTCCCCCTCCCTGATGATGTCCTCCTCCCCTCCATCTACCCCTCCTATCAACTTTGATCCTCCCTCCCCCCCAACTTCCTGTGTCCTTTCCTTTAGGCACCCTCCCTCCCTTCCTTTTCCTTTTCCCCGTCCTCTCCCTCCACCCCTCATCTCCCGGGCTTTCCCTCCCCCTTCCTCCCTTCTCCCTGGCTCCCCTGTCCATGTCATCTGCTCTTCCCTCTCCCTCCCTCCCCCACTCCTCCTCTCTTGGCACGTCCCCAGACTCATATACGGTTAGTGAACATTCGCGTGCCGGAGATCAATGCCTCGTGTTCTGTGTGTGCTGTCGTTTTGTGCTTAAGTGGTTCAGTGTTATTCGTTTTGTGCACCTACGTTCACGTGTGGCAATTTTCGTTTCTGTCTGTGTCCAAGTGTCTGAACAATTTTATCTTGGACTCTACGCCCGTGAACGGCACCTTGTATTTTAAAATGTGTTGTCTCCGTTTATATGTCCACCATGTTTTTTCTCTAAATGTCTCCATTTGTATATCTATGTTTCTCTGCGGCCAAAGAACGGCGTCGTATGCTGCTGCAGGCCTGCCTGTGCTACAGGTTTCAAAATAACAATAAAGAAAAAGAAACGACTAACGTGCAGAATACCTAAAACAATGAACATGCACACATCTCCACCATCCGCTAACCCTTACAATCCTTCATGTGTGTAACAGCCCCACCTGACGTAATGGATGAGGAAGACGGGGTGGAATGTGCAGAGGACAACAGTTTAACTACACAACCCGTTTCACTGGAACAATGGGAGATTGCCTGCTCCCTAGAGAAGGGTACTGCACCTGACCCAGTTCATATTCAATACCAAAGACAGTAAAGCTCTTATATTCAAATACAGTATTTTTGAAGCAGTTCTGCAATATGTTATTTTCCTGTTTGTTAGCATGTTGTAAACTGCCGAAGCTGCACTGGTAAAGTACCAGAACTTCAAGCGCTGATTGAAAGCACCGAAGCTGAAATCGTTATAGGTACAGAAAGCTGGCTGAAGCGAGAGATAAATTCTGTCCCTCCTCTCGCACCTGGTTTCCAGTACTTGGACAACACTGCACACACGAAACTCAATGCCCCTATCACTACACAGGATCTCATTGCTACGCTCCGCACAAAACGCAACACCACTCCTGGTCACGATCGTGTCACGTACCGTCACCTTCGTGAAGCTCCTCCTCTCCAACCTGGCCAGGCTCTACAATGTAGGACTGTCCACCGGTTACTACCCTGACCTGTGGAAAACCTCCCGTATCCTGATGTTCCTTAAACCTGGCAAACCGCCGTCCGCCGTCTCCTCCTACCGTCCCATCAGCCTTACCTCGGTCTTCAGCAAGGTCCTGGAATCCATCGTCACCCGACGCATCCACCAGCATCTCCGCCAGCACTGCCTCCTTTCCGTTTACCCAGTGTGGATTTCGGCCGTCCTTCTCTTCCGACGACCTTCTCCTTCACCTCACTCATCTCCTTTCCGAACAGTTTAATTCCCGTTACTCCGCAATCTTCCTCTCCCTGGACCTCGAACGTGCTTATGACCACGTATGACATTCCGGTCCCCTCTTCAAGCTCCAAACCTTCGCCCTTCCCATTAACTACGTCTGTCTGATCGGCTCCTTTCTCTCCCACCGTCCTTCCTACGTCACCATCCATAACACGGATTCCTACACATTTTTTCCCTCTGCTGGTGTGCCCCAAGGCTCTGTCCTCTCCCCCTTCTGTACCTTTTGTATACGGCGGACATGCCGCCACCGTCATCCCCCGTCCACCTTCTCCAGTTTGCCAATGACACAGCCTTCCTTGGCGTCGTAGTGTGTCCGGGTCACGCGTGTGGAGGAAGGCACGGTAGAGACGGCGGGATTCACGGAGGAGGAGGATGGCCTGTGGGGGTAAGGTAGGATGGTGTGGGTGGATGGCGATAGTAGCAACGTTGGCCTCGATGGCCTCAGACAAGGTCTGCTGGAGAAAGGAGGCGGCATGGGTAACATCGTCAGGATGGTGGTAGGTGAAGGGGTGGCCTTCGATCTGGGTGGAGAGGGTATCCTGGTAGGCATTCCAGTCAGCACAGGAATAATCATGGAACCGATGCCACCGCTGTAACTGGGTGGCGGAACGACTATGGATGTTGAGGTCGGCGGCGATCACGTTGGAGGAGAAGGTACGGTCAATGTGGGAGAGGAAGTCGAAGGGAATAGGGGTGTTAGGGCGGACATAGATGGTGGCGCAGGTGACGGTAAGGCCGGGGAAGAAGAGACTAAGGATCAGGTGTTCAGTGGGGTCGGGAAGGAGAGGTTGGAGCCGAACCGGGATCTGGCAGTGGTGACCAATGGCAACTCCTCCACGCGCCATCGGGAGGGGTTATCGGAGTGGTGGAGAAGGTAGGGCGAAGTTTGGATGGTGTGGTGGGGTTGGAGGAAGGTTTCATTGAGGAGGAAGGCACACACGTGGTGGGTTGCAAGGGTGTGCATGAAGAGGATCTTGTTGGCCAGAAGGGAATGGTTGTTGTTGAACAGGATACAGTGCTGTCGTGCCATGACAGGGATTTAAACGAGGGTGTCGAGACGGGAGAAGGTGAAATGGGCCTGGTAGGTGGCATATATTTTTAGGTAGAAGATGGGACAGGCAGCGAGGGAGACCTGTTGGAGGGTGTGAGGGCGCTGTATAGGGTGGACGTTTGGCACGACGGTGGTGAGGAACCTGATGACGTCCTCAGCGGTGGGGGGGGGGGATGAAGAGAATTGCCAAGAGGGGGGGGGGCGTCCAGAGGGCAGACAGCGATGGTGAGTTCAGGAGTGGTCGGAGGGGGTCAGGCTTTACATTTTTGGTAGTAGGTGGGATGTGGGAGATTGCAGATATTACAGGAGGGTGTGGACTGAAGGTTAGGGCACTGCCAGAGGAAGTGCGCTGGCCTACAATGCCGGCAGATGGGGGCCTCGTGGCACTCAGCTGTTGGGTGCGCGTTGTAGTGCAGACACCTCTGGCAGCAAAGGGTTTGAGGAGGGGAATGGGAGGGGTCGACCTGATATCGCTGGTTGAAGAGGAAGGCACTGTCCTTCAGGAGACGGTCAATGGAGGGGGCGTCCTCGGAGAAAACCGGCATAAGGCGGGTGGGCCGGCTGAGTTAAAAATGTGGCAGACCGCCTGAACCTCCAGCGAGGGATGCGCCTTGAGCTCTGCCAACACATGCTCCTCTGTGATCGTCTGACTAAGCCCAGTGATAATGGCAATGAGGTCGGCGGGCGACACGGGGGTTGGGGTTGGCGGGTAGGAGATGGAGAAGGAGCAGGGGTGAGGGAGGCGTTGGGGCCAAACCGGGTGATGCGGAGGCGGGAGAGGATGTCAGTATGGAGGTTGGGGCTGGGGGAGGAGATCAGAACTGAATCCCATCTGGGAGTGAAGAGTGTGATGGGAGCACCAGGGAAGTTCCGGAATGAGATTTTCACTCTGCAGTGGACTGTTTGCTAATAAGAAACTTCCTGGCAGATTAAAACTGTGTCCCTGACCGAGACTCGAACTCAGGGCCTTAGCCTTTCGCAGGCAAGCGCTGCACCATCTCAGCTATCGAAGCACGACTCACGCCGGTCCTCGCAGCCTCTCTTCTGCCAGTATCTCGTCTCCTACCTTCCAAACTTTACAGAAGCTCTCCTGCGAAACTTGCAGAAGTAGCACTCCTGAAAGAAAGGATACTGCGGAAACATGTCTTAGCCACAGCCTGGGGGATATTTCCAGAATGAGATTTTCGCCCTGCAGCGGAGTGTGCGCTGATATGAAACTTCCTGGCAGATTCAAACTGTGTGCCTGACCGAGACTCGAACTCGGGGCCTTTGCCATTTGCGGGCAAGTGCTCTACCATCTGAGCTACCGAAGAACGACTCACGCCCGGTCCTCACAGCCTCACTTCTGCCAGTATCTCGTCTCCTACCTTCCAAACTTTCCTGCTAGTTGTGCAAGGTTCGCAGGAGAGCTTCTGTAAAGTTTGGACGGTAAGAGACGAGATACTGTCAGAAGTGAGGCTGTGAGGACTGGGCGTGAGTCATGCTTCGGTAGCTCAGATTGTAGAGCACTTGCCCGCAAAAGGCAAAGGTCCCGAGTTCGAGTCTCGGTCGGGCACACAGTTTTAATCTGCCTGGAAGTTTCATACCAGGGAAGTGTTGATGGAGGAGGAGGGAGAGGTTCCGGGCCTCGAGAAGGGAAGGATTGGGATGGGAGAGGAGGTATTTGTATAAAAAGTGGGGGGAGGAGGAGGAGGAGGAGGTGGAGGGTGCAGGGCCATGCGGGGAGACATCCATCGCATCCTGGGGGGGGTGGGGAAGGAGGATAGGACGGGGCCTTCTTGGGAGTGGAGGAGGTGGGGGTGCCACTGGGGTGTTTAAGGGTGGCGGAAGGGTGGGTGGTGATATGAGGGACTGGAGCTATAGGGAAGTCGCGGGAAGTGGCAGTTCCCGGCTTGGATACAGTAGTCGGCGACGGAGATGGTGATGGTGATGGTGATGGCGACGGTGACTGTGACGGCGATGGCGACGGCGACGGCGGTGACGGTGATGGCGAAGGCGATGGGGGAGAGCTGGGCATGGGCAGCTGCCGTGACACGCTGGGGGGATGGGGGGGGGGAAGGATTGGAGGTAGAGGAGTGAGAAGACGAAGTTGTGGAGGGGACGGCAAAGAGCAAGGGAGAAGGGAGAGTTAGAAGAGGAGGGATGGAAAGAGGGTGGGGGCGACTGGGCACACCAGGTAATGGTGGTGGTGGCGGCGGATGGCGAAGTATACACTATGGCAGTGGTGGTAGTAGTGTCAGTGGTGATGGAGGCTGACATGATGACAGGTAAGAACTAAAACAGTACAGGAAGAAAAAGAGAGGAAAAAACCGGGGACGGACGAAGACGGACGGGCGAAGACGGACGAAGATGAGGACCAGAGTACCACGCTGCTGGCGCTGGCGACGGCTGGCAGGAACGCCACAGCTGCTGCTGCCACGGACGGGGCCGGGGCCGGGGCCACTTCTGCTGCTGCTGCTGGCCGGCTGGACTGCTGCTGCTGCTGCTGCTGCTGCTGCTGGCCGGCTGGACTGCTGCTACTGCTGCTGCTGCTGGCCGGCTGGACTGCTGCTGCTGCTGCTGCTGCCGCTGCTGGCTGGACCGCTGCTGCTGCTCGGCTGGCTGGTTGGCTGGCTGGCTGGCTGGCTGGACGGCTGGCACCTGCAACCCTAACGCTTCGATTAGTGCTGGAATGGCACAATCGAAGGGCGGTACTCGTAGCGAGGTATCGCCGGAGATGAACCCGCCGATTCCATATTCTGCTAACAGTCATTGGACCTCGACCAACGCGAGCAGCATTGTTACGATACGACAAACCGCAATCGCGATAGGCTACAAACTGACCTTTATCAAAGTCGGAAACGTGATGGTACGCATTTCTCCTCCTTACACGAGGCATCACAACAACGTTTCACCAGGCAACGCCGGTCAACCGCTGTTTGTGTATGAGAAATCGGTTGGAAGCTTTCCTCATGTCATTACGTTGTAGGTGTCACCACCGGCGCCAACCTTGTGTGAATGCTCTGAAAAGCTAATCACTTGCATATCACAGCATATTCTTCCTGTCGGTTAAATTTCACGTCTGTAGTACGTCATCTTCGTGGTGTAGCAATTTTAACGGCCAGTTGTGTATCTTCCACTGCTAGGGCTCCCACTCGCCGTTAGTGAGTAGTTAGTCCACGTCGCGTTGAACGTAGGTGGTTCTCACATTAATTTGACAGCAACGTGCATATATATTGAGAATTCATCACTTTTTTAGTTTTCCATCGTTCCTGAGCTGCTTCAAAATTCATGGAGGTATGTTCCATCATTGCGACTAAATTAAAGGCTGTTCAAAATGGCTCTGAGCACTATGGGACTTAACTTCGGTGGTCATCAGTCCCCTAGAACTTAGAACTACTTAAACCTAACTAACCTAAGGACATCACACACATCCATGCCCGAGGCAGGATTCGAACCTGCGACCGTAGCAGTCGCGCGGTTCCGGACTGAGCGCCTTAACCGCGAGACCACCGCGGCCGGCTAAAGGCTGTTCTCTGCAGTTTTCTTTCGTTTGGTGTTCCTTGCGATTTCCAACGTTGTTAATTCATGTGTCGTTTAGGAGGTGTGTTTACTCCGATTCCACACTTCATATCTCACCCACATTTATTACAACACGACACTTGCACGTTACCCTCTCTGTGTGTGTGTGTGTGTGTGTTTGCGTGCGTGTGCTGCTTTAGCGAGAGAGAGAGAGAGAGAGAGAGAGAGAGAGAGACAGACAGGGGCGGGGGTGGAAGGAGATTAATTAATTATTTGGTTTAGTTAATTTTTAAATTTCTATTTGTTATTGCTTTAGTGGCTAACATGATCAGAAAAAGAAAATAGTTAACAACCAAATCAGTAAAAGTAGTAACTCACTGATTATATTAGCCACTAAAACAATGACAAATAGTAATGTAAAACATCACCAGACAAAATGTTTAATCTCCCGCTTCTCGACAACCCCCTCTCTCTCTCTTCCTCCCTCTTTCTCTCTCCCACCCACATACCTACACATACACACACACACACACACACACACATATATATATATATATATATATATATATATATATACTGGAACAAGTGTCCATCTGTCGAACACAAACTAAAGACGACAGATTAACACACAGAGATAGGTGGGAACACAACACACTGTACTTGTACAACACAAACAAAAGACGAAAAATTAACACACAGAGATAGGTGGGAACACTACAAATTGTGAACACACACTTTTAACACAGTTAAGAGCGCAGGTGAAGTGTTGTAATAAATGTGGGGGGAGAAAAGGCCGGAAACCGTCTACTGAGACTAAAGGACAGATCTTAAGGATGACACACATAAGGAAGCAACATTGTAACTCGTAAGTAACCCCAAAGGAGAATTTAACCTCTCGAAACTTGATCTGGAAAAGTTCTAATCTGAAAAGCAGGACAATGACATGAGAAAAGGTAACATATTAACATACATACAACTACTACATAATGTGTAAAATATAAACAAACTTGTTTTACTCACCTCTGAAGATGCTTCCTAAATAAAAGAAGGAAAATACCTATGGCAAAAAGTTCCCTTTCATTTAATTGCAAAGATGAAACATGAATACTGAGAATCATTTGACGCAAAAATCTAATTTACCATTGCGATGTAGCTGCGCGGTATGCATTCTGAGATAACGCATGTTTACGATGGACATAGACATAGGCAATTGCTATTAACTATATGCGTGTGAATTATTTTCTTATCCTCACCTCTGAATTAGTTAAGAAAGGAAAAAACAGGTTATAATCTAAGGAAGTTTACTAACTTAAATTAGATGTTCAAGTTTCGTGAACTTATCTGGACTATTAGCAATTCATAATCGCTCTTTAGACTAGTCGTAGTTTGCTGATTTATTAATCTGCTACACTTGTCAAATATAAACGTTCATTTATTCAGATTAAATTCCACAACAATTAGAAATCCCTTCCAATGCCAAATGCCACCAGACAAGACGGATGAAGTTCCCCTGTTTAATACCAGTACTCCGAAACAAAGCACAGTTTTCGCTTCTACCAACGTACTCCAAGTTTCATTATAGTGCCCCGCAAGCGCTACTGCGTAAGGTCAGATACTTCAAGACGTAGGCTCTCTCTGTTCAACCAGACCTGATCGTAAAATCAGTTTCTAGTATGGGCAAAAGCGGTTTGGAGATTTTATATACAGGGTGGTCCATTGATAGTGACCGGGCCAAATATCTCAGGAAATAAGCATCAAACAAAAAAACTACAAAGTACGAAACTTGTCTAGCTTGAAGGCTAAACCAGATGTCGCTATGGTTGGTGCGCTAGGTGCCGCTGCTATTGGTCAAACGGATATCAACTGCGTTTTTTAAAATAGGAACCCCATTTTTATTACATATTCGTGTAGTACGTAAAGAAATATGAATGTTTTAGTTGGACCACTTTTTTCGCTATGTGTTAGATGAGTACGTGCTATGACGAAACATTATTCCAGTGCGGACGGTATTTGCTTCGTGATACATTACCCGTGTTAAAATGGACCGTTTTCCAATTGCGGTAAAGGTCGATATCGTGTTGATGCATGGCTATTGTGATCAGAATGCCCAACGGGCTTGTGCTATGTACGCTGCTCGGTATCCTGGACGACATCATCCAAGTGTCCGGACCGTTCGCCGGATAGTTACGTTATTTAAGGAAACAGGAAGTGTTCAGCCACATGCGAAACGTCAACCACGACCTGCAACAAATGATGATGCCCAAGTAGGTGTTTTAGCTGCTGTCGCGGCTAATCCGCACATCAGTAGCAGACAAATTGAGCGAGAATCGGGAATCTTAAAAACGTCGGTGGTGAGAATGCTACATAAAAATCTATTGCACCCGTACCATATTTCTATGCACCAGGAATTGCATGGCGACGACTTTGAACGTCGTGTGCAGTTCTGCCACTGGGCAAAAGAGAAATTACGGGATGATGACAAATATTTTGCATGCGTTCTATTTAACGACGAAGCGTCATTCACCAACAGCGGTAACGTAAACCAGCATATTATGCACTATCGGGCAACGGAAAATCCACGATGGCTGCGACAAGTGGAACATCAGCGACCTTGGCGGGTTATAGTATGGTGCGGCATTATGGGAGGAAGGATAATTGGCCCCCATTTTATCGATGGCAATCTAAATGGTGCAATGTATGCTGATTTCCTACGTAATGTTCTACCGATGTTACCACAAGATGCTTCACTGCATGACAGAATGGCGATGTACTTCCAGAGTGATGGATGTCCGGCACATAGCTCGCTTGCGGATGAAGCGGTATTGAATAGCATATTTCACAGCAGGTGGATTGATCGCCGAAGCAACGTACCATGGCCCGCACGTTCACCGGATCTGACGTCCTCGGATTTCTTTCTGTGGGGAAAGCTGAAGGATATTTGCTATCGTCATCCACCGACAAGGCCTGACGACATGCGTCAGCGAATTGTCAATGCATGTGCGAACAGTACGGAAGGCGAACTAATCGCTGTTGAGAGGAAGGTCTTTACAAGTATTGCCAAATGCGTTGAGGCTGACGGACATCATTTTGAGCATTTATTGCATTAATGTGGTATTTAGAGGTAATCACGTTGTAACAGCACGCGTTCTCAGAAATGATAAGTTCACAAAGGTACATTTATCACATTGGAAGAACCGAAATAATATGTTCAAACATACCTACGTTTATATTTTAATTTTGAAAACCTACCTGTTACCAACTGTTCGTCTAAAATTGTTAGCCATATGTTTGTGACTATTACAGCGCCCTCTATCACAAAGCGAAAAAAGTGGTCCAACTAAAACATTCATATTTCTTTATGTACTACGTGAATATGTAATAAAAAATTGGGTGTTCCTATTTAGAAAAAACGCAGTTGACATCCGTTTGACCTATGGCAGCTCCATCTAGCGGGCCAACCATAGCGCCATCTGGTTTTTCCCTTATAGCTAGACAAGTTTCGTTCTTTGTAGATTTTTCGCTTGATGCTTATTTCGTGAGATATTTGGCCCGGTCACGATCAGTGGACCACCCTGTGTATACTAGAACGATACGTAACAGTTACAGTAGCAATGCTCGAAAAGTAGAGTTGGTAAGTAGCAGCCAGGAATAAATACTGAAAGAAAAAGTGGATTTTATTTCGGATAATTGGTTCGGAGGGAAAAAGATATCAGTATAAAGTAAGGGAGAAGTAAGAATTTGTATGAGGAGACGAGAGCTTCGAGGGATCACATTACCTTCGTTATGCCCTTCAAAATGAATAGAATTGGTGAAGGGGCCTTTCCGTAGAAGGACGAGACAGAGATTTAAGGAACCGTAATAACCTCTGCACACAGCCGCGCAGCACGTCACGTCACGGCGGCGAAAGAGCCCCTGAGGAGCCTCCACAGCGCCTGCAATGGGGCGGTTCATCCGGCTCTCCATAAAATGTTTGTGTAATAATCGCAGATATTACAACACCGCGCGAAGCTGAGGCCGCCCGTCTCCCGGATAATCCAATTTGCGATTCCATTTGGTGGGCGGTTTTCTTAATGATGTCATCCACGAAGCTCTGCCTCTTCTTAAGCAGCCGCGTCGTTTCACTGTTAGCGTCTTCGTTCTTGGTCGGAATTCAAGAGAGGGAGAAATTTCCCACCAAAACCACAGTCCGCTACAATCAGCAATTTTATTAGAACTGTATGCAGTGACGAGGGTATCGTGATGGATACTTGCCTTTCTAGAACATAGCCGGACGAATACATGTCTTTTGGTATCAGTGAAAGGAGGCATCCACATACAACAAAAAGTTCCATCCAAATTGCGGGTGTATCGGCCTCACTTCCACAAACATTTAGAGTGAATTCATAGCAGCAAAATATGTAACAGGGGTACAGAAAGATACACTGACAGAGCTCCCAAATGTTACCTCATGAAGCGTGTAAAAAGGAGCTATAATATGCTGTAAACAATGAATGGGACAAACAACTGGATCCTGATGAACGCCAGATCAAACACAGTTCGAAAAATAATAGTTATATGTGAAAACCATTTTAATGTAACATGTCTTCAAAACAGACTAAAAAAGTGTAAAATAATATCTCCTAGCCCCACACAGATTCCTAAACCAACACAGATAGTTCTGTAAATTTGTGCTTTAGGATTTTAATAGCTAAATTACGAAATTTAAAACGAAAAATTTGGGGCGCGTGCAGTAGATAATTCATGCGCGTATGGTTCACAAATACCACTAATAATTTTATTATACTGCAAATGACATGAAGTTTTCTGTTAAATTTCTCAACGCCAACTACTTTTGGTACTCGTTACTGAGCCGTGGCGCGGCTGGCGCCAGTGATGTTGCACTTGCACTGACATCGCTGCCATCGATTACAGGGTCACCATCTTTGCCTTCCGCGATTCAGACCGGTGGTCGGGTGGTCATCGGAGAGGGAAAAGAGACAGCGGAGTGGATATTCGCAGGGTCGTAGGTGGCTTGTTGACGTTTACCGTGAGGTCTGTGGTACGATGCCTGTCCGCTATGTGCAGGGTCAGCGAGAGATCCCGGCAGTGACTTGATGGGACCTCGCCTCGGGTGTCGTGTCGCGGTGGTGCACTGTTTTTTTTTTTTTTGGGGCGGGGGGGGGGGGGGTTGGCTTTTCTGCTGCGAAGGCATGTATAGGTTCTTGTTACTGGACATTTAAATTGAGATGTGTCTATGGCGTGACGGAGGAAATGTGTGATGCTCGCCGCTGTTGCATGTGATAACGCTTCGTCTGCCTTGTGTCTGTGCAGGAAATTATGTGAAGTAAATAGCTGATACCACGGCGACGTCTTGCTCTCATGCGTTGTTGAATATATTTCGGAATTACTGAATGGTGAAGATATCCCACGTGTAAAGCAAATGAAGCCATTTGCGGCATACTAAGGTACTGTTTTATTCTGCTCAATTCTGTGCCACTCATATGTGCATTTATATGACCTTCTTTAGTTGCAGAAGTTAAAGAAGTGTGTAAACAGAGACCTATGTGGAAAGGGATGAAAAGTTGAAACCCTTCCAATAAGTGAATACACTCGAACTTTGTATTACTAAAGGTGCCTTTCCATACCAGCACCTACCTTGGGTAATAAGTGTTATTCGGAGGTTTCCGTGGTACTGTAAGTAATTATTATACACAAAATTGTTTATTGTGGTTATACTAAATTGGAGCTGTAAGGTCGGTTGTGTGCCGCTGTAAATTACTATGGTCTCCTCTTTGTGGCAGCCTAGCATTGTCAGTGGCTTCAATCATTATTCCTGCCATATTTCGAGTTTGTATTCGCGGGTTTGCTTAAGCTGACACTGTTAAGTTGAGTTGTAAGACTTATAAACAGGAAAGTCAAACTGAGTATTCTATGAGCTCAAGACAATCTTCTGTTACGTGGTACTTTAGTTTGTTGTAGGTTAGAAGTATTTGACGTGTTATTAATATTCTGCTGTTTGCTTTGTCTAAAGAGGAGCTAGTTCTGTGAAGTAGTCGTTTATATTTTATTAGTGTGTTACGCGTTGTGCCTTTTAGTATTAATTGTTTTTAAGAAGCTAAAAATAACTCTGTTTATGTTGCAGGTAGCTGAAACTGGCGTGTTCACGGGGGTCGCGTCCTGACGGGATTGATAGCGGCCCTTTTTACTGCGGCACATCCGGCTAGCCTCCTTCAGTACATTTGTCTCACTTATATCGTTACTACGTTTGTCGAGTGGAATTAGGGCTTACTGTAATCACTATATATGTTGAAGATAGGTATCTCCCTTGCCAGGGCGCGAACCGTCGTGAATATAGTCGTAGTCTCATCTTTAAAGATT